>NC_054752.1:14812043-15523293 GCF_018143015.1 Lytechinus variegatus
ATCATTTATCATCATCATCATCACCACCACCACCATCGCCATCAACATCATCCCCATTATCATCATCATCATCATCATCATCATCACCATCACCACCACCATCGCCACCACCAACATCATCATCATCATCATCATCATTATCATCATCACCATCAATATCATCATCATCATCATCATCATAATCATCATCATAATCATCATCATCATCATCATCACCATCATCATCATCTTCATCAGCATCATCACCATCATCATCATCCCCATCATCATCCCCATCATCATCATCATCATCATCATCACCACCATCATCGCCACCACCATCATCATCATCATTAACATCATCATCATCATCATCATCATCATTATCATCATCATCATTACCATCATCATCATCATCATCATCATCATCATCATCATCATCATCATTATCATCATCATCATTATCATCATCATTATCATCGCCATCATCATTACCACCACCACCATCGCCACCACCATCAACATCATCACCCCCACGGCCCTCCTCCTACTATAAGCTCACCTGGATGATGTAAGTTGGCTGCTGAGGCTGTGATACATGATACATCCCCTGTGGTTGGGTCGAGCCGTTAGGATAACCAACATAAGAGGGTGGTCCCTGCTGTACCGGTTGAGGGGCTTCGGTGGCTTCCTCGGTAGCTTCCTCGACACCCTGCCTCTCCTCGTTCTTGATCAGCTCTGCGTCCATCTTAGTATCCATATCCTGGGAGAAAACAAAGTCGATCGAAAACACTCTTTCAGAAACCGTTGGGGTGGGAGGGGGGGGGGGGTCAAAGGTCCATGCCATATCCCAACATGTATTGTCTTGACAGCACGTTAGTGCAATAATTTTCATCTAAATATATCGAAAGTCATAAGAGGTATAGATAACTACTGACAAAACAAGCACTTTGAGCCTCAATGACTCCTCTCGCAAGCTATTTAAGTAGCAACTTTCGGCAGCACTACTGAAAATACGAAAGCGCAAGGCAAATACAAGCTCGCGCCTTCATCCCGTACCTGAAGAAGATGATGATGATATTGATGATGATGATGGTGATGATGATGATGTTGATGGTGATGATGATGATGTTGATGAGGATGTTGATGATGATGTTGATGATGATTTTCAATGACAATGTTTTATATTACGTAGTGTTAACGATGGTCATCTACGCCATCCCCCCTCCCCCCAAAAAAAAATACTGGCACGAGACCGGTCACCTCTTCATCGAGGCTGCTGATCGATGAACTGGGTTAAGTGCAGCCAGAGGCGTCGA
Organism: Lytechinus variegatus; assembly: GCF_018143015.1. NCBI lineage: Eukaryota > Metazoa > Echinodermata > Echinoidea > Temnopleuroida > Toxopneustidae > Lytechinus > Lytechinus variegatus. The sequence continues at coordinate 14,813,342 of NC_054752.1, forward strand.
TCCTGGGGGGGGGGGGTGCGATCGCCCCACCAATAAAAATATTGGGGGGGACAAACATATCGTTTTGCCCCCCCCCCAATAATTCTGCATGTGCAAAAAATAAAATAAGATTGTAATGTTACACAGAAATCAGCAAGCCAGATTGAGATACACAACTCGTTCTTTATATAAAATCGTGCTCAAAATGTCCGCTTTTCAGATTGGAATATAAAAAATTTCAGCTCGCATCATTTTTGTACCAAAACCCCATGCTTCTCATGATTAAATAGGTGAATATAATGTCCCGTTTTCAGTTCTAAACCTCAGAAGAACACCCGCTTCGATTTGCAGTAATCTTTTGTTGGATATATATCTTGTTCTTTATTAAAAAACGGCCATTAAACTCATTTTTTTTTCAAATCGAAATATCAAAATTTTTAGCTCGCGCTTCGCGCTCGCATCTATTGTTTTTTTAGATACTCATCTTAATCATTGGTACCAAATATGCTTAGAATATCAAGCTTTCAGGTCAGAATATGAAGAAATTTCAGCTCGGCACTCGGTATTCCTCCTAATGAGTTACTACAAACAGTCCTAAACACACACCTTTTTCCTGTTATCAGGTCAGTATACAAAAAAAATTTAGCTCGCGCTTCGCGCTCGCATTAATTTGTTGGTGACATATGTGTCTCTATATCTCATGAGTCATATATACATATATACATATATAGGCATATGTGTGTGTGTGTGAGTTTGTTTGTATTGTGTGATCGAGCGCCTTTGGAAAATTGATTCATGATTTTGCCCCCCCCCCCCAATCTGAAAAATGGATCGACGCCCCTGAGAGCAGCGTAATGTGGGTAAATTTCTTGCTAAAAGCAAACACGCCGTGGCTTGGATTCGAATCCACGTCCCTCTGATTGGAAACAGTGAGTCGTAACCACTAGACCACGACGCCCCCACATGACCTGACAAGACATGGAGTCAATTATTGTTTCTTCCATATCCCTTGTATATCTCACTCGGCCAGAATACCGGCAAAATATGGTCAGGAGATCGACCGGCCTCGAATCCTTCCCAGATTGAAAAGAAGAAAACCTTGTTGGATGGAACTAGAACGTATAGACATATTTCGGGCGATTCCACACTAGAACTTCAAAAATATCATAAATTTCAACATGATTTCAATAAGTCATATGTAGTGTGTACTATGATACCTAAATTTTATCAAAATTATGAGTTTTAACCAAAAGTGAAGACAGATATATATATTTATTTTTTTTTTGGGGGGGGGGGGCAATGGAATTTAAAATTTTCAATAATTTTTCTAATCAAATAGTCAAGTACAAGCACTGCCTGAAACAATTATTTGCAAAGCACGAGAAGATTGAAAATATTGCAGGTCAATGGAATAATGTATAATTGATGGTTCCAAATAATATCTACAACATTTTCTGATCCATAATAGGGGCAGCCCTGATTTTTCCGAACCTATTTTTGGCAATGTCCCGTACGCCACAAAGTTCTCGAAAATTGTGATTTGCTTTATTTATTCATGAATGTTTATCTTGCTTTCTTCTATGTGTTTATTCTTGGGTAATTGAATAACAACTTGAGTTCAGTTTCTATGAAAAATACCTGCCCAACTCACAGACTTTTGAGTAGAAACTTGAGGTTTCTAAAAAGCCACTTTTTCTGCGTCCGTACGACACAATACTATTTTAAATCTGTATTATACAGGATTTGAATTCAAGTCATGTTATGTCTTGGTTTTTCTTACACTCTGGTAGTACTTGATGGTCACCTTTAGTTACTGGAATATTATTTGTTTTTTTCTTGTAAAAAAAACCCTGTCAAATGTTCTCTAAATGTCCCCTACGGCACGTATGGAATCACCCATTTCCCATATTACGTGAACAAATAGGGTGTAACAAAATATTCTCGGGTGGAGGTAAGGGACCGGGTTGAAGGAACTTCTAGGCCCTGTTGTATAAACGTTACTATTATTTTAAATTTGCCTTCCAATGGAAACTTGCATGGAATCCTTGACTCTGATTGGCTGTTGATCAGTGTTACCATGGTAGTTAACATAGGATGACAAAGTTACCATAATAGTAACTTTTATGCAACGGCGCCCCAAAACCATCGCCATGCAAGTACATTACAAATTAAAAATGGCTACACGGGGTGATGAGATTATGAATCAATATTTTTCCTAAAGATTCTCCTTGACTATGTAGAAGAACGGAAATCATAAGCACTTCTTCTATAAGCACGAAACTGATTTTCATCTTAAAACTTGTGAAATATTGCGGAGACAAAACCAAAGAATAGCATTTAGCTCGAAATGAGCGTACCTGGACGATAATTTATGTGCGCTCTGCAAAATTATTACTACAGTCATGACAGTGGCAATTACTTTGCCAATTGGCATATCAAATCGATAAAAATGAAAAACAAGTCGCTCTGTTTGAACACATGGGTGTCTGCGTTTCATTGTATCCATGGTAACCATATATACGTCACAGGCACAGCTATACATGTTGAGCCATTGTTTTCCTTTAGTCGACTGTCAAATGATCAGCTTTATACCTAGGCTTTTGGGGAATGATGTAAAGGAAAGGAAAAGGAGGGAATTGGTTAGGATCAGTTGCTCTTTACTTTAACCCTAGGCAAAGCAAGGGGAAGGGGCTCGGAATACCCCCTCCCTATTGTATTTTTTGTATTTCTTGTAAAATATTGTCGTGTGATATGTGAATTTTGTTAATGTAAAAACCTGTATCTTTTGATATTTTATGAATAATAAAGTACCTCAATTGAGGATAAATAGAAAAAAAAATATATTTTCGCCAAGCGAAATTATTTGACCGCGCCGCTCGCTGACTGCAACTTTCAAGTCATGTACTTCTTTTGAGACCAAATTTGCGAGGTTCGGTTACGCGGTTATGATATAACGCAACATTATGTAACTGCACCCAAAAATAAAAACAAAATAAAATTGCTCAAAAACATAAATTCGTGTACCAAGTCAATACAAATTGTGTTTTCATAAAAAAATCACAATTCTATGATCATTTTTACTTTTGCAAGTCTACATGAATTCATTTTATGCTGTTTATGATCTCATTAAAGGACAAGTCCACCCCAACAAAAATTTGATTTGAATAAAAAGAGAAAAAATCAACAAGCATAACACTGAAAATTTCATCAAAATCGGATGTAAAATAAGAAAGTTATGGCATTTAAAAGTTTCGCTTATTTTCAACAAAATAGTTATATGAACGAGCCAGTTACATCCAAATGAGAGAGTTGATGACATCACTCACTCACTATTTCTTTTGTATTTCATTATATGAAATATGAAATATTTTTATTTTCTCGTCATTGTCATGTGAAATGAAGTTTCATTCCTCCCTGAACACGTGGAATTCCATTATTTTAACATTTTGTGCTTCAGGCAAGGAGGTCCTAATCGTCAAATTCGTAAAAATCGAAATATTGTATAATTCAAACAATAAAAAACAAAAGAAATAGTGAGTGAGTGACATCATCGACTCTCTCATTTGGATGTAACTGGCTCGTTCATATAACTATTTGTTGAAAATAAGCGAAACTTTGAAATGTCATAACTTTCTTATTTTACATCCGATTTTGATGAAATTTTCAGCATTGTGCTTGTCTGATTTTTCTCTATTGATTCAAATCAACATTTTTCTGAGGCGGACTTGACCTTTAAGAGTTCCAGTTCATTGAAAAAAAATCCATAAACTGCAAAAACAATTCGTAAGAACAAAAACCCAGCATCAGTCGCAAGATATTTAGCAATTCGTGAAAACCAATGCTGCTGGATAACACTGTATATATTGTATATACTGGCTAAAACAAATAATTTGTGTACACTATTTCTGTGAATAATGAAGATATGTTTTCTTTAAATAGTGGAAATATTAATGTTCACTGAAGAAAACCGCATTTGTCTGTTATACAGTATCAGTCATAAGTAGAATTAATACTGAATTTGATGTACAGTATTGTAGTTAAATTCTTGTTTAAACTATGATAATGACATTACTTGGGGTTAGCCTCGATTAGCATCTTGCTAGTGTCTTATCAGGTTCAAGTTCAAGTATAATTTATTAAGAAACCAGACATACATGTATAAGTACAAATCAATAAACAGGTAATACAAAAGGATAAATAACATAGCCTATATGAGAGGTTTTAGAAGACCACTAAAAAGCAGAGCTTGTGAGTAGGGCCCTACAATAAATGAGATGTAAACAATGAAGGAACATACTGTACATGATAAGAATAAAATACAGATATGTAAAAAAAAATAAGCAAAACAAATATGCAACACATACACACCCTCACGCACACGCACACACACCATCAGACACACATAGACTGGCCAGCTACGTGATATCTCGTAGTTTTATAGAACAACAAAATATATTTGATCATGAGTTAAAGATATTGTTACAGCTCCAATTACCAAATGTATTTTTTTTCATAATTATGTGATCTTATTCTGTACAATATGTTCCAGACAACTTGGGAGCCAATTTCATGCATATTTATAAAAACTTAATTGCGTGCCATTTTTTTTTCTTGATCGCGCGGTCGATCGATATAGCCGAGATTTGTATTTTCAAATCAATTTAACGATCGGGCGCATAATTGGGTGGAGTTTATTGAAAAAAAAAAACAATTCATCGGAAAGGGATCACGGATTTTCCTTGCAGCAATAATGCCATTTGATAATAAAATCCAACAGTTAAAAGGGTCCATTATTTTCTGTAGAGGTACTTGGACACGGCTGGGTAGCACTATAGTATACTAGCACCTGCGTATGCGGGCTCGGGAAGCTGGCTTTCACTGAAGGAGAATGCATTTAAGAACAGTATTGGGGGGGGGGGGGTAGGTGGACGACTCACTGAGCAATCACAATTTCTATTGTCATTTTTGTGCTTCAAACATGCATTGACATCAAAATAATGATGATAAAAACTCGTCTCGCTATTTTTGTATATAGGCTACCATCACAGCTATAGACTCACGTAACGATCTAGTCAAGGAAATGGTGCGCATTGCTAATAATATATGTACAGGCCTATCGAAGGTTGATTTCAGAATTAATGCAGTCACTGTCAGACTTTATTTTCTGAGGCAGCCATTTAGCAAAGACTGACTTCAAACATAATTATCCAAAGAAGGTTTTGAAATGAGTATCCCCATCTAACTGCCACGCAGGGGCTGCGGAATTCTAGGCGGGGGGGGGGGGCTTGATGACCCCCCCCCCGCCGCGCGCGCTTCTAGCTATCTGTAATTTCCCTTCAAGCATCATATCACTGTTTAAACGCCCGATGTGAAAGCAATAGAGCTCATCAATACCTAAGCCCTTCACTAAACTATTAATCAATGGTTTACTTCACTTTCTATCACAATATCCTGGTAAGATCAATTTCTGACTATCGCTCCATAATGCACACTTCTATGATAGCTCAATCCGGGTCATAAATGGTATTTGATGTTGTCTTTAATATTTAACATGGTCGTAATTTACTTCTATCGACATGAGTCAATAAATTATAAAGAATGCCTATATGCCTAATTAGGTTATAAGATGTTCTTTGTGTAGGCTGGTCTATATGGCGCCCAGTAGGTTCAGGAGTCTGTGGGCAAACGTGATCATTTGAGTGTTGATGAATAGGCCTATTACATGACTCCACTTTTTATTGATAGAAACAAAATGTTGTGAATAAAATGAACTAGTAAATATACTAAATATTTAATAAGCTGATAGTGTAGAAATGATAATCCTGTAGATATTCTTAAACTTGACTTTGGAATATATCCCAAAATATATTACTAGTATACCTTTTTACCCACTAGTTGATATTTTATCAGTATCATGATCATACATGCATAGTATATGACGCGAATTTCAATACATATATATGCATTTTAAAAAAATGTATTAACTCCAATACTTTTACGATGGATGTAATTATCACAACCAATGCATTAATATTACTTCATTGACATTGTACAATAACAGTCTCATCACATATCTGGAAAGAAATATACTATCATGAGAAATACAGGAGTATTGCAATTTGCAGTCTGCCGAGAATTTAAATCACAAGAAGAAAATACATCATAATCTAACAAACTGCTGAATATTAATTCACATAGGAGCAAATCTGAGAGAAATTACGTACCTCAGGAGGAATAGAATGTTGATATGATGAAAAAACTTATCTTGCGACGCTCTCGAAAACGAAATAATATATCTCTCACTGAGAAACGCTATCTACATGTAGCTCAGACACCGAATGCAGAATGGCGTATAAAATACTGATCAGAGTCTGCATGTAAACATCAATATCCCTTTCATTATAGAATGCTTAAGACGCATGCGCAGTTTTAGTCTTTCCCTGCAGACTGAGAACATGGGTTCATCTTTCATGCCCATCTCGTTTAATTTTTTTCACCAAATTTTAGTAGTTTTAAAGAAAGATATTAACAAGGCACAGCAACATTAATTACGTTTGATTGCGTTAACCAATAATCCTATCAAACATAATAAGACCCGGAACATATTTTTTTATATTACTGAACGATTGAGAAGCATTTGATAAAAGCACGTTCAGGCATGGGGCGATAAAAAAAACTGGTTTGCAAACAATTAGCATTCACATGGGGAGGGGGGATTTGTCCCCAAAGAAAGGTAGGGGGACCAAGGCCTGGAAAATTTGACAAGTAAAAAAAAGGGTTATAAATAACATGTAAGGTCATTTTAACCAAAACTAAATTATTTGACAAGCAAAAAAAAGGTTTTCACCTAAAAATGTATGGTCATTTAGTCCAAAAACATGTATTATTTCGATTGTGAAGTGATGTATTTTTCTCGGTCATAAAAGACTAAAAATACTAGGGGGCATTTTATATTGTGTTCCCCCTACTATTTTTGGTAGGGGGACACGTTCCCCTGTTCCTCTGGGATTTCCGCCCATGAACATTCATAATGTTAATAGTTAAGCATAGTTCCACCAATGTCTGATTCTACAAGCGCTCCATCTACAACCCATATTGATTTGCCATATTGTGATAAGTTGAAATGATCTTCGAGAAGTTGGTAATTATATGTGTATATAATCTGATGCAAATTTTACGGAGGGATGGAACTACACAATAAAAATGTAGGCCTACATAAAAACAATGATGCAATCGAACGAGGATTTTTAACTGTTTTTATAACAGTCCATTTCAATGATAAAAAATGAGGCCCTCAAAAAGAGCCCCCTGAAAAAAATCAGTTTAAATCTGGATGATATTAGTTCCAGAAAATTCAGTAAGATTAAAGACGTAGGAACTACAATACGTAAAAGAGAGTTTGGAAGGTCACCAAAATCAAGAGGGTGCATCCGTTTTCCCCCGGCCTCACCCCCCCCCTTCCAAAAAAAAACATGACTACTACCAGTACGCAGGGTATAACTTAATATACGAATACATAAGATAATATTGCGATCTTCACTCCCTTCATCAAATAGGCCAAGCTAGGCCTATCTTCGCATACAAAATACATAATAATATGTATTAAATGTGAGTTAAGTATAGAGAGAGACAGAGCCCATCTAGCAGAATTTTATACCAAACAATAGGCGCACGCACCATGCGAAGGAAAGTGCCAAAAGATGGTCTGGAAAGTGAGACTATCCGCGACATCGCTAGCTATCACACAATAATAATAATAATCGTGGTAAAAATAACCATGACGTATGCCAATTACTTCTCACATGGAAATACGATGGGGAAACAACATCCTAACTCTCTGAATGAAAGTTTATTTTCCTTCTCTGAGAACCTCTATCACAAGAAATTCATTAAACGTGTTGGCGATAATACACTATAATACTTGGAATCTAGTTTTATGCATGCCAGTCCTTGTTGCCATGTCTGGCAAGTCTCTTGATAGCATTCCAGTTGCCAAAGAACATACTACTATTAAAAAAAGGATGCTTGTTTTCATTTTACTTTTTTCCGCTCTCGGGACAAAGATAATCCTAGGTTATACCAAATATTTATTTGACTCTATTGTATTTCATTATAGCTCCATAATTATCTTTTTTTTCTCATTTCACAGCGCAATTAATGTGCTAATTTCACTGTAGGAGTCGATGAGTCAGATACCAATTGGCACTCCAAATATGTCATTAAAATGTTTTTGGTGTAGAGTAAACAAATTTACGTTTAAAAATATCATCACATAAGCTATAATCCGATTTCGATGAAAATGATTATGGAATAATTTATCTTAGTCTTGTTCTAGGCCTGCGACTCGCTTTACCGAAAACTGTTCTAAGAATAAAAAAAGAATCAGATCATAAATGAACAAATACATAAATAAATAAATAAATGAATAAACAAAACAGGTAAATGATTAATATTCGATTTACCTCATTTATAATTTTCATTTTTTTCCATAAAATTAAAACGTAACGGTTCGAACCATAAGATGAAACATTGCAATAATGGCTCTAGTATTTAGAAACTACAATTACGATTTGATCGATGAATGATTTTCATTTTGTTTGCAATAACCTAAAAAAAATATACGACAAGGGAACTTATAATGAAGGATTAATTTTGAACGGCATCAAAGACCAATTATTAAAGATTCAAAATCATCTAACATGAATGCGGAACTACAACAATTCGCGTATACGTAATATGGATATAGTTACTTTCTCACGTTTAGGCTCTATCTGCCTATTTTGAAAAAAAAATGTTTTCGGAATATTATTCATTTCATAAACCATTGCCAATTTAAACACATTTTCAGTAAAATGTAGAGACGGTTGGGCATCGATAATTGTTAATCTTGTATTTCCGTGTCAAGTTTCATGAACTAGAACCATAATACATGTAAAGCATGCATGAGGTGAATCAAGTGCATTTGCTGACGCTGGGTGGCTGTAGATCATGTTGTAATTCTCTACAGTGCGTCCCAGAATAAACGAAACCGAGATTTAGCGATCATTTATCATAATTTAATCATAAATAGAATAGACAAATGACCTACCAACTTAAAGCTTAGAATCTCCTCTTTCATCTGATATTACTTAGGTTATTTCTTATTCACGCATGAGTGAGCAAAAACAATTTGAAGAAAGGATATCAAAAACTCATTTGGCGGGGGGGGGGTATCTGGGTTTCAAAAAGAAAACCACATTTCTGAAAAGTTCAATATCTGCTCTTTAATTTGGTACCAAAATTACAGAAAATGGTCAAGAAATAAAAAAGTTCTGGTCATTTGAAATAAGGCTTGTATTTCCATAATTTCATGAGATAAACGTGTTTTCACCGGTTTCCCACAGAAGCTTTCGCATGGTGAACAAAAGATTTAATGCATGGCTGATCATCAACAAAACAGAGTGTCGAGAGAGTTTGAAAGCCAGCCTGGAGAACCTCTTCATTTTATGAAATTATTGAAATTTAAGCCTTATTTCAAATGACCAGAACTTTGTTATTTCGTGACCATTTTCTGTAATTTAGGTATCAAATTAAAGAGGAGATATTGAACTTTTCATAAATGTGGTTTTCTTTTTGAAACCCAGATACCCCCTGCCAAATGAGTTTTTGATATCCTTTCTTCAAATTGCATTTGCTCACTCATGCGTGAATGAGAAATAATCCAAGTAATATCAGATGAATTATGAATTATGAATTATTCACAATGTTAGGCCTATTATTCGAGGTCCATTCTTTAATTGAATTATAATCATGGCATCAAAAACACTTCATTGCTCAAGTAAGGAACTTCGACCAAACTAAACTGCGAGCAAGAAACTGAAGAGTCATTGTAACGTAAATTTTGGCAGGCGATTGAAGCGAAGATTTGTATTTGTTTGTGAATTCCTTCAAAATATTATAAAAGTCTTCCATAGACCATAGGCCTGCGTTTGCCAGATGCTAGCTTTCTGGCAAATGCCCAGTCATTCAATATATTACTGACATTTCCTTTAAAAAAATCTAATTGACTGGGATTTGGGCAAGCAGTGCAAGTGAATGGCGAGCTGCTATGCCAGAAAGGGGGGGGGGGGGGGCGCACTCCGCCTTAGATAATTACGGTTGCAAAATAAGTAACAAGATAATCTTCTTACTACCTATTTACCGCCCCTCTACTATTATGGGGGAGTGAAACTTCCCTTTGAAAATCGAAGATTATATATAGAATTGTAAAATGAATGAGCAAATATTGATCCATCGAAAATATTGACTGAATTAGCCACTGACATTCTTAGTCTCCGCATGTCACGTGCATGATAAATGCCAAATTAGTCCAGATCTAATTTTCATTTTGAATGAAATTCTATATCACATGGGTCAGTTTGTTAAAGGTCAAGTCCACCCCAGAAAATTGTTGATTTTAATCGATAGAGAAAAATCAATTAAGCATTAATTGCTTTCTTTATTTCATACTGCAGTGAATCTTGTTCTGCAAAACTGCTTTCCAAAGGCGCCCTGCCGTTTAACAAATAACTCAATAGCACTGCTATGTAACATGTAATAAGTAAAACAGAATACATTGTATACATAATGAGTGGAATCAACAATTAACATGGAATCATTACATTTACATCAAGTTATTCAGTGTAATTACATGAATGACAGTGAGAATTTTAATGATTTACAGTGTTTTTAAAATCCATGGAAATTTAACGATGAAAATTTCATCAAAATCAGATGTAAAATAAGAAAGTTATTTTTAGGCTTCGCTTATTTTTCACAAAACACTTACACGCGCAACTCAGTGATATGCAATTGAGACAGTCGATGACGTCCCTCATCCATTATTTATTTTTTCATTGTATGAATTATACGAATTTTCAATTTTCACAGATTTGAAAATAAGGACCAATATGACTTAACATAAGCTGTTAAAATGGCAATTCCACATGTTCAGGGAGGATTTTTTTTTCACATGACAATGAGGAGACAAACCCCATAAAAACCCACTATTTTTCATATTTCGTTTAATAAAATACAAAGAAATAGCTAATGGGTGACGTCATCAGTTCCTCATTTGCATACCGATCAGGATGTAAACAATCAATAACTTTTTTTGTCAAATTAAGCAAAATCTAAAATGTCGTATCTTTCTTATTTTTCAGTCCTCCGATTTTGATGAAATTTTCAGTGTTATGTTTGTTGGATTTTCTCCTTTTATCTAAATCAACTTTTTGTTGGAGTGGACTTGTCCTTTAACAGTAAAGTCTGTCAAGTTCGTAAGAGGGGCGGTAAATCCGCCGAAAGGAAAGTCTCCCTTTTTTCATAAAATTCGAAGAGTAGAGTACCGAATATCATGATTAGTGTAAAAAGAATAAACTATACGGCGGTCACCAGCTTTTTTCTAGGGGGGTGCTTTTTATGAAAAAAAACACAAAAACACAATAAAAACAACGTATTAACTCAATTTCATGCAGTTATATAGCCCGCCGGCCAGAATGGATATAGAAAGTACATACTGCATGGTCAACATGCCTATTGTTCCTCAATGCAGTTTCGGTGTCTGTGAAGGATACTGGCTTACCCCCCCCCCTCCGGTTTTTTTTTGTTTGTTTTTTATTATTATTATTATTATTTTTTTTTTATCTGAGGGGGGTGCGTTCGCACCCTCCGCACCCCCCTGGCGACGGCCCTGAACTATGATAGCATCCCTCTCCTTCCAGATCAGGTCAACACATTGTCCCTTAAATTCATTCTACTAATTGAATTTAAAGAAATATATATAAAAACGGTTGTTGCAACAAGCCGGATGTGCATGGGGCAACTCGAGATATATGCAACTTTGTCATGGCACCTACTGCGTTAGGGTTTTGGGGGGGGGGGGGAATGGGGCGGGGGTCTAAAGCGAGTTTTTATCAAATTTTATTGGCGTCTTTTCCTTTGATTAATTACATCAACTAACATAACTAATCAGGACTTATAGTGAAATTTGTTTCACTTCCCTGAGGCTGAGCTGTGATAAAACCAATGTAGCATCCGGGGACCAAATGCCAAACAAGTCAGTCTATTAGATGTAAAGTGGCACTATATAGGTCTACTAAAAATTTAGTGACGTACATGAGTCAAATAGGCAACTATTAAAGGTTTGACAAAATTATTCAAATCCTTTTAAAATAATGAAGCCACCCACCCAATTTTAAATTTTTGAATTATTTCGTTATGAAGCAATATGTTTGAATATATTGTATCTTCAAATTTCCTGTTTCTTATAATTATGTTAATGCCTTTTGTGTAGTTAGCTACGTTTTGCATACAGGCTACATATGATGCAAATTTTAGAGGAAATTTCTTTCTTATATATTTTTTAAAGATTTTCATGGAAACTTAGTAATTTCACCAATTTTGATTTCAGACTATAGAGTGCCCCTTTAAATGGTAAAGTTTGGTATGTTGACCTTATTCTGACAAATGCATTAGAATCTTTGTTGACCGCAATCAGTGTCAGAGCACAATTATTTTTCAATAGTTCTTTATATATTCTTGATATTGTAGGCTAGGCCTACTTTAATGGAGATCACAATGTTCGACAACATCGACAGGTTATACAGCTTTGATTGTACATGGATCTCATCACTCTTTTTGTAACACAACATACAACCGAAGTTCTCCCATAAAATATCGCAGGAAACGCTCTAAGCTTCATTTTTCCACGTGTATTGGGTTATGTATTGACGACTAATAGTCAGCAGCAATAAGAGGAGTGCACTTGGGTTGACCCGTACCGGTAAGTAAACTTGATTGCTAGCTACTCCGTATTCACAAAGACCCTACCACGTATAGAATGTGAATGGGTATGTACTTTGTCCACAATCTACTATATACAATGAGCTCAACTGTAATAATTCTTTGCAAATAGTAACATATTTTTGAGTGTGGGAGTCTATATTAGCTAGCCTGAACTTCTGGCAATATTGCACCAGAGTTGGCCATAGACCTTTATTACCAGAGATGGAGTTTCCGGATAATCCCGGAGGGGCCACTTACATTGACGAGTGGATACCGTATTGCGCGACCCAAAAAAAAAACACGTAAAAAGGATGTCTTTTTCACGATAGGGCACGTTACGTACGTAACGTGATAAGGGTGTCAAAAACACAAAAGTGATGAAAAGGTATCTATTTCGCTAGGAAAATTACGTGTTTAGGGTCGAATTTGCGGGGATGATGAAACAAAATTAAAATGTTTTATAAAGGATGTCCTTTTTGCCCCAACACTTCGTGTTTAGAGTCCGATTTGCGCGAGGTGTAGATCGATCGATCGTACTAAACCAAACTACTGTAACGCCGACGACCGAAGGACCCGTAATAATAAAACATTCCTGTATAACTTGTTTAGGGGTTTATTTCAGGGACTATTTGCCAAGAGTATCGTTTTGTTTCCAAAACTTGTTAAGGGTAGGGTTTCACACGCCAAAAGGGGTGCATTTTCAGAATATGGAAATTACGTGTTTAGGGTGCTTTTCGAGACCCCATGGTCGCGCATGGTATCCACTCGTGAATGGAAGTGCCCCCCCCCCCGGGACGGATAATATAACCATATGACTTACATATCTACGGGGTCAATGATATAAGGAAAAAAAAAAACATGCGTATTCTGGTTCGCTGGCCCTACTCTCTTTTATGTGTGTGATATTGACAAAAAAAGTAATAACGATCGACCCAAATATTACGGCTATAATATAATTTCCTGTGTGTGTATGCGCGGAGGAAAAGGGCACATGAACCTTTCGTATTCTGGTTCGCTCGCTTTACTCTCTTTCAAGAGTGTGATATTATATAATAGGTGACGAAAAAAAAGTAATCCACCGAAATATGGTTTGAATATAATTTCCTGTGTGTGAATGGGCGGAGCGAAGGGGTATTCGAGCCTTTTAATTCGTCGGCAAATAGGTCTTACAACCCCCCCCCCCCCATACACGCCCTCTTATTCTAGAAGATACCCGGCCCTGATAATTATATGGCCGCATGATATCAAAGATGCAAAGGGATGAAAGAAGGCCAATCAGGCATGGATGGATATATAATCATTATCAAATATCAATGGTTTTTACATAATTTAATTACCCCTTTTCCTTCCTCAGCATGAGCATTTAACAACGATCAAAATTTTCTTTATTCGTACCCCCCCCCCCACTAATTAATAGAAAGAGTTTGTAAAACCGAATACCAAGTTCGTTGACATGGGAACACAGCTACCATCTTCGATCCCCGGTTTGAGAGACTTCGTCAGTGATTCGGAGAGGTTTCAGGACGTCTTCGAGACGGCTTTCTTGCCCAACAATGACGGTGTGCCCAAACTGGAAAGATGGTTCGAAAAGGACTTCGAGCAGGAGGTCGTGGTCAAGATGACAAAGTCTTTCCCGACCGATGAGGAACTTCGTTTGCTTGGGATCGGCACGGGAAACGGTAGCCAATATATAATAAAAACTGACCGGTGGGGGAGGGGGCGCAATGGTATTTTGATACGGGGAGAGAAAGACAATCATTATAGAATAACATGACCAGTACGTATACGTTCCTTTCTTTTCTCCTCCCCTTTTCCTTTCTTTTCTCTTCGTAGTTCTCTTTTCGTCACTACTTTAAAAATCAACAAAAGTTAGACAGAATCAGCAGCTCACAGATCCTGAGGTGCATGGTAATACTGAAAAGGGATCATATTTTCAAATCTATATATAATATATTTTTCTATTTTTTGGGGTACGATAAATCAACTTCTCGTGAAATTGCTGGTAGATATCAAATGCCCAAATATGCAATATTGTCCATTACTATACTCTGTAGTACAAAATAAGTTGTACAAAACTGTATAAAAAGGACCCAAACGGATACAAAATTCTTTATTAATTATATTGCTGTATGCCTTTCTGATTCTTTTTAATGGTATGATATTTCATTTTTCGGTGAATAATGAATTATCAGCTTTTAACATTTTCTTTGTTAATTGATATCATTACATCTTGCAATAACCTATGACTTGAGTGACATAAAACTAATAAATTTGAGCAATATAATAGCAAAAGAGAGGAAATCATTTTTCTGTCATTATCATGAGGGTTATCACGTATATCTGTTCTTTTATGATTTTTATCATAGGAAGGACGGATATAATGATGCTTGAGAAGTTTCTTCGTCATTTCCCGAAAATCCATTACACCGTAGTAGAACCAGATCAGCCTGCTTTCAAGGAGTTCAAAGATACAGTTGAGAAATGTTCAAACCTCTCAAACGTCAGCTTTGACTGGCAAAACACGACTATCGAAGAATACTGGAAAAATTCCGAGGTAATAATTATAGTTATAATGATAATAATAATATGCATGGCCAATTATATAGCGCTCTCACCCTCCTTTTCTCCCCGCCTGACTCTCTCCCTATCTCTCTATTTTCTCTCTCCACCTCTCTATAGATATGTACACAGCCAAAACTGTGGTGTTAACCGGTGTACATAGAGGACCACACCAGTTATTTTACACCGGTGTTGAATTGGTGGTGTTAGTTTTACACCTGTGTTATTACAACACATTTGGCTGATACATTTACACTCTTTGGTGTTTTGTTCAATCTTTAGGGTGTAATTTTAACACCTCAGGGTGTGGTCCTCTATTAACAATCTGTGTCAGTTTTAACACCACAGTTTTTACAGTGTACAATCACATACTGACAAAACATCTATTTTTCTGAAATTGTATATACAAACAGAAAATTTAAAGAACTTATAATTACAGGATCATCACCATCGTGCAACCGTTTATACAACTTCCAAAAGCCAAACGCCTATATGATTGTTTAACCTTAAACCCTTCACAAGTTGTTATTTCTTAAAATAGAACCACAAAATGATAAGTAGTGTGTATATTCAGGCTCGAACTTGTTACACATCAGAGCTTTTTAAGTCACGTTATTTGGATCAAAAAGTGTTTCAACCTACGTTCTATTCGCAGTATGAAAATTGCAGGCGATCAAACATTACCAGATTCTCGAAATACATTCTTTGTTTAGGATTCTCAGGAGTTTGACTTTATTAGTATGGTACATACTGCGTACTATCTGGAGGACGTCGGGATGACCATGGACCGTCTGCTAGCATCCTTGACCGTAGGGGGCGCTAGTCTTTTTGTTCACAAATCAGGTAAAACTTCCTCTTCCTCCGCTCTAGACTTCCGATTTGTCTGACCACAGGTTTAATTATGACATTACGAGGTCTGTTTTATTCGTTCGTGTGTATTGTAATGTGTTGTATTCTAATATTGTTTGATCTAATTGAGATTGATAGCTTCATATCTATAAGTTCCTTATTCTGAACCATGGTATAGATTTTTTTTATTTAAAGGAGAATGAAACCATTGAAACAAGATAGCTTGTGTGAAATCAGAAAAATCAAAGAAACAGATCAACGAAAGTTTCAGAAAATCGGACAAATAATGAGAAAGTTATGAGCATTTGAATATTGCGATCACTAATGCTATGGAGATAGCAAATTGGCAATGCGACAAAGATGTGTGATGTCACTTGTGAACAACTCTCCCCATTACTTTAGTATATATTTCACTTGAATTGCCTCTTTTATCACATCTATAAATCATATAGTTCTTTCTACGTGAGGGCATGTAATACATATTTTATAAGGATACATCATGGATAAAGAGTTTGTATCATCATAAGAAAAAGCAAAAAGAGACATTTTGAGAGTATTTTATAGTCCACCAAAGGAAAAGTTGTTCATCAGTGACATCACACATCCTTGTCGCACTGCCGATGTGAGGATCTCCATAGCATTAGTGATTGCAATATTCAAATGCTCATAACTTTCTCACTGTTTGTCCGATTTTTCTCAAACTTTCTTTATTCTTATTCTTTGATTTTTCTGTTTCTACACAAGCCTATTTGTTCCAAAGGTTTCATTCCCCTTTAATGTAAACTGCTCATGGCTTAAGAAAAAGAAGGGGAAATTATAATCATACATCGGCGGATCCAGGAGTGGTTAGTAGGGGGGGGGGGGGGACAGAACCGACTCCTTTCAAAAATTCTACATAGCAGGCAATGACAAATGTCACCACTCGCCCCCCCCCCCCGCCTCCCCCTGAATTTGTATTTAAATCTCTATCTAGATTTATATCTGAATCTGGACCTTAATGTGTATCTGATTTTAATCTGAAACTGCATCTGAATCTAAATTAATATCTAAATCTGAACCTGTATCTGCATTGCTATCTCCATCTGATGAATATGTAAATATATTTGAATATGAATAAGTTGAATTTGATTTCATCTTTCAATAGGAGAGAACAAGACCTCGGAATTCGCCCACCAGTTACCGTGGATTTCCAAACCTTCCCATATGTCGCCGGGACGTCGCATCCTGGACGCTGCTCGTCGTGCAAATCAACGTCGACTTCGTGTCACCCCATTTCCAGCCGTCATCGACATCACCTCCGTCTTCGATGCCGCGTCCGACGTCGGGCCCAAACTGATGGACTTTTTAACCCAAGGTGCCTACTTCTGCCAAACAGCGTCTGAAGACGTCTTGAAAGCTACAATGGACATTCTGAGATCGTTGACCACGAAGAGCGATGACGGCGAGAGAGTGCTGATAAGTAATGATTTTGAAATTATAGAGATATGGAAAGACCCTTCTTCGTAAGTTTATTTTCAGTGATTCTCCTGAGATCCATATTACCACATTCATTGTCACTTAGACCAGGTGCGGGTCCAGAATTTTCGAAAAGGGGGGGGGGCAATTTTTGCGAAAAAAATTGACTAGCAAAAAAAGGGGCCTTCAAGTTGAAAAGAGGGGGCACATCTTTGTTTTCATGGTATTTTTACATTACAAATTTTTAATTTTGCTTCTCAAAAGAGGGGCATGTGCCCCTTGTGTCCCCCTCCCCGGATCCGCGCCTGACTAACGCAGTGTTTTACTAAGAAAGTATTGTACATTTTCGTGACAAAAGTCACATTATGTGACAACTATGATTGTTTCTAATGTAGTATAGAATGTATGATGGGACGAAATGTTACAATAACCAAGATGCTCTTTTCATTGAGGAATTTATTACTGTTTATATATATACATGTACAATATAGTTTATTCTTTATTATCCATTCAATATAGCCCCATACTCTCTCTCCTGCTCTCTCTCTCTTGCTCTCTCAATAGATCAATCAAGCTGACTATATATAATCTATGCATCTTTCTCCCAGCCCCCTCTCATAATTATATAGTGTCTTTTATATCATTTTCTTATGTTCTTCAACCGCTGTTCATGCTTCGCAGTTTCATGTTTCATTCTTTGGCCAACTTCGATAGATTACCTCCCCATAAGAATACAAAATTGACACCGAAGCTTCATATTAAAGATATGGAGTCAGTCACAAGGTCATTTTTTTTATACTGTAAGAGTATAAAAAAATCATTTATTTGCATAGTATACTCATTCGAAATATATCTAAATATTTTTGAAGTAGTAGTTATTTTGGAGTAGTGAGGAGCACAGTTTTTTTCTGGGTATACATATTATTTGCTCATCCATCTATTGCATTAAGCTTGATATCAGTTGCAAGGTAATAGTATTATCAAGAGTCAATCATAAAACTTGTAATCAAGTGCAAATTGATAATAGGATCATCGTTATTGGTTTCTTACATCAGACAGTAAGAATTTATTTTATATAGTTCAACTGTTCTACTTGTTTCACAGAGTGCAAACTAAAAGCTAAAATAGATGATAGAGCACAATTGATTTGTACAAACGATTGCCAACCGTGTTTCTCCTTTTGGCAAAGACCTCACCAATGAACTTTTAAAATATATCTTGGCAAAATAACAATAAAATAGAGTTGACTTTACATTAAAGAAACGCAAAACGGAAGATAACTATAGGCATATTTTCATATAAAATCCTATTCAATTCTTGATTTGGCCCGAAAATTGTCACGTTTCCCCTTGAAGAAATGGTGTGTTGGAGCTAATTATATAAGTTTTGATATGATGGCGAAGAAACAGATCACCAAGACGCTGCTTCCTCCCAGCGCAGAGGGACCTGAAACATTGAACACAAAATATTTAAAGATGAAAATGAATAGCCAAATATTTGATCTGAAGTATTGTAATGACAAGTATTTTTGATAGAATCCATGTACTCTTACGAGACGTCTTATGTAAACCAGAAAATAAAGAAAATAACGCAATTTCCATTTTATCATCTTGCTAATGCAATATCATTATGAGGACTTATAATGATGAGGTGCTTGGGAAATTTCCCAGGGAAATTTCCCAAGATAGCAGTGTCAAAGTGCAAACAAACACATTATTTTCCATGGGGAAGACATCGAAATAAGTACCAGTAACTGATTGCAAATATTAAGGGAAAATCTATATTTATTAAAAATCATTACGTAAAAGAAACCCCAAAATAATGTTGTTTTTTTTAAGTAAAACCATGAATTGAACATTTGTGTAAAATTTGATACGAACCTGTTCAAACACATGTGGTGTAATTTTAACGGTACTGTTTATGCAATGAATATAAATTTTTGTTAGCATAGTAATAATAATTGTATTATATAATTCACCTCCAGCTGTTGTAGACTCTTGAGTAGTCACTGTATATGATACAAAGAGGGAGACAAAAAAGTGTTGATACATTAAAAATTTAAAATGAAACGCATTGGGTGAAACAGAAATTACAACTCTGGAAATAAGATAATGTTTAACAGAAGGAATAAAATACATAATTTTATCATTTATTTTCTAATTCTTTCATGTCATCTTGTTATTTTTCTGATGTCAAGAAATTAATTATTAAAAAGGCTTTCATTAAAAAGTCTTTTACTTGTATTTTTTTTCGAGATATTATAGGCCTAGCGTTGTAATCAATTGTCTTATAAGTTACAACATACACACCTTCTGCACACCGACACATAAACTCAAAATAGACAGATATCCTCTTAAAAACACTAAGTCTGTCGGTGTTGGTAAGTTATCTGTCTTTGTTTGAAAGCATGCTCTATGGAGATATCAATGAATATTACTAAGTTGATTAATTTATCTTTGACAAGTGGTATATTTCCGCAACAATGGAAAAAGCCAAGATTATCCCAATTCACAAAGGTGGCGATGAAAATTATCCTTCGAATTATAGGCCCATCTCAATGTTGCCCTGCGTATCTAAAATACTGGAAAGGGTTGTCCAACGGCAAGTTTTGCGAAAGAATGAAACTTTGACACCTGCCCAATCCGGTTTTCGGCCACGGCATTCAACTATTACTACTCTCCTAATGGTAACCGACGACTGGTTTCTCTCAATCGATCTGAAACATTACATTGGGGCCGTCTTCGTCGAATAAAAAGAAAAAAAAAACATTCGACACCGTGAATTGTGATATTCTTGTGAAAGTAATGAATATCCTAAGTATTTCTGGCACACCATCCATTCATTATGGTTTCGAAGCTACATGTCAAACCGTATTTGTATTTATTAATTCGGAACTCTCTTTTGAATCAGTTATTAATTGCGGTATTCCCCAGGGATCACTCCTGGGGCCACTGCTCTTTATATTTCATGTCAATTACTTATTGAAATGTATTAAGACATGTCATATCCAATTGTATTCGAATGACACCGTTTTGTATATTTCACACCCCTTCATTGATAGAATCAACAAGGCTCTCAACTCAGATTTAGAAAATATGTACCAATTGATGTGCCATAACAATTTCAGGGTGAACTGTCAAAAAACGGTCTGCATGCTTATTGGAAGCAAGAATATGATTTCTAAACAAAATGTCCTTCATGTTTCCTTGAATAATACCCTTTTAGAACAAGTTCATCATGTCAAATACCTAGGCATCATTGTTGATGATAATTTGAATATGCATATAGACAAGGCATGTTGCAAAAATAGGTCAATTAGTTGGCTTTCTGGGAAGATTGCGGCGATCTTTAAGTGATCGATTCTAAAATTAATTTATAGTTCATTGATCATCCCCTACTTTGATTATGGTAATGTTGTTTACGATGCATCCTTTAGGAAATACACAGACTGCCTTAAAAACGCCCTTCAAAACAGAGCAGGCCGTATAAAACTCCGGATTAAACCCGAATCTCATATCCATTTTTGGACAAGAATAAATCACTTAATTGGCAATTGTTGGACAAAAGAAGAAACGATCATGAATAATCTATCCCCAAAATATTTAAGAAAAGAATTTGAGTATCACATACATATTCCTCCCGTTTGCTATTTAATCTGGTTTTATTTGTGTAACATATATATGTTAAGGTTAAATGTTTTTGGGCCCAACGGAAGACCAGCGTGGCTGTGCCAGTTACGCTGAATGTGGGCTATCCACCATTTTATTGTATATGATTTTGCGTTTAAGACGGAAATAAATACTGCTACTACTACTACTACTACTACTACTACTACTACTACTACTACTACTACTTCTACTACTACTACTTCTACTACTACTTCTACTACCAAATTCGCACACACCAACATTCTAAAGTACATTTAAAAAGTCACATCTCCCACGCGCACATACCCCCTCTTAGACGCATACACACACGCACATCCATGTCAATATAATGCATCCTTCTACATACACACGCACACAGTGCACTCATCCCGCGCACACACACCCTAAACACCAATGCTTACTCACAAATGCCTTTCAATTGTACATCGCAGCATCCAAAAACAATCAATTGACTGAAATTTATTTATCCAATCAAATTATAGCTTACTCATTGGCTCTTCCCATCCAATCACATCTCCGTTCTCTTCGTTAATGTTCTCCAGCCATTCCATCAGGGGCTGAAAGTATTCCAAGATGGCGTCTGCTTTCATCTCTCTCTGACCGGTGAGGGCCTCCATTGCTTCAGGCCACGGGCGGCTTGAACCCAGTGATAACATTGCACTGTCAAGAATTAATGGATATATCATTTGCAGTTTGTGTAAGAGATTATTACAAGAACGTGTCAGATATTATTTTCATGGTCAACTCTAAGGTGTCAATGATGTCATTTTGTTATATTTGTGTTAATTAAACTGCCAAATGCATTGGCGTAAAAGCGTACATAAAAGGGGGCCTGGGGACATTGGACACTCATGACAGTAGATCCACATCTAAAGGGGGGGGGGGGGGGTCGAGGAAATACAATAACAAGAGAGACAATGTAAAGCATAGTGTCAAAACTCCGCCCCCCCAAAAAAAATAAATAAATGAATAAATAAAAATAAATAAATTAATAAAGAAATAATAAAATGAATAAATTAAATGAAAAAAAAATCGGCTTATTGCACCATTGAAATTTTCGGATCATTAATTGCACCAATTGATCAAGTGGTTTATAGATTCAGATTCAGGTTTACCCAGTTCACCCTATCTAACCCGTAGGCCTATAGGCATGCCGAAAGAGATTACCTTTAAAATGTATTTTAAATTTATTCTTACGCAAGTTTATCCCCGGCTTCTTTGGACTCGTAGAAGTCGCATTTATGGAGTGGTCCCGTGTGTCCTGCTGACTGGCAAAGAGACTGGTAAAACTGGAACTGAATGATAGTCCGAATGTAGTATCTGAAAATATACATTAAAAAGATTATCAAAATCATAAATCTCAAATTTATCAATTGCACGTATCATTTAATTCATTTGAGAAAAATCTCTCATAATAAAGCAATCGGAGAGGCGCGCACAGATGACGATATTCCACATTCCCTGAAGATTAAAAAGAACTATTCTAGAAGCAACTATCATAAAATTCAAGAGGAAAGGGAACTCATGATATTATTCCATGCTTAATACATCAGGAATGGCGCTACGGAATCACTATTATATACGTAGTAAACAAGTGGAATGCCTCTGGCCGTCTCACCTGCATCACGCAGTTCAATATAGCAGCAGTGCTGACTTCGAATACTACTCTAACTCGCACAAGATGTTCAGTGATACATGGTTACTCGTATGTCCACTTTTTATGAACTAGACCAATAAACTTACAGAGATATGATGGTAATTCAACAGATACACCCAATTCGGCCAAAGTTCATTGACCTTTGACCTTGGTCATGTGACCTGAAACGCGCACAGGATGTTCAGTGATACTTGATTACTCTAATGTCCAAGTTTAACGAACTAGACCAATAAACTTTCAAAGTTATGATGGTAATTCAACAGATACCCCCGATTCGGCCAAAGTTCATTGACCCTAAATGACCTTTGACCTTAATCATGAAACTTGCACAAAATTTTCAGTGATGCTTGATTACTATTATGTCTAAGTTTCATGAATCAGATCCATAAACTCTCAAAGTTATGATGGGAATTCAACAGATATCCCCAATTCGGCCAAAGTTCATTGACCCTAAATGACCTTTGACCTTGGTCATGTGACGTGAAACTCATGCAGGATGTTCAGTGATACTTGATTAACCTTATGTCAAAGTTTCATGAACTAGGTCCATATATTTTCTAAGTTATGATGACATTTCAAAAACTTAACCTCAGGTTAAGATTTCGATGTTGAATCCTCCAACATGGTCTAAGTTCATTGACCCTAAATGACCTTTGACCTTGGTCATGTGACATGAAACTCTAATAGGATGTTCAGTAATACTTGATTAACCTTATGGCCAAGTTTCATTAACTAGGTCCATATACTTTTTAAGTTATGACGTCATTTCAAAAA
This sequence comes from Lytechinus variegatus, assembly GCF_018143015.1. Taxonomy (NCBI): domain Eukaryota; kingdom Metazoa; phylum Echinodermata; class Echinoidea; order Temnopleuroida; family Toxopneustidae; genus Lytechinus; species Lytechinus variegatus. The sequence goes on from NC_054752.1 coordinate 14,837,084, forward strand.
CTTAACCTCAGGTTAAGATTTGATGTTGACGCCGCCGCCGCCGCCGTCGGAAAAGCGGCGCCTATAGTCTCACTTTGCTTCGCAGGTGAGACAAAAAGTATTCTTTCACTATTTCCCGAAACGCATATCAAAATGTCATAAATTTGGAAAATATCAATCCGATTCTGATCGATATCAATCCTGTTTTTATAAACAACTTGAATCTAGTGGAGACATCCATATATAGATAAATGATATATGAAATATTATTCAACCTGCTCAGACTAATTTACCCTCTGTCAGGCGAGAGTATCAGAGCGGCAAAATACTCCCATTTTGCCAAATAACAACTGAAAATCTGAAAGCTATGGCGAATCGGGTGGGGGGGGGGGCTTTTAGAGGCACAGTTAATATTTGTAATGTAAAAATGCCCTTAAAACAGAAGTGTGCGCCCCTCCCTTTGGAAGTAAACCTTTTTTTTTTGCTTGTCAATTTTTTTTCGTGGACAAAATCCCTTTTATTTTAATTTTGCTTGTCAAATTTTTTCCTATGATTATAATAATTTCACTACATTTTTAATCTTGCAAATCTAATGTCTGTTTCTACTTAAAATGTAGAAGAATCGAAAGTAGTATCACACTATCAGAATGACGTTGACATACGTGTCGACTATACGACAAAATCTGATTCGCCTCTGCCTGAAAGGATCATTTAATTATTACTGACCCTCAAGAAGGATATGCAATTAAATGATCCCTTATTTTTTTAATGAGGGATGTCGACTAAATTTTTTTTCGAAGGGATAACTCGTTTGTGCCTTAAAAAAAAATCTAAAGAAATATTCCAATACTATGTGAACCTATATTCTTACACTGAGGCGGATCCAGGATTTTCCAATGGGGGGGGGGAGGCACATTTTCCGATGAAAATTTTAGAAGCTAAAAAACCCCAAATGTTCTCACTTTCAAAAGGGGCACACTTGGGTAAATGCGGTAGTTTTTACAGTACAAAATTTGACTATGGCATTCAAGAAGGGGGCAGGGGTCGGTTGTGCCAACACCCCCCTTTGGATCCATCACTGCTCTTACATGACTTGTTATTGGACGCGTATCCTCGCAATAGAGAATAATGGTCTGAATTAGAATAAGTTTTGTTCCCTGATTTGTGCCTCAATTTTAGGACGAATGAGAAATCGATCATATTTTGGAGTTAAGTTCTATCACTTGATAGTTATATTACACAGTTTATCATATTATTATATAGTTCATTCTCGACAGCATTCATTAATTTAATTTGAATGTTTCTACAGATGACGAATGCTTACCCAATGAATGGATAGGATATGATAATGTGATACATGGCACCGGCCTCGAAATCTTCTTCAGTTCTTTCAACGGGAGCTTTGACTCCGATCAGGTCATTCCTTTTATCATGAAATGAAATTCAAGATATATAAGAAAAGGTGGTGAAACTGAACTCGTAAATGTGAAGGCGAAAGAAAATATACATCTTGTGAAACTGTTTATTTTTTCAAATTTATGGTCTATAACATAGACAAATAATGATGGTACTTTAAGTATGTTGTTGTTCTTCAGAGAAAGCACGTTTCAATAAGAAAATATATAATAATAATAAAAAAGATCACAGAAGATAGATAAAAGAACAAACATGCATGAGACTGTTATTCACTGAATTATGTAATAAGTCAAAAGATAGCTATCTCGGCTGCCAATTCTACTTTGTTCATACTTAAGTTGCCACCATCTTGCTGTTCCCGCATTGACGTCTGTTTTTCCGCTGAATACATCCCATCTCCATTGCTCCAAAGCTAAGCTGAATGGAAGGGTTCCAATCGTTGGTAGCGCCATCTTCAGCAAGAAGTTTATATCCGTATTTGTTACTGGAAAAGGGACAAAATTGAGTAAAAGAATAGGATAACATTGACGGCTTTGCATACTTAGAAAAGGTAACGATGATCTTAGTTTTGCATTTCTATTCATTCTTGTTGTTCGAATCGCTTCATTTTGTTCTTCTTTGTCTTCTTCTACTCTATTATCTTCTTCTTCATCATCTTCTTCATCTTCTTCTTCTCCACATCATCATCATCATCATCACCTTTTTCTTCTTCTTCTCATTCCTCTTCCCTTCCTCTATTTCTTCTTATTCGTCTCCTTGCTTTAACCATTTAGAATGATAACTTTGAAGTACAATTTTTTTCACAGGTTCAGTTTTACACCTCATCGGATACTTTGATAACATGCAGCTCAGATTTTTAACTTTGAAAATGTTATATTATGCCTTTACCCAAAATTGTTGTGACATGCTAAAGGCCTGTTTTCAGGGAACACGCAAAGTAAAAAATGGCCAAGTGCAACAATTGTATTTTATGCAGGCCAGAAAATGTGCAGAATTTTGAACCATTAAAAACTTCGCCTTCGGAAACCATTAAAGAACATCATTGTGTAATGTTCCTTATTATTTGGATATGTTCATTTTCAATATCTGTATCTTTTACATGTTAGGTGCTTCATGCCTAGTGGCCCTATGTGTTTCTTATCCCTCTTAGACCCTACATAGGAGTCTGGATGACCCCCCAAACGGAGTAATTTCGGGGAGTTGAGGTGACTCCCAAATGGGAGTCCAGCAAATGGTTGACTATATGTCAAAATTGACTCCATGTTGGGAGTCATCTGACTCCCCTGGGGAGTCGAAATTTCCTGACTCCATAGGGGAGTCATGATATACTACTCCCCTTGGGAGTCAGATTACTCCCTAAATGGAGTCAATATTGACAAAGGGTCAACCATTTGCTGGACTCCCATTTGGGAGTCACCCAGACTCCCTTTTGGCTGTGAGTGAATTGTCTTTAGCGTCCTTTAAATAGCTTTATTTTACACAAAGTAGATTTATTCTACACACAAAAAGCCCCAATATCGCTGATGCTAATTCAGTTTAAAGTAATCGTCAACACAAAATTCTTGAAAAGCGCCAGCTTGAAGACTCAATGTTGAAAAAAAAAGATCTCAGATTTGGACCCACAATGCAATGCACCGCTTCCCCATGAACAAATTGTAACTGAAATGCTCCTTTTAGTATCCTCTTACCTGCCATTGGGTCATCCTCTCCGTCAAACAATCCAACCACTTTCAAATGTTTGGGCGTGGCTACCGATTGTGACATCAATTCCCCAATGGCCTCGTGGAACGCGCCGTTAGCTCCGTCGCGAAAGGATACCGGCTGATGTTTGTAGTTCAAATAATACTGGATGTGTCCAAGCTCATGGTGAACTGTCAAAAAGTAGTCCATGTTCACCTCTGTACACATCTTAATCCTGGAAAGATTTGTGCGAATAGGAAAATAATTCTGCCTTTAAACTTTGAACGAACAACTATTCCGTTGATATCACGTCTCAGTGTCATAATGTACACCCCCAAAATTTATCAAAATTCAGGATGAAGATAAATATACCTATTATAAGATGAAATGGCATCAAGGGTGCTTGGCCTCTTACAATTAAAGATACAACCTAGTACCGACCACTGCTGTAATGAGGCTAGAAGTTTGAGGGGTCAGACTTAATGAGAAAATGCTACACGCGAGCGAATGACCATTTTTAAAACCTTTTTAGAGCACAAGTTTCTGTTTCTGTTGATGGTAACTCCCGTAGGAACTCGGTAAACGCCAAACTGGTATATAACCAATAACCTAGGAAACCTTTTGCATCTAGGCTGCTGTTTTAGACGAAAGATTTCACTCTTGGGCCTTTTTACCAAAGTGGAGACAGTGGCAGAGTTGGGATTTGGACTCACAACCTTCCGATTAAGAGTCCAATGCTCTAACCACCGGACCACACGACCCATGGCAAACCACTGCACCGTGTCTTATACATACTATTCTATTAAGAAAATTACATCATATTTTTTTCCTTTTTCTTTCTTTCTTTCTTTTTTTTCTCCCCTTATTTCTTGGTCATGGCTCCTCTTTTTTTTTTTTTTTTTGGGGGGGGGGGGACCCCAAGCCCCAAGATCTGCACGCCAGTAAAACTTACCTAAAGTCTACTCTGTTGTAGAAGTCCCATGCTGAGGCGTGGCAGACCACATCCCTACCATCGTCGGGTCTTTCAAACATTGAATGATTCCAGAATGCATTGTTGGCCGGATATAGACCCATCGAGCTGAAGAATTCATCTGCCATACGAAACATCTTGTCGACTGTGTAATTCTTGTGAAAGAATCGAGCGGATATAAATTTCAAATGATTTTTAGTTGTCATGATAAGGTCTAGGAATTCCTTGTTGGTCCCACAAAAGTAACATCACTTACGTTGATCCAAGTAAAACATTTATATCTTATTCCTTTTATTTATTCATGCTGTCTTTAAAGGAAAAGTTGAAGGCCACCGATCTTGAGGAGGATGGGAGAGGATGAAGTAAAATCAGTCTTCTTATCTTTCCGCCCTGGGTAGGACGACGTGACGAGATCCAGATTAGTGTGTCTTCTTTTACATCTTTGACACTTTCTTTCAGTTCTCGTCTTCTTTTAATCCTCTACTGGTCCTAGCTTTTTTTCTGAGAGGGACGAGTTCACTTTGTCAAAACATAATTCGTAAGCCTACTTGTCACAAAACAGATAAGGGTCTACATTTGCCTCATCGAAAATCCGACACACAAGAAAATAAAGAAAACTCCCCAAAATTTCTAAATTTGACTCTCGAGAATTTGGCACGGAAAGTGGTTATCACTTAAAAAATGTCAACATTTCCTATTTTGTAGTATTAATTCTTCCAGGAAGGAACCCCTTTCGTATACGGATCTGCTAATTATAATCTACTTCATCTACAGCTCTTCTCTTGATCTCACCTGTCTGACCATTTCATCAGATACGTCAATATTAGGAAGATCAGGGTAAGGCACGACGTGTGGATAGATGTTTGTCCAGAATCGTCCCCACATGTCTCCTGTAATATTGATATTTCATATTACGAAATAGAGATCGGTACTGAAATTTCACAGATACAAACGGAAACGAAAGAAGGGGTATTTTAGGTATCATTATATCTTTCTTATTCCGTTGTTAGACTCAAGGTAGCATATGCATCCACAAATAGATTAATGATCTTTGATAGATAACCCGCAGTAAATAAGCCCTGCAATAGGTTTGAGGAAAATTACAATATTAAAGACATCGTGACCATTTCGTCCAAAAGTGCAACAACAACAACACCACCACATCCATCATCATAATCATCATAAAGCACCATGTCACCACCATCGCCGTCTTCATCATCGTCTTTATCACCAATCCCATAATACCACTATCAACCATCACATCATCACCATCGTCATCAACATCACCATCGACAAAGACAACATCGCGGTCATCATCATCATCATTATCATCATTATCATCATCATCACGCCATCATCATCATCATCATCATTATCATCATCACGCCACCATCATCATCACATCACCATCATCACCATTATCATCATCATAACCATCATCATCACGCCATGATCATCACAATCATCATCATCATCATAACCATCATCATCATCATCATCACCATCATCATTACCATCATCATCATCATAACCATCATCATCATCATCACGCCATCATCATCATCATCATTACCATCATCATCACCATCATCATCATCATCATCACCATCATCACCATCATCATCATCATCATTATCATCACCATCATCATCACCATCATCATCATCATCATCACCACCATCATCATCACGCCATCATCATCAACATCCTCATCATCGTCATCATTATCATCATCGTCCTTATCTTCATCACCATAAATATCATCATCGTTATCATCACGCCATCAACATCATCGTCCTCCTTCTCCTCCTCCTCATAATCATCACTGCCGCCGCCATAGTCATCACTACAACCACAGCTACCAACGATGCCACTTCCATCGAAGCCTCAATCACCGTTTATCATATTGATAGTCATCATTTACTTCAACTGTAATCTACATCGTTTGTAACTGTATGCCCGCCATCTTCATTTTGATTCTTAATTACATTATTATTTATTACCATGGTAACCCACCTAGTACATTCGCCGGGAGGTGGCCAGTGAGGGGTACGTGCTCGGATCCGTAGACTCCATTCAGCTTTCTTCTGACGTAAGCATGGAGCTGTTTATAAAGTGGTAGAATAGCATTGTAGAGTTCATAAACTTGTGTCTCGAGGTCGTCACCATATCCCGACCTCCACGAATCACCTAGGTCCTCATACCCTGAACGGGAAAGATGACAATACAAGTTAATGATATTTCCGTTCAATCGATTATCCGTTCCAAAGAAATATGTTATCATAATTTTCATTTTAAAATCCATTTATTTTCATGCACTATCATTGTGGTAAAATGTTGTTTTAGGAGAAAATAAGAAAACAGAATGATGAAGGTTTGAAAGAAATCGGAGAAGGAATAAGAAAGTTTTTGCTGTTTTAAAAATGAGGATTAAAACAGATTGGGTGATTTTAAAATCATCAATTGAGAAAGTAAATTAAGACAAATGGTGAGGACAAGTGACCGATTGGCTGTATTTTGACATCAGATATATTGTGGTTTGTAAAAAGTACCAAGACTTTGTCCTCTCGAGCTGTATTCAAATAAAGCACAACATGTATAGCATACACGTTGTTGCTTATCCTCAAGAAAGAGAGATATGCAAATGCTGTGATCTTCATCATCATCGTCGTCGTCATTATGATCCTCTTCCTCATTCTTCTCCTCATCATCAATAGCATCCTCATCATCACCACCACCATCATCATCGTCGTCATCATCTCCATCATCAGCATCAACACCATCATCATCATCAGCAGCATCATCACCATCATCATCATCACCATTATCTTCCTCGAGGAAGATGATCATCACCATCATCATCATCGTCATCACCACCACCAGCATCAGCAGCAGCATCATCATTATCCTCATCCTCACCATCATCTTCCTCTTAACCATCAACTTTGAAGACCATACTCCTCCTCCACCACCACCTCCTCCTTCTCCTCCTTCTCCTCCTCATCATGACATTTCTCCTAAACTTACCATTCGCTCTTGCTCCTTGATTAGCGATATCCACGTATTCTGCGTAAAGAGGCTTGTTGGGTCTCCCTACACTATTACGGAATTCCTGCCAAGCCCACACTAGTTCATCCCAGTCTGTCGAGGTCGCCATAATCTTTGCGAGACCTGAATTAAAATAGATGTACATGATAAATGGTATATAAAACTACTGCAGAAAAAAACCCACACAAATCGACAACCAATCAGTCTGTTTTCGTTTCGTTTCGTCTAGTATATATACTTTAAAAAAATCCATTTCCATTTCCAATTCCATTTCATTTCCGATTTTCATTTCCAAATCCATTTTCATTTCGATTTCCATATTCTTTTTGATTTTCATGTTCATTTTCATTTTCGTTCGAACTCCATTTCGATTTTCATATTCTTTTTGATTTTCATGTTCATTTTTCATTTTCATTTTCGGATGGAATTCCATTTCGATTTTCATATGCATTTCCATTTCCAAATCCATTTTTATTTTCATTCCATATTCTTTTTCAATTTCATGTTCATTTCGATTTCCAATCCCATTTCCATTTGTTTTCCCATTTTTCATTTTTTCCCAATTCCAATTCCATATTTTGCAAAATATCTCAAAATGGACCTTCTTTATTGAAACAATTTTGGATGAATACTATAAAAAACATTTCACAATAAGAATTTCATCTTGGTCTGGTAAAAATTTAGATCAACGATTTATTTGATTGGAACATTTCACAAAAACACACGATTTATGGCTTGTATTGGAAAAATGCACATTTCATATGATTTTATTATGGCAAAATAAAAGCATATCAAACTTTCAAACGTGTTTTGCAACTTCATAACAAATTGGAAATTAAAAGGATTACTTCTACATGTTCGACTATTAAATAAAAAAATGTGCATGTATCGCAATCAAATTACAGAGATATCGATGCACAAACTGAATCATAATGACTGTTAACGATTCCATTTTATTGTTCTCTTTTATGATTAAGCTTCTAATCGTGTAGTAAAACTCTCAAAGTTATATTTGCGTTCCAAGGTCCGTATTTACCGGCTTTATAACACAAAGCTGACAACAATCTTGCTCTTTCGTATAAGACAGCATAAGCTAAAAAGGATTTTTAAACACAAATCTGTCCGTGGTAAAAAGTGTTGCATCCCTGTTTGGCGGCAATGTCGCTTTAAGAGTGAAAACCATCAAAGAATACTCGAATCCATGAATGAAAAAATAAACACACACACAAAGGACTCACGACATTATGCATGTTTGCCTTCCTAAATTCAGATTTGCTCTGTGAAAATGCTCCAATATTTGCAGGCATTTCCGTTACTATGGTTAGAACAAAATATCAGAAATGCAAGAAAAAGACTGTTGAAAAGCCCAAATTATTTCACCTCTCCTACTTATTATAACCCAGGTGTCCATATTTTTTACGAATCACACGAACCTAACAAAATTCACATCGTTTTTGTTCAAAATGAAAGTATATGCGATGATTATGATGTAATAAAATCTAAACTATTGATGATTTCGTACGAGTTAGGCATTCGCTGCTTTATGCCAATGATAAATATTTAATAATAAAGGGTAAAGACAAAAAATATTCAATCCACTGATAATTGATTCAAATCATCAAAGACGCATATACATTTTGTGATAGCTCTTTTACACCTTGAAGCTGTAAGAAATATGGAAATTGTGCAATCAATCACATGATCCGATTTTAGTACATTAAACTTTCAGTTTTGTTGACCTTTACATTTATGCATAATAAATTAACATTTTATTTATTTCCTGTTTTTTAATAACCTTTATACATGGAAATGTAAGTGAGATTTGACTTTGGTTTGCATGATGTTATACAGAATATAAGAATCATTCAAATTGATTTGTTCAACTGAGGATATCTTCAAGAAAACATCCTTTACCCCATTGATATACTTTTCGAACACCTTGTCAATACATTCGTATTAAACGAGAAGGTAGAATTATTTATTGACATGGATGAAAAATGAGCCAAAGCCAGACAAATATTAAAATATTTTTATAGACAATAGATATATCATATGCAAATTTAAAAGATGAATTCCGCGCAAAGTCCCGTACACTTGCCATGGCATATCAATTACACCTTTCTGCTAATAATGTCAAAATATTGCAGTTTCATTTTATCTTTTGTTTATATTTTTGTTGATGCGTTAATTATTTTCAGAGGAATTACACAGTAAATATAAATGGCAATAGTTACATATTAAATTCCCAGCAGAAAAGCAGGGTTGAGAGATATTCTACAAATGCTTTATTGCTAGTACCTTTGAATCTTTATGTCTTCCCTATCGCATACACGTATCATCCGATCATGTGATTTGCTTTTGATTGTGTTCATTTATGTTCAGTCATGTTGAATTGCATTAGTTCATAACAATTTTCATTTGTTTATGCTTTGGATAACCTTTGTACATGATATAGAATCTGACAGCAGGTTGCCGGGCAAATACTTAATCGATTTTATTATAATTGTTATTTTAGTTCAATTTCAAGATAACTTTTTTAAAATCTTACTTTGACCCTAATTCGCATTTTATCAATCAGATTTAATAATAATCAGCAAGATGACAGAAATTTGATGGCATTTTGTATCAAATGCTATTTACAGGTGAAACCAAACAACCCTATCTTATTAATACTCTTCTATCTTTCCTTTCGTCCCTTTTTCTACTTCTTTTCCCCCTCTTTTTGTTTCAATATTTGAGAAAATCAAAGGCCGGGATCAAATGGTAAACGACCACCACCGCCCAAGTCCCTTGTCGCATTAAAATAGATCTTGAGGTGGATGGGCTGTCAGTGCATGTGGATATGGTCGAGTCGCTGTAGATCTGGTTGGGGATAACTAGATTGGAGTTGGTGGGAATCATTCTTGAGTTTGGCCTTCATTTGGTTTGGAGTTGTGGAATCTGTTCATGTTGCTAGCTATAAGCAGTACAGTCAGGGGCTTCTACACCCCGACCCATTGATGTGCAATGGCCTTTTTGCAGAGAATAGAGAATAATGGTGAACTTACCCGGTTCAAGGTAGAGACACTCCGATGGATCGTCCGGTCGACACACTGGGGTAGAGCTGTATATCCTATTCATCTGGCCCATGATCTCATTGTACTGTCAAAGAATGAAAGCAAGGGTTAAAGGGGGTACCTCACTGGGCTTACAAGTACTCCGCTACTAGTTTGCGACTAAAAGAACTGGGCAGTTGCCGAGAAGACTCCGCGATGTCTTTTAGACTCCTAAAAACTTGTGAAATCTCCATGGGGTCGCAAGCATAATGTACGTTCTCGATTTTGTTATAAAAAAAAGGCCTGGCGATGTCTATCCGACGTCTCCGAGACATCTCTATAGTTGAAGAGACGTACACACTAAGAAATAAAGGTTCAAAATTGAACCCGAAAGGTTGATGCAAAATCAGCACCAATCAGCATCCTATGGGTTTACAAATTGAACCCCTGATTGGGGTTCAAAAATTAAACCCCTGGTTGGGGTTAATTTTTGCACCCTGCACCCCTAAATTTTAAATTGAACCCATATGGGTGCAGTTTTGAACCCGCAGGGTGCAAAAATGAACCCCAACCAGGGGTTCTATTTTTGAAGCCCAATCAGGGGTCTATATTTTGAACCCATAGGGTACTGATTTTGCATCAACCTTTCGGGTTCAATTTTGAACCTTTATTTCTTAGTGTGTTGCCGACCCATAACATCCCCGACTACTATGAGACGTCTCCGCGATGTCTTTGCGAAGCCTCAGAGACTTCGCGAAGATTTTCAGCAGGAGACTGATGAAACGTGTGAAGACGTCTCCTTATGACGAAGAGACGCCCCTGTGACGTCTCAGAGACTACAGTCGCCAAGACGTCTCCAACATGTTTTTTTTTCCGTTCTTACCAGGCGGACGTCTCCAGACAAGATGACGAGCGATTTACCAGCCAAAAGCGAGGATGTTGCCATTAAGTAGTCGTTTTGACGTCTCGGAAACCTCTCTGAGACATTGCTGCATCTGAGGAAAATCTAATAGAAATTGCTGCGACTACTTGAATATTTTTGCAGCAACACCCCCCCCCCTCCCGCTACTGTCGGTCAAAGTGCTGAGTGCTTGATACCTTGCATCGAGACGTCAAGACGTCCCCTTGGTTAAAGAAGAGACTTTTCGCACCGCGAGCAGCAGAATGAATTCCAGCACGCAGTAAATCCATTGAAAATACAAGCCAAAGCTCAATGAAAACATGCAGGGAGGTCTTTGTCGAAAATTGGTGAACCAGAACAGCAGTTTCATCCGATGTTTCAGAGAAAAGGAAACATTGCAAATATCTCGTTTGTCCAGAGTCAAGGACGAACCTGCTGTTTCGATTCACCGACCGTCGACAAAGACCTCTTTATCATGAAGGGCGTTTGGCATAAAAGATCTACGATTAAGGGAACGTTCTGCGTAGCGGTTGCGAAACCCCCAAGAAATTGTTATGTTGGAGACGTCTCCGCGAATGCAGTCTTTGATCGAGAAGTCTCACTAGGTGAGATAGGACCTTAGGTACGAATTCAATAATCGGGACCCCCTTAAAAACTCTCACTTATATGGCGGCTAAAGCAGAATAAAAGTCATTTCAATAGATTGCTTAACGAGCTCGGTGCGTTGCTATGTCAGTACATAAATTGTCTTTTGTTAGGCATAATCAAAGCCCCCCCCCCCTGCCCAAGTAAGAAATTACCATAAATGCAATACCCAAACCAAATCGATCTGGGACGTTCATAAAGTGTTCTGTATCTGTATTCTGTTCGATTCAATTCAGCCATGTGAGCTATGTTTTATGCATAAAAAACCTCAACAAAAACTTCGAAGAGTAATTAAACACAGGTTTAAAACTAAGGAACATAAAAATGCGAATACAGAACTAAAAATGAATTATTAGATTTTGCAAAATATATATCAAAACATAATAATAACATAAGAAAAAAATAATTAGTGTATGAACCATTATTAACTAAATACAAATAAGAAATCGCTCTACTGCTGTTCGGAAAATTAAACTGAAAACTATTTTTACAAAGAAAATTTATACATTGATTATGCACGACAGTTCAGACGATTCCCATTCCAGACTAAAGATAAACAACTGTTTTCTTCAAGTTTCCATGTTGTGACAAAAGGATTCCAGTAACCTTGTACTAGGGGGAGACATAAGATCGTCTAGTGAAAACATACGATATGCAATTAGCAATGCTAAATTACCCTTAACAATTATGAGCACAATTCAATTACAATGACCAATTATTATGTTGGACATGGGAGTATAAAAGGGCAGACGATTCTCATTATTAGGCCCATATAGAGAACAGAATCTAACAGAATCTAAACAGAATCGACCTTGGGTTTCGCCGGGCTCGACCGAATAGATTTTAGAGAAAGAAAAAAAGACACGCAAGAATCACTTCAAATAAGATAGGACTATTGACGCTTGAAATACACACTCTCAAATAGACTCAAAATGAAATACACAAATATGATTCTTTGATTTGGTTCCAATCAAACTGTGTGCATTATTTACCACTCAAGGTCGTATGGTGCACGTAAACTCATTACGATGATATGTTGGAGTTTGTATCGATCTTTATTTTTGATCCATCAAATTCAATAAATTGTAAAGAATAGGTAAAACACATTTTAGGTCACACGTTGTGTATAGTAAAGCTTTCGGTTCTTACCCTTCTTTGATACATATTTCTTTAATATACCCCCCCAAAAAAACTGACAAAACTGAATATATACGAACTGTAAACATAAACCCGCACGCACCCCAACACACACACACCCACACATACATGTATAGGTATACGCATGAAATACACCAACACTTACACACATACAATATTATGTATATATGGAAGTGCGCATGGGTTTGTGTGTATAGTTTGTGTACGTTTATCTATAGTTCATTTTATTGAAAGTACATTTCATAATTTTATGTACGACAGCAGAATACAATTTAAGTCAATTTTAGATTAAAATTCAAGAGTTTACCTCCTGTACGGTGTCGTTGTCGAGTGCAGATACGCCGATGTCGGCTATGAAACCAAGTATACGTTGAACGTCCTCGGGAAAACTATCCTTGACATCATCGAACTCGCGAGCCCTCATCGCAGATTTCTTACTAAAAGCCGAAGCTTTTAGACTGGCTTCAACCTAAAAAACATAATCAACATTGAACACATTATTGGATTTAGTTTAATATACTTCTTTTATTGAATTTCCATTCATCCATTTCCCAACATACACGTACAACTCAGAAATACGAAATTACAGATCAATGAATATAAACATTGAACTTATAGTTGAAAATGGGTAATATTGGTACAAAAGTAACAAATACATCATTTCATCATTGCTGAAATAAAGAAAAAAAATGTCTTTTACTGCATTTATTTGGTACAGACCACGATGTTAACAACTCAAGTTGTGTTCTTAGAATACTATACCTATTCGTTTAAACTTATTACAACTAAGGTAAGTTCATAATTATGGTAACAACCTTGGCAGCAGGGTTCAGCAACCAACCGGAATTATGGTTAACTACCATGGCAACAGGCTTGAAGAACCAATCACAACTAAGGACTTCATTGAAGTTACAATAATGGCAAATTTACAAAAGTCGTTAGCCTTTCTGAAACGGGTCCCAAGCAGGTGTTACAATTTATCATAGAGTTTGTGCACGACACCGATTAGTGTTTAAAAACACAAAACTAAATGTGCGATACATTGCTGCAGATGATGCTGTTGAAACACCGTGGATTTAAAATTGGTGTAAAATAACATTGTTTTGTCCTCTGTGAACACCTGTGGAGTAGTTTTAACACTATTTCTTGCAGTGTAGGTCTATCTTGCTCTTGCTCGAGACGGAACCGGGATGGAGTCAACCGGGAAGGGTGCGGCTTATTTCTCGAAAGGGGGCGTTGAATAGTCTCCTGCACCAGTTTATTTAAGTGTCTGTGTAAGTTTGTGGGGGAGGGGGGGGGGTCGAAAATTTTGAAATTCATTAATTATGCAAATTTTGACCCCCGTCCCATTACACACCCTCTCAAGAAAAGCCAATTCTACCCCCCTCCCTGGTTTTCTCGAAATGGTGCGGCCACTCGCGATCTACCCCGCTGTCGTCACACCCATTTAAAAAATATGTACAGAAATAAAAACAACGGCATTATCATCTCTATTGATATAGGCAGCATCTTCATCATGATCGAGTTGAGTTGAATTAAAAAGATTAAATGTCTAATGACCAAACGGTCGAACAATATACCTTATGCATCGACATCTTCGCGCCGCCATCTTAGAGGCTGAAGCTATACTGCCTTGCATGCGTTGGTGATCTGCAGCTGGCGCATCTGTGACAACTCTGTTTAATGCGTGTTCCTATATCCTCTGAGGGAGGGGGCTATGAGATAATGACGTCACGCATATGCATAAAATTCTCGGCAAAAGTTACTACCCATCATCATCGATCGTCACCACCGCTATCATCACCATGCATCGTCACCACCTTCATCATAATCATTATCATCACCATCATCGTCGTCACACTGCAAAACCTCCGGTGTTGATTTAACACCAGCCCGGAATTTATACATGTCCACACCAGAGAAGTGTTATTAATATTAAAACAGCATCGGTTTGATTCCAAACTGGTGTTGTTTCAATACTTCTCTGGTGTGGACATATATAGATTCTGGTGTTAAATCAACACTGGAGTTTTTGCAGTGCACCGTCAACACCATTGTACCTATCATTACAACCACCTCTACCATAATACATGATTAGCTCCATCACCACCACTAAGATCATCTTCATCAAATGTACAACCGATTTCTAAATTTATATCCATCCGCTTTAATTTTGAGGTAATTTCGAGTATATAATGAATCTTCACCATGTACCCCATCAAGCCTAAATTTTTCTTAATACTTTCATAAATTTGGATGTACATTTCAGTTTTTAATTTTTTTATAATTGTTGATGTATTATTTTCATATTTGTTTGAATTCATCTAATTATGTTAAATTACTAGAATTTTTCGAGAATATAAGGCTACTCAATTATGCACTCCGTGAAACCTTTATTTTTGCAATTTTTCCATAACTTTCTACACGATAATAAAATATTTGCAATTTATTTCTTAAAACACTATTCTTTATACCAAGAAATTCAACTTCAAGTAGAACAATATATAAGTTTGTACGCATTGGTTTATCATGTCTCCAAATTTTACTAGAATATTAATTAGTTTTTGGACGTTTCTTTCAAAAAAATATTTGTTTACTTTCAATGTTGCTGCGGTTATGATTTACATCAAATATTTCACTGTTTATGTTTATATGTTATGTTTTTACTTTGTAAATCTTTCTTAATTCTGCCACTGGCTGCGATGAAATGATAATAAAACCTTCAATAAATCATCTCGATCATTACCATCATCGTCATTATTACCACCACAATCATCATAATCATCGCCATCATCACATCGGATTATGAATACCATTTTAATTATCAAATTAGTGGAAGTGTATTATCTTATCTCGTCAAATCCATACCGATTTTTCTTGATTGTAATCTGTCAGGTTCGTATAATAGGCCCAGCTTGCAGACGACGATTCGAAATATACCATCTCTGCGGTCGAGTTATACTCCTCCAAAAACTCCATAACTTCGTCGAGATATGCATCGATATCACTGATATCGGCCGGTTGGCTTGGGGGCACAATGATAGCGAAGAGGATCAGGAGAAGAATCAGATTGCGACTCGGCACACCCATGGTGGTAGGCTGTTTTGCGTAGTTGGTGATTTGTACCGTCATGTGCCTCAAATCAACACGAAATCAGCCAAGCGATTGACGGCAGTTTTCCATTTGTATATTCTCTTAAAGACCTTTAATGGCATAATGATGTTTATGAGTATTACTGGTAATAAAATTCTAAATGCATATTTGCAGAATTTACAACTTATTTTATTACCCACTATTTTTTCGACCCCTGAAAATGACAAATACTAAATTTATGGCATACTTATACTTAGTGTAATTTGGTCACTTGGCAACATTCATTCAATTCTGACCCCCCCCCCCCCTCCCGCACACAGACAGACGCACTTTTCTTTCTTTTTTTCTTCATATACTTGTACTTGCATAAATTTATATAACAGTAATACCAATATGTTAGTACAATTATGAATTCATGTAAGAAATCAGAACAACTTAATTTAAACCACGCGTTAGAACATCCTCTCCTCCCCAGCCTCTCATTACTTTACTATGAATTGAATTGACTCGTTATAATTCATGTGCATATTATCACTTGTTTTATGTTTGTTTATGTATATATATATTCATTTTATGTTGCATTTAAGATGTTCGTCTAGAACAGATAACCTGGGCTAATTTGAATTGTTTCCCTTTTTATCAATAAAAGGTGATTAAAAAAAAATATTTTTTTCAAATGAAAGCAATGATAATCTCTATTCTTTTCCTTTGGCAGCATTTTTGTGGCTTCATGTATTTCCTTTTCTTATCATAAAGAAGATGTCCGCCTGCCATGGATTTCCGGTAAGAAAAGACCACACCCCGCTTCCACCAACACCACCACCACCCCAATCAGCACCCTCTTGAAAAAAAACAGCCACTCCTGTAAAAAATCTTAGTCCGAGTCCACGCCCAAGCTAAAACCTCTCACACCTTCGAGGGCAAAGTCGTCAAATTGGCGATCGGTGGGAGCGAAATTTGATGACGAATATACCTGTCTGTCGTCAGGTCTTTGTGTTTCTGACCAACATTCACTACGATAATCGTCGTCTCGTCATTTTTTTTAGTCTCAAGGGGGGGGGGGGGCATGGGCCAGATGTGCCCCCAACCTGGATCTGCCATTGTCATAATCATAATATTTTTTCAGCGATTGTATGGTTCCATGTGCTGTTTAAAAAATAGAGTAGGCCTGTTTGTTTTAAAACATTCCAAGGTGCAGACTTCAAAACAAGTTTTACATTCGAATTAAAAAGATGGAAAATATGAGTACTCGGTAAATTTTCGAAAAGCCACGTCTTCATCATTTATTATCCTCGCGATCACCACCACCACCACATCAGCATCGTCATCCTCATCACCGTTGTCTTCAATATCATTATCATCGTCATCATTGTCATCATAATCATCACCACCTGCACAACAACTATCATCATCATTATCACCGTAATCATCATCATCATTGCCATCATCGTCGTTATAACCACCGTCATCATCATCGTAATCACCATAAGCCCTAAATACCTCTTTCTCTTGATTGTAATCCGTAAGATTGGTTGAGTAAGCCCAACTCGCCGACGAGGACTCAAAGAACACCATCTCCGCTGTCGAATTGTACTCGTCCAAGAACGCCAAAGCTTCTTCTAGACGGGTATCCCGACGATCACGACTTCCGTCGACATCATTGATGCTGACCAGTTGGGATGGAGGAACAACGACGGCAATGACGATGGCGAGAAGACACAAAATGTGCCTCCGGGAATCCATGATCGCTTCAAATTGTGATAGGCTTTGATTTGAATACTCGTCCTGATATTCTGCCTATAGCTCTTTTTTTCCTTGACCAACTCGAAAGATAAAGAATATAAAACTTTTAAGGACCACTTGTCTGGACTCTCTTTATCTGTTTAATAGACTATCATGACAGATAGATATTTATTTTCCACTGCAAACGTCTTTTTCTGTAAGTTCGTCGTTGATAATTTGTAGTTGGTTTGTTCAGCGCAGCGGGCAGGAAGATCTGTGCACATTCTTTCAGGCGTGGATCCAGAGAGAATGAGGCGAGTGGGCTTTGCCAAACCTACGACCCCTATTTTATTATCTACCTACCTATCTATCTATCTATCTATCTATCCATCTATCTATCTATCTATCCCCTATCTATCTATCTCTTTATCTATATATCATCTTATTTATTCATTCATTTATTTATCATGTTTATTCCTTTACTTTTTTGCGTATCATGTCTTTATAATGGGAAAATGCTATCCGTGAGAGGCAATAACCTGACTTTTTTTCGCCTTTTTTCCCGTTTTTGGGATGTCATTTCTTGTATGGGAGCATCCACCCCCTTTCTTGCAGCTGCTCATTCCAGGATCCGCCACTACATTATTGATCTCTTGATGTTTTCCTTTTCTTTTGTTTTAGGTTGTTTTCTGTTTTTTGTTTGTCTTAGTTTGTTTTTATTTCTGTGGGGGGGGGGATATCGACACTTGTCCAATCTCCCCCCTCTCTTTGCAAATCATTGTATCTACATGCAAAGAGATAAAGTAAATAATAGCACAATGAAAAGGTGCAAAATCCGGTGTGGATTTTCCACAAAAAAACGAACCCGTCCCGATCAAAACAGAAAGACGCAAGTCAGTGGTGTTTATTAGCATTTAAGCTATTTCTATATAGACAGCCGTTGGTAGCTTATCATTTAATTATGGGGTTTAAATTCCGTCATAAAATAATCATGAAGATAAAATGCTATCGATAGATGTCTAAAGGTCAGTCGCTGTATAAGTCAAATCCGTACTGCTGATGTTAGGGGCTCTAGCTTGGCTTTAATCTCCGATCTAGATTACCGGGCCCGAGATTCGCATTTCTCTCAAGTAAACCCGGGAAATAAACATGAAATGTGTTACAGATATGATTACTTATTCAATTAAACGGATACAGAAGTGTAATCTGTCAATTTATAAAATAGATAAACAAAGCTTGACATAATATGAATAAACATGAAAGCACAAGAAATTGTCGAAGTTGCTAAATTATGTTTTGTAAAAAAAAAAATCACATTTTAAATAATTTACCGGTGCATCAGGAAAAAACAGTGTTACACTCCAAAAAATATTGGGTACAAATGCTCCATGAGGGTAATTATTCTTTCGGGCAGTTTATTTATCCAGTCTGATGATTTTTTCCAATCCTTACTGGACAATATGCTTCCAGTATTGGGTACAATACTGCCCCCAATTGGTTGGACACGTTGTTACCCTCTTGGTGGTAAAAACTCTACCCAATATTTTGTTTATAGTGTAGCCCAAGTGTGTATCAAACCGAATATGAGCATAGCCAGATTAGAAGTGTGACATATAGTAAATGGAACCTATCATAAATAGACCAAGTTTTTATTAGATTACAAAAAAAGATGATAGTTCATCAGAGGAATATGATTAGTATCAGATCACGAGTCGGTGGTCCAGTGGTTAGAGATTTGGACTCATAATCGGAAGGTCGTGAGTTCGAATCCCCACTGTGCCACTGTCTCCACTTTGATAGAAAAAAGGTCTGTCGTTTACAAGGTCAGCCACTGTGACTGATTAACCTAGACGTAAACTGTTTCCTTGTAAATTGGTTTAGAATACAGCTTGGCGTTTACCACCAAAAAATGCTGTCCTGCCGAGTTTCTACGGGAGTTATCATTAATAGAGACAGAAAATGGGTAACCCCGAACATCAGGTATCAGACAAAGGAAATAAATCTGGAAAAACTGCATTATTTCTTTCAATTCAATCAATTATTACACAGTCATTACACCCCATTTCTGCTCACAACATTCCACAAAGGCAATTAATTTATAACATTTTGAAATTCATTGATCTGATACTCCCTATGTGCTATGTTTATGTGAACTTTGCATTATATCATGATTCCTCGTCGCAATCAAAAATCTGATTTTTTACATAGCAAATTTAAATATGAATTACATTGTGACACGATAAATACAAATATTATTCCACAGTATTTTACATTCGGCAAGATAAGGAACTGCGTAACATTTTTAATGGTATACAATTATGAATTTTGCTCGCAATGGCTACTGTGATTATTACTCATGAATATTGTTGAGTCAGACATGTTTGTCCAATTTAGTCTTCCGTCGATCCTTACATCTGAATGTTAATGCTATGATCGTTTTCAATGTCATTATTATCTATTGTAATGCTTTATTCATTTTTATCTTCAACTTTATTTATTCATATCAATCTTCAACTTATCTGTTTTTACCCAATATGCAACAAACTTCGTTATCAGCTAATTCAAATTAGTAGGTGACAACATTTTATAGTACCATTTACATGGAGTACACTGCTTCAGAAGTATAAACGTAATAATTAACTTAAATCTTAAAAAGCAAAGGACCAAGTATACTTCCCTGCGGGTCAGAATGATAATTTTCAATTCAGTTAAGCCCTAAGCCCGTTATACGTCAATTGTCTGAATTCAATCAAGAGCTTTTTAAAGGCCAACAAGTCAAACCAATCGTACGTTTTACAATCATTTACAAGTAGACAGTTGAATATTAATCGGTTTCTTGCGACAGATATTATGAATTTATTTCCTACAGTTGGGATTGGTCTATCAGTTTCATAAAGCGCAAACTAAAGAGATGAAAAAAAAATCATACCGTGCAATTTACATTTGCAAACAATCGTTCTAGTAACAGTCCCACGCGAAAGTGTAAGGCATTTACACCAAAAAAGTTGACTTTGGACTATTAAAGAAACACATAGGGGCGATTCCATGCTAGAAAATAAGCCAGTTTCACAAAATTTTACAACTTACTTTCAAAACAAACAGGGAACTTCCAAAAAAACTTTGTTTTGTGGTAATGATACGTACTAATGTGTTGCCTTTAGATACAATGACCACCAACAAAAATGACGTTGTACAAGGATGAATTAGAGCTTAAAATGTTTCTTGTCGTACATGATGCAGAGGTGTCCAAAACGACACGCAATATCTTCACCTGTAATTCACCCATTGACAATTAACATTATCATGTCGTTTGTCATTTGTCCCAAGACTACCCAGTAGTACTTTATTACCACAAAGCCAGTTAAAGTTACTGTTTTGTTTCGACAGAAAGTTGTGAAAATGGTTGATTTGTTGGAATTAAGTGTTGAATGCATAAATGGATTGGAAATGGCTGATTTTTTCTATCATGGACGCGCCCTTAGACAAGCGGGAAGACAAAGTGCACTCTGAACCTTTTATTTTCATAAAGAATTTCCCCTGAGTACTTTTTAGATGCAAATCAGATGCGTAATTTCTCATTCAAAGACATTTATAGAGATGATTAGGCCATTTATCATGTTTATATACTTTTTGAAATGAAGGCGAAGAAGCAGACCATCAACATGCTACAAACTCCCAGCGAAGCGGAACCTGAAGAAATTTCTAGAAAAATAAAAGAGATGAAAATGACAAGCCAGTGAGAAAATTAAACTGAAAGTTAAATTTTTTTTCTTGGTAATTATGTCCTAAAATGTCACAATAATACAGTGTTCATCCCATATTGGATGGCTTTATGGGATATCTGATATAGTCCAAGAGTTAAGGGCAAACCTTCTGGACATGAAATAAATCCATTGTTTTGGAACTTACTAAGGATTTACTGATCTCATTTTCGAGTCTGGGGCCCGTCTCGGGATGCCCGATGCGTGAAATTATCTTCACACTCTTAAGGCTTGGTCCCACTGTACTAACGGATGCAAAACGCATAAGAATTCTTGCCATCCGTTATAAAAACGTTATGTATTCGTTGTGTACTCTTTGCATAAGTACACGCTCTATATCCGTCGAGCATCCGTCCTCTCTGATTTCATTGTTCGCCCCATTTTGTCCATTGTCTGGAGCGGATAAAAACTGATGAAGCCATCCCGAAATTTTGCTTGTCCGCTGTATCCGTTATGAGTACGTTTTGTGTCCGTCGGCCAGAGGGACCAGGCCTTTAAAAGTGAGTATTTTGACAAAGATAATGATATAATTATGAATACAGTGTCACACATTTTGTTCACATACAGTGCATGTGAACAAAACACGTGACACTGTTCTTTTCTACTGGGAAACCAATCAGGCGATTGAATTAATTATCCAGTCAGATCATAACTTACTCATTGTGTCGTCTTATCCAATCACATCTCCGTTCTCTACATTACTCTTCTCCAGCCGTAAGTATTTCAAGATGCATGGCATCTGATTTCATCTCTCTCTGACCGTTGATGGCGTCCATCGCTGCTTGAGCCGATCAAAACAACCCCCTCCCTCCCATGCCCCCCCCAATAAAAGTAAAACGTATACGAAATTTGAAAATTACCTGATGCGTCTGACCATCCAATCACATCTCCATTCTCTTCGTTAGTTTTCTCCAGCCATTCCATGAGGGGCTGAAAGTATTCCAAGATGGCGTCTGCTTTCATCTGTCTCTGACCGGTGAGGGCCTCCATTGCTTCAGGCCACGGGCGGCTTTTGCCCAGTGATAACATTGCACTGCCGAAAAGATGGATGCATTGAATTCAATTTGCAATTTATAAAAGGAAATTTCACAAGAAATAGCAAAGAATCATGATCATTTAATATATGTATTTTTTTGCTTGCTTCGTCTGAAGTTCAGGATATCGTTGACAAAAATGATGACTTTACCTCATCGATAATTTTACAGGCAAAAAAGGTGATCATTCTAAAATAGAATTGCAATTACAATGAATCAGTATCATTAACTAATAGGAAGTATCAATCCAGGACCAAAGAACAAACATTGTGATTTAGTTTAAGATTAATGTTAAAACTATGATAATGACAATATATCAATCCGGGACTAGCCTTGATTGGCATTTTGCTGTTTATGTAAGATCCAAATTATCATTCCCCCCCCCCCCCCCTCTTTACCGAATGTACTCTATTTTTAGTAGATGTACTTGATAATCAATCAAATTCAATTGAATACTTTAAAAATATATTTATACTAACGCCAATTTGTCGCCAGCTTCAGTGGATTGATAGAAGTCGCATTTATGGAGTGGTCCCGTATGACCCGCTGACTGGCAAAGAGACTGATAAAACTGGAACTGAATTATAGTCCGGATATAGTATCTGAAAAAAATACAAAGATTACCAAACCTGAAATACGTAAGCACGGTACGCCGTATATCCAAAAAATATAAATAATAACGAGGCGCAACAATGACGATCTTTCGTCAATTACAGTAAATTAAAAATGATTCAGTTATTTTTTTTAGTAAAGACCAAGACCAAGCGATGGCTGTAACAAAATCTCATTAGACCATTAAAAAAACATTTGTGAAATTAATACACAAGTACAAACTATCAAAATGCAGGGATCAGCTATCATTATCAAAATGCTTGAGAGAATAGCAGCCAATGGAAAGTGGCTGAATTAAAACTATTTAGAAAAATGCGGGTTTACATCGTTTCTCTGAAGTAAAGAGAAAGGGAGAAAGAGGGAGGGTGAGATCGCTGAGGTGTATATAGAGTGATTGGGGGTTCTCGTGAAGGCGAGATTTTTACAAATACTTTGATAAAAGGTACCTCTTCAACGAAAAATTACTTCAAATTGAGATTAGTTCGAGAGGGATTCCCAATTAAAAGAATAAATTGATAGCTCACCCAATGAATGGATACGATACAATGATATGAAGCATGGCACCGCCTCGAAATCTTCTTCAGTTCTTTCAACAGGGGCTTTGACCCCGATCAGATCATTCCTTTATAGAAAAAGAGCATTGAGAAATATAAAAAATGTGTATATCGGTATAACGTTGCGATGAAAGGAACTCAGATCGTTGATCTCATGTGTTATCATTTGTCGTAAGCAAATTTTTCATGAGTTAAACTCAACGGTCTGAAACATGGATATCAATTTTGAAAGAATTTCATGGAACGAAGACCCCCTTATCCATCCATACACCCACACACACACACGCACACCCCCCACACACACATACCCTCACCCATACATCCTACATTGGCCTACACGTCCTAAACGCCAGCAAACAAGTTTTTTTTTTAACAAAGTGTTTACAATCTCCTCGGCGAGTCAGGACGTAGTGTCAGTGATGTAGTGATGTGGAGCGTTGTGGCCCAGTGGATTAGTCTTCAGACTTTGAAACAGAGGGTCGTGGGTTCGAATCCCAGCCATGGCGTAATTTCCTTCAGCAAGAAACTGAACCACAATGTGCTGCACTCAACCCAGGTGAGGTAAATGGGTACCGGTAGGAAGTAATTCCTTAAGAAGCTGTGTGCGCTATGAACGCCTAGCTTAGCCGGATATAGGAGCGCCTTGAGCACCTAACAAGGTGGATATGTGCGCAATATACATATCCTATATTATTATTATGTATCGCGCTTGACATTTAACATATTGGCACATTTTTCATCACTTACCTAATCCCTAAAAAGTTGCTTTCTGATATGGTTTTAAAATTGATTCATTCTCGCGAAAGCGTTCATTTTAAGCTTATTTTTTATTAACGTATCTAATTATTCATCTATATATTCATTCTTTATATTACTAATTTGTTCCTTCATCCACACTTATCAACATTATCTAGGCCCACTTAACATATTTATCAATCATAATTTCGTTTAATATCAATTCATTCTCTATTTCTATGCATCCATCATGCTGTAGTTGTGAACATTATTTTTTTGGAGGGGGAGGGGTGTGAAAATCATTTATTTATACTGCATATCAATGTATTACTCATTCAAAATGTTAATTAATCAATTAGTCAGCTAATTAGTTATCGAGAATGGTAGGCTCCTTTTGATATTAATCATACTTAAGTTGCCACCATCTTGCTGTTCCCGCATTGACGTCTGTTTTCCCGCTGAATACATCCCACCTCCATTGCTCCAAAGCTAAGCTAAATGGAAGGGTTCCAATCGTTGGTAACGCCATCTTCAATAAGAAGTTTATATCTGTGTTTGTTACTAGGGTAAAAAGACAAAGTATAGTAAAAGTTTAGTAGAAGTTGGTAAGGACAGTTTTTCATAGCTGAGGAATGATTGCATATCGGCCAACCATGCCAACTATAATACGTAAATAGGGTAAAATTCACAGAACAAAATGCTGAAATTTTCATCGAAATTGAATAACAAATAAGGAAGTTATTGTATTTTAAATTTTATCAATATTTCGTGAAAACAGTTCTACGCACATTGTCATGAATATTCATTATGATGAAATAATTCGCGGCCGTAATAACTAATGCACTTAATCAGTTGTCAATCAAATTGTTTAGTTCTTGGTAGAAAATTTTTGAATAAACCTAATTTCATATAAAAAATACAAAAGAACAAGTAGGGATATGATATCACCAGCCCATCTAATTAATATTCTTTAAGACATGCCTAGAA
Source organism: Lytechinus variegatus (assembly GCF_018143015.1). NCBI lineage: Eukaryota > Metazoa > Echinodermata > Echinoidea > Temnopleuroida > Toxopneustidae > Lytechinus > Lytechinus variegatus. The sequence goes on from NC_054752.1 coordinate 14,862,414, forward strand.
CTGTTTCACCGGAATAATGCAAATCTTTAGAATTCAATAACTTCGTTATTTCTTTTCCGATGTTGATCACATTTTCAGCATTTTGCTCTGTGAATTTTACTCTATTTATTGAGATATGATTATCTCCACCCTGGAAAATCCCTTTAAAAGTATTCTAAGATTTGTACCCATAATGCACCGTTCTCCGGGCCAATTCAACCCCTAGTAGAATTCTACTTACCGTTCATAGAATCGTCATCCCCGTCAAACAATCCAACCACTTTCAAATGTTTGGGCGTGGCTACCGATTGTGCCATCACTTCTCCAATTGCTTCGTGGAAGGCGCCGTTAGCTCCCCCGCGGAAGGATACCGGTTGGTGTTTGTAATTCATAGCATACTGGATATGACCAAACTCATGGTGAACTGTCATAAAGTAGTCCATGTTCACTTCCGTGCACATCTTAATCCTGAAAAGAAAATTGCGAATAACTAAATAACGCTGGCGTCATATTTTGGACATTTTTGGTAGTTTAATTTACAGTTTGATATCACCTTTTAAATTTCATTTTCACAACATGAACTGTCCTATAATAGGCCTCCGTTTTCTCAAACCTCATTCAAAGTTTAAAGGTTATACTGTTCTCTAAATTTACCAAAACTGGAATGTGAGTTACATTTGCAATTATTATCAGTTTAAAGAGCTGTGCTCTTCTTTTTTTAATTCACGATGAAAGAATAAATATTAAATATCGTTGACTACGTTATTAAAATATGCGAACCTGTTCACAATGATATCCCTTGCTCACATGGGTTTATAATTATCCAAGAACACTAATTAAGCATCGGGGCCAAGTACCATGCCATGATGGTCGTCATTCTGGCACCGGAAAAGACGCCGATTCGCGTCGATCGCTTCCACTTTAAAAAAAAATGGCCCTATATCCCCCACCACAACACGCTATGTATGTAACCATAGGACCTAAGATTAAGCTGACCTAAAGTCTTCTCTGTTGAGGAAGTCCCATGCTTGGGGGTGGCAGAGCACTTTCCTTCCATCATCGGGTCTCTCGAACATTGAATTCTCCCCGAATGCATCGTTGGCCGGAAATAGACCCATGGAGCTGAAGAAATCATCTGCCATACGGAACAGCCTGTCCACCGTATAATTCTTTCGAGGAGAAATATAGAGTGGGAATTATACTTTAGAGGAATGTTGTTTTCTCTGGCCAAACATGGCCTATAATATAGCTAGCCACCTTTTTTCAAGATGGTTCCCAATATTCAAAGAAAGGACCACAGTGATATGACGTTGGGAATGTCCCGGAAAGTGAATCAAATTAATTACGAGGTTCAACATTGGAATCCCGCAAAAAGCACGGCATGATAATTTATGAATGAGTTTCGCTACGCGATGGACGGAGAGTTCAATAAAGAACACAGTCAATGTTGCAAATGCCCGTCAAATGACACAGAACTGCTGGGATGGGAAGTCATTGTCGAAAATTTGTGAACAGGAACAGCAGTTTCGTCCTCTGTTTCGGAGTTGCAGAAAAACTGCCAGTGATCATTTCCGGGGGGGGGGGGCAGTCAAATATATCTGTACACATGCGTGACCAAATTATTTCCAAACACCCCCTAAACGAGTTTTTCTCTGTGTGCAAAAAAAAAAACCTGAACAAGCTTTTCGCGGGGCCTCATTTACATATTTTGGCCCCAAAAAAAGTTGTCGCCAGAGTATGACCCTATACAAGTTTTTTTCGGTTTCCTAGGCCCGTTCCCAGGGTCGTTGCTTACGATCAGGAAGAACCGGAACACTTCATAAACGAGGAGGAAAAAGGCCCGGGGAAAATATTTGGTGATAAAACATATTCTAAATACGTTTGGCTAGTCATAAAAAGGCTTTGGAAAAAACATAGGCCTACCCTGAATACTTTGACCCCGTGAATGACCATTGGCCAGTCTTTCAAAACCACCCTTTTTTTTAAAAATCGGTGTTTTTGATACCCATAACGAGTGCACGGAATTATTGTCTAGAGTACGGACGAAATGCTGTTTTCAATCACCAATTTTCGACAAAGACTTCTTGTTCTTTTCATGAAGGGCATTGACAATACATTTTCTTGAACCCTCCGTATATATCTAATGGCTAATTAAGGCCTAGTCTACCTGGTAAGTATATACTTTCCATTCATGATCTCACCTGTCTAACCATTTCATCAGATACGTCGATATTAGGAAGATCGGGATACGGCACCACGTGTGGATAGATGTTCCAGAAACGTCCCCACATGTCCCCTGTGAAGTTTGGACACATAAAAATATTAATTGGAAATGAAGATTGATACTGAATCTTTGCAGGTATGATTAGGAAGAATATCAGCAACATCAATTAGCGTATAACGAGTCAAAAATGTTGCTGGATCGGGGGGGGGGGGGGGGGGTTCTCAACAGTTTCAAGCGAGCGAAGCGACTGGGGGAATTCTTGCAATCTTGAAAAAAAATCTTTGCCAATTTGAAATGAAATTCTAATTTCGTTTTAGATTTTTTTACGTATGTGTAATATTCAATAGACCATCACGATTTTGATGACTTATTTTGCTCGTCAGATATATTTTACCCCCTAAAATGCGGATGACCTTTGGCCTCGTGTTTCATTTTGGACAGATTCGTTTAACACCTCCTAATGCTGTTTTCTAGGTACGCCCTGAACGTTCCATGGCAACTCCACGGGGTGGGTGGGGATACTTGGATTATGATTGGACGGGGGTGTGAGGCTCAGGGCTTGAAATCCTTAGGTACCCATCTCTGAGGGTCATTTGACCGTGAAGAGGTACCCATGTCTAAGGATTTTTCCTCCAAATAAAGACCCGCCATGCCTCAAGATTTTCCTTAAAATATAGACAAATTTTTAAGATTATTTCTGTTTTTTTAGCTTGTAATCCAATGTGCAATGCAAAATACATACATGCGCTGCATGTATGCACTATGTTGCACGGTAACTGCATATACGGTTGGTCGAGTGTGCCAGATATGCATAGAGTGACGTACCCCGGTGCCCATTGCTATCGTACTAAGATATGGAAATACTACAGGTAGAATACACTCGTCCAGGGGTCCAGCTACTCGAACTCTCGACCGGGGCCAATATAGACATTTCCGGGTCTTTTCCTGGGGGTGTTATAAGTATTTTTTTTATCATAAACGCAATCATTTCTAAGGATTATTCAGTTGAAAAATAATACCAATGGCTAAGGATTTGTTGCAATAGCAAGACCCGTGTCTAAGGATTTGTTTGCAATAAACTACCCACTAGAGCGGCAAATCCCCGTATGCGATATACAAGTGGCCCCCCAAAAAACGGGGAAAAAGAGAAAAAGAGGGAAAAGGGAAGAGAAACGTAGTGAGGAAAGAAGAAATTATTGTTAATTATAATGTTATATTATGTTATTTATATGTTATGTTAAACAAGAAGCATTTTTTTCATAGCTTTATAAAACATTTGCTTCATTGTGTCTTCATTGTTCATGTTGTTCCTGGTGTTCGCATAGACTGTTTAACTATATATATAATCCCGTTGCACTAAACCTCCCGTTTTCAAATCAATATACAACAAATATATTTCCTTGCAATTCGAGTAATTATTGTTTTGTGTAGTGACATATTCTTCGTTTTCATGACTACTTAAAGTGATTGCCCTATTTTAAGGTCTTGATATAAAACATTTTCTGTCCGTGCTAACGTTTGCATAAGTAGATTGGTGAGATTTCTGCTCTTCATTAAACTTAAATCAGTCCTTAAAACGTCAATTTTTCTGATCTGAATATAAAAAATGTTCAGCTCGCGCGCTTCGCGCTCGCATCACTTGGTTAGTGAAAAACATAGGGTCTTAGTGAATTTCTACAACAAGCCTTAGAATGCCCCTCTTCAGGTCTGAATTTTCTACATAATTTTAAGCTCGCGCTTCGCGCTCGCAGTATTTGATTAGTGAGGTGCATATGATAATCATGATTACAATTACTTCAAAAAGTACTTCATGTGTTACATGTAATTCTAACAAAATCAGCAAGCGCTTGGCACTTGCATTAGATGACTATGGTGAGATAATTATGTATACCCTTAATGAATTCCTAAAAAACATAGTCCTTAAAATATCCATGTTTGGGGTCAATATATACAAAAAATTTAGCTCGCGGTTCGTGCTCGCATCATTTGGTTAGTGAAATATGCACGGTCTTAGGGAATTCCTACAAACACGCCTTAGAATACCTCTCTGAATTTCCTAAATTTTCAGCTAGCGCTTCGCGCTTGCAGTATTTGTATAGTAAGATGCGTTTGATAATCATGATTACAATGACTACAAAGGTGCTTCATGACTGTGTTTAGATGTAATTCTGACAAAATCAGCAAAGGATGGCACTAGCATTAGATGACTATGGTGAGATATTTATACTCCTGATGGATTCTGAAATATAGTTCTTAAAATTTCCCTGTTTAGGGTCAATATATACAAATTTTTTTAGCTCGCGCTTCGCGCTCGCATTGTTTGTTTAGCGAGACAGTTTCGTATCATGATTAAAACAAAATTGCTTATAATGTCCCTTTTTAACTCTGAATATCAAACATTTTCAGCTCGCGCTTCGCGCTCGCATTATTCAATCAGTGAGATACATGTCCGTTTAATGGCACTGCATGTCCATAAAATATCTCTATTAGGTCAGTATACCTGACAACTGAGCGCGCTTCGCGCGCTCCCTAAGTGACTCAAAATATTTGCTGGTGCCCCCCCCATGCCGTGACCCACGGTACGCCACTGCCCCCCCCCCTTCGGGGGGGGGGGGAGTGGCAGCTCACTCACCTAGTACATTCGCCGGGAGGTGGCCAGTGAGGGGGACGTGCTCAGATCCGTAGATTTCATTCAGCTTTCGTCTCACATAAGCATGCAGCTGTTTATAAAGTGGTAGAATAGCATTGTAGAGTTCATAAACCTGTGTCTCGAGGTCGTCGCCATAATCAGACCTCCAGTAATCGCCGAGGTCATCATACCCTGTATAAAGAAACAAAAAATGCATCCAGATTCTTATTTGAAAAAAAAAGATATATGGCGAATTGTGTGAATGAATCCTCATCGACGTTATTATTCATCATTCGTCACCACTATCATGATGGGCGATTCCATACGTGTCATACGGGACATTTTGACAACATTTTCTAGTTTCCTAGCCGAATGCTTGAGAAATAAAATATTTAAATTTGTCAGCGATAAAGCTATAGTGGATAGTCATGTGAAAAACTCATAACCAACACACACACACAAACAAATGATTATGGGTAAATTATAGGTGAAAATGCTGTGTCGTACGGGACGCAGACATGTCCCGTGCGACACGCAACATTTTAAGCTCTAATTCACCTATGGACGACATATTTTTGTTGGTTGTCAGTTTTTTTGCATGTCTACCCAGTATAGTAGTTTAATATTACCACAAATTGAAGTTTTTCGTTCGTTTAGACAGCAGGTTGATAAATATTGTGAAAATGGCGGATTTTTCTAGCATGGAATCGCCGTGATTATCGCTATTATCGATACCAGCAGCATGCAGCGGCTGCACCTTGATCATCATTTCACAAGCAGAGGCATCATCACCACCATACAACAACAGACCACCATCAGTTCATCGTTATATCAAAAAGTTCTTTTGAAGCGAATAGAAAATAATTATGCATAATGTTATCATGATTATTATCATCGTCATCATTTATTATCATCGGCAAAGTAACAATCATGGTCGTCGTCATCATCATCATCATCATCCACATAATTATAATTTTTCATTCAGCAAGAAACGGATCCACAAGGTAAAGGTAAATGGGTACCGGTAGGAAGTAATTCCTTAAAAAGCTGTGTGCGCTTTGAACGCCTATAACTGGGTAATATAGGAGCGCCTTATATATCATGTGCGCAATATAAATACCCTCTATTATTATCATCATTATCATCATCATCATCATCATCATCACCACCACCACCATTATGATAATAAGAGTATAAGGTATTTATATTGTGCACATATCCACCTTGTTAGGTGCTCAAGGCGCTCCTATATTACCCGGCTAAGCTAGGTAAGGCGTTCAGAGCGCACACAGATTCTTAAGGAATTACTTCCTACCGGTACCCATTTACCTCACCAGTGGGTGTTTCATAAAGCTGTTCGTAAGTTACGAATGACTTTACGCACGACTGGTGATGCTTTATTATGCTATGTGTTATCCCTATGTAATTGAGTTATAACCTAAGAACATGTTCCAGTCATGCGTAAAGTCGTTCGTAACTTTACGAACAGCTTTATGAAACACCCACCTGGGTTGAGTGCAGCACATTGTGGATCACTTTCTTACTGACGGAAATTACGCCATGCCTGGGATTCGGCCCAACGACCGTCTGTTTCAAAGTCCGGAGACTAATCCACTGGGCCACAACGCTCCACAATTTATCATCATCATCCTCCTCATCATCCTCATCATCATCCACGTCATCCTCCTCCTCCTCCTCATCATCATCATCATCATTTTAAACATGTTTCTCCACTTGAAATCTTACCATTCGCCCTTGCTCCGTCATTCGCTATATCCACGTATCTTACGTAATAAGGTTTGTTGGCTTTCCCTATCGTATTACGGAATTCCTGCCAAACCCACACTAGTTCATCCCAGTCTGTCGAGGTCGCCAAAATTTCCGTGAGATCTGAAAGAGAAAAATTAATAAAAGACCCAAAATTAATGATAAATCGCTCCCTGTTTTATGTTTCATTTCTTTGAAGTTGTCATTCCTATTTCAATCCCTATTCCGCCAATTCACATTCCAATTCCCATTTTCACTACCATTCCTATTCATTTTCCAATTCCCGTTATCCTTTCTATACATATTCCCCTTTCCAATTTTCATTTCAATTCCTATTTCCTTTTCCATTCTAATTCCAACTCCTAGTACAATTCCCATTCCCGTCCCCTTCCTACATATTTCAAGTTTCATTAATTTTTCAATTCCCATTAATATTCTCGGTCCCATTCCTTCTCACAGTCTCATTCCTTCTCACAGTCCCATTCCCATTTTTTTTCTATTTACATTCCTATTCCTTTACACATTCCTTTTCCCGCTGGCTCGAACTCACAAAGGTGGGCTAAAGTTATAACGGGGTACAGTTTAGTCATGGGACAGTTAATACCCGGGTATATAACGTTAGTCCACCGCGCTATTCACAAATGGTGGACGAATCAAGCCATGGGTTAACTTTAGCACTCGGGGTTAAATTTAACCCATGGCTGAGTTATTATATCCCGGTATAAACTAAAGTCCACCTTTGTGAATTCGGGCCATTATTTTTTTGTTTGACGCCCAGCTTCCTGGATGTCTCTCGACAACCTTTCACCACAAAAAGGGGCACTGGCGGATCCAGGGGGGGGGGGGGCACACCCGGCCCGTGCCCCCCCTTGAGAGGCACAATTTATTTTTTTAATGTAAACATGCCGTTAAAATAGAAGTGTGCCCCCTCTTTTGAAAGTGAATAACGTTTTTTGGGTTTTTTTTTTTTTTTTTGCTTTTCAAATTTTTTATTGGGAAAATATTCCCCCCTTCTTTTGGAAAATCCTGGATCCGCCATTGAAAAGGGGAACCTGGCCAAGAAAGCCAACTTCGATTTCGATGCCATGTTGATGGTCATTTTATAATCTAGGGTTCATCACAAATCTTTATGGTACGAGGACCAGATCGCCCCTCCCCCTGTTCCACCGTCTCTGGGCTCGGGGGAGGGGGGGGGGGCTATATACGCCCAGTCTTACGAGTTGGGTATTTGGTATATAGACAATAGAGGGAAACCTACCCGGTTCAAGTTTGAGACACTCTGTTGGGTCATCAGGTCGACATATTGGGGTTGAGCTGTATATCTTTTTCATCTCGGCCATGATCTCAGTGTACTGTTAGAGAATGAAAGCAAGGTTAAGTTCAAATCTAATAAAAGGGCAATTCCAAAGAGAGAGAAAAAATACTGTACACCCGAAACAACGCTCAACAATTAAGGCAAATCGTTTTTTTTTGTCGACCCCTAACTCGACAAAAATTGTTTTCTTGGTTGTACTCTCATGTTAAGTTATTATCTTTAATGCTATTTTCTGTAATCATGTAGTTATAATCATTTTCATCATTTTTACTTGTATGTATTAACTTGTATAAGTGTTTTTATGAAGAATGAAATAAAATGAATTCAATTAGATTCAATTGTGACCTTCATTTTTTTTCGTTTTGTTCATGAGGACAAATTATACACAAAATAACTAGTCACAACGATATACATATCGAACTCAAAAACGTTTTAGAGAACAAAAATGGCAAGCAAGAATCACTTTGAACTATGAGCACAAATAAAATGATAACAGATGTTAAAATGAACTAGATAAAAAAACAATAAAAGTTACCAATCCTACCACTTCCTTACTTTGATCTAATAACCGAGGTCACTTTCCCTTCTGTCATAATTCTGTTTGTGCTTTGATTTCCGATATTCATCTGGAAAATAACTTGGTAAGTTTGATTTTGCTGTACTATATTCTTTCGTTGCTTTCAGTTTTGTCAAGTCGAGTTTGTATCATTTCGTTCATTTTGCTAATTTTGTTGCATTTAGTAAATACGGAAGGAAGCTATACATCGCGTGACCTACGTCATCCTGTCTATATTGTTAGATTGTATAGTGGTAGTAAAATACGCGCTGTGATTTGCTGGATTTGTACCACGTGACCTCCCTTCAAAAAGTTATATTGTACATATGTACAATATAACTTTCGATTTTTGGATGGCAAAATCCATGATGGGGGGCTTAGATTAAGGGATCTATTTACTATAATAAATAGTGAACGTTCTATCATACAATATTACTGGACTATATGAACTCCAAATATAAAATTATCCCTCGTGCAAGCCTATTTCACCTCGGCCTTCGGCCTCGGTGAAATAAACCTGCACTCGGGATAATTTTATATTTGTCGTACATATAATCCAGTATATTGTACAATAGATTGTACACTATTTATATAATATTGTTGTATATATTGTTATATATAAACTCAAGATGAAATAATAAATATCATTTCAATAATAATTTAACTGACTCCGAGTAGGACAATACCTAGCTTATCTCCCCGCCCCTCTCTCTCATAGTTTTTGTATATGGTTATTTTGTATAGGACATTTTGTTTATACATGCCTATTTCATAGTGACTTTGTATTGTTCTCAGTCATTTACAAGGGGAATGCATTTAAAGTCCATTTCAAGTCAGACATAATAGTTTACCTCCTGTACGGTGTCGTTGTCGAGCGCAGATACGCCGATGTCGGCTATAAAACCAAGTAGACGTTGAACGTCATCGGGAAAAGTAGCCTTGACATCATCGAACTCGCGAGCCCTCATCGCAGAGTTCTTACGGAAAACCGACTCTTTCAGACTGGCTTCAACCTGAAAAATAATGATGAGAGGGAAGACATTACTTGATTTAATATCATTTGATTTAATGGTTTATTGCATTTCCTTTCATTTATTGCACCATACAAATCAGAACTTCAAAAACACAAATAAATGGGCACCCCCCCCCCCACAAATGAATGAACTTGTGTTGATAATGGGTAATATAAATACAAACAAAACATGGGGATATACATGTAAGTTCATAGTATTGAAAATAGCTTCTCTGTTGTTATTATTATAATCGTTGCCATCAACATCACCATAATCATCACCGTCATCACCATGACATTATATTATCATTTTGTATCATTATTATCGCCATAACCATCGTCAACATGATTATCTTCATCATCATCATCATCATGCATCATCACCATCATCACCATCATCACCATCATCACCATCATCATCATCATCATCATCATCATCAGCATCACCATCATCACCATCATCATCACCATCATCATCATCATCACCTCACCACCACCACCATAAGCCATATACATACACTTTTCTCTTGATTAAAATCGGTAAGGTTGGTCACGAAATCCCAGTTTGCCGAGTTGGACTCGAAGAACACCATCTCCGCTGTCGAATTATACTCATCCAAGAACGCCAAAGCTTCTTCCAGACGATCACCACTTCCATCGACATCATTGATGCTGTCCAGTTGGGATGGAGGCACAACGAAGGCGACGATGATCGCGAGAAGACACAAAATTTGACTTTGAGAACCCATGATCGCGTGAGACTGCTTTGATTACTTTATAATGCTATTGGTCTTGGTATTCTCTATGACAGCTCTATTTTCATGATTTTGCTTCCACAAGCTCGTAAGGAAACGAGGAATAGGAACTGGCTTGCCTGGACGGTCGGTATCTCTCTAATTATAACCAATGTGGCAAATCGATATTGATTTCCCATGGGTAGGGAATTTTCTGTGAAGTTCCTCTTGTAATTGTTTTGCAAGGAAGTTTGCATACATTTCTTCCAGGCTCGAATCCAGATGGAAGTGGGCGTTGCCCATCGGCGGCAGAAGCCAAAAATTTTAGGGGGGGCACCATAATTTTTTGACAAGCAACAAAAAAGGTATCAAACAAATTTTTTAGGGGGGCGCAGGAAACAAAATTGACAAGCAAAAAAAAAAAGAAGATATCAACAAAACATTTAGAGGGGGGGGGGAGATCGTCTCCCCCACCTCAAATTTCCCCCCGCTTTCGCCGCCTATGGCGTTGCCCCCTTTTTAAACGAGAAAATACTTTCCGACAAGTAGTCAGTGTGGTGATTTTTTTTTCTTTCTTAGAAAGTTTGACTTGCAACACTCCCCCCCAAATAGTACTGGTTACCATTGTTACCATCATTACTTATCATTAATATATATATTTTTTTTTGGGGGGGGGTAGTTGCCCACGCCTCCCATCTCTCTGGTCAATCCTCGAACCGCCCCACCATTATTTATCTTTCGATGTTGTTTTCTATATTTTTTTTTTTTGCTTTTCGTTTTGTTCTGCCTTCAAGTGTACCAGTTGTGACGATGAGATGCGGAGCGTCGTGGCCCTGTGGACTAGTCTCTGGACTTCGAATCAGAGGGTCGTGGGTTCAAAATCCCAGCCACGGCGTAATTTCCTTCAGCAAGGAATTCATCCACAGTGTGCTGCACTCGACCCAGGTGAGGTAGATAGGTACAGGCAGGTAAGTAATTCCACAAAAAGCTGTGTGCACCTGAATAGGTAGCCAAGCTTAGCCGGGTAATAATAGGGCCCGCTGGGAGAACAGTTTTCGGAACTGAAGTGGCTACCCTGGGTGAATATACCATTATTATTATTATCATGATATCAAACACTATTTTTGTCTATCCATCTAATACATAAATCGAATAAGGAAATGTCAATTTTTAGTCATTCTGCAAAAAAGAAAAAAATGAGATGACCTTCGACCTTGGTTGATAGACCCGGATCATAAAACTTAAAATCTGTAACAAATAATATGACATTCTATTGTGAATGTGTCAGTTACAGGAAATTGGGCTTTTTAAATATCTACTTTCAAAGTCAGAGTTGCCAACATTAATATTTCACCTTTCAGGGAGAATTAAATGAAAAAGTAGGGAGATCTTTTCTCTATTAAACACAATCCAACGAAAGAAATGAATTTATGTAGGGGCGAATCCAGAATTTTCCAAAAGGCGGGAAGCATTCTTGTACATGGAAAAAAAATAAACAAGCCAAGAAAAAAAAGTAGCTCACTTTCATATGCATATGACATATTCCCCCCTTTTTTATTTTTTTGCCTTGCAAAGCGGGGGGGGGGGGGAGGGGTGGGGGGCAAGGGCTGGATTTGCTCCGACCTGGATCCGACACTGAATCAGGAAGAAGTTGAAAATCTGCAGGTTTTTATTTTCATTTGAAAAGCGGCCAATTTTCAGAGAATCTCCATGGCAATCAGAAAGACTTGGCCGCCCGACAAATTTATGATGAAATTTCAGATATGATGACGTTTCAATTATGATCACATTTCAACCTGAACTTAAACTTTGACACTTACGACACTACCAAAGGCAACAAAAATGTATAAACATAATAAGAAATGAATGTCAAAGTTGTTGAAGTACGTCATTTCGTGGCGTTATCTTTCAAATATACAACATTCCTTTGTTTCATGACGAAATTGTGTGAGACCGATTGCTACAATGGTTGGGCATAGACTACATGTATAAACTGACAGTTGGAATTTTGATAAATAAACCAAATTATTAGATATGAACTATAGATAAAAATGATCTAATAGAATTATAAACGTCACACGGGACAAAACAAGGTATCATATGAAACAAATAAACTGAGACTTCAATCAATGTTTGTATTATTTCTTCCAATTTAATCAATAATTGTCATAATACCAGATTACCGCTCATCCATCCCACAAAACAAGCCCATATAGGCAATGAATTCATTTCATTAAGCTTTACAATTCATCGGAATGGCACTACCACCATCACATGTACTAACAATAAAGTTTTTTTTATAATCTTTGCAATAAATTATTATGATTCCTCCTCTGGCCGCTTAATCAAAGATTTGAATTTTCCGAAAGTAAAATAAAAAGAATTGATCTAAATGTAAAAGCAATAAATATAGATAATTCGGAATTGGCTATAAATGAGTAAAAGGGACAAACCTTTCAATTAATGACATAAAACAATCAGATAATATGATCATCAAATTATGATCAAGTCAGAATTGCATTGAATCTATATATCACCATTTTCTCTTCTCTCTCTTTCCTTCTCCAACTCTCTGTCTCTCTTTCTGTCTCCCTTCTCTTAATTTATTAAGAACAGAAATAACAAAATCTGACAAGACATTACACGACTTGAATAAAAAGAGGAAATCAATCAAATGTAAATCAATGAATTCTTCCTTTCAGCATTAAGCCTGATTTCTTATTGTAAAAAAAAAAACCCTAAGCCTACACATATATAATACATGGAACCACATTGCTTTCAAGCAGCAAACATTTGGGCAATGCCATAAAATAATCAACCTTTTTGTACGTCCACCCCCTCCCCATTTTTCTAAAGTCTTACCTTCATAAACTGACTAGGTCATGGTCCCTTGAGAACATTACAGACTGTCAAAAGAACAAGAAATTGCAGACAGGAAATTTCATGAAGGTCCCACATATAGGGGGTCAAACTTCCTTATTCATGGAATTGCCCATTTGTATTCTTCATAGCCATACAAGAAAATTTCTCGACAGTGCTAGGAATGAGTCCAAACCTTTTTCTCTTTTTATAAATAATCATTTCATGAGAAAACATTTATGATATGTCTTTTATAGTAGTATATTGCAATTTAGTAATTGATTGCTAATGAATTTCATTAACCCCATAGAGGACTAGATGTACAATATAAGAAGTTGCATGTATCTATATAATCTAGGATACATGCATTTTGTAATGAAATCGTCATGTACTGTGCATTTCAATGAAATATACCACTAAAGATATCCAATAGTGTAAAATTTCAATATTATATGCTAATCCAAAATAAGATCAAAACTACATCCAATCATTCACATTTCCAAACAATAATCTAATTTCTTCTCCTAGATATCAATAACAAGATTATCAGACAAAAATTGCACCAATCATCGTAAAAAATATAACTTTGACATATGCAGAAATTCCCAAACAATTTCAATGGAAGTTACACAATCTAACATACAAATGAAAAAATTATTCTCGACATACTTGTCTATAAATGTCGGCTGATCTCAAGATGTTTTCTTCATAGAATTACTGTTAATTCATAGGCACATAACTACTTACGATTCAAACGCTATGCGAGTCAAACTGAATACATCAGGAATACATTCATATTTCAAGACAGAATAACACCACTAACTTCCATTACAAATATTCATAACATCTGAAAATTCTAAACAATTCGCTAAATTATAAGATTTTAAGATGAACAATTACATACACCTTTTTTAAACAAAATGAATATGAAATAAACAAATATAGAACAAAACAGCATATTTGGAAATATTTCAAAGAATGATTATATTATATTGGAAGTTAGACAACAAACTATACAGGTACAGTAAACCATAGGTGTTTTCATATGGTCATAATGATCAAATTTGTTTATTGCGACAAAGGCAAATTCAACTTTCAATGTCTTGTAAAAAGTCAGATACTAGTTCAGCCCAGTGCATTGAAGTCATATCTTATGGATAATTGAATTAATGAGATTAAAAATATATAAAATATAAAACAGCCCTGCTGTTACCAGAGCAAATAAAAGCTACATGTATAAAGTTGGTTAAATAATAAGGGTAAGTACTAATGATTTCACGAAAAGGTGCAAAAGTGTGCATGTGTGTATGGGGGAGGGGTGGCTTGGAACACTTAGATAAAATTACTCTACTTCTCTTGGACATGAATCACAGATTTATCAGAGGAAATGTAGGGTTGAGTAAGGGGTAGCCTGGAGAGATAAGCAAATTTTCTAAGCTTTTAAATAAATCTGTTTTCACCCATCAAATTGGCAATAATGACAAGATTTCATTGAAAAGCCGCCACTTTGCATTTTAACAGTGATTTAATTGCTTTCATTACATTGCCAATTCAGAAACTGTATTAATGATTACCTTTATTTTAAAAGACATCTTGAATGCGGAATGTATAAGACTGGATTGACAAAAAAAATAATTAGATTTCTGCAAATGATATAAAACTGTTAACAGAAATTTCAATATATATATATTTCTAAGAAGCAACTATGTATTTACAAAATAATTAAGTATAGATACAACACTGCATAAATAGCTGAAATGTCTCTTTTCCAAATGAGATATATTTAAAAAAATAATAATATAATTTCAACTTATCGCTACAAACCATCTAATAAATCATACTGTATAAAATAACAATATGTGCACATTTTCATAACTAATAAATGAATACTTTTAAGTGAGCAATAGTGGTGGTAATTAAATGTTCTTTCATTACAATATCTGTATTTTGCCATTAGCAATAATTATTCATGGTAAGTAATCTATCCAAGATTTGGCACTACAGGAAACTGTTACAAAAATATGATTTTTCTTAACTTATTGATATTCTGTTTCACCATTCATATGAAAATATAAAATCACAACACCTACAACATGGATAAAGAAAAAAGTGCCCAAGATGCAATTTTAAGAACATGAATTGATTTGTTAGAAAAAAACCTTAGAATTATAAGCAAAATTATAAACTATAGATTAGACTAATAGGTGCTAATGTACTAAAATGTAAAAGAAAGTGAACATGGAATATGAATGAAGTGAGGGTCATACACTCTATTTTCTTTTAACATAAAAATTGCAAAATATACTATGAACATTGTAAATTAAAAGGATAAACACTCTTATTAATTAAAAAAAATGAAAAAGGAATTTGACCTATTTATCAGAATGTGAGAAAATAAATTTGACTAGCTGCATTCAAACTATGTAATATGTGTATGTTGTGCAAGATTAATATGTGGAACCCCAAAAAGGTTAAGGTATTAACTGCATAATGACCCCCCCCCTCCCTTCCTTGCCCCCCCCCCCCACCCATAAGAGGAGTGAGGGGCAAGGATCGCTCCGGATGCACAAGATGCATAATAAAGCAGGAAAATTCTGAAGGAGGGTATATATTATGACTGTTTATTTCCAATTCGTCTCATGCCAATTCCTCCAATTGCCAACTCGTCTACTATCATTTGGTCTATCATCAGATCGTCCACTATCCACAAGGCCTACTTTCATTTAGTCCTATGCCATTCAGTCTAATAACCAGTTGGTCCTATCGCCATTTAGTCCATATACATGTACCATAGTTGTGCAAAATGAATGAAAAGAGAATGGGTATTAGACCAACTGGTTATTAGACGAAATGATAATAGACGAACTGGTGATTAGACAAAGTGATGTTGGACCACATGGTTGTTAGATGAAATGTTGATGGACAGAATGGCATTAGACTAAATTAAGGTAGACCATGTGGTGAGTGGACGAGTTGGCAGTGGACGAACTGGCAATTTACCTATTTGGATTTATTGTTTATCGTGGAGAAAATATTCTGACTTTTGAATATATGAATGAATGATTAATGATGACAACAAAGATGATGATGATGATGACTACGATAACTATTGTAAACATTCTCCCATGTATCCATCTTTGGATAAAAACTGATTTGTGTGAAAAGCAAAATGAACCAGACAAACCTGGTATTAAAGAACTTAAAGACCCTGACCAGACCCACAAATGAAACTGACAAATCATATCCCAGTCGAGAGCCAAACCACTTATTGACACAGAACAAGCTTTATGCATTTTCACTGCTTACCAGCCGAGTATTGTGCTTAAAGGAGCCAAAATACAAGGAGAGAATTCATCCGAATCCATCTTATCAGAAAGAACAAAATGAGAGGAGCAACCTAAAACTTGTTTCATCAAAATCGGTTATAGAATAAGTGAGTTATGGAAGTTTGAAAAGTCTTGTTGTACTTTCTATGGGGATCCTCAAATTGGCAAAAAGGCTTTGGAACGGCTGATTTGTGGTCAACTCTCTATTTGTTTTGTACAAAAATTTTCATATTTTAATTCCCCTTCATTTTACATATTTCACATTATCACCTCCGGACCTTGACACATGTGGTGTGAATTATATTTTCCAATGACACATGCTTTGCTAAGAAAGAGGAAAGATGCAATTTGAAAAATTTGTGTACAAAACAAATGGAGAGTTGTCCACAAAAATCTGTGATTCTGAATCATGGTGGCCAATTTGAGGAATCACATAGAAAGTACAGCAACACTTTTTATAAACCATCCATAAATTGCTTATTTCTTGACCAATTTTTATGAAACTTGTTTCAAGTTGTTTCTCTCATTTTATTCTTTCCAATAAGATTACTTCTCTTTTGGGGTTTAGTTTCCTTTAAGAATGGATCCCATATCCTGCTTCGAAAATAGGCTTTCTTGTGCTCCTTACCAACATGGTCTTGAGGCCGGTAAAAAGAACAAGAATGCCTATTGTTGAAACCCATTCAACTAGAGTTTTCTTATGCAAAATACTCAGCAGCTAAGCAGTGAATATGCATAAAACTGACATACAAGTACATGTACTGTGTAGCTCCTCTTTGTCAATTTCACTTCAGCTCCAGTCTGGGTCTTTAAAGAAATCAGACAAAGTAGAGACAAGACATGGATGTGTGGAAATACATGTAAGATCACTATTGAATTTTTAATTGGTAGCAATTTAGTGAGAAGATCATGACAGATGGAAAGAATAGCTGTCCAAGTTGCAAGGACAAAATTATCACTTTGGAGGTTTCTTTCTAGGATCCCTCCCCCATAAGCTTTAGGGCAGTAACATAGATGATATATTGTATTGTCATAGCTTTTCACTGCAGGGATCATCTTTCCTCAATGAATGACATTACGGTAATGATATCAAGAACAATATCTCCGAATGTTCGTCAGATTTCACTGAAATTGCCCAAATCCTCCACTCTCTTTGGAGTATCAGAGCCACTCACAATGTGAGGCATGTGCAATAATGGGCAAAAATGACACTAACTTACATGTTTACTCACATGTATTCAATATAACTACCAATGTTGTTCAACTGCATCTTATTAATACCCCCTTCAATTTGACAAGAAAATTGGCAGGACTATCGATTTCATTGATTAAGCATGGCTAAGACTACAAGTTGCTTTGGAATCATTCAGTTTACCTAGCTGGCATGGTGTGGTGGTTACTGCTGTACAGAAACATGCAGAACAGAAAGGCCAGAATTCACAAAGGGGTTTTACAGCTCTGGAAATGAGCTTGGATAGCAGACAAAAGAGGCACATAAGTGCCTTTTAAAAAGTCAATTCAGGACGGTTCCATATACATGCATCCCATGTACATAGAGGGTTGGACATATGGTCTTGCCCGCTAAACTTCCTTTGTGAATTCTGGCCGGAGTGTGTTCGACGATAGCAGATCATATCGAAGGCTAAATTCACATGAAGTCATTGGAGTGGAGACGAAACGCTTCTTCCTCGACGTTACCGGAATCGCTGACCTGGGAGTACCTGCGCATCTCTTCGATCAACATGATGTGCTCCCGGCAGCTGTAGTACGAGGTGATATCGGTGCTCAGCACCGCGCTGCCCCGCCAGACGCCGCCCTTGCGCCGCGACGACCGTTTCCGTCTCAGCACCACCGCACCTTCGTTGACCATGCCTCCTCCGGTTGCCCCGGCTCCTCCTCCCGGAGGTAAGGCTCCTGCCATGCCCCCTCTGCATGCTGCTGCATCTGGTAGCTGTAGGTCAAGGAGCCCTTCCTCTTGACCATGGATGGGGTCGTCAATGGGTAGCCAGCCGCCCCTGAAAATATTACATAGAAATTCACAATCACATAACAATATGAAGAATGAAAATATATAAAGGACAAGCAAATTGTGCACCATCCCTATCCCTAAAACCTATTTACATGGGGCTCTTGAACATTTTTCAAAGGTTTCTAAAGTTTGCAAATTTATTATAAAAAATGCATGGTATAGTACATTCTAGGTGAAAAAGTGCATCAAACATGAGCAGAACCTGCAGTGAATGTCCACAAGCCTCCCAAACCATTTGCTGTTGCGTGGAGTTGCTTTCTGTTTGTGAGTAGGTTTAGAAATTACGATCAATTATACTTCTTAGGCTTCTGAACCTTTGCTCACTTTTGCTGCATAAAATGCAAATGTTTGACTTTTCCTTTTTTCTTGAAATTTGTCTTCTCGAAAAAAAAATCATCTCAAAATATCTGTAGGCCCAATGAAAAACAGGTTTAAGGATTAATAGGCAAAGATGCAGGTGACCCAGGTGATATTCCAATGTATATCCGTTAGCCCTGAAAGCAGTATTAAGTTCAAAACAATATGATATTTCTTTCAAAGAGGAAAAAAAGGCAAAGGATGCAATAGTTCTCATATCGAGATGTTCTGAATTTCAGGTGGCAGGCATGAAGATGTGCATTATGTCTTTCTGTATTCAACACATTGTGTTTAATTAAACACAGCCCTCTGCGAAAATGTGTTAAATCTTTGTTGCAAGCACTTTATAAAGGCCTACTATTTCTTTTTTTGAAGGAAACGGTATACTGTGTAAAGTAAACCATCCCTGACCATTAGCATGCAGACATGCTAATAATAACACAAACTGTAATGGTGGCACTGCACTGTAAAAGCTCTAGAGTTAAGAATACAATCTGGTGTTAGAAGAGGACTCCAACCCCAGGTGTTAGAAATACACCATCGGGTTAACATAACACTAAATATGTTTAAAAATCAAACAGAATGTGAAATGATAACACTATTGAGTGTTAAACTAGCAACCATGAATTCAACACAATACAATGATGAAATCATAATTACATTATGCAGGTGCCACCCTAAATGGTATTAAAGAATTGTTTTACCTATGAGCAGACTACAATAAGCATTGCTTTCATCTATGATGAATAAAGCAAATCCATTCAAAATTTCCTACTATCTATACTACACAAGCATTTATTATGGATCTGATTAATATGAAGTCCTCTTGATCATATTCTATAATATTTAATGCTAACACATATATGTCAGCTAAAGGGGTCACAGCTACTCATTTTCTTTTACTTCATTTGTTAGTTTTCAAAAAATGTACTATTCATCAATACATGATTTTTTTTCTTCAAATCTTGCAAAATAAATCCCAATCTGAGGAAGCTAACAAACTAAAATTACTAAACAATTACATACATGTAACTGCAATGACAGAAAATATCCATGGTACAGTGCTGTGATCCCATAATGATTGTGCAATATATCATTATTTATGTCTGCATGAACAAGGAATGCAATATCTGATACTAATTCTTTTGTAAAGGCCAAGTCCTCCAACAACATGTCATTTTGAGAAGTTAAACAAAATTCAGAAAAGCATAGCACTTTAAATTTCATCAAACTGAGTAAAAAAAAATAAGTAAATGATTTTAAAGTTTCACTTATTTTGACGAAACAGTTAGATGCACATTTATCTACATCGTGCTGCACTCGACCCAGGTGAGGTGAATGGGTACCCGGCAGGATTAATTCCTTGAATGCATGAGCGCTGAAAGGCAGCTCGAGCTAAAGCCGGGGTAATAATAATAATAACAATGCGCCTCGGAATAGAATATTTCTAGATAGATGGCGCTATATAAATGCCTGTTATTATTATTATTATTATCCTGGTCAGTATGTCACACTCACTATTTCTTTTCTATTTCTTTACATAAATACACACAAAAAATATTTTCATAATTGATGATAAGTGCACTTTCCATGGGAAATCAAACAAAAGTTCCATACCCATACAGAAAAATCTTCAAATATTTCATGGAAAAAAAAAAAGAAAGAAATACCGTGTGGCATCATTAGATACCTCAATTGCATATTGCCCATTTCTGTGAAATAAGTCAAAACTTTGAAATGTCATACTATTTCACTGTTAGATGAAATTTTCAGTGATAAGTTTGCTTGATATAAAAAAATCAAATCCACATTTGGTTGATGTGGACTTGACCCATAATGATTGTCCAACGTGTCGTTGAGTAGGAAACTGTGCAGTGCAGTCGACTTGAAGAACGTGCTAGGAATTAGGTCATTACAAACGCAGGCGTATCAAGGTACATTCTTCATGGTGGTGGCGCTTCAGAAAACAACTTAATTTCATTTTTGACGAGCAGTCCCTCCAAAAGTGATTGCACAAATATATTTTCAATTTGCACATGGTGTTCTGAGGATAAGTGAATACAAGAGAACCAGCTATGTATATTAAACTTCTTGTGTTGTAACAGTTTATTCTCCTTTTTATAGCTGTTTTGTAGCAATTTTTAAAACTTGCTGAAAAATATTGAATTTTGTCCATTTGAATTTCTCCATAGGAATTTATACATTTCATGTACATGTAATGAAATCACCAATTTGGTTCATTTGGTAGTTTTGTTTCAATGTGGTAGGCCCAAATCCTTGATACACCTGGGCCTTGCAAAGAGTTTTGATTGATCCAACCAACCACAACTATAGAAAGCCAGCAATGTCAACATCTAAAACACATGCTTCTTCAAATATTTTCCAGATATGATGTATTTTCGTACATTCATAGTTTTCTTGAAAGTTCAGTGTTTCTCTAAACTCCCTGGCCTGTATTCTGAAGTCAGGTTTAACTTAAACTCAAGTTTAAAGTTGTGGTGTAAGTATGGACAGCCAATCGTTACATAATCACTAACAGTAGAAATATCATACTTCAGCTCAATTGGCTCTTAAATCATTCATGATTGTCTAGGAAGTATAAATAGATGACTGTCTTCACCATCGATGAATCAGGAAAGAGCACAGTAAACACAAGAAACATACAACTTAATAAAAGTTTTGATACTTTTGGCTTTCCATACTTAAACTTTTACAACTTTAAACCTGAGTTAAAGTTAAACCTGACTTCAGAATACGAGCCATTGTTTACAAAGGTCATTGTGCAAATTTCCTGAAGAAATAATTATAAAGTTGATGGATTCCATGTAACTGAGGTTGATTGGATCAATAGTATCTCTTTGTAAGACGAATATGGCTAGGATACAAAATGCACATGCTAACAAAGAAGATCAACTAAATATGAAGTGTAACTAACCATGCCCCTAATATTTAACTGTGTGTCACTGCTAGCTGGTCACAAGATGGGGTAAATAAAGAGAATAAAACAAAAGAAAAACACGAACATTACACAAAATTGAATCTGAAATCATATGGACAGAGAAATGAATAAGTAAACAAAAGTAAATGAAATGTTCAAACACAGATAAAATCAAAAAGATGCAAAGAACATTAATACATTCATTTAAATGGACTGAAAGAAAGCAAAGAAAATAATGATTTGATTGAGAAAAAAAATCATATAATGAAGAATGATAAGATGCATTTGATACAAAATATGTTGGGGGAATATCTAATCTTATGACAAGCAAAAGAGAAATGGGAAGAAAAGCAATAGCAATGCATATTCCTAGTAGATGAATGAATACACGTGGTATATCACATCATAGACCATAAGAAGAGCTGTGCATTATTCTCCTATGATTACATCGTTTCATTTGAATACATCTTTGCATTCATATTTCCTATAAATTGAATGCCAGCCTGCAATCAATTTGAATGCATTGTGCTGTACATCCGCATTCCATTTGAACATATTAATAAACATTCACTTCATTCCCTCCTATGTATGCATCCACTTCATTCATTTGAATGCATCATTATGTCATCATGCACTCAATTTGAATTGAATGCATTATGTCTCCCTCTGCATTCCATCTGAAAGCATTTTGTGACATCCTGCAATCAATTTGAATGCATCGTGTGTCATCCTGCAATCAATATGAATGCATTATGTGTCATCCTGCACTCAATTTGAGTACATGTACATTATGTGCCATCCTGCAATCAATATGAATGCATTATGTGTCATCCTGCACTCAATTTGAATACATTATGTGCCATCCTGCAATCAATATGAATGCATTACACGTCATCCTGCATTCCATTTGAATGCATTGCATGCAATCAAGGTGCAGCAACCAATCACTCACAAATCATAGTTGCGGGAGAGTCTTTGGCTCACAGTAGTACATACATGTTCAGGGACCTAGAAAACATTTGGATTAGGATATGATACATTTTGATACCTACACATGAATGAAAATTGCATGTGTCTAGACTTAAAGATAAAAATTTTAAAAGAAAATACATGCCAGAAAACAAATCCCCAAAGTTACAAGGTTCTGTAGCAACGATCAATCATACCCTGTACATGTATTGTTAAAGACCCCAAATGACTTTGAATGAAGATTTGTCAGTTGTGAATTAAACATGTGATGAAGAAAGCGAAGAAATCTGTTTGTAACTTGTGCACATATTGCACACTCAATCAATTAGACAATACACTGGTTACCAAATTATCTTTCTCCTTTACTTTTGAAAGAAAAAAAGGTACTATACTATAGGTACTACTAAAGCTACATGTAATTTAGCATACAGTCACATATATGCATAGGCAATTCCATAAAATTGTTTTCTGATGTCTTTTATATAGAAATTTCCTGAAATCATATATCTAAAAAATTTGCAATGCTCTCTAATGATCATGAATTTGATAGTTCATTAAGTAAAGCAATAATAATATTAATAATAATAGAGAGGAATTAAATTGGGGTGGCACAAATAAAAAGACTGCGAATTGCCCACATGAACCCACAGGCTAACCATTGATTAATCTTAAATTCCCATTGTGAACATACATATCTTGAGAACGATGATAAGCATGCCAACATATCTACATGTAGGTGTGGAGAAATGACAATGCAGTTAAACAGACTCACAATGTACAGTCATGCAGGACAAATAAAAATCAGAATAAAAATAAGAATATCGATAATTTAAGCAACAGATATATCCATAAATATACATGTATGTGGGGACTGGGGAAGTTCCTATCATGATAATCAATAGTTTTATTCACACTGACCCAATTTCCTCAACAAAATTAAGGTGAGATATCACAATGTGGCTTTGATGAGAGCGAGAATTTAGAAAATGAGATTCAAATATATGACCAGGTAATACCATTATCCCTAAATGTTTTCACTACATCCATAAAAAATCATAACTGTTCATGAATGGCCTTTGTTCAATAATACAAATTATACACTGTATTAGAGTCAGTAGAAAAGGTCAGACATGTACGATGACAGAACAATACAATAACGCACATACATGTACATAAACTACACAACGTTATCCAAAGTCAAATGCGATTTGAGATATTTCTTTGCACATTCATGCCTTGTCTATTCAAAGATGCATACCATTTTTAATCAAACTCCCAATACGTCCCATGATCACGAAGAAGGGTGAAACTAAAAGAAAACCAAACGTGTCATTTACAAACGATGCAAAGACAAGAACATGATTCTTCAATATAGAAATCAAAATGGCTGATGATAAAAGTTAAGGTTGGGGGAGGGGAGGGCATTTCTCAAGAAATCATGAACAGAACTATGAGCATGAAGCTCTTTCCATAAAGCTACATGTATTCATTCTAATTCAGATCTTGCTCGATAATAATCAATCAAAAAAAAGTTTTTAAACTACACCAAGCTCATATCGGGAATGAGCAGTTTGCATGTTTTCAAATGCACTGACATGTAGATGAAATTTCATTTAGGCTTATCTACTTGAAAGTTTATACATGGTACATTTCATTCGATTGATAATTGTAAAAAGAGCGATGATTATAAATTAGAGTCAAAGTGATGCAATTTATCAACCTTTAATCAGCCTTGTATGAAGTAGTATCATGTATGAGGTCCTGATCACGAGTGCAAAATAAAATCAATAAAGTCGGAATGGGTTAGTTGTGAATGGTAGAAATCATAATGAACTCATTTGCTAAAACAAAACGACACACAGCAAAACAAATGATAGCACATAATGTACACAAGTGAACATGTATATGTTGTTAGCACGTGTACAATTATCTATTGATATTAAAGGGGTATGATAATTTTCTACCAATTCAAGACAGAAACTTCAAAACTTGAACATAAACATTTGCCTTATGCCACTTTTAGAAGTCTAGATGCTCTACACTTTACTTAGATGAAAAGAATTTTGGACGTGACATTCTGAAAATCAGTATTCAAATACAACTTTACAAGTAATTTAGTGAAAGATAAAATAGCTAAATGTATACAGCATCCATAAATTTGAAAGCATGGTGTATTTATCTACATCAGGGCGTTTCATCAAGCCGTTTGTGAAGTCATGCATGACTGCACTAAACACTGGCACATGAAACACCAAAATGTGAGTCTGTAGTATACCAAAACAAAATTAATATAACAAAATAAATGAATGCACATTACTTAAATAGGTATATTCAACATTTTTGAAAATGTAACAAATATCAGATGTGGGTCTCATACATACTTTTAAGAAATATCAAAATTGTCTAGGGAAAAATTCTTTATAAGAAATTTCTGAAATGCTAGAGTGCTAAGGCAGCCCAGCTAAAAGTCAGAGTAATGATAATGATAATAACAGCAGGTCCCGCTGGGGGAACAGTTTTTTTTAACTGAAGTGGCTACCCTGGGAAAATACGCTGTAATTTATTATTATTATTAAACAGTGGGATATCAGTCAGAATATGTGTTTTGTTGAAAAAAATCAAATTAAAAAAATCAAATCAAAATCTAGATGATTGATAATGAATGTCATCTTACCAGCCCTTGTTTTTGTTCCTCCTTTGCTATAATATTCTCAGTCTGTTCTCTTGAAAACTTGACCACTGCGGCTATTACTTTAGCCATTGTCTATGAATGGGTAAAATAAAATAAAACAGTCAACATCATTTAAATACATGTGTTACACACGTAACTCATTAATGTTGACTAAAAAAAAAAGAAATGTTCTCATCAGGGAAGAAGAATTAATCTTTGGATTATTTTTTTTTCTCATGCCATAATTTTTCTTTTTTTGTTTATATCTATATTTATTTTCTTAAAATTTATTTATTCAGTTATTTATTTTGGGGGAAAAATACTTATGAAGCATTCTAACAAGAAAATATCAATATTTTGCAATTATATTTTGCATTAGATTTGTTATGATATGGGGGGTTCAAGGGTGACTTTATCTTCATCACCCCCCTCACCCCCCCCCAA
The DNA here is from genome assembly GCF_018143015.1 of Lytechinus variegatus. Lineage (NCBI taxonomy): Eukaryota > Metazoa > Echinodermata > Echinoidea > Temnopleuroida > Toxopneustidae > Lytechinus > Lytechinus variegatus. The sequence continues at coordinate 14,888,223 of NC_054752.1, forward strand.
AAAAAAAAAAACCCAATAATAATAATAATAAAAAAAAATATTAAAAAATACAAATAAAACATCAATTCTTACCTTAGTTTCCCTGCCCATCATATACTCATAGAGAACCTTCTTCAGGTACTGCAATTGGAAAATAATAATAATATTCTGATTTTTATAGTACAGAAACTATGTGCATATATTTTTCTGCGATGTAATTAAGAGTTTATGAAATGCTTGAAGAACAAATTCAGAAAAGGAAAAAAGAAAGTATGGGAATAAATGGAAAAGATAGGTCTTTAGTCTAATTTTGAATGTTTCTACTGATGGAGAAGACCTAATTACATATGGCAAACCAATCCATAATTTTGGAGCTGTGTAGGCGAAAACACATTCTCCAAAACGTATCTTTGTATTACGAGAGGGGGTGTGAAGGAGCAAATTATTGTCAGAACTGCGCAGGTTGTGAGTGTGTCACTGAACTTTTCTTTGTAAAAGTTTGGCCACTTACATGTGTAGTGCCTTGTATACAATTAACAAAATCTTGAAAAATATTCGTTGGCAAAAAAAAATAGATTATTCTATGCATCAAGATTTTATTATCTTAAGCCTCTGCTGCTAAGGATTGTGACTGATTTATCAATCACAACTGAATAAAGTCGGCAACAACAATATTTCTCTCTCTCGCTATTGTGCATTCTGAAATGTAAGAAATACCATTTTGTCCTTTAAGTTGACTCAGTAAAGACAAGACTACACATATACAGTATAAAAAATGAATTTCTTTGTTCCTCTGTCCCTTTTCAGCAAAATATCAAAGAATTTAGCAATTATTATACAACACACTCTTGCAAGACGTACATTCTGACATGTAAGAAATATCTTCTTCCTTTTTACCTCAATTTCAGTTGGCTCCGCAAGGACAGGACCAGCCTTGACCATGTTATTAGCCCCTCCACCTGTCGAAAGAAAAAAAAAATAGCTCTCAGTCATTTAACTTTTTTTTCTTCGAATTTCATCTAACATCTCATACAGAAATAAACAGGTGATGGTTATAATGAGGGGATGAAGAAAATCAGAGAGATGGAGAAGAAGATGGGGCCAAGAATAAGATAATAATCATAATATTTCGCATTTATATAGCACTTAATAGATTGGAACGACGTCACTAAGCGCTTTACAGACATATTATTACCCCGGTCATCGGATCCTTGCATGCCCGCATACAATGTATGTGCCTTCTCCACTCCCTGGGGAGCATTCCAACAAGAGTTCCAAGACTCAATTGCTAGGCATACTACATATAGGCTTTCACATCCTGCCGGATACCCATTTAACACCTGGGTGGAGAGTGGTAAAGTGTGGATTAACGCCTTGCCAAAGGCTAGGCCATGGTGGAATTCAAACACACGAATCTCTGATTACAAGGCGAGAGTCAGAACCGCTACACCACGACGCTTAAGATAAATATGAAACCAGGGAGAACGGAGCTACCAAGCATGACAGAACAAGATGAAAGAGACAGGGGAAAGAGAAATAACAGCAGAAGCACCGTGGTGTAGCGGTTCTGACTCTCGCCTTGTAATCAGAGGGTCGTGTGTTCGAATCCCACCATGGCCTAGCGCCCTTTGGCAAGGCGTCAATCAACACTTTGCCACTCTCACCCAGGTGCTAATTGGGTACCAGTAGGAAACAACCGTCATTGTGGTTGGTCTAGCAAGTTTGCGCCTAACAGGCTGCTTGGAATGCTATGAATCCAGTGACCGGGTAATAATAATTAAGCACTTTGAACTGTCGTAGATTGATAGAGCGCTATATAAACGCTAACTATTATTATTATTAACAACAAACAAAAGAGAAAAATATATGAAAGGGCAAAAGAAGAAAGTAGGACATGAAAATTAATATCATATAAATAAGCTTTGTGCAGAAGACTTGATAAAACAATTCCATGGGGATTCTAATACAAAAACGTAATCTAATTCATTTTCAAAACACAAAGATTTTAAAAATTGAATTTTTCAGCTTATATCTAGAACAATGAATCTACAGTATGTTCATGAAAAGATCACTGATAAAAATTCACATTTTTACAAAACAATGAGACCTGTATAAAGTGAACAAAACTGGAATATCATTTCATCATTTATATGGAAAACAGTATTACAAATTTAATGAATGTGAAACAAAGGCGAGAACTTACCTCCTCGTAATGATATAAGCTCTGCTTCTAATCTCTTTTCCTTGAGTTTGACTTCAGCTAATAATCCTCTCAACTGCTGCAGTTCAGCCTACAAATCAAGTTAGGAGAAAGAATTTCACCATAAAAAAATATTTCTATCCATAAACAACTCATGAAAGTCTAATTTCAACAAACCTTGGATACAAAGCTCTTCATATGGGGTTGGGTCACCAGCTAACAAAATTGGTAACTCAAACAGATTCAACATACTTCAAAAAATCACACAAACAAATCCCCAAAACTTTTTTTTCTCCTCAAAACCTGAAGCATGAGAATTTTTTTTTTTTTAAATTTGCCATTTTTTTTTCATTCTTTACATATTTTTAGACATCCCCGACTCATCACCTGGGTTGGAAGAAAATAATTAAAGTTCACAGGAATTTAATTTTTTTTAAAGATACTTGTAGGGAAATGCAGCAGTGAAGCCTTTTTTTCTGTTATGCTTGTTATCATTCCATTAAACTTCTGTTTAATATTTAATCTGCCAAATATATGATAAAAATACATGTGTGCTAACAAACATAAACCTAAAACACAAGGTGATAGTCATGGTAAACCTCCTCACCTGTAAGGTAACGTTCTGAAGTTCTAAATCATGACTGGATAAACCTTCGCCGTCACTCTGTGACATAGAAACAGGGTCTAGATAATGAAGACTAGTAGGAAAACTTCCCTACATGAACAAAACAAGAAAAAAAAACAAAGTGATAGTATTACAGTACACACAAAAATAATAATTCATATTTTAAGTGACAGAATCACTTGGCACATGTTTTTTTATTATTATTTATGCATCATACAAATATTGGTTGTAATTTTATTAGATTCTGTTGAAAATCAATATGAGATCATTTCCACAACTAACATTTATCTAAACAAATGCTGTTAACAAAGTATTTCATTGATGGCTTTAACCAATGACTTTAAACATTGTTTTTATACCATTGTCTTAAAGCAACATCTTCAACCAATGTCTTCAATCAATCTCTTTAACAGATGTCTTGAAACAATGTCTTTAACCAACATCTTTAACCAATGTCGTTAACCAATGTCTCTAGCTAATATCTTCAACGAATGTCTTTAGTAAATTTCTTTAACCAAGTCTTTCACCAAGCATTAAACCAAATCTTAACCAATTTTTTTAACCAATGTCTTTAACCAAAGTGTTTAACCGATGTCAAACCAATGTCTTTAGCCAATATCTTCAACTAATGTATTTAGCAAATTCCTTTGACCAAGTCTTTAACCAATGTCTTTAACCAATGTCTTTAACAAAGTCTTTAACCAATGTCTTAATAAAGCATTTAACCAACATCTTTAACCAAGTCTTTAACCAACATCTTTAACCAAGTCTTTAACCAATATCTTTAACCAATAACCAATGTCTTTAACCAATGTCTTTAACCTATGCCTTTAACAAAGTCTTTAACCAATGTCTTAAAGTCTTTAACCAACATCTTTAACCAAGCTTTTAACCAATGTCTTTAACCAACCTGCTGCATGATGGCAATCTCCTCTTGATGTTTAGCCTTCACATCCTCCATCTCATTCCTCAGTCTTGCTTCCAGGTCTGATAGCTCATTCTGATGCTGGCTCTCCTGGTGTTCAAGACGGAACTCGATCTCGTTGATCTCGGCCTGGTGGTCGATGTTCATGGACGATATCCGCTCGTCGTACTCGGCTCGCATCTTTTCCTTCTCCTCCTTCTTTGCCTATAGATGAGATTTATAAGGATAGGGCTTATTTTGAAATATGGAGATTGGGGATTCGTTTCTTGGTAGACTGAGAAGTGAACATTGAACAGTTTGATTATATTTGTTTTACCAACAGTATTGCCATGAACATCGATAGTACATTACCTTCAAGTTTGCTATCATCATTTTAATCTTCATCTTAATCATCATCAATATAATCATAATCAGTATCATACTCCCACATCCATTTTTGCTCTGTTCCCTCCCCTTCTCCTCCTCCTCTGCTCATCCCTTCTACTCCTTTCCTGTCCATCCCTCACATTGATACCCTCCTCCTTAACTCCCCCCCCCCCTTGTTCTACATCTCCTCCTTGTCCTCATACCCCTTAATCTCCTCCCCACCCTATATCCCCTCCAATGATAATCTTCAAAACCACCACAATCAACATCAGTAGCAGCAGCATTACCATCATCATCGTCATCATCAATCATCATCATCACCATCATCATCATCATCAATCATCATCATCATCACCATCATCATCATCAATCATCATCATCACCATCATCATCATCGTCATCAATCATCATCATCACCATCATCATCATCATCATCAGTCATCATCATCACCATCATCATCATCAATCATCATCATCATCATCATCAATCATCATCATCACCATCATCATCATCATCAATCATCATCATCATCATCATCATCATCATCATCAATCACCATCATCACCATCATCATCATCGTCATCAATCACCATCATCACCATCATCATCATCATCAATCATCACCATCAGCATCATAATCATCATCAATCATCATCACCATCATCATCATCATCAATTATCATCATCACTGTTATCATTAATATCATCACTGTTATCATTAATATCATCATCATCATCTCCATCATCATCACCATGACTACCACCACCACCGCCACCATAACAAACATCTTCCCACATCCCTCCCCTCCTTTGTCCATCTCCATCACCCCTGAACTTACAATAAGTTGTTCTTCATATTTCTCACTGATTGTCTCAAGTTCTCTTGACTGTTCATCCAGCTGGACCTGCAGCTCATTGGTGATCTGTCTGTGTTCTTTCTCCATCCTCTCTTCAACTGACTGGCCTTTATCTGCACATCAACCCAAAATACAACAACTAAGTGAATACTGGCCATAAACCTGAACAGCTGGTACGGGAAAACATAGGATAGTTACCATAATGTTGTGTTTTGCAGAAGTGGTTTATGGTACACCATGTGTAAAGTGTAAAGTCCAGGAGGGACTGAGACAAGAAAAGTGGATAGACACGGAGCTGAAATACATGTAGGAAAACGGACGGTCAACCTGCCTGAAACATTGAGTCTACTCTCCTGCTCCTGCTACTACTCCATTCGCCAACTCAAGCCAGCCTCCTCTCATCTACTCAAGCCCGTCACCCTGCAAACTATTCAGCTTTCCACTCCTGGATTTCAGTCCTTCAAAGGAATACACTCATTTTGAAAAAAATACTCCACTTTTTAACCTCCACTTTCTCACCTGTCCATTTAACCTCCATTTCTATCCACTTTTCTTACCTCAGTCCCTCCAGGACTTTGCACATGGTGTACTGTAAAACACTTCCACGATTGTCCATACCACCATGCAAACCTTCAAACATCAATGTTGTGTTTTTTGGGTTGCTGAATTAATTCAGAGATACCTTACAGAGAAAATAATCTCCTTTCCCCAAATCCAGGAATACATTATCAAACAGTATCAGCAAATCTGACTAAATGTGAGTTGAATATTTTCAGACCACAGTTATCTTTTCAGCTCAAGTGAAAAGTGACCTTGAAGAGATAAATAATCTGGTCTGAAAATTTGCTTTATTTCTGCAATCATTCAACTCTTGGAAGGGTGTCTTACACACAGACTCATTCCATACAATGACATAGTCCCACGTCTGATATTCCGCAGAAAGTTAGTCAATGAAGAATGAGCTAGTGGTCATGACATCTTCATAGATTTGAATAAAGTCTGTGTTATTCACATTTTTGATTCTTTAGGAATATTTTTGACAGGTTTGAATCTCAGTATCAGACAGTCGATCCAGCAACGTCATATAACCTCATCAGGTTATCACTTGCAAGAAAATGTCATCCTTTTACTGAGCAAATTTGGATATAAAATCGGGAGATTCCTTGCAAGTTTAAAATGTGCATATATCTGTTGCATTTGGTAAAACAGTGAAGAACATTAAATTGACATGCAGTACTTCAGGATTTCTGGACCTAAATTGACTTGCAATTGATTGCACAGTTTCATGGAATGCCAGCAGTGAAAAAAAAATTATAATTGTGTTTTTTTTATTCATGTCAACTATTCAAAACATTCAACAACCAACCATTGCATTATTATGTTTCGAAACAAAGATTGCATAATGATAACAATGAAGTCCTTATACATGTATAGCGCATTTCAGACCTGTAAGGACTCTCGATGCACTTTATATATTGACATGTGTAAACATAATTAACAGATTTCTGATAATAATAATTATGACAATAAGATCTTTATTGCAGCACAGCAACTTTGTAATATAAATATACTCTGCCATGCTATGATAATAAACTCCTATTGCTTATACTACAAAATTGCCAAAAATAAGCACTAAAGCTGACGAAAAGAGTTGGCTCACCAACTGTCGCTCTCATCATCGTCTCCATGTCTTTCTCCTTCTCCGCCATCTTGATGTTCATCTCTCTAAGAATCTTCTTGAGGTTGGAGTTTAGTTCATCTTCCTTCTTGGTGATGATCTCCTCCTGTTCCTTCTTCAGCGTGCTCAGGTTGCGCTCATGCACCAGGGTTAGTTCTTTCACTTCAGCTTTGTGGTCCTCACTGTGAAAAGAATGGGTTAAAGAAAAATATAAAATTTCTATTTTTCAGAGAAATTTGTATAACTTGGAGTAGTGTGTGTCACAAGTTGAAGGTACATTCTTTCATGAGAATTATGATAATCAATGGAAAGAATATTTCAGCTGTAGCTAATACACATTCAAATAATTACAAATCACTCTTGGTTTTCCAAATCTATATTCGTTTGGTAACTAATTTTGTTAATAAAATCATTTGTATCAAGAAACAGAATGTTGCAAAAAGTACAGGATGATTTTGAGACATTTTTTTTTGGGGGGGGGTTGAGGGTATTTTTAATCACTAACAGACAAATGATGAAATAAAGACAATACAAAAAATTATAGGCCAAACATAGTCTGTGTCAACACTTAACATACTTGTACCAACTTATTGTACTAAAGTATTATTTAAGTACAATGAGCAATCTTTGCTAGTATATGCACTATTTTCCTTTTATTCAGACCAAATTTGTCAATATCAATAGAAGCATATGGCTGTTTTGTTATTCATGTTGCTCATGATTTCTTTACATATATTTTCTTTACAAAAAAAATGCACAGATTATATCCTGTTGAATTCGGAAATAAACTTTGAATCTGATATAGAAATCTCATCATGTATATGAAGCATCTACATTTTATACAATTGCAACAATATCCAGACTAATCATATGAACTTGAAATCCTTCTCAAAGAACAATGAAAGTCAGTGTGTACCTCAGTGTTTCTAGCCTCATCTCCAGCTCCTTGCAGTTATTCCTGAGCTCCTCCATCTCTCTACCCCTCTTCTCGATCTCTTCCTTATGCTGAACCTCCGCCCCTTGTAGCGACTCCCTGACGGCCGTGATCTGGGATTCCACCTGCTGGGTGACCTCCTTCTGCACCTGGTCTCTGGCTTCTACAACCTGGGGAGAGTGTCATGAATAAGAGACTCGGCCAATCAGATATAAGGATTTCAGTACCTTCAAACAGTTCATGGTAGCTTATAACAACTCACAGATGCAACAAATTGCAGCAGCTTGTAACAACATTCGATGGATGCTTTTAACAGTTTACAGTAGCTCATAAGAGTGCACAGTGGATTACATGTATAACAGTTCACATAAAACTTCGAACAGTTCACAGATAAAGTAGCTTGAAAAGTTGACAGTTAACTCTACCCAAACTTTAAATCTTTATGAAACACTCATCCCAAAGAAATGTTCAATATCAAACCTGTTTATACAGACCACTCAAGGCCTCTCTTTAATAAATGCCTATGACCCGAAATAAACATTTTAGTACAGTTTTGTGTTTGATAATAGAAAACAATTTTTACAAGATTTTGTATAAATATCCTTATAAACATTATGATTTCTAAAATTAAAAATGATTTTAAAAGCACTTAATTTACTAAACATACCATTATGTCAGCCGAAGCCCTTTCCTCGTGCATCTGAGCTCTAAGATCGCCAATCTCCTTCATTAGACTTGAGACGGTCTGTTCATTGGTCATTTCCATTGCAACCATCTGTCTGTCCAAGCTGGCTGCCCTTGCCATCATCTCCTCCACCTCGCTTTCCTTCCTTCTCAGAGCTTCAGAAAAGTCTGCTTCTTTCATGTCCATGGCTTCCTCCATCTCCTTTTGCCGGTTGGTCAGATCCTGAGAGAACTGGTTCTTGATCTGGACCAACTTGGCCTCTGCCTTCTTCTTCAGTTCAGCCAGCTTGGTCTTGGAGTCGGACTGAGCGGTCTCTTGGAGAGTGCTGATCTCGTCCTCCAGCTCCTGTACCCTGTTGTCACCCTGGGTGATGGCTTCCTCTCGGAGCTGCAGTAACCGCTCCACTTCCCGCTTCTCCTCCTCCAGGTCGTTCAACCGCTTCTTTGAGGATGTTGCAGAGTCCTGCATCTCTCGCTCCATCAGCTGGATTTGGTCTTCGGATGCCTTCAGCTTGACTTGCAGATCAAGGTTACTGTCTACCAGGTCATTGGCCTTCGACTTGTATTCCTCAGAATGGACAAGCTGTTCCTTGAGGGAAGCATTCTCTGCCTTCACAGTCTGGAGGGTTTCCTCAAATTGCTTCTGCATTGATTCAATCATCTCAAAGTGTTGATGCTCTAGTTGCTCAAGATTGCTTTTCTGTTCTTTGTCCTTCGCAGTCATCTCTGCTGAATGCTGACTCTCAAGATTATGGATGATCTCCTCATGGTGCTTGTCATTTTCAGACACAATTTGGACTTGTTTGGCAACTGACTCTTCCATATCTTTAATTTGCCTTTCATGTTCCTCTCTCAATTTTTTAGATTCTTCTAAGTGTGCATTTGCTGCACATTTTAACTCTTCTTGTGTAGTAGAGAGTTGTTCTTGTAATTCTGCAGTTTGTTTTTCTAATTTTTCAATATTCTCTGATTGTTCAGTCCTCTCTAAATTATGTTTTTCGGTTTCCTCTTTCCTCTGTTCTTGCAAAGAGCTCAATTCTGTGGTAGCAGCCGCTAACTGTTTTTCCAGGTCTTCCCTGACAGATTCTACCTCCTCTTTGTGAGTTGCAATTACTTTGGAAATCTTAGCTTTGGCTTGTTCCTTGAGATCTTTTAACTTCTGAACCGACTGTTCTTTCAGCTTTTCTTCTTTCGCTGCACTTTCCTCCCTCACTTGTTCAAGTTCCTTCTGTTTCTCCTCCATCTCATTGTTCATCCTGTCTAACTGTTCCTGATGAGTTGCTTGCATTTGTGTGGTTACCTCTTCGATTCCAACATGCTTCTCATTTAGGAGACCCGACAGCTGCTCCTGGAACGAAGTCTCCTTCTCCTGGAGCATGGCTTCATGATCTCTCTTCAAATGCTCAACTTCCTCCTGATGTTGGGTCTGATGGGCACCAAGCTGCTCTTGTAGTTCAGCCTCTCTCCTCTGGCTCTTTTCTGAATTCTCCTGAAGCTTTTCCTCGAATTCTATCATCTGCTGTTCAGCTTTCCTTTTCAGTTCTTCCTTCTCTTCCATATTGCTTAATCTCATACTCTCCATTTCACCTTTAATTCGTTCAATCTCCTCGTCTTTGGCCTGGGTAGTTTCAGCCTGTTCTTTGCGCAAGGTGGCAAGCTTAGTCTTCACTTTCTCTTGAAACTCCACAATATGTGTTTTGTGGCTGTCTTTCAAAGACTGCTCTTTTTGTGTGAATTCATCAGTAAGCTTTTTGAGCTCAGAGTCTTTCTGTTCTTGTAAATCTAAAATGTGTGTTTCATGACCTTCTTTCAGAGACTCCTCTTTTTGTGCAAAATCCTCAGTAAGCTTTTTGAGCTCCAATTCTTTCTGTTCTTGTAACTCTACAACGTGTGTTTCATGGCTTTCTTTCAGAGACTGCTCTTTTTGCATGAATTCCTCAGTAAGTTTTTGGAGCTCTGAGTCCTTCTGTTCCACTGCTTCTCTGAGTTCTTTGCGCAATGACTCCAAGACATCATTTTGCATGGTGTTTTGCTGATTCAACTCCTGCACTTGGGTGGCAACTTTCTCATCATGTCTAATCCTGTCCTGTAAAGCATCTTTGAGGGTTCCTATTTCCTCATCCTTCCTAAGTCCTGTTGCCTTTAGACTCTCAACCTCAAGGGCTTTGTCTTCATCCAACTTTGAGAATCCCATTACCTTTTGTTCCAATCCGGCCTTTTCTTCTGATAAGGCATTCATCTGTTCATGAAGCGAGAGAATCTCCTTATTCTTAGCACTGACCTCCGTTTCCAGGCATTGGGATTTCTCAAGCAACAGGTTATCCTTTTCAGAGACCTGTCTCTGCAAGTTTTCAACTTCCTTGCTAACAACCTCGACCTGGCTCTGTCCTTCAGTCTTTGCATTGTCAATCAGGGCAAGCAGTTCGTTCTCCCGAAGCTTGCGCTCCTGCAACTCAGCTTCCTTTTCTTTTATTGCTGCGAGATTGCTGCTGATTTCCTTTTCTTTGCTTTCCAGTAGGGAGACAGAGTCTTCATGCTGCTTCTGAAGCTGTTCAACCTTGACCTTTAGGTCAGCTTCCTTACTTTCCATATCTGACACAAATTTTGCATGCTTGCTTTGATTTTCTTCAAGTGATGATGCTAGTGACTGTTCCTTTTCTTTCAAATCTGCAATGTCATTTTCAAGGTGGCTTATTGTATCATTTGCCTCCTGAAGTTTCCTTCCTAACTCCTGTGCCACTTCACCAACAGAGCTTTGAGTTTGGGCTTCCCAAGCCTCTACTCTCCTGGCCACATCTTTCTCATGGTTCTCCCTCTCTGTTTGCAACCTTTCCTCAAAATCACTTTCCTTCTTGGCAATCGCCTCCTGGTGATCTTCTTCTTTTCTGGCAATTGATTCCTCAAGAGTTCTTACTCTATTTTCAAGATTCATATTAGACTCTGATGTTTTGGCAAAGTTAAGTTCTACATCGGCTAGTGATTTTCTTGTGTTTTCAAGTTCCACATTGATATCATCTGTCTTTGCCTTTGAAGCATTCAAGTCATCATCTTTCTCCTTCAAAGCAATTTCAAAGGTAGATTTTGTCTCAATTGTCTCCTTTTCCTTAGCTTCAAGCATTGCCTTTGATCCATCAAGCTCTTCTTGAAGCTTAGCTACTGCTTCTTCTCCCTTATTCACCTCTTCTTGCACCTTTGCAACATTATCTGCAAGCTGTCTCTGCAAGTCTTCTGCATTCTGAGTCAATGACGCTATAGATTCTTTCAACTTCTCAAGGGCAGCATCCTTCTCCGCTCCTGTTCTCTCCAACTCCTTGATTTCCTCACTGCACCTTTTATTATTCTCTGCAAGCTCCTGGGCATTGTTCCTAAGCTGTCCAACCAATTCCTCATGCCTCTGCCGCTCTTGTTGGATCATCTCATTGGCAGAGTTGAGGTCTCCTTCCAGTTTATTCTTCAGCGAGTCCATAGCTGTCTGAAGCTCCTTCTCCCGGAGCTGCAGATCCTGAACAACCTTCTCCTTGGCCCCCAGTGACTCGTTGGCCTCCTCCAATTTCTTTCCAAGTTCTGCAGAAACTTCATTGACAGAACTGTTCTTTTGGACCTCCAGGGCTTCCAGCCTCCTACTCAGCTCCTTCTCATGGTTCTCCTCCTGGAATGTAAGCTTCTGTTCATACTCGCTGATCTTATTCTCATGTTCTGCATTCTTTGAATCAATCTCCCGCGTCAAGGAATCAGATTTCTGCTTGATTTCCTCCACCTCTTGTCGCAGTTTCTCAATCTCAACATCTTTTTCCTCCTTAGCTTTACGCTCCAATTCCAACTTTTCAGATAGCTCCGCTCTACCAGACTCCATTTCCTTTCCCCTTGCAGCAAGTTCTGCTTCTATGCTCTCTTTCTTTTGGTTGACTACAGCCAGGTCTTGGGCAAGCTTATCCAAAGATCTGTCCTTTTCTTCTAGTTGCTTGGTATGACCATCGGATTCTTGAGCAATCTTCGTTTCAAGTTCTCCTATCTTAGCTTCCATCTCATGCTTCTGTGCATTCAGATCCTACAAGTATGAAGAAGAAGTAAAAATAAAATGCATTCTTTGCATGAAATAACGGAAAACAACAAAAATTACACTAAATAGGTTCATTTTTGCAGATTGAAATAAAAAAATTATGACAAATAAAAATTATAACTTATAAATTATAACAAAAATTATGTTCAAATAACATTTAATTGTGCTCTAGTTTATGAATAATCTGTATAATTTGTTAATCTTATCAATAAATCATTATAGACAAGTGTTGTGGTAATTCACTATCGGGCCAACCAAAATATTTTCATGCAGTAAACAACATATTCATTACCAAGTTACTAACATCTAGAAAAATAACATTTCATTTCATAATGCCATGAATGTATACCCTACTTGAATTTCTCTCAATTCCTACTACTGTTCAAGCCACAATCATTTGGGAACATTACAACTTTTATATGACGTAGAGAACATAAACAAATCATTTCGGAAAAAAATATATGAAGGGTCAGACGTAGGTATCCAAAATACTGGGCTTGCTTGATTATCTGCAATGTATAACACATAGGATGTATGTTTACCTGGATCTTTTGCTTCATTGCCTGAGCTTTTCCAACCAGGCTCTGGAGTTGATCAACCTTCTCCTGGACGACCTTCTCGTGATTCTGTTTCAAATCATTCATCTAGGAAAATAAATACATTCAAACTCAGATAATAATGAAAATAATATGGTCAATTTATATAGTGCAGCTACTATAATTGCATATACACTACTGCACTTGATATTTGTTATCATATCATTACTCCGGCTGTAGCTGAGCCGCCATATAGGTGCTAAAAAGCATAAGTAAATCATACCGGGTACCCATTCACCTCACCTGGGTCGAGTGCATCACAATGGGGGTAAAGTTTATTGCTGAAGGAAAACAAGCCATGGCAGGGATATGAACCCACATCCCTCAGATTGAAAGACAAGAGTCATAACCACTAGACCATGATGCCCAGAAATTATGAGAAAAAGTATTGTTTATAATGACAATAACAATAAGAAATCCAGTTGATGCAGTCCTCATGCAGTGATTTAACAATAATTAGAACAGGGGCCTAAAACTTGTTACAATAACAAATTTACAATAAAAATTTTAAGCTACCAAAATTATGCAGTATGATTGGCTGTTTTTGAAGTTGTAGAAATCATGCATTTGTTATTGTAACAAGTCTTTATGAAATGTACCCAGCAATCAAAATTCTTTGATAATAGGATGGGAGTCTGGTGTCCAGACACTTATAAGCAGATGAAAACACCATCTTCGCTTTGGGTATTCTCATCATACATTCCAATATAGTACACCAGTGCACCAAATATCACATACAATTGTGAAAACTTGTGCTTGGTAAAATTGTCTAGGACTGCCATAAACACTTTAACCCTAAAAAGACTGGGGGGGCTGATTCAGCCCCCCCCCCTCGACATTTTTTCGCAATAAATCCACAGCGCAACATTTTTTTACCGCGTCGCTCGCTGACTTTTTACTTTCAAGTCTCGAACAACTTTTGAGACCGAAATTGTGACCCCCGGGTATGCGGTTACAAAATTACGCAACATTTCTTAAGTGCATGCAGACCCAAAATTACTCAAAAATGTGAATTTGTATAGAAATCCAATGCAAATAGTGTACTTAGCCAAATTTCATAAATGTATCATTATTTTTCCTTTTTTATGGTCAAAATATCCATTGAAAAAACAATAAAAAACAAAAAAGTCGAAAAACAGAGAAATACATAAGAAATTTAGAAAACAATAGAATACAAAAGAAAATAAATGTGATTTTGAAATTTTGTTAAAATCAATTTGATCAGATGCATATCTAGAGTATGTGAAAGAAAAATCAGCATTTCAGGGGCATTATCTCATTAATTACAGGAAACTTATGATTTTACGCATAAATTAGCATTAAATTAATGAGACATGAGATTTTTTGCAGAATTTGATGTTATAGTTTTGTAGATAATGCCATGGGTAACGCATGTGCCAATTTTTGTCGCGATCGAAGGCCGAGATCATAAGGGGGGGGGGGGCTGAATCAGCCCCCCAGTCTTCTTAGGCATTGAAATAGCCCAGTCTATTTAGGGTTAAGGAATGGAAATTGCTAATTTCTTAAAAATGCAGTTTTGTCCAGGCAAACAACCCATCTGCAAAAACATCAACTTGGTATACAATGATGAATACTTCATAAGCCGCTCTACATAAACTTGTTTTTTAATCACACATGCAATTGAAATGTCAATAGGATGGATTCAGGTAATATGTATACCTGTTGCTTGTAGAGTTTCTCTGATTCCACATTGGCAGCTTCTAAGGCCTCCTGATGCTGCTGTCTAAGTTCCTCTACGTAGTTCCGATGCTCCTAGGGGAGTAACCGGTATATGGAGGAGATGCTCATTAGTAAACCTAGGCCTGGTAACACAAGGCTTATCCTATGAATCAATCTTACAATTGATTTGTATGATTAATTGCAATTATTGATGCCAATGCATTCGATCTAAATACATGTATCAGTGATCCCAAGGGAAAAAGCAATAAATGGAGAAGATGGTCATTAGTAAACCTAGGCCAGGTAACACAAGGCTTACCAACCAATCTTACAATTGATTTGTATGATTAATTGCAAATAATGCCGATGCACTCAAATTTAAAATCAGTGCTCCCAAGGGAATATGCAGTAAATGGAGAAGAGAATCATTACTTCATCTCTGTTCTGTAAACACACAGCTAATCATAATTCATCATACCTTTGAATAATTAATAATTGTATGATCAATCAATTGTCCATGATGCCAACTGCATTTGATCATAAAAAAATCAGTTCTACAATCCAATGATAAGTTCTAATACATTTTGCACAGGACTCTGTAATGCAAAACTGAGTGACTGATGACTAAAATGCATTTTTATTTTACGACTAATAAAATTCATCATGATGTTTGATCAATTACTAAAATCATTAGCATGATCGATTGCTATGCTCTGTGGAACAGGGCTATAGGAAAGCCAATTGAACCGAATCTACATCTACAGGTGCATGGTTGCACATTCCAATTACGAGAACTACAGTTCCTCAATGCAGTTCCTAAGGGGACAAGGGAAGGGAAATGAATGAGATGGGCTGAACTCTATCTCAACCTTAATAGTCAACTCAGAAGTCAGTAAATGCATTGCACAACTACCTAATTGTACTACCTACAAATCACCCTGTGCAAAAAAGCTGCAGAACATTCTTCCATTGATATGCACATATTGTAAACTAACATTGATTTTAAAGTATCTAATCTGTACAATTATAATAGAAGTGAAGAATATTCACCTCTTTCCCGACTCTGATTTGAATTTAAACTCGGTAAGTATTGTAGTCCCATATAGATTTTCATGGCAACACCATGGAAGTCTACATGTGGGACTACAATATTTACCGAGTGTACATGTAAGTTCAAATCGGGAAAGAGGTGAACATTCTTCATTTTTCTGTCGGGAAAGAGGTGAATATTCTTAATTTTTCTGATAGTTCTCAACTAAATCAAAATAATTTCAAGGAATTATGAAAAATAGATGGCCACTTCATGGATTTTAAAGATGCAAAATGTGAAATTTTAGCATTTTTTTTACAACAGGAGCGCGATATTTTAACGTATTGACCCAGGCCTAGTTTCACCACAGATTAATTAATAGCTACACAGCTATTGCATATACAATGTAAAGAAAAATCTACAATTTATCATACATGTATTGTATTGAATTGATTTGAGCTCCTCAAGGAGAACGATTCTGAGGAGCTCAATTGAGCTCCTCAAAAAAATAAGGAGAGCGATTTAATGAGCTCCACGAAATTATAAACATTAAGGACTGGATGTACTAGTAGGAAAATGAAAAAAAAAGAGCCATATGAAAAATCACAACCAGAATTCTCTATTGCAACTACTGCAATAAAACATCTTTTGCCACAAAAGTCTCTAATTTCAAGCTTCTACATGTACCACTATACTTTTATGACATAAGCTATGAACCATATGCCAGATCCTCGGCAAGCTCCTGGACCGAACTGTCCATCTCCCCCTTGTGTTTTTAGAAGGAAATCTACCAAGAATTTGAACACATTATAGTAATGACATCAGGGAACAGTATGCTCTGTGATGTACCTGTGTAAGCTCTTGAATCTTATTGGCCATCTCTTCCTCGTGTCTATGGTTGAGTTCTTGTGTACCCTCACTCTGTTGCGCCCTGAGTTTGGCGATGGCCGCCTTGCTCCTAGATGCGATGTCTTCTATCTTGTCTCTGAGCTCCTTGGTGTCTACCTTGTACTTCTCCTGCAGCCGCTCCAGCGCCGAGTCCTGCTCCAACTTCTCCTGTGGTCAAGACACAAAGAAGGACATTAGGAAGGTGGTTAAAATTCAAACCATACATGTAGTTTATGCTGATTTCATATCGATAATAACAATAACTATAATATTGATAAGGCTGATTATAATAATATTCCTGGATGGGATGTCTTTAATCTTGTCTCTGAGTTCCTTGTACTTCTGCTGTATCTGCTCTAGGGCCGAGTCCTGTTCCAACTTCTCTTGTGGTCAATACACATGAAATGAAATCCATCAAGGTGGTTAAAATGCAATCTATGATTAATGCTGATTAAATGTAATGTACAGATGTAGAAGAACATTGGTGACTGGTGATTTTTTTACCTGATTGCTAAGAAAGCATGGATGCTTGTAAGCAAGCAACCAACCAGAGGACTAACGGCTCTAGGTCCTCTCCGAAGGACCTGGTACTGAGGATTAATGCCTTACCAAAGGGCACTAGTGGACCAAGTGGTAATCGAACCCGGGTCACCAGAATACGAATCCCCCACTCTACCGACTGAGCTATCCCGCCTCCTCATACACTTTACAGAAAGGCCTGATGTGCTTTCTATAATGGGAGCTGAAGAGGCGTGGAAGCTCGGTCGGTAGAGTCTTGGTATCTAAATAAACTGACCCGGGGTCGACTCCCACTTGGTGCGCAAGTGCCCTTTCACAGGGGATTTTTTCCTCAGTTCCAGGTCCCCTGGACAGGACCTTAAACCCTTGGTCCTCTAGTTGTTTGCATAAACCTTGCATGCTAAATCTTTTATCGCAATAAGATCTGGAAAATCAATACAATTTTTATTTAATATGAAATACAGTTCACAATTCAAAAACAATTCAATGCTTTTAACTTGAATATTCATACAATGGAATTGAAGATTGGCTGGTATTTCCCTCATATGTGAATTTCGGACAGAGGTGTAAATTTCTTACGTGATTTACAGTGTCCAAGATAACAACCACTAATAACTAACAAACTTCACTTCTTCTCATACGCAGTCCGCACATTAAACAATATTCCATGTAAAAGTGCTCTCCAATTTATATTCTTCAAAATACAAATTCCTTATTCTTAGACCACAGAAAAACTAGCATGCTGCTCTCACATTCACTAGCCTTCCCAAATTTCAAGTTAAGTTTTATGTTAAGGGCTGGTCATTTTGAGTTTCCGTATGAAACGACATCAGCTATTGACAGTCGTGTGATTGATCTACAGGGATTTGATAAACGAGGACTTCCACCTAATTAATGTGCTTTAAATTGAGGTCAACACGCTTTCGATACCGTGAAAATTTATTTCCCATTCCCCAGTTGTCTGGCTTAGTGCTAATGCCCTGATTAAAAATAGCAGAGTACTCAATTTTTGTACCTCTTGGGTAGTAAACAATAAATCATGTTCTGATTGGAAAAAAGCATGTAAAATATTTTCATCAGGCTCATAAATGGACAGTGCAATTGACATGCTGATGACATCCAAGTTCAAATAGAATATTTTACTGCAGGCCAATTGTAAAATGTGAAGCATATGAATATAAACTGAAAAAAAGTGCACGATGGACATATGATAGAGAATCTTGGAGCCTTTTCATGAATCTCTTTGTAAATTCATGCTATGCACAACTGTAACCATGCCTGGTACCCTTCTTGTGCTCAAGAGATACCAAAAGTTATCTGTCTGAACATAAAGAGAACGTTTTTTTTATATAATCCTCATCTAATTTTGAAATAAAGATTAGACTTGTATACAGAAGCTTGTCAACATTGACAATTTTAAAGATAAATTCCACTTCTGGTAATGATCTCAAAATGATTTTTTACAGAATCTAATATAATGACCACCCAAGTGTCTGTTTGTATGAATGAAAAATATGTGCCAAAGGATTCTGGTAGAAATTGTGTAATTGCCGAGAAATAAGCAAAATAAGCGCGGATTCGGTCACTTCCGTTGGGTCTTTATTCAAGCAATAATAATACACTGTCCCACGTGTGCCTATCTGTGTTGGTGATCTTCATTGTGAACATTTTTCAGTGTAGATTTCAAGATTTCACAAATTTCAGTTTTTGTAACTGTACCAGATCTAGACCCTCAATGATATTCTGACAATTAAGCCTGGTTTACAGACTTTCTCATGAAATCAGTGTTTACTGCAACTATTGGCATTTCTCTTTAATATACGAAGATCAGATTTCAACTGATGATGATGAGAATTAAAATGACTGAGAGTTTGATTTAGCACTAAGAAAGGGTCACCATCTCATGCCTACATGTACATCTAAGTTCAGAACAGCATTATCAAACACCATCCTTGTTTATTCCTGAATACTGGTAGGTGTTTCGTAAAGCTATCTGTAAGTGACGAGCGACTTTACACACAACTGCTGATCCTTTTTTTTTATGCTAAATCAAAATACAAATGACTTTCATTTGATTCAATGATTGAATTCTTTTAAGGGGGTCCAATTATGCTTAAAGATAAATGAAAGTAGTTGCAGTAAACACTGATTTCACGAGAAAGTCAGTAAAACCAAGGTTAAGCATTATTATATCCCTTACTTAAGATTGTTGTATTGAGAGTGTACACAAGGAGAAAAACAATAGTTTTACTACGATAAACGTTTGCCGTGATATAGTTCATTTTCCTTGCTGACGTCACGCATAGTCCATTTTTTCCCTAGGGAAAAAGTGAACTATACGTTTTTTTGACCCCCCCCCCCTACCTCGCGATACGCGAGGTGTGCGGTGCGATGCATGCGAGCAGAGCGCTACTCAGCCAAACGGTACTCTCCACTGCATGCCACGGGAAACTTTCGGCGAGCTGCACTAACCAGGTGCGCTCGCTGAACAGACGATCCATTATTATTTTCTCAACTTCTCGACGATTGTTCTATATCAACTTATTAAAAATCGTTTCGCTGTAAATGGTATAAGTGGAAGGGATATAAAACAAATATACAATGACATATTCTCGGAACCGGCTAAAAGTATTCGCACTCAGGAACATCACATAGTACTATTCTCCCTCGGGCCGATGGCCCTCGGGAGAATAGTACTATGTGATGTTCCTTCGATGCGAATAGTTTTAGCCAGATCCTCGAGTGTCATTGCATATTTGTATACTATATCATCGTGGATCTAGATCTAGTACAGTTACATAAATTGAACTTTGAGAAATCTTGAAATCTATGCTGAAAAATATTCAAACTGAAGATCACCAACACAGATAAGCGCATGTGGGACAGTGTATTATTATTGCTTTGAATGTCAGCCCGATGCTTGACCTGAATCCTGTGCTTATTTGCTTATTTCTCAGCAATTACACAATTTCTTCCAGAATCCTTTGGCACATATTTTTTTATTTATACAAACAGACACTTTGGTGGTCATTTCATTGGATTCTGTATGAACTCATTTTGAAATCGTTACCACAACTGGCATTTATTTAAGGGAAATTCCATGAAATAATCAACCTTTTTGTACATCAGACCCCATTTTTCTCAAGTGTTACTTCACTTCATACACTGACCAAGTCATGATTATTTGAGAGCATTGCAGACTGTCATAAGAAACAGAAATCAGAGACAGAAACTTTCATGAAGGTCCCACAAACATGGGGTAGGGTGTACCTATATGTATATTATGGAAATGCCCTTAAGTGGGTACTTTACTCTACTCACAGATTTCATGGAATCAATAATTCTCTGAAGTTCGTCCTTCTGGTTATCCTGTGCGCTGACGGCGGCCATTTTCTGAAGTTCTCTTTCCTCGATAGCCATCATCATCTCTGCTTCCTTCTCTTTCAGTATCCTTTGCTGTTGTTCTGTGTGTCTCTGTAATGCCAGTTCATGTTCACGATCCTATATGCAAATGGATAAAAATCAGGTAGAAAAGAAGATAGAGTCTTCATAAACATGGTGTTACTCTGGTAAAAACTATGTAAGTTCAAATCTATTTGATGCAAGTACATGAACATTCAAAATGAGTGCAGTGTGTCACTTGAATTAACTTTGTAGAGTTATAACACTTGTCTCTTCATTGAGATAGAGAAAAAAATGGAGAGGACGATAGAAAAAAAAACAAAGAAAGATTCTGAAAAGGAAATAAAGATGGAAGGAAAGCAAAAAAGAAAGAAAGAAAGAAACAAAGAAAGAAAGAAAGACAGAAAGAAAATAAGAAAACGGAAGAACGAAAGAAAAAAAAGAAATACAACAAATGGGAAAAAACAGAAAGAGGGAAAAAAAGAGAATTGGAGATAGAATCAAAGAGAAGAGAAAAAAAAAGAAAGATAGACAAACATGGAAAATGAAAGAAAGATAGAAATCATAGGGAAGGAACAAAGCAAAAAAAATCAAGAGAACAAGAGTGAAAGTGTGGGAGAAATAGTGGGAGATAGGCGGGTGAGAGTCAAGGAGGAATGTACATATTGGCGGAAGGTAAGCAACAGAATCAGAAAGATGGAGAGGCAAAGGAACACGAAATGTACCAGAAGAAATGAGGTGGTGGGAGTTAATAATAATTAATGCAAAAAGGGAATTACTTGTCAACAAAGGAAAAAATAGTAGGCCTATTGTACATATGCTTTTTGTACTGTAACTAATGAAGAGAGAAAGCGGAGGTCACTAAAAAATATGAGGGAAGGTCACAGTGACCTGAGTGATGTAATGCTGCAAGATTCAGTCAATTTTAATAAACATACGATTAATATTTCAAAAGAAAACTGAAAATCATCAAGGCCTCCGATCTCCTTGAGGATCAGTCAAGATCTGGGAGGCTTTTCACACAACAGTGACTAGTGAGTAATTTTCACCGATTCTTGTTATAAGCTACCCAAATTCTCCTATCTGATTGGCTCGGGGCAAAATTGTTGGTGAAAATCACTGGCAATTTGTTTCTTGAAACGCTCCCCTGCTTGTTGATTGATACGGGGCTTTCACAACTGCTTGTGCGATTGTTATACGATCATTGGTCACAATATATGTTGCATGCAATCGCAATAGTTGTAAGAAGTCGCACCTCCAATTGTGAAAGGGGCTATACGCAGGACGCTCATTAACACTTCATCAAGATGATCTGATCATATGTCAAGTAGACTAACCACTTCCTACATAACATCTATTGCACCTCAATGCCATCATAATTCAAGATATAACAAGATATGAACTGACATGATCTTTAAACCAATAAAGAGCAAACTTAAATTAAAGAGCATCTGATCAATTCTGAAACATTTTAGCTGATAACAGATCACACCATTTTTTAGTTTCCATGTCAATTTTGTTTAACACTTCTAATTTACAAATAAGAATAGATCATCTTTGATACCTTTAGCATCCATTTTGTTAAATGTTGATTTCAGATCTTTAACAGACTTCAAAAACTTAGTTTTCATTTTTATCACACATGGGATGCTATCAGATTGTACCAAGTCATGTCCGATTATCCATTTTATTAAACATAATGAATCATACAATTTAAACTATATCATACTTCATTTCCATTTTGTCATACATTTTATGAGATGACCAGTAAGATTCATAACATTTCCAAAGTTCATTTTGTTTATCTCCGAAGAACTGAAATATTTTGAGCCATCATAAGATCAGACAAGTTCAAATCTTCCAGTCTACTTTGCCAATGAGTTCATTAAAAAAGAGACACTTCAGTCTTCACTTTTCTTTATTTTTTCTGTTTTAACAATTTTAACACTTCATACGGAGACAAAGGACAATTTCAAATCGTCATCTCCTATGCGTCAAACAACAACGATGAGTTGATATGGTATAAAAAGATGATCCTGCTTCAAACAAGAAACTAATGTGTCCACATGAAATTGGTGGAATGAACACGCAATTACAAAGTGTTTCGATCTGAGAGTGTTCATTTATTTTGTTTTTTAAGGTTTCAAAACACCAGCAACCAAGAAACACTGAAAAGACCCCTCAAAAAAAAAAATTGCTAACTACATATTGATGAATGTTTCCAAAATAACAGGTAGCCAAGCTGTTCTCAATTTGAAATTCCTATAAATCATAATGCAAAATATGTGCAGAACTTTGCGTTGAAATTTGTGACAGCGATTAAAGTTCAATGTTCTTTGTCAAAACTTTCATATCACCAACCCCTAGCATTTCTTACACTGTCATTCACGGGAACCTGCCTTGTTTACAAGTTCAGCATCAGCATCAGCGATATTTCACCGATAAAGATCGCTCAATTTCTATTTTCGGCATCCTCTCTTTTTCCCTCACGGAGGTTGAAGGATATTACTTGAGCTAGGGCGAGGGGAGAAGAAAGAGGGAAATTATGAGGAAATCACAGGGTCATTTTGAAAATCAGTTTCATCACCAGAAGGGACGAAAAAACCACATGTCCAAAGAAATATGGTTTCAAACCGCCTCAATCATGAGAATCCCCGTTAAATTACGAGAACTTTTTTAGGCCAAAAAATACCCATTCATTATTCCTGCATTCACACCGCCCCGAAACATACCCTTCAGGATATATTCCTGAAGTTACGAGCATGCGCAGTATGGTCTGATAAGCAGGCAAGGCGCGAGATTCAAAATCACTAGCCCAGCAGCCACCCTCGGCGCCCGCGCCCAACGACACGCTGGGCTAAAAGTTCCCGTAAATTGCTTTCACACTGCCAAAATACCTGCGACCTTGGAAAAATCCCTGAGAAAGTTCTCGTAATTTCGCCAAGTATCTACTATTTAGTGGGTATTTTCTTTTGGGGAAATTATGCGTAGTTTGCTTTCATTATTACCAAATTACCAAAATACCTGGTATTTTCTGATCGGGGTAAATTTCCCGATCAGAGAATACCTGGAATTGACGAACTTTGAGGCGGTCTGAAACCACCTATTGAGAGTGCATTCTATACAAGGAAAGTGTAAGACGTACAGCTTATCACTGTATTAATACAAAATGGCTTCAGTGAAGTCGTGTGCAATGAAATATGGGCTAAGCATATGACAAAAATAAAATGTAGGACGAGGACAAATACATGTACATGTACTAATGGTGATATACGTTATCTTTCAATCATGAATTAGGCAACATTTTTTTTAGAAATCTATGCGAGTGGTAAGGGTCTTTCCGGCCCATTGCATTACACTTTTTTATCACATACAGTAATAACTGTATTGTAAAGTGAAAGAATTTTCTTAATTCTTGAATCTTGTAAGCATAATTTTTGTTGATTACTTTCATGTATGAAAAAAATGAAAAAATGAAAATTTGTAAAGCTTTAGAAAATGTGAAATATTACTCGATTGATTTATGGCAAACGATGACCATACCCAAGAATTGATCAAATTTGGATACCATAGAAAGTTAATAATACCCCCCCACCCCCATGATAACAACCGCCATTATGACAAAATAGCAACAACATAACATGTCATTACAATGACAAGAAAGTTTCTTACAAATTAATTCTTGAATATATCAACTCTCATTAAACATTTGGCAAAAACTATGAAGGTGGTACTTCACACTGCAGGATTTTTCAAATATTCTGACATACTGTCACATGTCATTACTATAGTAACACAGTACAACACATTAGAAATATGTGTCTTGCACATCTGCAACCCTAGCCCAATGTGTGTGTCCATTGCCTCATGAGCATTCAACGGAAACTGAGAAAATAGTGAGACCCAAAAGATTTGCAACGGATGGATTATCAGAGCATACATGCATGTTGATTCCTTGATATAACCCCTAAAAACTTTTGGTCTGGCAGCTAGGGTGTAATAAATAAGTCACTGAGTTATTAATTATGATAAATTGTTTTTATTTTCACCCTTTTTCATCCATGGAGATACACTTTCTAATATGAAATCATAACTGTTACTTCTCTGCCCAATCTTATATTCAACACAAGAAAAAGTAACCAGAGTGTTAAATGGCATAATTTCCTTCAGCAAGGAATTCATCCACAGCGTGCTGCACTTGACCCAGGTGAGCTACATGGGTACCGGCAGGAAGTAATTCCTCAAAAAGCTGTGTGCACCTGAATAGCTAGCCTAGCTTGGCCGGATAATAACAATAGCAGGGCCCGACGGGAGAAAAGTTTTCAGAACTGAAGTGGCTACCCTGGGTAAATATACCGTTATTACTATAAACTTACAACATTATGAAGCACCCTCCATGGGCTAGTCTTTCAAAGAGTTGTGTTGATCTAATCAATCCCAAATATGGAAATCCATAGATGTCATAATTTTTTCGTGCAGGGAATTTTTATGTCCCTTTGGAATCAAAGAGGAGCAAACTGATTACCAAGACAATGATGCATGCATGAGTATACATCATACTTGATAGTAAGCAGTGTTTGACTAGCTCATTTAAGATGGTGAATTTCTGGCTTTCTATAGTTGCGATTAATCAGACTGATCTCAACTCGTTGTAAGACAAGGCCCAGGACGCTTTTACAATAATGCAAAAACAATTTCTACCCATTGGCTAAAGATTTTGATAATAATCCTGTCTCTTCCCTTGCCCAACAAACCAACAGACATTCCAATCACATAGAAGTAAAAAAAAATTCACATTCCTGTAAAGAGCTTCCCGACCGATCACAGGATTTTCGTCATTCAGTCAACCGACGGTTAACGAGGCATGCGATAACGCCTTCTCTTTGGTTTTTGATTGGGGACAGCTTCCTTTGCCTCAGCCAGGAGCAAGACAGATCATGTGACAATATCACTTTGATCTTCAAGGGGTAACAATTAGAGGTGAGAATTTCCTGAGATATTTGCACTTGGTTCAACAGGTAGAAAAGCCACGGATGTTAAAGGAGTACTCCAGGTTGATAAAAGTGGGATTTGGACAGATAATGAGAAAACAGACAAACAAAACACTGAAAATCTAATCAAGATCAGACAAGGAATAACAAAGTTAGACTTTTTTAAAGATTTGCATCATTTAGGTGAAACAGTTCTATGCATGTCTTCATCAATATTCAATAGGCAAACTGATGATGTCACATCCCCACTTATTCTTTTGTATTTTATTACTTGAAATTGTGTTTATTAAAATTTTTCCTCCAAGAAAAAAAGGGAATGACGGCTGATTTAATGCACTAGATATTCATTGCTGAAACTTAATTCATCATAATGGAGACATACGTCATACACACATGTATGAAAACATTAAATCATGACTTTATGTAATAAAATAAGAAAAGGGAAATTGGGAATGTACATCATCAGCTCACCTAATGAATATTCATGAGGACATGCATATAACTTTTTTGTACAAAATATTGTCAAAGTTTAAAATTCAATAACTTTGTTATCTGTTATCAGATCTTGATGAAATCTTCAGCATTTTGCTTGGTGAATCTTATTCTGTTTATTCATAGATATAGTTGTTTTCAGCCAGGAGACTCTGTATTTACCTTTGAAGTACATGTACTGCACTGGAGAGGGGCAGCGGAGTAACCTAAAGGGGTTCCATGCAGTTAGCTCACACACCTATACATGTAGGCCCGTATTCTGAACTTGGGTTTTTAAATTAAACCCTGGTTTAAACTTGTGGTGTAACTATGGATAGCCAGTAGTGACATAAATCACTAACAATAGAGGTTCAATGTATCAGCTCATTTAATTCTCAAATCTTTCTTAACTGTCTGGGAAGGATAAATAAGATTTTTATTTTCAACATTATAGAAGCATGTTAACACATGAAGCATCTAATGTAAACAAAATTTTGACATGTTTGGCTTTCCATAATTTAAGCACAGGGTTGGACCATGGTTTAAGTTAAACCTGACTTCAGAATACAGGCCTTCGTGTGTACACCACAAATGAAGCCTTCCAGTGATGAGCTCTACTCTAAAACAAAGTTCCAACCAAGATCCTTCGTCTATTCTCTTCTTTGGAGATAGTCAAGGAAAATCTCAAAATTTTCAGTCAAAAACTGAACAATATCGATTTTGTGCTCTCTTGTTATTTACAATCTTATTACCACATATAGTTCTAATTATGGTTCAGGTGAAATAAGTCATTGATTTGCCTTATCAGAAACATATTTTTTGTTCATGTGTTTGTATTTATTCATTTGTTTTAAATAGACTGATTAATCAAATAGTTGCAAAGTCACATTCTTCATGAGGGATCATAATATTATATTCTTTTTTTTTACATGTATGTTACTCTTTCTCCTACTTCTCTTACCCCCTCTGTACATAAATCTATTATTTTTCATCTGATAGTTACAAGAATACAAGTATTGTTTGTAATATGAAGTATCCTTTGTGTAATTACATACACAGTGACTTACCAAATTTCTGACTTTCAAACACTCGTCCTTCTACTGTAAAACAAAAATAGGTCTGGTGTGTTTACAAACATTGCCAAGTCCGGTATACAAAAATGTGTTTGTTCCTATTTATAGTTTGAAATTTGAGTTAATTAAAACCTAATTTAGCAGCCAGCTTTGTTCGCGGCAAGCATTAGGTTGCTAATTCAAGAGGAATTAAGACGTTTTGGGGTAAATGTCAAGAAGAATGTCAAGAATGACGCACGATCTCTCACTGGGTGGTGAATGACAAGGAGTCAGTGCCAATTGAATAAGATTGGGAAAGGCCATGGGGGAAGCGGAAAAGAGACAAAAAGACATAAAGAGACAGAAATGATTGAAGATACAGAAAGGGAACATTAAAGAGAGAGAGGGGGGGGGAGAGTGGGATAAGCCAATATAAAAGGGAAAAGAAAACCAAGAAGACAGAGGTTGAGATTTCAAGAAACAAAAAAATACATGTCTGACAAAGGCTACAAGGATTGCACACGTTCTCATGTAGAGGCACAGAGGGACGAATAGACAACGACAAGAGACAGAAGGAGAGAGGGAAGGGGGCAAAGACTGAATCACAAAGGGGAAGGGGGAAGACTGAAGATAGAGCTCAACAAACGGCAGGGAAGAAAGACAGCAATGCAACAAAATAGAAAGAAAATCCACCCCTGCAAATATGATAATGGAAAATTATCTTTAAGAAATCAGAATCTCAGAGAGGCAAGATGCAAAGATTGGACGTTCCAAAGGCAAATACATGAAACACTGAATTTGTGTAAAATACAAGGAGGGCCTAGATGTATATGCAATCAATAATAAATCGGAGCCCCCAAATATAAATGATAGAAGAAAATGCAGGACACCATCTAAAAAATCAGTAGAATCCCACCCTCCCCCCCTCACAGAAAAGGGAAAGAAATAAGACACAAAACAATTTTTTTCACTTCTAAAGAAGCACAAAAAAAATAGAACAAGTTTAAACCAGGTTGGTATAAAGAAGCATTAATTTTTCTAAATTCTAAAATCAGGAAAAAAAGGTTGTATCTTTAATGAACACCCACTGCCTATCAATCTACATGTATGTGCCTCTACAACAATAGCTCCCTTCAGCTAATATTATTCGGGGGCGTAGTCACATGAAAGTTTCTGACGTCTTTTGGCATGCAATATTGGCAAGATCTCAATAAGAAAAAAAATAAACGAAGCCACCATAAAGAACTTTGCAAGAGAAAATGCCATTTTGAAGACGAAGGCGGAAACACATGATGGAAGAAAATGGAAACATGCATGTACCTATCTATTCTCATACTTATACATAGAAAAATTGAATTATAAACAAGGAAATCAAATTATGAAACTTTTTTCATTTTGAATGTTCACTATCTTTTTATGGGAGGCCTTCCTAAGGAGGCCATTTTGTAATATTACACAAAGATTTTACAGGAAGTAGTGGTTTATCATGAGTTCTTGAAACCTTGCAAAAATTAGACTTCATGTATCTTTTACATGAATCATAAATGTATTTCTGTTTTTTCTTGCTATTTCTATACATTACACCAAAACCTTTTCTACATGTACATCAACACTTTGTACAACATATGTTTACCCTGTATTTCTCATAGGAAAAAAGGGGGAAAATACAGAATACACATCAAAGCTTCACAAGTGTTCTCTTTTTCATGTTAAAGAAAAATCATCTTTCAGCATGATGTACCCTCTTGGCATAGACGGAGCACAGTTGGGCACCTTCAAATAGTCCTACCAGATAGGCCTCGCTAGCTTCCTGATGGAATGCTAGAGGTGGAGCTATGTTTTGAGATCTTGGACAATCTCCCACACTTGGCCAGTGGAATGGGACTTTAAGCATACACATATCTTTTTCTGATGTTTGATGATGTCTCTAATTTTAAATCACCATTCCACAAGGGTTTCAGTAGACAGATCAGATACATGTATTAAACATATACATGTATCTGTTTTATATCTGCTTTGTGGCTTGGAAAGAGCATGACTGAGTTCAAGTTTTTAAACCAAAAAGAGCATTGTCTAAGGACTTTAAAAAGAAATTGTGAGACATTGGACATTCAAATATTCTGATTCATACATTCAAAACAAAAATCTTTTAAACTTTTCCCACTCTCTGGGACAGGTAATGATAATAGTGGGTGACAATATAAAGAAAGAAAATATAATGGATGTCAAAGAAGATTAGGAAAGCAATAAAATCTTTTCTATCATACCTTGGCATGGAGTGATTCTTGGTATTCCTTTTGTTTTGTTTCCATGACAACCTCCCAATGTTTGTTCCTCTCCTGGATCGCTGCTTCTTTCTCCTTCAACATCTCCTCCTTCAGATCATCCTTCTCCTTCTAAAATGATGGAGAGAAGGGGTGAGAAAGAGAATGGGATAGTCAGAGAGAGAGAGAGAGATAGACAGGGGGAGAGGGAGATAGAGATGGGATTGGGGAAAATCAAAGAAAGAACTTTACTTGCTGTACATTCTCTATACATTTCATAGTCTTTCACTGAAGAAATTTATACAATGATTTACAAAAACAAAACAACCAATGAGTACATGTAAGTGAATAAGCAAACACAATATCGATGTAACTTCTGAAAGATTCCATGGCGAAGAATAATAGTGTAGTACATGTAGGTTTCAGGTACAGAATGTACCATTCTTGGGCAAGTGTTGGTCCCCAAAAGGACCACCCAAACCCAAACAAGTGTGTTCTTTTGTCTTCCTCAAATTATTGGAAAAAAAAAGAATGTGAAAATCATAAGCATATAAAATACCAGTAGATCACTTGCCATGTCTAGGTGAAAGATACCAGTCAGAATACAAATTCAAAAGGTAAGGTTAGATGCTGATTTCATGGGTTAATACATGTATAGGAGAGAAAACATACTTCAACAAGTGGCACCGTTCAAGCATGCCAAGAGGGTCTAATTGTCCAACTTAAAAAAATCTGAATGAAAAAACCTAATGGCAACTATTAAGAAGGGATTAATGGATTAACTTTGAATGCATTATAATCCTGAGATTAAGTGAGTTTTGAGAGTTTGACATCTCGTTTTCTCTGCTTAACGGTCCATTTCTATTTTGATCAATGCCTTGATCACGGTCATGCAGTCAGTCTGGAAGCAACATTATCAGTCATGCATCCATAATTGCGCTTACTTTCAAAGCATCAATTTTATTTTGAAAAAAAAAAAGTTTGTGAAGAACACTCGAGAGAATGAAGTTTGCCACTGTTTCAATAGGTGGTTTCAGACCGCCTCGAAGTTCGCCAGTTCCAGGTATTCTCTGATCGGGAAATTTACCCCGATCAGAAAATACCAGGTATTTTGGTAATGTGAAAGCAAACTACGCGTAATCTCCCCGAAAGAAAATACCCGCTTAATAGTAGGTACTTGGCGAAATTACGAAAACTTTCGTGGGGATTTTTCCAAGGTCGCAGGTATTTTGGCGATGTGAAAGCAAATTACGGGAACTTTTATCCCAGCGTGTCGTTGGGGTGGGTGGCTGCTGGGCTAGAGATTTTGAATCTCCCGCCTTGCCTGCTTATCAGACCACACTGCGCATGCTCGTAACTTCGGGAACTTATCCCGAAGGATGTGTTTCTGGGCGGTGTGAATGCAGGAATAATTAACGGGTATTTTTTAGCCTTAAAAAGTTCTCGTAATTTAACGGGGATTCTTATGATCGAGGCGGTTTGAAACCGCCTAATGACTCAGCACTGGCTAGGAAATATGGAAGATGACAAAGCAGAAGTCATAATGAAAATGTCTCTTTTGTCATGAAAAGACAATATGAACTGAACTTGTTTGTAAGTGAGCCCGTGAAGGCCGAAACAAGCAACTTGAACTATCCAAGCTGTCCCATTGGACGGTCACTGAAGCCACAAAAAGATTGCACATATTCCATCATTAAGACCTGCAATAACCTTCTGTTTCTTTATAGTGTTATCGATTTTGAATGTGCATGCAGTTTGATACATGTACATATCATACGTATGTATTTGTGTACTTAAAGAAAGATATGCACCACAAGAAATTTCAAATGCAGACTGGAATACTTCACACATTTTCAAAACCATGTCTAAACAGATAAAATTCCTAATTTATGATATTTATGTTAAAAAGCATTAAAGTAATACTTGTATGTCTTGCAATGTGTTGGAAATAAAACATGACCTTCAACTCAAAACTTGATCATCTTCTAGACAGACAATCTGACTGATTTTTATTTTCAAATCCACTCACCAAAGCCATACATGTAGGTAAGCTCAGACCTGGGGGCCATATCATAAAACTTGTTACAATGACAAATTATCAAAACTAGTTAAAAATTACCGAAATACTTCAATATGATTGGCTGAAAGTAAATTTGTTAAAGTTTTGTGAAACGGGACCATGATGTTCAGACTATTTTTACCCTCAGTCATGTTCATGAGTTTTTCCTTGAACCATTAATAGCCCCGCTATCCACAGGGGGCCGACCAATATAATAGCACTTCATCTAAAAATTGACATATCCCAGGTGTCAATTTGGCCTATATTTCACCTTCAGCAGGAAACACCTTGTTAACATGTAATAGGCTATCTATTCACACTTTCAAACACTGCAATTGACTGTCTTCGTCTAACCTCAGCTGATGTAAAAAAAAATGCATGCTCAACTTTGAGGGTTTATATTAGAAAATTGTTTCGAAATTTAAAACCTGTCGAAAGCCAATTAGTAAGGGTCTCTTTGTGGATTTATATTCTTTTCAAAAATCCTAAATCTTGTTCCAATCTTGCAAAACTTAGTGGACATTGATTTTTTATATGTTTATTCTCTGGGAAAATCTACATGAAAGTTTGGGGCATTTCGCACCCTCTCTGGATCAATATTTCATTTTCATTTTATTTTGTTTTCTTTAAAAAGAAAACCCAACTTTAATACAATAATGATTGATCTCAGAAAGATCGTAAGATTACATCATTATATTTACAGCCCATTTCATGCTTGGCAAAGAGGGGTTTTTTATCAAAAGAAAATACATATGAATATGTTTACATGATTTGCTTGGGGCCAACCAAATAGATTTACACGTAGGTGTTTTCAAGTCACAAGATTTATCCAATGACACAGATATTTATGTAATGTGCTACACATCTGATAAAGGGCATACACATATTAAATATGAATAGTGACAGGCACTTTTGGTGGATGAAGCAAAACTGAAAACAGATTTTAACAGTCTTTACATGCACAATCTGGCAAAGTCACCTTCTAGTCAGCTGCTACACTTGCCTAACATTGCATTCCCAGATTTGACATTTCTTATTGTATTTAAATGCATTTTCAAATTGAGGAAATTATTTCTTTAAAAAAAATCTCCTTTTTTGTGCACCAAAGGCCTACCTGTTCATAAGGCTTCAATATTGTTTTTTCCCAAACGCACTGGTGGTTGTTTCTCCTGGCTACCTAACATGGTTACCGAAAACTTATTCTCTGACCTATTGAATAACCTTACAACAGAGGAGCTTGATCTTGGGGGCTTACAACTATTAATCCTGTATCTTAACAGAACATTAAGGAAAGGGTGGGGATTCTTCCTGCCGGTGTGTAATCATCCACGCTGCGTTTCAATTTCATCACAGCGTGGATAAAGGTTCATAGACTGAATTTTCTGGAAGCTAAAACAGCAGGAAAAGCTCCGAGGACAAGACTTAAAAATTCGTAAAATCTTATTATGGTATTAGTTTTCACACAATTATCATTATCATTCAACTATTTTTATTAATTAATTTGTCTTTATTTTGATATTTTCATTCATATTCATTTACATTTCTGATATTACATCTACTTTCTTTGTTTTAATTCTTCTTTCATTTCATTTTTTTCTATATTTATTTATTGATTCTTATTTACATGTATTTAATATCTAATGAATTTTATTTGTTTTTATCTATTTTTTTTTCTATTTTTTTTTTTTTGGGGGGGGGGGGTTGGGATAAGGTGTACAGCTTGCCCAAGCTCCACCATTCATATCACAAATATCAACTGTCATGCTTGATATAGACATATGAAGGTCAATAAGTAAGATCATAGAGCTATCTCTGTTAATAGCTCCATGGTAAGATCAGACATGACTTGGCTGACCCAGTCATCCTAGGCTATAGTCAGTCTACAGGCCTTGACCATATCAGTCCATATCAAATATCACTAATCCAAAGATGCTCATTGACATGTCTTACCACATCACAGATCACGTTGCAATCTTTAATTCTGAAACTTGATCACATGACTGGTTTATTTCAAATTGGTCTAATGCCGATTCATCCAATTACTATTGAACTTGTCTACTATCATTTCGTCTACCATCAGTTCCTCCCCTATCCTCATTTATAGCCTTAATTGCCATGTCGTCCACTCACCATTTGGTCTAATAACCATTTGGTCCAATAGCCATTTAGGCTATCTACCATTTGGTCTAATTAGACTTTGTGTTAATTGGGCAAAATGAATGAAAATAAAATGGGTATTAGACCAACTGGTATATGAAACAAAGTGGTCATAGACGAACTGGTGATTAGACAAGTTATGATTGGACCAAATGGTTGTTAGATCAAATGTTGATGGACTAAATGGCATTAGACTAAACAAAGGTAGACCATGTGATGAGAGGATGGGTTGGCAATAGACAAATTTGCAATTTATCACACAACTGTGCGTGACCCACACCAATGGCTAAGACCAATATTTGCCCCTATACTGTTTTAAAATTATGACAGTACCATGTTTAATCATAATTTTGTTGGATATCAACAAAATACAAACACTGCTATCTCAACCTTTTACACTATCTGTTATTTCAAAAATTAAATATAGTTGAAATTGTACAATGCCTATAGGGAATTATTTTCTCCTTTCTTAAATTTTTAGATCAAATGATGGTCAATAATGGTGTATACTGTCAAAATCCATGACTTTAATTGAATGTTTTGGAAATAAATCTACATGTACACTGTAAATGTACTTCTTTGTAAGCAACCAGTAGTACATTGTATATGAAAATTCTTTGTTGCATGGAAAAATTCTGAAGTCTTCAGGCAAAGGAAAGAAATTCTCAAAAAATGAGGAACATACGCAATAAAGTAAATCCAAGTAAAGTATAGTGCCCTGGCCTTCACTTCACCTAAGATTTTCACTCACTTTCACAAAGCTTATTATCAATGAAAATCTAGTTACATGCTAATGAAATCAAACCATCTGATTGGTCAATAGCAAAGTTGTAATAGCTTTTAGCTGCTGTTTTTATTTTTTATTGTTTGAATCAAGATGCTTATCAGTAAGCATCTTTCCACCACCACCTTTCAGTGTTTGTATATTCTTATTCCATCTTTTCCTTTTAGTATACATAACATATCAACTTACATTTTATTTTCGTCATCATTTCAAGTTTGATGTTTTTAATCTGTATACTCTATGTATATATACCTTTGAATTGTACACTATTCAGCCTTTTTGGCTGCAAAGTGCCATAATTTTAATAAAACCTTTTCAATTTTTTTTAGAACAAAAAGTTTTGTGAAATTTGAAATGGAGGCTCTTTGTCAGATCCTATTCATGGGGTTAGTTACATAAAAGTTAATGATTGATCCTAGGACTCATTTTTATGATTGACTTCATTCACCATTCTGTGCAATGAATTGTACAAGGTGGTTCTACAATCAATGCCTAATGATTATGGTCAAAGGTTCCTGTCCGCAATAGTTAAATTTATAACTTCAACAAACCTCTTTGTACGCTTCTTCCAAGAAGTCGTTTCCATTGCACGGTTCGACACCGTCTACAGACGACCCTGAATCCTTTGTAATCCATAACGATTCCATCTCGAGATCCATTGTAGAAGACAGGATCTAGAGATTCAAATGATGTGATCCGCTTAAATCCAATTGAGCATTATCGAGGAGATCAAAGTCTTGATGATATCGAAAAGCGTTGAGCAGGTTCTAAGAGTGATCCTTGGGGTTTATTTGGAAAATAAGAATGGTACTTGTGAAAAGAGTTTCCTTGCTAACAAGCGCCAACTTCCACAAAGGATCAGTGGAAGTGATACAGAACAAGTTGCTTTTTCAGTCTTGCATGTAAATCCCGTTGACACAGGTTGCAGAATAAATTTCAAAGACAAGATTGATATGAGGAATGTGACTCTCGAATTTCGATGAGGTGAGCAAAGATGAGGTGCATCCCCAATGTTTGCTTTATGATTCGCCTTCAGCTGCCTATCACGTTGGTTCTCGACTAAGTTCTACTGGATATCCTGTTTGGGTAATCTTTGCGCTTCAGTGTTTCGCCGCTTCCCTGATTGGCTTTCATCACCAAAGACATCACATGTTGACATTTTCTAACATGGCTCATGCAACAAAATAACTCCCCAAGAAAAAGTGGAGTTCGCAAGTAATCCCTTCTGTGAGCCCTACGAGTGCCTCTTATTGAACCAATGACAAACCCTTGCCCCCCCGTCAGCAGCTCCTGTCATGGGCAATAAGATAGTCACAATGCTTCATTTCCCCTTGATGTAACGATGCACAAATCTAAACCACACAAGCCAACCAACGCACGAGCAGTGTTACACCAATGACTTGTTGAGATGATGGACGCAATGAGCGGCCGTGTTTACCAAACACAAGGCCTCGCCAGCAGTGCCAACCCAGACGAAGAGACCCTTCACTGCGAGTTATCACAGGAAATGCTTGGACGACTCGTCTCAAATCTAAGAAGCACGTAGCCCCCTATCAATGACAGACAGTATCATTTCATATGGACCGTACATGTATGTCATAGAGCTAAAGTTGCATTTCAAGAAAACTCAGCAAGAGATTATATGTTAAGTCCACCCTCTGCTATTTACCTTTAATATTTACATATATTCTTCCACATTATCTCACAAAACATGGATTCTGAAGCAGACAAATTGTGCCATACTGGTTTATCAAGAATCTTCAGTTGAGTCAGAAGTAAATCCAAACTTAGTCATCAAACAAAGAGCTGTCTGCAAATTAGAAGTAATGACAGGTTCAGTATGAAACTAAGGAAAGATGAAAACACCATAGTACAAGACAATGATTAAAGATCCTTTTTTTAATAAAATATGATGCAAACATTTCCTGCTCAACGGCCCTTTAAACCTGCCACACAGCAGTGTCTAACTGCTCTTACTTTTAACAAGCTGGCTCATATACATGTATGCACGGCTCCCTCCCTGCATCTTGCAGACATGCACAGGAAGTACCAAACAAGAACAGCACCTAAAATAAGACGCACCGAGACGGGAGGGGTGTACAACCACAACATCCCCCACTTTGCGGCAATGCCAACTACCAATTACACTTGTCCCTTAAAATGTCAAGTATCTAAGACCAAAGCTGGTTCTCCACTAGCCCAAGTTAACTCAGTCTTAAGATACAAGTCCTGATCAGCCCTCTTTAGGATATGATCTTGAATCTTAAGGCGACCATACACCTTACGACTGGTCTGTGACCCGATTTCAGAATAAATTGTAATAGGATTTGATGCTAATATTGAGACTTGGAATATCTTACTGTGTAATGTTCTAAATCATTGTACCAATACCTATGATCGAATTTGTGACTATGCTATTATCCATCTTAGAATAAAAGCGAATTTAATATCTAGTCATAATGACATCATAGCAGTCATATGATTGGCTACGATTTGAAAATAGTTTGAACTTTACTCCAAAATAAGGGCTTGCAATCTTTCAAAATTGTTATAATATTATTTCAATAAATTTTAACCTCAGATAGAATGATATGCTCCATCCACATCTTCAGAAAATGAGCAAAATGTGATTTGTTCCAAAATCGGGTCGCAGACCAGTTGTAAGGTGTGCGGTCGCCTTAAGAAACCCAGTCTCCATCTAGTCTGCTGGGCAAACCCTTCACTCGAAATAAGGGTCTGAATGTGCAGCCTACTCATGCCTTGTGTACTGAAAGCTCTCTCGAACAGCAAGTTTTGTATGTGCTAGTCTTTGCGTGGAGGCACACTTGTTGATCAAAGTTCCATAAGGGTCTGTGCCTGCAGACTAGTCTCCATCAGCTTTTGAAGGGTATTCTGGCTTAGGCCTGTAGAGCATATCATTGATAGTTGTTGTTTAACAAGTTGTCACATCTGATTAAACTATCTTTTATTTTGATTGGCTATTAATATCAAGTACATGGCTTTTATTGACTGTCACTGTCTATGGTTACTGTCAGATAAGTCAGATATAACGTCTAAAAAGGCCTTTCATGAAGCACTCCACTGCAATATGACATTAGAGTTAAACTATGGAGCATGCACACTTTAGGTTCCGCATCTGATATTAAGGGTGTGGTAGTATGGTACCAAGAATTACTATTTTGAGAGAATACCAGGGCCCCATCATACAGAGAGTTACATGTACTATTGATCCGATCAACCTCAAGTATATGGAAATCCAACAATGTCATGATTTTTTCCTTCAGGAAATTTGCAAAATGTCCTTTGTACACAAAGGAGAACACATCAAACTGTCAGGAAATCAATGAATTTATGGATATACATTCATATCCAGAAATGTTTTTTAACAAGCATTTTTACATGTTGACTTTGCTGGCTTTCCATAGTTGCGATTGATCGAATCATTCGTAACTCTTTGTAAGATGAGGCCCGGCTGGACTTCAACCTTGAGGTGAATCTCTTGATAATTGCATCTTCATTACTAATCATTTTAATACAGGATCAGGGGCAGTTTCATAAAGCTGTTTGTAGGTTAACCGTTTGCCTACTGGATCCCTGTACAAAGCCTATGGGAATCTCAGAATTCAGTAGTCAATGGGTTAAGAGTGACTTTAAGAACGACTGGTGATTCTTTCTTGTGGTAAATGTTATTCACCATCAAATGTTCATTGGCGATTATCTAGGGAAAGACAGGCTCACCGGTCATTCTTAAAGTCGCTCGTAACTTGTTACAGCTTTATGAAACACCCACTGCAGAATGAGTTGTGTTTAAAATGCAAGTAAAAAATAAATCTTAAGTCCCTATCATGCTCATTTCATTGGTTGTAAAATCAAGTTGTGTTGGTTTTTATGAATTGTGTTTGATCACAACTCTTACTGCAACAGGGCCCAAATTATATGTAGAAGGATAATTCAAAAACTCAAGCTGATGAAGATTTGCCTCAGGAAGCATTTGGACTCTTCCCAACACGTGACTCACGTCTTTGTCCAAAGCAAAACGATTTGGTCAAATCAATACTTTAATTTCTCTCCAGCCAAACTTTTGCTGACTGAGATCTTAACAAGGAGTAGGGTGAGGTCATCAGATGGACGGTATTAAACCCGACGCGATTCCGGTCATGAGACAGGCTCTCGTATGACGTTGAGCCTGCGGAGGGTGTCCAACACTGGCTATCATTGCAAGGATTCATCTCTCGTTATAGCCAACCTTCACTGACTTCCTGTGTGGAGTATCTGAAGTGGATGGTTTTCACACATCGGCTTTCACTGTGATCTTTGGCTTTGACATTGGGGTCCAATATAATACATTCTATATGAGTGTGTGTACAGTACAATTACCTTCCAAAGAAAAATTAACAACTTTACTTTACAGAGAAACAAATTTAGAGCAATAAGGTACATCCAGTGGCATTCTTTGAATAAATGAATATCACAGAGAGATAAGAAATAGAAGAGCAAAGAGGAAGACAGGGAAGAAGGAAAATTAGGATGAAGAAGGAAAGAGTGAATTAAGGCAACTGTCAAAGCAATATCCCCATGGAATATACCCCTTTGTCCTTCTACTAAATTACTTTAATTACCACCTCCGCCAACAAAATCATGTTCATCAAACAAGGTTAATTTCTCTGGTACACATTCAAATGACAGCAAGCTTGCTATGACAGCATAACAATGACATTTGTCAATCAATGTTATTATGCATAACATATTTATAACAGGGAATAATTTTGCTTACCAAATCTAATTCAAATTCTCGTCATTCACATACATTAAAAGAGAAAAGCTTTTAAATATGTTCTGTACAGTCTTATGTAAAAAAATAAATCTGCTACCCTAACGCCATTTTGTATAGCAGTGTCTAAAAAAATGTGACACAATTGGAATGTAATACCAGGATAATTTATCTTTGGCCTATTGAAAATTCTAACTAAGTGACATTATAAAAGATAAAAAGGAAAGACCTGTTTAAAACATTCTGCTGGTTAATGACAACTGGTAAGTGCCGAGTCAAAACTTTCATGAAATTTTCTTGTCATCCTAAATGTAAGATCATAATTTTTTTTTTTCAAATTGGTTACTAAAATTCCCTTTTCTGTCTCTTTTTCACTGCCAAGCTCTCACCCCTTCCCACGTCCAAGTCTCTCTCCTCGATCCCTCTTTCATCTCTAATCATGATTCAGGAAATTTACAAGGCGAGAAGGAGATAACTTTAGCTCGGGATCGGGAGGGAAGGGGGGGTGTGACTACCTACCCCCCCCCCTCCTTATACTGTTTACATCACAGGGTGTGTTAACACAGAGTTTGAGCCACGGTTCACAAACATCAGTCAACATACAATACAATGTGTTGTAAATACATACTAGTATTATTTCTTGGATGATTTATCCAGAAAAAGGCAAGCACAAGTTAACAAGGGATTTTGCAGAGTTCTACAGGTGTAAAGCTTTGATTTAAATCTGCTATAGTACCGAGGTTAATTTCGATGTATGTTTTCCAATTTTAATAGAAACGGGGACTGCCTATGTGGGTCAGTGTACATTATACATGTACATGTATGTTGTCATTTGGTTTTACAGCGCTCTATTAAATGTGCCAATCACAATTGTTATCTCACTTGAAAAATTTTCCTTTTTTCAGACAAGGCCTTATATTTTAGGAGACAATTTGAGAAATGCATGTAAATGTATATGGCTAAAATATGAAGAAAAAAAATTGCAAGTGCACGCAAGCTACATGTATGTTACACTTTACATGTACATGTACACACTGTTAAAGTTTGTATGAATATTTATGGAATACTAGGGAAATAAAACAGTGTATGCTGAAGAACATCACAGGAAAATGATTGTATGATAAATAGATGATCCTATAATTATCATCATTGTCAATATCAATTAACATTTATATGTACATGTATGTATACTAAATATGATTTAGATACAGTTATACTGTGCTGTGATGTGAATTTCAGTCACAATGAGTCTTATTTTAAAATAACACTTTTTTCTGAATAATAGATTGACATTCTCCTAATACATGAATTTGGGATGAACACAATAGAGGTCTTTTAGAAAAAGCATTGTCCTGGGAAAAATTTGTCACTTGAAAATTACCACAGACATAAAAAGCACCTGGGGAGAACCCCCGTGTCTCATCATGATTCATCAGTCTAGAGAATGTCTAAAAGCTTATCTTATTCAAATCATCTAGATTTCTATATTTATTTTTTTTGATGATGACACATGCTCCCTCACCAGGGAATTAGTTATTAAATAAAGACTTGCATACATTGTATACAGTTATTCCTCTATAAAAAATATGAAAACAAAAAAATAAGATTTTTTCATAGCATTTGGTCCAGTGGTTATGACTTTTACCTTGTAATTATAGGGTTGTGGGTTCGAAAACTAGAAAAGTCGCCCACTGTTTTCACACAAAACTTTGATATCTGTAGGTCCACAACAAACTTGCAATTTAAAATACATGGGAAACTGAAGGAGGCCACAAATTATTTCAAGCACATTAATACCTCGGTCATCGGATTCAATCATTCATTCCCGCACACAATGTGTGCACAATCTCCACACCCTGGGGAGTACCCGGTATTCCAGTCAGTCGCCGGCGAGGTGCACACAGTTCTGGAAAAGCTACATACATGTACAATGACTTTCACATCCTACCGCGTACCCATTTATCACCTGGGTCGAGAGTGGCAAAGTGTGGATTAACGCAAGATCGTGATGGGATTCAAACACACGACCCTCTGTTTACAAGGCGAGAGTCAGAACCACTACACCACGGCTCCCCAGACCCCCACACATGATAAACAATGACTCTCATACAACTATCTATCATTCAACATGCAATGGTGCAAGGTCAGGCAAGGTATGGGCTCTTCCAATTATCTCTTCATTAAATAAACTTATATTTCGGGCCCACAAGGAAAACCACTGCATCATTTTCATCTAATATATAGAGCGTCAGGAAACCACTCACAAACGAGATAACAGGTTTGACGGACTGACTCATCGCCCAGCGAACTGTCATCGGTATTATTGGGCTTGCTTTATTAGAATGGAGAGGGGCTAACGGGGGTGACATTAATATTTCCTGCCAGAGATGTAGACTGCAACAATATGATATTCATATAAAACAAAAGTGACTTTTTATTTCCAACATTGATTTTCAATATAAAGTTTAAAGGTATTGTTTAACTTTGTGAGCAGCCGATTTAAAAAATTCTCAAACCAAGATGAAACATGTGTACAAGTGCATGTATTTGAACTAATAAACCCTGAAAACAACCATTATTGAGAATGAAAAGCTAAAACTACAAGGCAAACCCCGATTTTGTAAATAGGCGTCTTATAGACGCCTAAATAGTACACATAACTGTATGGGATGAAACTAAGATGGTGTTTCCGGTCACTTTATATTTCAATTTTTGAAGCACTAAATAATGATTTTCGAATGCAATTTTTTCAGGGCTTCATTTTTGTAACATATCACAGACATATGTGACAAGTGTGACCTTCTAGCTCAGATTTTTTAAAAGTCAAACCAATGTTAACCAATCACTTTAATATCAATATTCAGCGATAATACTGAAAATGCTGTAATATCAGTGGGACACACTAGCCATGGCGTGCTTTCCTTCAGCAAGAAATTTATCCACACTGTGCTACACTCGACCCAGGTGAGGTGAATGGGTACCTGGCAGGAGTAATTTCTTGCATGCACTGAGCGCCGGTGATGGTAGCTTGAGCTAAAGCAGGGGTAATAATAGCAGCGCTTTGTATCCTCAGGCCAAAAGTGCTTCATAAGTCCAGCTATTATTATTATCACTAAATATTATTAAAGGACAAGTCCAAAAGATCCAAACAAAAAGTTGATTTGAAAAAAAGGAGAAAAATCCAACAAGCAAAACACTGAAAATTTTATCAAAATCGGATGTAAAATATAATGAAAGTTATGACATTTTAAAGTTTCGCTTAATTTATACACAGTTATACATGTATGCACATCTTGGTCGGTGTGCAAATGAGGGAACTGATGACATCACTCACTATTTCTTTTGCATTTTATTATATGAAATATGAAACATTTTTGTTTTCTCGTCATTGTCATGTGAAATAAAGTTTTATTTCTCCCTGAACATGTGAAATTACCAATATTTTAACAGTTTATGGTTAAGTTAAGTTGGTCCTTATTGTCAAATTTGTAAAAATGGAAATATTGTATTATTTGAACAATAAAAAACGAAAATAGTGAGTGATGGAAATCATCGACTCTCTCATTTGCATATCGCTGAGTTGTGCATTTAACTGCTTTGTGAAAAATGAGCAAAAATTTAGAATGTCATAACTTTCTTATTTTACATCTGATTTCGGTGAAATTTGAAGCGTTTGTGATTTTTCTCTATCTATTCAAATCAACAATTTTCTGGGGTGGACCTGACCTTTAAATCCAGTTCACTGCAGCACAATGTAATGATATTTTGATAATTTTCTTTGCCTGAAATCAATGTTAGTGAATTTAATCATTATCATCGTATTTTTTAATGTTATTGTACTTGTTGTTTCCATTGCTGTTCATGTATTCCTTGTTGCTTTTGTTGATACAGGGGTGTATGACTTTGTTCTTTGGTTTGATTATCAGAAAGATTTCTCTATTTATACAGTACAGGACAGTATGTCTTTTGTATATGAACATATTAGATTTGTTAACCTGGTCATCAGATCCTAGCTTGCCAATTATGGGTTGGACAGGCAGTGTACAATAGAAATCAAATGAAAATCAAATACTTTGGATTAGTACAGCACATTTTTGTCCGCAATGGTCCAGACCAACATGAAGCATTTTACAACTTCGAAAATGGTTTCAGATGGGAGACAAAAAATTCACACTCAAATTTTAGATTGCATGTGGCACACAATGCATCACCACAGATCATGAATACGAAATGCATTATAAACCTTACCATTTATATCACTTGTTGAGCAACAGAATGTCCAATTGTCTACCCATTTCTTGCTTGGATTATTTGCTACCTTGCTATTTTTTGTCATTGGTGGCACAATAAATTGTGTATCATGAATTAATTGTTTTTCATATACATGTAGAATAGGAAAAAAGAGGATGTTGTGGGGTGTATTTTTAGTGTCCAAGAGGAGAGTTGTATTGGGTAATGTCGCAGATCTTGTTTGGATTTTTTTATTGGTTTTTTTCTGTTTTTTGGGGGGGAGTTATATTTATATTACATATTATATCATATCATATTATATTATATTAGGGAGGCAGCGTAGCTCATTCGGTGAGAGCGCATGTTTCGGATAAGATCGTAGATCTCAACGTCAGGGGTTCGAGTCCTGCTCATGCCGAAATGCGTCTAACAAAAAATCTGATGCTATAGCGTTGTGTGTTATCGTGCCTCACCACTGTATTCAG
The DNA here is from genome assembly GCF_018143015.1 of Lytechinus variegatus. Classification (NCBI taxonomy): domain Eukaryota; kingdom Metazoa; phylum Echinodermata; class Echinoidea; order Temnopleuroida; family Toxopneustidae; genus Lytechinus; species Lytechinus variegatus. The sequence goes on from NC_054752.1 coordinate 14,931,911, forward strand.
TGCAGGTTCGAATGCAGTTGGAAAACACTCCGTCCATTGGAAAGGACGCAAATGTTGGTCCCGTGTATAGGAGAGTCATAACCTATGCACGTTAAAACCAATACACTATTCGTCAAAGAGTAGGGTGTTCACCCGGTGTATTGCATCTGCCGGTCCCGGTAAATTTCAGGTCAAGTCAATCTTGACGTTCATATGCCATAATAATCAATATAATGATTGTGGGCATTAACAGAAAGACAAGAAGACAAGACATATTTGAATTGAAAATTAAAGTCAGCTGGGCCCCATTTCATAAAGAGTTGCTATGATAGCAATTCTTTCAAGAATGTCAACTACCATGATAGCAACAGTGAAAAATCTGCTTTTTGATTGGCTCTTCCAGTGAAAGATGATACTCCAACATGAGTTGCTATCATGAGAACTTTTTATGAAGGCTGGTCATGTACATGTAGCAGCAAACAAAGTTTGAGGGGTTTTTGGCCTCAAGTTACATGAAAGTTCCATGTGACCTTCTTTCAACCCCCAAACACCATACTGACTGGGGCCTTCAGTATCAGATGATCTTGATGGGTGTCAGTATCACGGTGTTGATGGAGGTTGATCTTATGACCAGTTCCTCATGAGAAGCAACAAGTTCCTGAAAAATTCTGAAATGTCATGCCAGGAACATTCACTCCTCTTAAAGGTACATGAAGCTACATGCAGATGCAGGCATGCCGAACGAAAAAAAACATGGGAGTTCTACCACCATCAGCGGTGCAGGTTCATGTACATGCCACTGTACATAAATATGTATACAGAAATCTAAAATCTATCCTACATAAATGTTAATACTCTGGGCCACGTCTTACAAAGAGTTGCGATTGATCCGATCAATCATAACTATGGACAGCCAGCAACATCAACAGCTAAAATGCAAATTTGTTCAAAATATTTTCCAGATATTATGTACTGTATACATGTACATGTATTCATCGTTCTCTTGAAGACTCAGTGTCTGTGTGATTCTCTTTGTTTAAACTATAAAGATTATACAAATTTCATGTAGGACAATTATGAGATGGTTTTCCATACAGTTGAGATTGATAGGATCAATCGTAACTCTTTAAAGACAGGACTCAGGTGTATTTATTTGACAAGTAAAGTGTATGGGTTTTTATTCACTTGTTTCACAAGAAGATGGTCTTCTTCTTACATAGGCTAATACCACATGGGATGGCTTGAGCCTGATTATCAATTCAATTTAATGCAATTCAATTTTTGTTTTATTTGTCTGTGAAATGTAACATTTCATAGTACACCTAATGTAGGAATAAATTACTTCTCTAGATCTAAGGTGTAATATGAATGCCTTTTTTACAATTCAATTTCTTTCAAACTGGTGTGTTGGCTTGGTTGAAAGAGGGTCCACCTCCCAACCGGGAGGTCAGGAGTCCAAGCCCTGACCGTGTCAGACCAAAGAATGTTAAAAGATTGGATTTGCTGCTTCCCTGTTCGGCATTCAACAATAAAAGGGATAGAGGAACATCGATCTGGTGCTGCTAAGTGGCTGCCGAACCAACGATCATTGGGAAAAAAATAGTTTTCGGAGGATCTCATTTCCAATTTCTATTATGAACAATAAAATATGGATGGATGGATGGTGGGTGGGTGGATGGATGGTTGGATGGGTGGGTGGGTGGGTGGGTGGATGGATGGATGAATGGATGGATGGGTGGGTGGGTGGATGGTTGGATGGATGGATGGATGAGTGGATGGATGGACGGACGGACAGACAGATGGATTCAACAGGACCAGTATCATAGAATGATAATACATTAAAAGGTGGGGAGACAAGAAATAAGGGGCAAATGGTTCTTCTTACCTGCATGAGACTTATGACGGCTTGTTTTCCCCTGGAGAGCTCTTGGGCTAGACTCTGCTTCTCTTGATCACTCCGAGCCTCAGATTCAGATAACTGCTTCTCTAGTTCTGCTTTCAGCTCTCCAACTGAATCAAGAAAAAGAAGAAAGTTCACTGTTAAAAGGTGGGGGTAAAGTAGAAGCTTTCTTAGCTTCACTCCTCTAATAAACACTGTTTTCATATTTTCATTTCAAAATCTAGGAAGATCTGTACTTGCTACAAAAGGGGAGATCCCTTCCTGTCCCCCTCCCCTGTAAACATTCTTGTCTTTCATACATTCACTATCCTGCATTAATACATAGATTCTCAAATTATTAATTTTTAAAAATCTGAGTCCGTTTTACACAGAGAGTTGTTAGTGATTTCAACCACAAAAAAAGGTTTGTGAGTATTGTATGCCAAGTTTCCAGCTTGTTGAAGCATGAAAATAAAGAGTGTTTGACATGTGGGGATTAGTGAAGGCACAATGATACCAAAATAAGACTAATTCTGGCAATAGCTCAATGGATGACTATAAACAAATGTGAACAGCAGCTAACTTTGGCAGATAAATTACAGTAAGGCTCTTATTAGTCATTCACATGATTCTCTGATTTACTGGTTATCATTTTAAGTTTTTGCTCTTGTTTCTGCGATGGGAATCTGCAGTAGTTGATGATGTACATGAGCCCTGTTGAAAATAACATGGTATTATTTTACACATGTATTTAATATCATTATCAAGGTAATAATAATAGCAGGGCCACTGGGGGAACAGTTTTCAGAAGTGAAGTGGCTTCCCCGGGTAAATATACCTATATTATTACTAATTCATTATCATCAACCAATCACATTGAATCATTTCAGTAGCTTATAACAATTATTCCAAGACAGTGCTCAGGTGGCCACATACATTTGAAGTCTATGAGAAATAAATCATGTATTGTGTAGACACAGGGTGCCAATAGGCTACATAGAAAACTTATAATCAATTATTTCATGCTTCCAACTTTCAATTATGAGCTGGAGTTTATGTTGAACTTTATATGAGAAAAGTTTGACACAAATAAAATTTTATTAATATCCACTCTCAACAGACACACTTTTTCATATTCATTTAATATCATATTGATTTGTGGAACAAATGTCAGGAAAGGAAATACAATATACTACAAATTTACAATGTGGATAGTAGGCTACATCATGAAAAAAATAGTAATTTTCACAGACAACTGGGTACTGAAATCCTTGTTTGATTTTTTCCACCTCTTGCATGAAACTGTTCTTTTATCAACTATTATTCTGTCCAGTTGAAGAAATAGTTCAATAATTCAACAGCATATGTATCTTCCAGTCATTATAATGAACAAATAATGAGACACAATTGAATATTAAGGAGAGGAAACTCAAAATATTTAATCCGGAATTGTCATCTGTCGCTGTCACCTCACGACAATCACAGATGACAGAACCGAACAGTTGACCATGACAGTAAAAAGGACAGAGGATATTACTACCATTATGTCCATTAGGTTGCATTCAACAGAATCTTTACTACCCTAGAAACAAGGTTTCCACAGAGTTTTACATTTAGTTGAGCTATAGTTACGTTAACACAGTTTTTTAAGCAAATTTTTTTCCCAACTCGTCTCAAACATGAATTGCTGAAAAGGTGCATTTCAAAAGGTTGCATTCAACGGAATCTCTATTAGAAACAAGGTATCCAAAGAGTTTTAGTTCAACTATAGTTTATACGATGATGTGGAAGAGGTTCATTGTGGCGAAGAATTGAGTAGTAGAATTTACCAGTTGTCTCACGATGGATCAAACGTAGTGGGAAAGCGACGTCTGCAAGCTGCTAGACTTTGCAGGTTTATATAGTTACAGTAACACTGTTTTTCAACAAAAAATTTTCCCAACTTATCTCAAACATAGATTGCTGAAAAGGTGCATTTCGAAAGGTTGCATTCAACCGAATCATTATTATCTTAATAGAAACACGGTTTCCCAAGAGTTTTAGTTCAACCATAGTAACACAGCTTTTCACAACTCAAACATGATTTCCTGAAAGGCGCATTCAACCAAATCTTTATTACCTTTAATAGAAACAAGGTTTCCAAAGATTTTTTTATAGTTCAACCACCATAAGGTTAACAGTTTTTTTATATAAAAGTTGAAAGTTTTTCACAACTCTACACGCTTTGATAAATCCGTATTTTATTGTTTCAAGAAATGAAAATTGATGTAAATCTAATGATTGTTGCCAATTTGACGAGAAAATGCAGTCAGATTAAACTCATCTCATCAAATCTGTGTACACCTGTACATATATTTGTATGGGTCAAGAGAATCTATTGAACACGCCCTGGTTACAACACTTCCACTTCAGATTATCAACCACTCCCTCTCAAACTCAACTAATTAACTATCTAAGGGATTAATCATTCACTTATCACTTCATTATATCATTACGCTATGAAGATCAAGCTTAGCTTCGCTGCAAATAGCAGTTCAATTAGTAAAACTGGGTTGGGTGGTTACGCGATAATCGATTTTCGAGGCTGTGATACTGTCATCCTTCTTGTTGGTGTTATGGTTTATAATTGATTCAACTTGCGGATGGGTCAACCCAATTTTGTCACCATCTATCTTGATGTGATTAGGATGCACTTCGATCAACATGATTTATGCTGGCATTCCGTTGGTTTTTTCCTCCTGTTCCCTCTTTTTTTTTCTTATTCAACTCTTTTTACTTTTCCTACATTTTCTTCCTTGACTTATTTTCTACCTTTTTTTATTTCCTAATCCACCATTTTCCCCTAACCCACACTCCCCCCCCCTCTGCCCACTCCTTTCCCCATCACTTTTCTGTCTTCTCCCTCTCTACCACTCCTCCCCTCATATTTCTTTCATCTATACCTCCTCCTTCTACCATCTATCAACCCCTTCTCTTCCTCCTGCATTCTTCTTCTCCTCCTCCTTCTTCTCCTCCGTTTTTCTTCTTTTTCATCTTCTTCTTCTTCTCCTTATCCTTCTCCTTCTTCTTTGTCTCCTCCTCTTTCTTCTTCCTCTCCTTCTCCTCCTTCTTCTCCTCCCTTCTTCTCCTCCTTCTTCTCCTCCTTCTTCCCCTTCTCCTCCTCCCCCTTTTTCTTCTTCTTCTTCTTCTCATTTGCTGTTCCTAAACCCCCCTCTCCTCTTTCTCCATCTTACTCTCCACCTCAACTTTCAACTCCTTTTTCTACCTCCCTCTTCCCACTCCCCTTTCCTCATATTTCTCTATTCCCCCTCCTCAATCTCCCCACCCTGCCCCCTCTTCTACCTCCCCCTCCCCTCAACTTCCTCCATCTCTTCCTGCTTTAATACCTCTTTCATCTAGTTATCATTTTTTTATTCACCTCCACTCACTTGTCTTCTTGACCCTTTTTTACAATCTATATCTCAAATATTGTGAATACTGGCCAAGATGAGGTACTACGTGTACATGTAGTATCAATAAATCACAAATACTTGAAACTCTGACCAAAAATAAAATAAATGCAAAGCAGTAAATTTAAAGCATTCTCAGCCAATGAAGTCATAGGCTAGACATAATCGAACACATGTATTTCCTTCATTGATGCTATGGGAGGTTCATGATTATCTCCTTGTATTTCTCCACCTCTTCTTCCCTCTTTCTACTCCCATCCCCCCCCCCCCCCCCCCGCCTCCAACTCATTTGGGTACGTTATCAATAGCCTTTGTTCTGTACCGTATGTTGGCCAGGAACCCACTCTAAAGGCACTAGTCATCTTTCCCAATAGCTTTCCCACAATCCCCTCTGGTTTGTCTACAATTAAATGTGATAATAGGTGATTAAAGTGTAAAGGCACGATTCTGACTTTTGGTATAAGGTACTCTAAACTACATTCCCTTTTTCATCTATATTATTGTTTTCTTGCCCTTTCTTCTTATCCTCCTCTGACAGAGAGGCCAACCTTAATTGTGAAAAAATCTGATTCTTTATCGTATTACTTTTTATTCTATTTTTCAATCCTAAAATCATATCTTTCTTAAATTTTTTAAAAACATACCAAAAATCATCATTCTTATGAGTTTAAAAAATCCTATTTCCACTGGAAAAATCTAATTTAGCATCACTTTCCCCCATCAAAGTCTTACTAAATAGGACAAAATCATACTAATAGACAGCTCTGACTGTGTTTACTCTCATTGGTTTATTCTCCATCTCGTTATTTCTTTTCCTCCCCTCATTACGGCTCCCCCACTCTACCTTCTCCCTTGATCTCTTAATATACGAAATATCTTGACCACTGTCCAAGATGAGGTATTAAGGTAATTAACCAAGTGCTCAATGGTCAGACAGTTTAATTAATGCGGTATACACAGCTGTGAAGGGGCCACATTCTTTGTTCATGATATCTCATTCCTATTTCTGGAGAAAGAATACAGTGGGGTAGTAAATTATGAGACCACTTTCCTTCTAAGCTTTCCATACGGCATATTCAAACAACTACATGCACACTGTATACACGTATATCTATGTACATCTATGCATCTGTACAGCATATGGCACTGTCATTTTTCATTGTTCTTCATTCACCTGATGTATAAACTCAAATATTTATTATGAATTTTCTATTTTGTATATTTTTTGTGGAATTTTTAAGTGGAAAAGGGGAAATTATTTAAAGGATTCTCATCACAATCCATTGGCCGACAGCATCAACATGTCCATATGCATGGAATATAGGACACCAAGTCATTGATTTTAATCCATATCCAGACAGAGTAAACAAACGCTAATCAGCATATATGGTATCCAAGTTAAATGTTAAAAGAAAAGCTTTGTAATTTGCTAATTAATAGTGCCATATGTAATTGTACATGAACATTTCCATAGATATTTTTCTTTAATTCCTGTAGCAATGTTAACAGGCAAACCCACTTACCACAAAATGGGTCTAAACACTAATTTCCAACAATTCGCCTGCTTCCTGTCAAAACTGCACGAATGCACAATGCATGCACAAATAGTGTAACTGAGTCACTCACACATGCAGTAGGGTTTATCTGATAGAGGGCTAACTATCATTACATCAACCACAAAGAGACAGATAGATTGTGAATCATCCTTTATCAAAAGTTCCTTCAACCACTTTTAATAGATGTATTTCTATAGTAATTTAATGGCAAAAAAGGATCTTTTATTTTATCTTGTTATACAGTGTATGCACCTTTTCTCTTTACTGTATCTGTACCTGCTTTTCTTTCTCTTTTTTTATTACTTTCCTTCTTTCGTTTTTGTATCTCCACAGGTTCACAACACAATGATTTTGTTTAACTCCCTCTCCCCCTCTTTCTTTCCTATTTTTATTCACCATCCCCTGTATAATGTACATGTATGTATATTGCTATTGATTACTTTGTCATTCGTTCTCTTTTTCTAATTTTGAAGTTTAAAACACTGAGTATATTATTGGCCTTTCTCCCTCATTATCTATTTTTTTCTTTCCTTCTCTTTGCTTTTCTTCTTCTTTCTACTTCCCTCTCAATCTTTCTCTTTTTCTATCCCTTTAACAAACTTTTACCATCTCCTCTTCCGTGTATCAACACAATTATCCACTATCTAGGATACTGGATAATTCATGATGAAAGAAATACACAAGGGGAAAAATAAATAAATCCTCCGACTTTAAAAAAAAATGACACATCACAAAAATCTTTGTAAAAAACGAACCAAATGTCATACATGTCTCATCATGCCCTAACCACACTTTGACACCTCATATCACATCAAACTGAAAGAGCAGCACATTCTGTGGCTAATATGTGAGAATGTTAGAAGGGGAAGAAGGGAGGTAGAGAGGAAGAGGAAACAAAGCAAAAGGAGAAGGGGAAGAAGGAAAAAGATGGAGTAAAAGAAGAAGAAAAAAGGAGGAGAAAAAGAACTAGAACAAGAAGAGGAATATGATGAAGAAAGGAAAAAGGCAAAGAAAAAGGAGAAAGTTAAGGAGGGTAGGGGAATTGGGGAAAATTAAGATGAATACTAGGAATTGTGTAGGAGAAGAAGAATAGAGAAAAGAATAATGAATGGAAATGAGGACAGGAAAGGAAAATAAAACAGATTAAAAAAGAATAAGAAGAGGAGGAGGAAGAAAATAGGAAGATAATGGGATAGATACATATATTCAACTTACTTTGCTTCCTGCTCTTCTCTCCTTCTGCTTTGAGCACCTCAGCTTCATTGGCAGCAGCCTGGGCTTTGTTCCTCAGCTCTGAGATTTGCTGCTCTCTGTTTTCAAGCTCACCGTGCATCATCTGTTTGGTTTCTGCAATGGCCAGGGCCTTCTCCTCGACGGACTGGTCAAGCTCGTCCTTGGCCTTGCTCAGTTTCTCGGCAAACTTGGCTTGCTCCAGACTATGCTGCTCCTGTGTTTGGTCAAGACATAAAATACGTATAAGTTTTTCATCAAGCAAGAGTAAAGTTTATCCTTGCAACAACAACAAAATATCATAATATTGCAAATCATGGTAACAATCATAAAATCAGTTCCTACAATTATTTAACTCCTCATTTATGAATTAATCGAACTATATTCAGTATTCATTCTTTCTTTTCACTCATGCATTTGTTTGCTCTTTTCTTTTCATCAATCTAAATTATTTATTAATTTATTCTATTTATCCACTTATTTATTCATTTATTTATTTGTCTATTCATTTATTTATTTATTTATTCATTCATTCCTTCATTTATTCATTCATTTGTTTATCTTATTATCTATTTGTTTGTTTTAATATCAATTCATATATTTATTTACCAATTTAATCATTGATACATTTCTTCATTTATTACTCATTTCAGTCCCAAACTCCCATCAATCATAACAATAGTTTTACAATGCTTTATTTGGGATCTAAGCAATATCATGCTAAAAGTCACTTAAACTAAACAGTAGAGGGCAGCATTCAATTTCTTCACTAATGAATGGATTGACATTGAATGAATCAATGAAGATAGTGAACATGGAAACAAAAATCTTACCTTTAATTGTTCTAATTCTTTTGTCGTAGCTTCTTTCTCGCTAACAAGCTGGGCTGTCCTCTCTTTGTTCTTGCCAATGGTTTCTTTACATTTTCCAAGCAAGTTTTCTAAGCGTTTGACCTGCAAAGGAAAACATAAATCCCTATATTCAAAAGAGTCTTCTGCTGCATCATACTGTTGAAATCTGTAGTCACCCGACAGCAATGCTTATATGTCATACTTCAATTCATATATTGGCATTTTTCACTTTAAACTACTAACAGCAAATAATGCCTTGCACTTGACCATCTAAAGTATGAGAACAAAATTGTAAATAAAGAACATAACACTAGAAACCTGCCAAGTTGTGTTATTTTGTTAAGACCTTTCAAGTCTTGTAACCCATTATTACACCACTGCTAAATGCTGGCATAGTGTTATGTAGTATGTATTTAACTTCCTGTTATCCTTTCAGTCATTCACCCTCACTCGTTTACAAACTCCCCCAATGTCATCTAAGAATTCCCAAACCCTCAATACCATTTAACTGATAAGCCTTGACCATAAAAAGACCAATCCTCAGTGACGTCAGCTAACTTCATGGAAGAAGTATGACTCACTCTTCCAGCCCCAGTCACTTGCACAGAGCATCACCACACCCCTTATACCAGAGAAATTTTGATAGACAGTTACCTGTAGACCAATTAGATCAAGTTTAGATCACTTAAAATAGTTACATCCCCAAAACAAATGATATAAAGAAGACTTCTTGATTATTAGAGAGAGAGAATACGATAGAATACTAGAACGACACTCATCCAGATAGACTGACTGACTTCAAGACTTAGACGTCCATCGAATAATATTTTAACTTCACTCCGAATCTTAATCGTATACTTCAAAACTATTATATTCATCGTCTCCTGTTATATCTGAATCTTCATGTACTTCGAACTGCAGCTGAATATTGATGATTAAATACCTAGTGATTTGAACTGTATAACTCTCCAAAGTTTCCTTATTACGCTTCCCTCCAATAATCACCAATTCGATCCCAACACAACAATAGTACTTCAAAACATTATATTTTAAAAAGTAATAATATTTGTATCCTGATAGGTCAAATAATTCATATCATATTTTAATATTTTTGCTAACCTTTTCTTTAAGGTTGTTGACTGTTTCCATGGTAGCAGCATCACCCTCCCCTGAGGCTGCTGGTGTAGAGGGGCTTGCAGGAGGTTTATCTGAGCTATCAGTCTCATCAACACTCTTTCCTGTCTTCAATAATTTAACCTGTCATATGGAGATGGATGGACACATTAAGGGTATACTCTATATACTGCTGGGTTAGGTAGAAATAATAAATGCACTGAAAAACTCCTGATATTTCTTGATCAAATTGTGGCATACATGTACATGTAGTGTATGTATTAATCAACATATAAAAGGGTGGATGAATAGCACATGTACATCCTATGTCCAATTCACAAGTCCCTAATTTAGTGCAAACAGTTTGGCAAATGTGCTCATTTTCTAATGTATGAATACATGTAGATAAACTATTATTTATAACAAGGGTGTATGAGAAAACAAATGTATTGCACGTGTACATTGTACATATACACAAGTGGAGCGTTGTGGCCCAGTGGTTTAGTCTTCGGACTTTGAAACAGAGGGTCGTGGGTTCGAATCCCAACCATGGCGTAATTTTCTTCAGCAAGAAACTGATCCACAATGTGCTGCACTCAACCCAGGTGAGGTAAATGGGAACCGGTAGGAAGTAATTCCTTAAGAAGCTGTGTGCGCTATGAACGCCTAGCTTAGCCGGGTAATATAGGAGCGCCATGAGCACCTAACAAGGTGGATATGTGCGCAATATAAATATCCTATATTATTATTATTATTATAACTACACAAGTACAAGGACCTCTGTAAATCTGTCCAAGGCAGAGTGAAGATGAAAAGCATATACAATAATGAATTAATTTGTGTAATATTCAATTTTCCATGGCTGAATTTTGTGGCCTAAAACAGTGACTAATCACTGATAAGCACTGATAAATAAAAGATCTGTGGCCAGTTTCATAAAGGTTTTGCAAATGTTGTAACTTTACCATTATGGCAACTACCATGGTAACCTTGATTTTGATTGGCTGCTGAGCTCTGTTACAATGGTAGTTGTCCTTTATGAAACGGGCCCCTGGTGGCACTTACCTAAAGTTGTTTGTAAGTTACAGATTACTTTACAAACTGGTGATCTTTTCTTGTGACAAGTGATATAGCTTAAATACTTAATATTGCACAATGGCAAATTGTATAGAACGAATAGGGGTACATTCAACGCTAGCAGGCGTGTACATTTTGCTTATTACATGGCATCATCCAGCCACTGCCAAGAGCCAATTTATGAATGAAAATATAGTAAGCATGCGCAGTGCAGGCCTTCCATTGCCCCACACAGTATTCCACCAAAACAAGTGTGCAATTCTCTATCACCTCGTACCAAAATTGACCTAGAATTTCACTTTCCTATATTCTATATGAATTAGGAAAGGTATTCTCAGAGGATCCATTTTCTCACCGATACCACACAGGTAAGCGAATTTTGATTACTTCTTGCTTTTCCATCAAAATCTTACGAATTAGTGTCAATATGGCATCGTGTTTGTAGGAGTTTGTAGAGTCTATCGCAACGTGTACAAAGTCAATTGATTTCCCGGTTATGGAGCGTCGCGTGAATATGCATGAAATTGCAGTCTCAATAATTTACAATTGATACTGGAGAGATCAAATCACGAACCATTTCCATTTCCCATGTAGACAATGTGACCGGATATCGTTATCGCTGTCGATAATTTTGCACGCAGTCCGAAGGAATTATTTTGGCGACCATGTGGTCATGACGTGATCTGCGGTCTCCGATTTGCTGAGCCGGGGTGGTTTATGGACAATTTACCACTGTGTATTGGTCACTAGAAGGGTTATCAGACGTTCATAATTTACAAACAGCTTTAAGACACACCCACCCGGGATGATGTATAGTCTCACCTGTGTTTGCAGTACTTTCACCATCTCATCTTTCTCCTCGAGAGATAAACGGAATGTTTCTTCCATGTGCATCTTGGCACCCCTGTCAAGTTCAGCTGCCTGAAAGATAAAAATTTACATGATTGTTTGGCTAGTTTTCTTTACTTTTCTTCCTCCCCTTAGATTATCCTTCTTATTTTCTTCATCTCATTTCCCCCTTGTCCCCTTGCCCTTCCTCTCTTCTTTTCTATTATTTTTTTTCTTTCTCCTCTTCTTCTTCTTTTTCTCCTCCTTTAACTCCTTTTTCTTCTTCTTTCTCCTTCATCTTCTTTTTCTTCTTCATTCCTCCTCCTTCTTTTTCTTCCTCTCCTCCTCCTCCTTCTCTCTATCTTTTTCTTCTTCTTTTTTGTTGTCTAAATTTTCTTCTTCTTCTTCTTCCTCCTCCTCCTTTTCCTTCCTTTTCTTTCTCCTTCATCATCCTTTTCTTCTTCATTTTTCCTCCTTTTTCTTCCTCTCCTCCTCCTTCCCTCTATCTTTTTCTTCTTCTTTTTTGTTGTCTACTTTTCCTTCTTCTTCCTCTTCTTCTCCTCCTCCTTCTCCTCCTCCTCTAGCACTGCAACAATGTGTCTGCCATATTATAAGTTCTTACCTCTTTGAGTTCTGATATTCTCCTGAGTGCTTTATCCTGAGTTTGTGACATGATATTCTGAAAAAAGAAAAGAGGACAGGAAAAAGAGATGATGGAGAAAATTATCATTGATTCAGAGGAAATTTTCTGATTTAAATACAGTCCTTATTTAGGTAACCACATAAGTTTTGCATCAAACAATATTTACAAGTACTACTACTGCCAAATACTTACATATATGTACACTATTGCTACTACAACTACTACTAATACTACGACTACTACTATTACTACTACTACTACTACTACGACCATACTATTACTACTACTACTAATACTACTACTACTAATAATAATGATAATAATAATAATAATCAACATCATCATCATAATAATAATAATAGTAAGTACAACAGTAATAATAATATTGATATATTAATAATTCCTTTGATCTAAAAATGTCAAAAATAGAATCTTTGCACATTGATTATTTGAAACAGATGACTACAACATCATCAGAACTGCAGAAAAGGATATCAACATCAAATCACAAAAATGTTCCCGCAAAAGCAAGTTTACTTTTAGGCAACCACAGAATATTGCAACATACCTTGATTTTCTCATTTTCCTTTTGTAAGTCTCTATATGCTGATGAGGCCTGCAAGTGTTTGTGAGAAATTATTAGAAAACATAAATAGGCCATAATATTTAGTCAAAGATAAGGCATGCAGTGGTAAAATTAATCTGCGAAAGTATATCAGCCTTTTTTTGCTAGAAATGATCAATTCCATTGGGTAAAGATCACAAAGCAAATTCAAACAGAATTTCACAAAATGACCACCAACTCTGTACATGCACAGGGCTATATTTCCCAAAGATTGATATGTGACTATATATCACACTTGAATTCCAAAGTTGCATGTAAGATTTATTACATCATCACATTTGGCAGACCATGCACAGAGGATGCACACTTCCATATATACATCGATATTAAGGAGATGCATGTGAAGTGGTGACTGTAGTTGATCATAACCAGTGCATTTTGAAAAGGGGGAGGACAAGATACTTATTAATTTATCAAATTTATCAAAAAAATGCAAAGGTACTCCTGAGTTGCATGACATGCATCTTTTTATCTATTTTTTCCCTCCATTTCTCCTCCTTTTTTTCAAAATAAAACCACTTGAATAATCAAGGGGGCAGCCCCCCCCCCCACCCCATCCCCTATAGTGCTGCCCCTATTACTGTAACGGGGATGTCAAAAACCAGATTCCCACCTCCTTGTATCTTGTCCTGTATTTGACCAAGCTCCTCTCCATGAGCTTATAGCGCTGGAACAGCTCTTCTTTTCTCATGGAATCCATGGTCAATCCCGATTCTTCCATCTCGCTCTCTGTATCAGAGGGCGCTTCATAGACGCTGGTAGGGGCCTGGTACTGAGGGAAGAGGGGACTTTCACCCAGGGATGGGGGTGCACCCTGCTTAGGCCGAGGCGGTGTTGCAGCATTTTCCTGCAGATGAAAAATTTGATAATAAAATAAAATGGATTTACAATTATTTTCAGAAATATACCACATACATCAACATGGTAAAGTGCAGAGTCTAGCCGCTGATACATGTAGAAAAATGATACAATAAGCCCCTATTCTTAAAAGAAATATCTTAATTTTTCATGGGTTTCTCTAGATATCTGATTTGGATGATAACAAACATACCTAATCATATTGCCCTCAGCTAAAAGACTCAGGCCAAAATGGTTCTGTTGCAGGAAATATATTTAATGTTCCCCTCAAGGCCAGTCAATACTATAAACATGTATAGTTGATGATGATCAAATTGTTTAGCACTAAAAAGTGCTGATAAACAAGAGTATATACATTTAAAGAGAAATGCCAGTAGTTGCAGTAAACACTGATTTCATGAATGAGTCTGTAAAACCAGACTTAACTGTCAGAATATCATCGAGGATATAGATCTGGTACAGTTACATAAACTGAACTTTGTGAAATCTTGAAATCTACGCTGAAAAACATTCACACTGAAGATCACCAACACAGATAGGCACACGTGGGACAGTGTATTATTATTGCTGGAATGAAGACCCGACGGAAGTGACCAAATCCGCGCTTATTTTGCTTATTTCTCAGCAATTACACAATTTCTCCCAGAATCCTTTGGCACATATTTTGTATTCATACAAACAGACACTTGGATGGTCATTATATTAGATTCTGTAAAAAGTCATTTTGAGATCGTTACCAAAACTGGAATTTATCTTTAAAGGAGAAATATATTGATTATGAATGTGGTCTTATTATATATCAATGGAAAGGTAATGATGTGGGGATCATCAGTGGGTCATTCAAAAAATCCGAAAATAATACAAAAAGGTGAAAATCGCCGATTAAAAAACGCTAAAATGCCCCTCCGAAATATGCCTCGCATCGGTCTCTGAATTGACTGGAATTTGATGACGTCACTGTCTGTACGAGAGGCGTGATTAGCTCTCCCACGTGAAGCTCCACTTGCATGCAAAACCTGTTGCGTGGGTACGTTTTCTCCACACTGTCACTGAATACTTCTATCATGAAATGAAAGAAAACCCAGAATTTCATCTCAAATTGATGATTTTAAAGATGAAGAGAATGATGATGAAGTGAACAACACAGTGAGGTAGTTGGAAGTAAATAATGGGGGAACAATGCCGGTGATTATGATGAAAATTCAACTTGCCTGACGATCACAAGTCATGTACATGCCGATTCGCTACCAACTCAGCTGCTGCTACAAGTGGTAGCTACGTACACCGCGCGGGCCAAATTAAATCCATGAAAATGAATAACCACATCCAGACAGAGTCTATCATAAGAAGGAAAATAATGATATAACTGTACTTACAAACAAGTGAATAATTCGAACCTGAAAGCAAATCAACTCAACGAATAGCAGCAGACGATATGCACCGACGATAAACTTCATGTGGCTGGGATAGATTGTCACTCGTTCTGTTAGATGTAATTTGTAACTCATTAATTTGACAAAATTACGAAACTCGGGGAATTATTTATATATATAAAAATATAGTAACATCTCTTATTATTTTTTGTATTACGATAAAACCTGTTTTGAAGGAAAACGTTGAGGTAAACTAAAATTACATGTAAAAGATCACCCCCCAACATGCGTAGCTTGTATGTCATTGCAAACAAACCATCGCAAACATGCACATATTCCTTCCTTGCTGATTGAGAGCTGTGCAACACGTGCATAGATCTATTCTCTCAGTCTCAGCCAAGGCGAGCAAACAATACGGCATGTGTTGTTGTGATGGTTTGTTTACGATCACATAATGCTACGCATGATGGGATGATCTTTTACATCTAATCTTAATTTACCTCAACGTTTTCCTTCAAAACAGGTTTTATCGTAATTCAAAAAATAATAAGAGATGTTACTATATTTTTACATAGATAAATAATTCCACGAGTTTCGTAATTTTGTCAAATTAATGAGATAAAAGTTACATCTAACAGAACGAGTGACAATCTATCCAGCCACACGAAGTTTATCGTCAGTGCATTTGCCATATCGTCTGCTACTATTCGTTGAGTTGATTTGCCTTCAGGTTCGGATTATTCACTTGTTTGTAAGTACAGTTATATCATTTTCCTTCTTATGATAGACTCTGTTTGGATGTGGTTATTCATGTTCAGCATGAATTCAATTTGGCCCGCGCGGTGTAGCTAGCACTTCCAGCAGCATGAATTGGTAGCGAATCGGCATGTACATGACTTTACTTGTGATTGTGTTGCAAGTTGAATTTTCATCATCATCATCGGCGTAATTCCCCCAATTTACCTCCAACTACGTCACTGTGTTGTTTCACTTCATCATCATTCTCTTCATCTCAAAATCATCAATTTGAAAATCCAAATCTAGATAAAATTCTGGGTTTTCTTTCGATCATTTCGGGATCGAAATATTCAGTGACAATGTGGAGAAAATCTACCCTTGCAACAGGTTTTGCATGCAAGTGGAGCTTCATGTGGGAGAGCCAATCACGCCTCTCGTACAGACAGTGACGTCATAAAAAATCCCCAATTTCGCGGACGTAATTCTGCGTGTTTGAAGCATTCAGAGAGAGAACTTCAAACTATCAATTAACTGAGTTTCATCCGTCTCCATGATAAATGATGTACACCATCGTGTTCTCCTTATTTTCTCCTTTATTGTGATATATGATTCTCCATTTTTACGATTTTCAATATATTTCTACTTTAAGAGCTAATTACCAAGGGTGTTGATTGTTTGATGATGGCTTGTTCAGCCTCCGGAGCTGATGATGTATTGACTTTGTTCTGAGGTCCCTGGTTAGGGGTTCCTGGTGTAGTACTGCTGGAGGAAGGGGTTCTAGGTCTGGCTTCCGCACCGCTGGGTGTCTTGTCATTGGGGGTCTGGTGGGCAAAATATTAAGGTAAACAATCGATTATACATGTAGTCAAAGTATGCAAAGGATGATGCTGCTATTATGACAATTACAATAATTGTGATAACAATAAGAAAAGATGATAACATTTTTAGAAATAAAAGTAAGAATAAAAATGATAATACAAATGTGACAATGACAATGATCATGATATAATAATGATAACAATAACAGCAACAACATCAACAATAATAATAATCACCATCATAATGTAATGTGATCATGTCCTGGGCTCTCTTTTGTTCTGTAAATGTATACATCTATATGTATTGGCATTCTTTCATTGTTCCTTTATTGCTTTTCACACAATAAATGAAGTGATAAGTGATGTAAAACAACATAATAATGATAATAATAATAATAAGTGTAGAATGAATAGATAAATAAATAGATTGATTGATTAATAAATAAATAAATAAATAAATAAATATACTGTCACATTGAATAATTATCATTCTAATTATAATTATTCAATGTTTAAACATCATTATCATCATTTCATAACCATCAACCATTCAAGAATATCAATCATTATCATTAAATCAGTCACAATAAATTTAATTAAAATACTGCAAAATGTATATTTGACAACAACACAGCAACATGATTCATCATCCTCATCATCATTAGTATCTTAATTATACTAAATGATGATTAAACTAATAGTAATGCAAAAAAAATACTTCACTTTACATATAATTGTTTTTTTCTGTTTTTCTAGTATTAGTTGTAAAGTTGCTAGATCTATATACCTAAAGCATACTTTGAGTTTGTAGAGACTCAGGTGCTAGACTAAAATTATTTATGGCAAAGTTCAATTCAACAAATGTTCAATTTTAAAGAGGATTAATTTTAATGATCAATATCAATTGCCAGCCATAACTTATGCTTAACCTGTCACCCAAGTCCTAATAAAAATGAAATATATTCATTCAATACAGTGCTGTTTTTTTTTTCCTGCACCTATTGTGGATTATGAAACTGAAAGATAAATGACATGTTCACATGATGGCACACTGGGTGTGGTAATGAACACATGTTTAAAGAGAAATTCCAGTAGTTGCAGTAAACACTGATTTCATGAGAAAGTCTGTAAAACAAGGCTTAATTGTCAGTATATCATCGAGGATCTAGATCTGGTACAGTCACATTAACTGAACTTTGTGAAATCTTGAAATCTATATGTACGCTGAAAAATGTTCACACCGAAGATCACCAACACAGATAAGCGCACGTGGGACAGTGTATTATTATTGCTTTGAAAGTCGGCCCGACGCATGACCCGAATCTTGTGCTTATTTGCTGATTTCTCAGCAATTACACAATTTCTTCCAGAATCCTTTGGCACATGCGTTTTATACAGACACTTTGGTGGTCATTTCATTGGATTCTGTACGAACTCATTTTGATATCTTTACCAAAACTAGCATTTACCTTTAACATCCAGAGAGCTAAAGAATGAAATGTGCCCATGTTTTACACAAAATAAAGGAAAATAAAACAAATCCAATATCAAATGGGTAACAAATAAATCCAGATAGTCAAAAAATAACTACACTTTTATCCACAATTTGACCTAAAATATATGGTCTAAATAATAATAAATCATGATTTTTATGGGATGAAATTGAGTGGAATGATGATACACACACAACTGACATTAATTTGTGTATGATACCTGGGGCCTCCTTGAATTTAGGGAATCCCGATCAGGTTTCGAATCTGGTGTCGAGGATGGAGTGGAACTAGTACTGGTATTTCCGACACCTGGGGACTTGATGGGCTGTTAGTAAATACACAGAATATAGTGAGCAAAGAGGTTGAAGAAGATATCAAGGAACAGTATCCCTGTGTCCAATCTAACAAAGAAGTGTAAATAATTAGGCCTGTATTCTGAACTTGGGTTTAAATTAAACCCTGGTTAAAAGTTGTGGTTTAAGTATGGAGGGCCAATTGGGCACAAATTCTTAGTTCACATCCAATTTATTAACTAATTAATTATTATTATTTGATACTACAATTGTTCATAAATGTCTGGGAATGATATTGAAGAATTCTTAAGTATTTTTCTTCATTACAAAAGTAGAGGGCAACAAAATAGCAAATATGATAAATATACAATACAAGCAAAATTTTGGAGTTTTTGGCTTCCCATAATTTTAGCACATAGTTAGACCGTGGTCTAAGTTAAACCTGACTTCAGAATATAGGCCATAGTGATTAATCTGATTAAAAATCAAATATAATCATTTATAATGATCATAATTTTTTTGACAGGAAATTTGCACTATGTTGAACAAAAGAGAAACACACTGAATTGTAAATAATATCTAGAAATCATTCTGAACATGCATCATTTTAAATGTTAGTGTTGCTGGCTTTCCATACATGTAACTGTGGTATGTAGATCAGATCAATCGCAACTCTTTGTATTAATGGTAGGACTCTATTGCGCAAGGTTAGTAGAGATAAGATACTTTATACTTCGCAGTTAGTGTGAGTTTATCCTAGTGCTGCAAGTCAGGCGGCATGTTCGGGTTCAGTTCGGCAGGGTTCGGCGATTCTTTTCCGAACTTTGGTTCGGTTCGGGGTTCGGCAATAAATGCCAAATTAAATTTAACATATAAAAAATAAAGATCGCCGACCCACAAACAAGTGATCTCCAGGATGATCTGTCATATATTTATAATAAATTTTGTTTCTAAAAAGAATAGTTATGAAAAGTGTTGAACTTTCTTTTGTTTTAATCTTTAAACAAAAAAAAGTCATTTCTACTTTCCTTTTTTAATTGAAAATTAAAAAAAAAAAATATTGATAATGAGAGAATCAGGACAGAAACAGAATTACAAAGATCAGAATATTTTTTTCATGATTATTTCATGTAGCTATGATCATGATCGATTACGATTAGGCCTGGGAGTAAACATCGATTGATCGAATGGTTCGATTGGCATGCCGCCAATCGATTAGAAAAATTTACACTAATCAAATGTTCGGTAGATCCTGATGATGACATTGGGATAACTCGAATACCCAAGTAATAATAACAAAAACAAGAAAACAACGATGACAACGGTTTTTGAATACTTCATACAGGTTTAAAAATTATGTTACCGAGGTAATTTTTCAAAACTTATCAATGATTGTATCACATTCACAGTTACACACCAACATGAAAGCGCTCCGAAAATTTTAATCCCACCCGACCTTGCCGTCGATACACAAAATAAGTCATTGTCTGCGTGCACAAAACAATAAGTAAACACACAACCAGCTCACTTGAGCTGATTGGACCTTCGGATAGCCAATGAAACTTTGGGAAACAAAGAAGAAGGCAGTGGTTCCTGAAAATGACATTCCAACATGCGCCCGTCTTCACCAGTACTTTCTCGACTAGTCTCCAAAAATAGACCCAGTTATACATGTAGGTTCAAATGATAAAAAAATCGTAATTTTGAAGGTATTTCAAATGAAATATTTTGCAAAATATTTTTTTTGAAATACATGTGTAGCATCGTGGGCAGTGCCACAAGTGGGGGCGGAGACATGGTGTGGGCAAGGGATGAAATTTTTCAAGTGAAATGCTCCACTTGAAGAATACTTCATGAATGAGTTGTTTACGTCTTTGGGCTTTGCTGATCTGGGCTGATTCATTCATATGCAGGGGTGTGGCACTTGGAGGGATGCATGCATGATGCCAGAGTAACAGCATTGATTTAGGAAAGATTTTCATTGGAACAATATACTGAAAGATTTAATCTCATTTCATGTAGTTTCTTTTGATATAAAAATCATGGAAAAGGGGGAAAAGGGCCTACTTTCATTTATGCTAAACATGTGACTTTGATGGAGATTTCTTCATGGGGGGGTCACCATAAATTAGGTCACCTATTGTGACTTAAAAGACGTGATTCCCCAACGAACAATCGAATCATTCGATTATTTTTTCAGGAAATAATCGAATGGTGAAAATGACAATCGTCCCAGGCCTAATTACGATGTCATTGCCAACGCAGCTTCTCAAATTGGAAAGTGTTGATCGGGAATGTCGAAACAGTAGACAAACAACCTCCACTCAACTGTTATTATACCGGTAAAATTCACATTCCAAAGAATATGAGTGTTTTAGAAAGTCCCTATTTTCTGAAAAGTGGTGAAATCTGGTCAATGAATTACTTTAAAAAGATAAAATATCAGTCCATTCTTGGTCCAGAAAGATCGACGCTACGTGACTTCAAACATATTTCCAACACGAAAATGAGTACATGGGACTGTACATTGTATTTTAGTGTTGTGAAATCACCCGGCGTTGATCGTCAGAACTAAGACGGAACTGATAATTCATCATTTCATTTTCAGTAATTGACCAGATTAAACCACTTTTAAGAAAATATTGACAATGGAAAAACGTTTCAAGTTCGGAATACGAATTTTACCTGTATAATAGCAACCGAGAGCAGGTTGTTTGGACTTCCTGTTTCAACTTTCCTTACCAACCATTTCCGGAACATCGATCAGGGAACATGCGTTGATTTGGTTTGAATTTTTATATTTTCTGTTTTTTCACCCTCATTCCTTCATCTCTTATTTATTTATCTTTTATATTAATATGGAAATTTCAGAAGGTGGAATATATATACTTTACCATTACTTTGTCAGTCACAAGGAATTAATTTGTCTTGTCTTTTTCTTTCTTTAAATACAAAACAATTAAATGTACGTCCGATTACAGCAATACGTAATTCAACTACACTTTTTAACTGAGCTAAGCTTAAAATGTCCCCACATTTTATAAGGAAAAAATATATTCATGTTTATAAAAAAAATGAAAATGATAAAAATTTAATCAAACACGAGACCGAAACTGTCATACTTTGTCATTTACGAGGAATGAATTTATGTCTGGTTCTTTTTCTTTATTAAATACAAAATGATTAGGTCCGATTACGATCACGATCGATTATGGCAATACGTAATTACACCACACTTTTATACCGAGTTTAGCTTCAAATGTCCCCTCATTTTATCAAGAAAAAATATATTTATGTTAATAAAATATTCTTAAGTTGATAACAGTTCAATCAAAGACGTGATGGGAGCTGTCATAGTGGATTTTAAAAATATATTGAGTGGAATTCTCTTTGTGCACAATCACTAACCAATATTTTTTTGTTTAGTTTTATAATTAAATCTATGTAGTCATCGCACTTACGCATTGCATATTAACATTTTTTTTTTTTTTACCGAACTTCCGAACCAGGCCTTGGCGTTCGGTCCGGTTCGGAAGTGCCAAGTTCGGCGAACTTCCGTTCGGTTCGGCGGTTCGGCTGCAGCACTAGTTTATCTTTATCCAGTCAGTCTTGAACTCTTGGGACGTTGATAAGGAATATTTCAGGCTGAAAATAATTGTACCTAAATAATTTCAATTAAATCTTTAAATGATCTTCAAAATGGAAAATTGGAAAACAAATCCACAAATAACTAAGGATGCATTTAAATTGCCCATGACCTTTGTGAACTTTGAACAAGATTTTTCCATGATGCAGGGGTCAACGGCCATTGTACCTTCCGCTATGAGCACGTGCAGTGTGATGCAAGACTGTCAAGTTAATGACTCTTGTAAATGTATGCATTGACTTTTGTATTATAAATACAAATGCAATTTTCAATTCATGTCCATTTGCTAGGGAGATCAGAAGCTTCTAGAAATCTTACAGGAATCCCAACAAATTTGAACGATTGAAGAGCTTGTGAAATAAGGAAAATAAGGATGCTTAAATCAACTCATTGTTTGAAATATTGATGGAGATAAATTACAGGGGGAAAATGGAGAGTTTGTTCTGTAAAAATTATTGAAGGCTTGTTTTACTAAGGAGGCCAACATCTTTGAATCCAAACAAATTTAGTACTGGTCAATGGAAAGCTTGTAAAATTGAAAAAAAAAATATGCTTAAATCAATCAACTCATGCAGGAAAAATTTAATCATTTTTTGGGGGGCTCCATTTTCAATTTTTTTTTTAATTTTGGGGGCTCCATTTCTACTTTTCGGGGGCTACTTTTTGCATTTCGGGGGCTCTTTTCATATGCTATGTTTTTGTATTTTGAGGAATACCTGTTCACTTATTAATGAATATTAATATTGTATGATCTTTAAAGTTTTTTTTTTCATGCTTAGAATCTTGGATGTGGGTGTGTTTGTGTGGGTGTGACTGTGAGTTGAACTTGGATATAAATAAATTTAATATCTAATTTCTACTCCATCTATTCCAGTAGTACAATAACATGTACTCGGCTATGTAATAAAGGCCCACATTCTCTAACTTTTCTGAGGTTCTTTGAAAATGCAAATCTCCATGAAAATTGCATTTCTCTATGGGGGGTCTAAATTTGGTGAGAATGAACTCATTAATAACTTAAATATACATGACAATGAAGAAATTATCAAACTTTATTGGCAGTTTGAATAATATACCAGAAATGTTACCTCTGTCTGAAACAGAAAATAACCATCAATGAGGCCTTTACTGAGCAAATTGTCCCCAAGAGCTCTGGCAGAGAGAGAGCTCAGACTGGCTAGAGCTCTAGTACAAGCACCAATGCGTACGTGCGTGAGCCTCCCGCCGGCCTTGTAAAATACATGGAGCTTTGTTTGATGATATATTATCTGATATTTGCCTCATCCCCTAGAAAAATAAAACATGATTTTTAAGTTATGATTAGCAAAGAAGATACATGTAATTTATTTTGGATATTACTAGGCCGTTTTGAAAAGCAAAGCCGAATGACAACTCACCAATGCGAGGTTACTAGATTCTGGGATTTATTTCCTGTGTTTTGAATTATGTTATCACAGAACTGTGATATCTGTACTAGGGAAAATGTGCATTAGAAATTGCACATAGTGGTAGTCAAAATGGACCCCTATACATGCAACCGTTTCCCGACCGTTTCATTGATTTTTTTTTTATACCATGTGCATGGAAACACGTGGTACAGAAAAAAAGATGCAACTTCGGAATCTGAAACTGTGCTCCTCGCTATTTCCAAGGCTTGTACATGATTTCAAGTGTGGATATTTGATTATTTTTAAATGGTAAGCGGAGCTCGAGCATATGGCACTCGTGGGCTGCTGAGTTGTTATTGCTTGCCAATAATTTCGGGGGCGACATTAAGATTTTATGTCGCCCCCGAGAGCATGATTTTGGGTGATTTCGAGGGCGACTTTAGGCATTTCCGGGGTGAATTCGCCCGCCGCCCCCGTGTATTTTTTGCTGAACTAATGGGTAATGAAGAGATTTTGCTCTGCACCAACGAAAAAATTATTTAGAAACCTCTCACTTTTGCCACTCATAGTAAATAATTTTTATCCCTTCATACACATTTAAGTTCAAAGATCAATAAAAATCACACTTATAAACCTATTTCACCCTGTAGTAGCGAGAACTGGTAGTAGGTCTCGCTTATGCATGTATGGAAAGTTTCAAGGATCCATGATGAAGAAGTATATGTCGAAATATAAAAAATTTTGAAATTAAAAATATCATCATGGATGGAGTCCTCAAGGCTAACTGGGGGCAGTAACTCTATCCATTTAATATTTTGAATGATACAGATCTAGGCCACCTATTTCTATCAAACACAAAGCATGATTATAATATGACTCATTACTCATGTTTAGCCTGGAGGCTTCTGGAGAATAAAATCATTTCTACTATACGTAGGCTTACTCCCCATGAAGCCTGGTACGGCAAAGCATAGGCCCCATAAATATTTATTGGCTAATGTAAGTAATTTACAATTCACGATATTCATCGGCCAATTGAAGTTTTGGTTGTTTTTTAAATTATCACTGCTCATGATATTTTCGCCCTCTCATATACGCTTCTTGTAACTAGGCTACGAACAAACACAGAAATATGGCGACAAGATCATCGGTGAGCATCTGCTCATCTTCTTACATGATTTTTCTTAATATATGTATTATTTTTCGTGTAAAAATAATGTTATAAGTGCCTAATGGGGTGAAATGAACTTCTTTTCCATTTACAAAATTGTGTGATAAGCAAGTTAAACAAATCAAGTATTTTGGCACAACATTGTTGTCTCCACATACTCGTCTGTGTGTGGGCCTATGCTTTGCCGTACCAGGCTTCATAGGGAGTAAGCCTTCGTATAGTAGAAATAATTTTACTCCCCAGAAAAGGCAGAATTAAGGCTCCAGCCCAGGCTACTCATGTTGATGTTAGGTAGCTAATAGTAAAACCAAAAAAATTGCGTTGTGTTGTCTAATTGCAGTTATTGAGAGAACTTTATCTTGAGAAGCAATTCTTTAAAAATGCAATTTTTTCAACTCAAATTTAGTAAAATTTTTTACTCTAATTCTATTGTAACAACTAACATAGGCATATTGTGCCTCAATGAATTTTATCCTGTAGGCTGTATTCAAGACAAAAGGATCGTCCGACTCGCCCCTGTCCAAATACCACTAGACCACCCATGGGTTCATATCGTCTCGCGAGTGAAGGATTATCAGTCATACGCACGCGACACACCACTACACTTCGAAAATACAGTGGGCTTTTGCCCACATAAAATATTATGTTTAAATACATATTCCACATCCTGCTATGACACTTACCGAATCATTTAGATCCTTCCGTGACTTCTC
Source organism: Lytechinus variegatus (assembly GCF_018143015.1). Taxonomy (NCBI): domain Eukaryota; kingdom Metazoa; phylum Echinodermata; class Echinoidea; order Temnopleuroida; family Toxopneustidae; genus Lytechinus; species Lytechinus variegatus. Next base: position 14,957,632 of record NC_054752.1, read on the forward strand.
CTTGAAGTTTCTTTCTAAAAATATGTATATTTTCTTGATCTTTAGTGAAGATTTTACGGAGATAGAAATCAGTCAGCGTTGATATCAATTTTCTCCTGAAGAGGGCGCGCGATTTATATTCATATCAAAGACACGACAAGGGAAAGAATAGGCACCTACACTATTTTACACGCATATCGACGCAAGGCATTACGCAAAGTCCGTGAAGTGTCCAATCTTTTCATTGTATAGACTTTGGTATACCGTATACGTATTATTGACGTTCGTCAAAGCTTGTACTGCTGGTTTCTTTCCAGGCACGTATATTATTTTCATTTTTTTTTTATCAGTCATCTTTTTAAATTAATGCAAATGAGTGTTATCATCACCAATAATAATCATTAATTATGTTTTTTGAAGGCATTTCATTAATTGGTGCCCATAATTAGTAAATTAATCATGAGGATTGCGCATTCAAAGAATTTAGATACAGTTATAAAATTACCGAGGAGCTGAATCAAGGTTGTGAAATTATTAGCGCCACCAACGGGCTTCCTTGTATTTCCGTGGAAGAGACAAGCGAAGTCACTTTCGAGGCCGAGGTAAGCAAAATGTGCTTTTTTTATCGGATTATTATTTTATTATTATTTTTACATTCAACAAACTCTTGCTACTTACCGGCAAGAGCCCTGGTGCGTAGCGAGAAGGAGCTTCGGCAAATATTACTTCAGCAATGAAGCGATGTTTGCCGACTACTTCGAAATCCAGGGTCAAACACGGTCTATTGTACGAGGTTAGTACATACTAACCTCGTACAATGTGTGAGTGCCACTAGACTAGAGTCTAGTTCTATCAAAGGTAATGCGGACAGAGCCGATGCGTGTCGGAACCGCGGTGGGCGTGCCTGCGTCTGCGACATGACACCACTAACCCCCACGCATTGCAAGTTTCAACCACATTCATTGCTGTGCGTGGGACTGAACAGTGAAATATCGTAGTACACAAGCTGCTGGTAATGCTTACCTGGTTTATTCCCTTCTTTTGATCCGGAGGACGAAGAGGAGACTTGGCCTCCTTCTCCTCTATCTGCTTTTTCATCTTTTTAAACATGATGGTGGTTGGACTTTACCAATTTCCACGACAAATGATGATAACAATTTTTAGCGTTATCATTTGTTACACGTAGTTCATTGATGAAATTGGCAGACGAATTTTAGAAAGCTCGAGCTGCGGGGTGAATGCATGGTATCCTTGAGAGGTCAAAATGCTCACGAGCGCAGAGGCTTTCCAAGAAAAAAAAACTTCTTATGCGAAATTGTCAGTTCATGATATTCTTAAATTGATAAATTTAAAATGGTACAGACTGAAAAACGGAAATGCGCGGTTTACAAATAAAGCAAGCGAGCTCTCGAAGGAAGATTTTCTTTCAATCTATTCATGGCGAAAGATTTGGGGGCATGACGCGTAAAAAAATGAGGAAACTCGCTTTTTTTCTAAACTAAATTAAATTGAAGGACTTTGTGCACAAATTTTGATGAATTTTGTGAACATTTGCAGTAAAAGAAAAATAAGTTCAAATATTTCTGGGGAGCATTCCCGATCACCACATTCGATCCCTTTTCTAATATATTATTTATGAAATCATAATTATTTCATTTTTCATACGTATGTACGATATGTCTCCGTTATAATGAAATTAGTTGCAGCAATGAATGCAGTTAATCACTTGTGATCCAATATTTTTGGTTCTTGATAGAAAAAAAAATTAATGAACCTCATTGCATATACTAAATACATAAGAACAAGCGGGGATATCATCAGTTTGCTCTTTTGAATATTCATGAAGACCTGCCTATAACTGTTTCACCGGAATAATGCAAATCTTTAAAGTGCCATAATTTTGTTATTCGTTGTACGATTTTGATCTAATTTTAAGTGTTTCGTTTTTCTGATTTTTCTTAATCGGTTCAAACCATATTTATTTTAGCCTGGATCGAGTACCCCTTTATAGGTCAAGTCAACCCAAGAAAAACGTTGATTTGAATAAATATAGAAAAATCAAACAAGCATACAGTTGAAAATTTTATCAAAATCGGATGTAAAATAAAAAAAGTTATGATGTTTTAAATTTTCGCTTATTTTTCACTTCGCTATATTTCCCTGTATCCCTTTTCTTCTTCTTTTTCTTCCATTTGACGACGTTTTTTTTTTTGTTTTGGGGGGGGCACCGCCTCCTGGCTACACGCCTACCCTGTCGACATTTTATACAAGGGTGAATGTGATTAAAACCGAGCAAAATAATCAGCAAAATTCTATAAATTATTATCTATACGAGTATATTTACAATAATAAAAATATAATTATAATATCCATGTAGGCTTCCATATTTTGACTTCAAATAATCACCACCATGGATGTGAGAAACAAAGTTCAAACGAAAATCAGTCAGAATGAATAAGAAGTTTTAGATGAGTACTTTAAAAGTTTCAGATTAGGTGCCTCTTTTATTGTTCTGTCTAAAAACTCAAGATTTTGGATCCTGTGAAAAATACAGTTTTGCTAGAAAAAAAATACCGTTCTGCTTTTTGTTATAGTCATCAGACTATCTAGTATTAGAATGCAAAGAATTATTTCATATAAATTTATTTTGTAGGGCCCTAGGTATATTATTTTTTTCATCAAGTTTATACATGAATTGAAATAGTTGTAAGCGGTACAGGTCACTGACGAAACTAATGAGCTCTAATTAAGAACATTTTGCAAATTATTCCCAGTGCTTTTCTTTTGGACTTTATTGAGTCTCGTTTGAGAGGTATTTCTCCGGGCCAGAATCAAATGATTAAGATAAGGTAGATAGCGCCTCTGCTGGAAGAAAGTGTTTGAGCTTGTTGATGGCTGCAATATTTTTTGCCACAGTTTTGCAAATATTATATGATTATGATCATTACATGTAAGTTTGTTATCAACATTAAGACCTAAGAACTTTGTTGTTTGCACTTCTTTATTTTCAGTATATCGTCAAGTCTTGGATGCGGCAGATGTTTCAATGACTTACCAAAAAACATGTTTTTTGGTGGGGGGGTATTCAATGGCAGTTTATTGGCTTGAATCCAGTTTGTTACTTTTTAAAATTCTGTATTCATAGTGCTCATATTAAAGGGGTGGTCCAGGCTGAACGTATTTATATCTTAATAAATAGAGTTTAATAAAATTTCGTCAAAATCGGACAACAAATAGTTATTGAATTTTAAATTTTAGTAATATTTTGTAAAAACAGTCGTCATGAATATTCATTAGGTGGGCTGATGATGTCACATCTCCACTTGTTCTTTTGTATTTTATTATATGAAATTAGGTTTATTCAATTTTTTTCCTCCAAGAACTAGAAAAATTGGATTGACAACTGATTTAGTGCATTAGATATTTATTGCTGCAACTTATTTCATTATAAGGGATACATATTATTCCCACAAGTATGAAATAATGAAAAAAATATGATTTCATGTAATAACATAAGAAAACGGAAAGTGGAGATGTGACATCATCAGCTCGCCTAATGAATATTCATGACGACAGTTTTCATAAAATATTGCTAAACTTTAAACTTCAATAACTTTATTATTTGTTATCCAATTTTGATGAAATTTTCAGCGTTATGCTCAGTGAATTCTACTCGGTTTATTAAGATATAAATATTTTCAGCCTGGACCACCCCTTTAAGTGAATGTGGATCTTGATGTGTGCAGAAAATATATGAATCATCAGTAAACAGAATAAATGACAGAACATGAGATTATCATTTTCATATCATTTACATAAAGTGCAAATAAAAGAGGGCCAAGGATACTACCTTGTGGAAATCCACAGGCAACTAGCTGGCCTTAGATTCTGATTCATTCATAGTAACAAATTGAATTCTATCAATAATTTAGCTCCTACACTGCAAAAATTGCAGTGCTAATTTAGCACCTACAGTGCTTGTATAGTGACTGCACTACGAGTGCTGATTTTCTAGTTTAGATTTGAACTAGAAAATCAGCACTCGTATAGTGCAGTCACTATACAAGCACTGTGAGTGCTAAATTAGCACTTCATTTTTTTACAGTGTAAACCTCTGTAAAGCTTTCCCTCTCATACAGTTGTTTGATAATTTATAGAAAAGCATTTCATGGTTAATTGTATCAAACGCTTCCGAGATTTTTGTTATGATATATGACGTAGGAGAGGAGAATTTATGATGGTCAAGAATAAAGCAAAGTATATACACTGGGTTATAAAGCTTTGGCACCTGGCCTTCTTCAGTAATCATTTGCTAAATAAAACAAACAAAGTGAATTATAAAATAAGCAACAGAACGAACGTAATGGACAAATTGAAGCAAAACAAAAACAAAACAAAAGAATGTTAACAAATATTATGCTATTATGTGTGTGGGTGGGTCTGTGTGTGTAAAACAATGAAAACCGAGTAAATTGTGTCTCCCTCAATTTTGAGGAGAGATTTCCGCCCATGCTCTAGTGGAGAGGTGGCCTATATACGCGGCCAGGGGGGGGGGGGCACTCAGTATATAATGCATAGTGGGTATGTGCCGCGGACGGGACACCCATTTTTACACCAAAATTTCCGTTCCAAGGCATAGCATTTTTGTCTTATTGAGAAAAAAGAAGAAGGTACAGAGCTACCAAGTCACACGCATTATGCGTGAGACTCAAGCATTTTGGACTCTTGTTCATCCCCTAAAATCTCTGTCTCATGCAACTATCACAGCCTATCATGTGCACAATGTCAGTGATCTCACGCATAGCTGGTCTTTAAACTTGGCATCTCTGAAGGTATCCGCTCCAAGGCTTCGCATATTTTCCGGTAGCACGCCGTTCCGGTCGCATTGATCTGCTGCAATTTTGGTGAAAAGCGGCCGCCGAGCGCTGTCCGACCATCTTCTCTGCGCGAGCGCACCCGGCGGAGGCCGCGCTATATAACTGCATCATGCACGCATGCCCGTTCCATAGGGGTGCATACGCACGTACTCACACTCTGGCGATCCGTTCCAAGGACCCCCGTTTTCACAAAATTGTAGTTCCGGAGCCCGTTCCGAGGACCCTCCTTTTTACAATAAGCCCGCTCCAAGGCCCCCGTTTTTTGTCTCGCCCGCGGCACACCCCTGCCACTTTTTTGGTCGAGTGCCCCCCCCCCCCGGAATTAGGCAGATTTTACTGATAATTTTATAGGTTGCAATTGAGAAACATAGAAAACGATTTCAGTACACCTGTATTTGTGGCTCTCTCAGATTGGTCCCGAATTTTATGCGATTGGGGCATTTGGCATATTTTTTTCTTCTAGCTGTGATTATGATCAGAAATGACCTTTTTTTGTGATAAAGTGAGATGACGAGGAAAACATTAAATGACGTCCCTTTAAGCCATATGGACCCCCCCCCCCCCTCAAAAATATTTCGCAAAATGTCGGCGCCTCCCCAGGAAAATCCTGCATCCTCACATATTATGTCTGTACAACATAGGCGGCGGAAGCGGGGGGGACGTGTCCCCCCCCTAAATTTTAGGTGGGGGGGACGGTCCCCCCCCCCTAAATTTTGTTTTGATAACCTTTTTTTTTTTTTTTTTTTTTTGCTTCTCAAAAATTTTTGGGTCGCTTGTCCTATTTTTTACATGTGTCCATCCCAAAATTTCAGGTGGACACCCCCTAAATTTATTGGCTTCCGCCGCCAATGCTGTACAAACGTCAGGATGATTAATTATTTCCGTGGATAAAAATGTGATCGCTTGAGTGCACGTTATTAAAATCTCTGCTTGATGATAAACGGCCATTAATGAACCTTCACAGCTGATGTTCTCATTTTTCCCCAAAGTAATATTCTCTCATTTCAAAGTGAATTGCATCACATTGAATGATCAAGGACCAAAGATCAAGATTGAACAAATAGTTTGAAGAAATATTTTGTATGAAATAAGGCGATCGTATCATTTTGATGGGCATACCAAACGCACTGAGGGCAGCGTGTTAAGGTCACTATTTTCTGCAATTTAACTTCCTCATTTGAACGATTGCAACTATAATATTATTGCCGCCAAAGATTCGATATCAGAGAGGAACATCGCTTGGATTCGAAAGTGTCTCGACCTCACAACATACGCATCTCGATCTTATTGGGAAGAGAACATTCGAACATTCGATTAAGAGGGACTGTAAGTAGCCTGAGGCACATATCAAGTTTTTTCTTCTTCATTTATTTTATGATTTTCCCAATTTAGTATAATATAAAAACTTAAAGGTCAAGTCCACCTCAGAAAAATGTTGATTTAAATCAATAGAGAAAAATCAGACAAGCACAATGCTGAAAATTTCATCAAAATCGGATGTAAAACAGGGGCGGATCCAGCTTTCGCCAATAGGGGGGGGGGGCCGAAAAATATTTTGATCAACATTTTTCTCGATTGGCCGCTACAATCTGGCTTTTTTGTTGGTTTTTCACGGGGTAGTCCTAACTAAAGACTGAAGTTTTAAGTATATGTTAGTTTTTATTGCTATGTATCTCATGTGGTCTTGATATATAATGCGAGCGCGAAGCGCGTGCTAAAAATCTTTGATATTTTATGTCCTTAGAACTGAAGATTCAGAGCAGTCTTTATAATCATGAACAAAGATAAGTATCCAACTAAACAATGCGAGCGCAAAGCGCGAGCCGAAATTTTATCATATAGTAACGTGAAAAGTGACTCAATTAGGACTGTTTTTAGTGATTATTGAAGAGGATACAAGTATCACCAAATAAATAATGAGAGTGCGAAGCGCGAGCTCAAAATTTCTGATATTCCGACCTGAAAAAAATGAACAGTCTAAGCGCGTTTTTATTTAAATAAACAAGCTGTGCGTCTCAAACAATTAAATGCGAGCGCGAAGCATGAGCTTAATTTTTTGATATACTGACATGATAAAGGAGCATTTTGACAAATTTTGGTAAGAATTTCCAAAGAGCATAGGTATCTCACAAATTAAACAATGCGAGCGCGCAGCGCGAGCCAAACATTTTGATACACATTAACAATTTGTGTAAATCAAACAATATAATAAATGCTTGATGTGCTAGAGAATTGTGTGCAAATTGATATCAGAACTGGACATATGGTATATATACTGGTTATATATTAGTGTCCTTTAACCCTCTTGAATGGGATTCATTACACAGGCAATGCGAGCGCGAAGCGCGAGCGAAATTTTTTTATATAAAGTCTATTTTCCAATTCTTCCCCTCACTTTTTTTTTGTTTCCTTTCGGGGTCGGGCCGGTCGTTACGAGGCTGTAAATTACACATCATGGGTAAAATACCTCTTTCTTACTTTTCTTTCTGTTTTTCGTAGTTTCTATCAAGGTAAAGAGTAAACTTTGTTCTGCAGGTTGTCAAACAATAGGGGGGGGGGGCGGGGCCGGCTCGGCCCCCTCCTGGATCCGCGCCTGTAAAATAAGAAAGTTATGACATTTCAAAGTTTCGCTTATTTTCAACAAAATAGTTATATGAACGAGCCAGTTACATCCAAATGAGAGAGACGATGACGTCACTCACTCACTATTTCTTTTGTTTTTTATTGTTTGAATTATACAATATTTCAATTTTTACGAATTTGATGATTAGGACCTCATTGCCTGAAGCACAAAATGTTAAAATAATGGAATTCCACGTGTTCAGGGAGGAATGAAACTTCATTTCAAATGACAATGACGAGAAAATGAAAATATTTCATATTTCATATAATAAAATACAAAAGAAATAGTGAGTGAGTGATGTCATCAACTCTCTCATTTGGATGTAACTGGCTCGTTCATATAACTATTTTGTTGAAAATAAGCGAAACTTTAAAATGCCATAACTTTCTTATTTTACATCCGATTTTGATGAAATTTTCAGTGTTATGCTTGTTGAATTTTTCTCTTTTTATTCAAATCAAGTTTTTGTTGGGGTGGACTTGTCCTTTAAATTGGTTCATGCATGGACCTACCTTATACACTGTAAAAGATACTGAGTAAAATTGAAACCAGCATGAGGGTTATTATGGGTTCAACCAATTTTGATTTATTCAACCAATTTTAATTTTATTTTAATCAATGGGGAGGCATATTGTCAAATGAGGCAAAAAAAAATTAAGCAGCAATTACTTAAGAATGGGCAATTTTTTTATCATACTGGATAAAAAAAAGGGCCCAAAAGAAATGCCCAATGTTAGTTGGATACATAATTACCCTCATGGAGCATTTTACCCAATTTCTTGAGTGTGTAATATCAATTTAAATTTACATGTTACAGGTATATTTAACTAGTAGCATAGATTTTTGGTTGTACCTCTTTCTATATCATTGGCATACTTTCTTTAATAAAAGTATTCTTATTCATTGTTCCTTCACTTATTTTCAACTTTCCTTCAATTTTAAGATGATGGTAGTTTTTTGACAAAATATCAAGATGTATACACTTTAAAACATTGCAAATGTCAATAGATGTCTTTGATATCAGAAGCGCACTGAATAGAAATTTTCTCAAAAATAAATACATTATATTTTTCAGAATTATTGCTCCATTTGACATTTTGACCCCTTCAAAATAGTTGGCTTATTACCTTCCTGGTTTTTTTTTTACAGCTTACAACTTTTCGATTCCCCTTTATATAATCCCTGAAGACTCTTAGCGCATATCCCGCCCTCTCATTTCAACAAGTTCTAAATAAGTTATGTATTACAAATTGTTTGCAAAGAAATTTTCTTTATTATGTAGATTTCTTTATATGTTAATTATCATTTATATTATCATTGGAAGTAGTTAGGCAGATGTATGTAAGGAATTGGTAATATATTTTATTTGGGACATGATACAGAATTTGAATACGTCTGTCCAGTCTTCTTAACTGTCCTCTTCTCTCATTGCCTTCTTCCTGACTGACACCAGATGGCTCAGTGGTAGAACGCCCGCCATTAAGGTTGTGGGTTCCATCCCCATGCAGGGCACATTTTCGACGTTCTTCCGCTAAAATTAATGTCATATTCTAAATCCAGTGCATTGTAATCATATAACATTTGAAATTAAACTGAGAATCTTTATCCACTAAAATGCAGCGGTGTAGTAGGGGATGGGAGGGGGTGGGGCATGTGCCCCAGGCGCTACTTTATAGAGGCCGGGGGGCTCGGGAGGGGCACGAAAGGGGGAGGAGGAAATGGGAACAAAAGAAGAATTGGCGTGGTGCTTGCTTGGGACGATTTGATACAATTCAATATACTTCTCTGATCATGCTGATAGTATGAGAATTGTACAATTGGATCAGTATTAAGTGAGAATGTTTTAAATACAATGTATAGACAAATTGATAAAGATCATATACTGGAAAAACTCCGCTGTTGATTTAACACCAGCCCGGAATCTAATCATGTCCACGCCAGAGAAGTATTAAAACAACACCAGTTTGGAATCAAACCGATTCCGTTTTAATATAAATTGGTGTTGTATAAACACTTTTCTGGTGTTAGACCAAAACGAAACTGGTGTTGTTTAACACTTCTCTGGTGTGGACATATATACATGTAGATTCCGGGCTGGTTTTAAATCAACACCAGAATTTTTATAGCGTATGATCTTTATTAAGTTTTCTATATTAAAACATTCTCAGTTAATATTGATCCAGTTAGAGCGTAGGCCTGTCTACCTTTATGACAATTTATAGATTGCGCTTAATGCATGTTTCTAAGCGCTCAAAAAAGAGACTGTCAACAAAAATTTGCACCTTGTTATCATTTACACTTATGATCTTGTATTGACACGCATCCATTTAGCATTCCTTTTTATCTTAAAGGTCAAGTCCACCTCAGAAAAATGTTGATTTAAATCAATAGAGAAAAATCAGACAAGCACAATGCTGAAAATTTCATCAAAATCGGATGTAAAATAAGAAAGTTATGACATTTCAAAGTTTCGCTTATTTTCAACAAAATAGTTATATGAACGAGCCAGTTACATCCAAATGAGAGAGTCGATGACGTCACTCACTCACTATTTCTTTTGTTTTTTATTGTTTGAATTATACAATATTTCAATTTTTACGAATTTGATGATTAGGACCTCATTGCCTGAAGCACAAAATGTTAAAATAATGGAATTCCATGTGTTCAGGGAGGAATGAAACTTCATTTCACATGACAATGACGAGAAAATAAAAATATCTCATATTTCATATAATAAAATACAAAAGAAATAGTGAGTGATGTCATCAACTCTCTCATTTGGATGTAACTGGCTCGTTCATATAAATATTTTGTTGAAAATAAGCGAAACTTTAAAATGCCATAACTTTCTTATTTTACATCCGATTTTGATGAAATTTTCAGTGTTATGCTTGTTGATTTTTTCTCTTTTTATTCAAATCAAGTTTTTGTTGGGGTGGACTTGTCCTTTAAATGATACTTAGAGATTCTTTTAGCAAAATCATGAATATTTTATGACTATCATTAAAAGACATTTAAAGCAGGATGTTTGGGTTAAGAGGATAGATTAATGTGTAAACTATGGGTTGAACAAACAATAATTTCAAGTCAAAGTCCGAACTTTTGACATTGTACTTTCTTTTTCATTTCATTTATCAAGTTTGTGGCAACCTAGTAGTAGTAGTAGTAGTATTTATTTCCGTATTAAAAGCACAATTATATACAATAAAATACGGTGGATAGCCCACATTCAGCGTGACTGGCACAGAGACGCTGGTCTTCCGTGGGGTCCAAAACATTTAACATTAACATATAAGTTGTAGACACAGTATAACAAGATTAAAATAAGAGATGTACAGAAGATAAAAGAAAATAGTGACGAACATAAATGAACCTAACGAACCTAAGTTTGATAATGTTGATTGAAGCAATGCGTTGTATTTTGAACATGATATACACATTCTTGGTTATAGAATTGTACATTGAAGTGAAGAAGTTTTACATCAATGGTTTACTTTCATGTTTGGCATTTATTTTAATAAAACTTTTTGAACTGCATTAATAATTAAATCACAATGTTTGTTTTAATTGCCTGTATAGAAAGAACACACAAAATAAAGGACTGCTCGATTGTCTTCAAGTGATAAACTAGCCATGGGTCTCCTTGTTTTATTCGTATTTGCAGGTAAGTACGAACTAGAATAATTGGATTGGATGGCTGGTGGGCCAGCGGCTATTTTTCTTTGTCAGTACTTGTGCACAAGACGAGAGAGGGCCAGGCGGGGATCCAGGGGGGCACAGGGGGCACGTGCCCATCCCCCTTTTGAGGAGCAAAATAAAAAAAAATGTTATGTAAACATGCCATTAATTGATAATTGAAGACCTTTTTTTTTTGCTTGTCAATTTTTTTGGGGTAAGAAGAACACTTAATTTGTGGTTAAAAACCTTTTTCTTTCTTTTTTTTTGCTTGTCAAATTTTTCCGGCACGAAACCTTAATTTGTGGTTGAAAACTTTTTTTTTTGGGGGGGGGGCTTGTCAAAATTTTCCTCCGAAAAATTTGCCCCCCCCCTCCCTCTTTGGAAAATCCTGGATCCGCCCCTGGAGAAGGCAGTCGAAATGACGGATGACGAAATATTAGGCTGCTTTGGAAGCTTTGAATCAGATTACAAGTAATCTTGTACTTGTTTTTTCAGAATCTTGCCTTAATTTCTAATTCAAAAAAAATCTTTGCTATTTCCATCGGTGATGAAATTTCTTTATACAGAGTGATCAATAAAATGAAATCAAGATCTGTCAACTACTTCTTTATCACAACTTAATCACAGTTTTGATTAATAAATGCACTTTCTAAAGGCAATCGCGCGCATACCTTGTTTTATATTCCCTTAATCCTCTTTAAAGGCCCGGTCCCAGTGACATTTAGGATGGATTGCGCATAAATTGCGGATAAAATTTGATTACAGACGCTAAACATCCGCAATATTCGTAAAGTATGCTGTTTTAAGACGGTTATTTTCCGCACATGTCCGTAATCATCCGCAAAGGCACATTTTTCCGTTCCCAGGAGTTTTGGGCTGCCCAAAACTCCTGGGAGCGGAAATCATCCGGTTTATATGCGCAATGCATACGCAATGCATACTCAATGTATGCGCTGAACTTTCGCAGTTATCCTGTGATATCCGCAACGGACATGGGATTGCGGATAAGTAGCGGACTGGGATAGAATGCGAAACGAATGCATAGCGTGCCTAATACGACTTTATACCAAGCTATAATAATTTATAAAGAATGCTTACAGACTGGTCACGAATAGTGCGTTTGTATTACGACTGTTTCGCAAACAATTTGCGAGTACACAGCAAACATTCATCGTAAACCCAGATTACTATATAAATGTAACAGAAAATGAAATTTGACCGTCATTTTAAGAACAGTTGTGTAGAATATAGGATGTTGCCATGGATCATCACGGACATTTGATAGTTGCAGCCATCCAACAACATAACAATCTTCTCTTCCAAGTTCAACGTTTGATCCAAATACGGAAAAGAAAGCGAAGGAGAAATCAAAGAGCTGTCTGGGTGAGACCTTGGATTGGCAGAAGACAATATCTGGGCATGTACGATAGATTGATGGTGGAGCTGCGTAACGAAGATCCACGTGCCTTCCAGAACTTTATGAGAATGCCCCCAGACATGTTTGACGAACTGGTGAGCCGGCTCACTCCTCGACTGCTCAAGACACAGACCAACTTCAGAGCGAACTTAGAGCCTGGACTAAAAGTGGCCATAACCCTACGCCATCTTGCCTCTGGTTCAAAATACAGGGACATGCAGTACGGTTGGAGGGTCTCTCACAACACAATCAGCAAAGTTGTCAGAGAAGTATGTACAGCCATATCAGAAGAGTACATTGATGAACAGATGACTTGCCCTACCAACGATGAAGAATGGCGTGAAATTGCCAATGACTGGTTGCAGAGGTGGAACTTTCCTCACACAATCGGCGCGATTGATGGCAAGCATGTGGCATGCAAAGCTCCCCAAACTCAGGCTCGGAATATTACAACTACAAGGGCTTTTTCAGTATCATTTTAGTTGCCCTGGTCAGTTCTGACGACAAGGTTCTTTGGGCTGACGTATCAGGAAACGGTTCCGCATCAGATGCTCAAATATACAACCAAAGTGAGCTGAAGCAAGGTCTCGAGAACGGCGACATTATGGGTTGGCCAAATCCAGATCCCTTACCCAATGACACCCAAGATGTCCCATACTTCATTGTGGGCGACGATGCTTTCTCTCTGAGAACATACCTAATGAAGCCATACAGTGCAAAGGCCCTGACTACTAACTACAGGCTGTCGAGGGCCAGGAGAGTCGTCGAGAACACATTTGGTATCATGGCGAATAGATTCCAAGTCCTTCTCACCACCATGCAGCACCATGCCGACACAGTCAGGCTGATACTGAAGACTTGCATTCTGCTCCAGGGAGGTCTTCTGGAGGTGGACTCGGTGACCTTGGGGATTGTGGAGGAGGTGGTACTGGTGACGGAGCCCTCTCTCCAACTTTGCTTTTCTTTTGTTTCTTCTTTTCTCTTGATTTGGCTCTTGTTGACATGTTGCTACTTTCTACAATGTTGATAAAGATAATGACGCTGAAGAGTGGAGTGCTCTTCTTTTACATGGTCTCGATTCAAATGTATCACATTCGCAATGCGACCGTTGTTTCCGCACCACGTGCGCATTGCATTCTCTATGCATACGTAATACTTCCGCAATAATCGTTTAGCATCCTATTTTTGTCCGCAATACATGTGTTATACTTCCGCATTACTTTCGTTACATTTTCGCAATGTCTGCAATACATTCCACAATTTTACAAGCAACATCCCTCGTAAAATAGCATTCGCAAGGTAATTCGTTTTTATTCGTGATATTTCCGCTTTTAATCGTAATTTGTTCGCTGTTCATCTTTTATGTATCCGCAATTTTAAAGCGAATATTTTTTTTTTTGCCAAATTTAATGCGGATGACAACGAATGACTGAAATTTGTATTCGCAATTCATGCGTAATTCAACTTCCCCCAGTGGGACCGGGCCTTAACATTGTATTGATCTTAACCCTTTGATATTTTATAGTTAGATATACATTTATAACTGCACGATTGCCATTAACATAATGCCATAGTTATTTCATTGTTCGGTGTTTTTATCAGCGAATAAATAATACAATTAGTCGTTTTAAAATCAGTAACTGTTTCCTTTTGATAACTTAAAACATTATTTGATTCATATTATCATATAAGTAACAATATTTGTTTATTTATTGTTATCTTTTACTTAGATTTTGACTTTATTTTCATGTATGATACGATGATTATGTTGTTTTTTATGTTTTCATCAGGTCATTGATGAAAAACAGTTTTTGCTGATCTTTTCCACCTGATTAAATATGTTCTAATAAATAAATAAAATAACTAAATGTTAAGACTGGTCCACAATCCGATTTTGGAACAAGTCTCATTTATAGCCACCTTTCTGAAAATATGAATGAAAACTATGATTATTATTTGAGGTTCAAATAAACTGAAGGAATGTTAATATAACAATTATGGAGTAAAGGCCAAATTGGTTTCAAATCGTTGCTATGACGTCATATACGAGATATTAAATTGACTTTTATTATAGTAAGGATGATAGCATAGTCACAGATTTAAACAGGTATTTGTACGATGATTTGAAATATTACACAGTAAGATATTCCATGTCTCAATAAGAACATCAAATTCTACTATACGTTTTATTCCAAAATCGGATATCGGATCAATCGTAAGATGTGCTGTGGCCTTAAAACATACGTTTACGATCCTGTCCTATCTAAAGGCCTGGTCACACTGCCCGAGCGATGTTGGAGCGGTCGTGGAGCGGTAGGGAAAGGGGGTCGAATTTCGCTCACAAAATTGGGGGGGGGGGGGAGGCATGGTCACACCGCCCGAGCGTTGTTGGTGCGGTCGTGGAGCGGAGGGGAAAAAAAATCATCACCGCTCGCTACCGTTCACCATTTTCGATTTCGATTGTTTTTTTGTTTTTTTTTCGATTTTTTCCCCAATTTTGTGAGCGAAATTCGGGAATTCGGCCCTCTTTCCTTACCGCTCCATGACCGCTCCAACAACGCTCGGGCGGTTGACCATGCCTTTATCTAATTAATGTTTAGGCACAACCATGCGTGAAATGTATTTCCTTGAAGAACTGTATATTGCAAGGAGGTCTATGATTAGGAGATAAATCCTGATTGCCTTGGATCACTCATAACTCTCTAAATATCAATCAATAAAAACCAGATTATTAAAAAAATGCCATAAATCTTTCAGATTATATGGAAATCTTTCGGTTTCACGGTCACCGTATAGGTCCATGGCAACCTTAAATGGCAAAATAACAATAGAGCGAAACTTAAAAACCTCGAGAATTAAAATGACATAAATTTGAATATTTAAATTAAATTAAAAAAAATGGCAAGGCCGGCCGTACGGGCGGTGCCAGCGTATTTTGATGGGAAGCTTATATAGGGGCACTATGAATGTCTTAGATTGAGTGACCGAAGCGTGCGAGCAAAAATTAGGGCCTTTTTTATACCAAAAATATAATTTTGTGATAGATTTTGACACAATAATCCGAATTCAAAGTACCCCCTCTTTTTCTCCATTTTCTCCCTTTTCTCTTGACCGTGAATATGTTTTGGATCCTTGCATCACAAACCTCCCTCCCTCTGTACGGTAGTGCTATATGATTTGATGTTATATTTTTTTTTCTGCTGGGAATAACTAGATATGATTTTGAACTTGATTGCGGAGTAAAAGTTATCCGTTACAGGTTTTAGAAATGTGTATGCTTGCATGGGCCATCATGGGGGTATAAATTTCTAATAAAAGGGTAAACAATCAACCATTTTAATTAGTGAATCAATAAACCAAGTATATCAAGTTTAAAAACAATACTAATATACTTAGAGGGCAAGTCCACCCCAACAAAAAGTTGATTAAAAACAGAGAAATATCCAACAAGCAAAACACTGAAAATTTCATCAAAATCGGATGTAAAATAAGAAAGTTATGACATTTTAAAGTTTCCCTTAATTTCACAAAACAGTTATATGCACATCCTGGTCGGTATGCAAATTGGCAGACTGATGACGTCACCCACTCACTATTTCTTTTGTATTTTATTATATGAAATATTCTAATGTTCTTCTCATTAATAAACAACGATTAATTCCTCCCTGAACATGTGGAATGAGCATTGTTTAATACTATATGGTTCAGTCAAGCTGTCCCTAATTGCCAAATATGTAAAAAAAAAATGAAATATTGTATGATTCAAAGAATAAAAAAAAGGAAATAGTGAGTGATGGACATCATCGACTGACTCATTTGTATGTCACTGAGTTGTGAATATTTGTGAAAAATAGGCGAAACTTCAGAATGCCATAACTTTCTTATTTTACATCCGATTTTGATGACATTTTCAGCATTATGCTAGTTTGATTTTTTCCTCTATTTATTCAGATCAACATATTTTGTTTGGACTTGACCTTTAATAATCATAATGACAATGACAAAAATATATAAATGAAATGCAGATATGTGCCGGACTCGATTCAAACATTTCACAGTAGGGTAAGACGTGGGCAATCTTGTAGGTTGACTTGAATGGGTAGGAAGCCCCCCCCCCCACCGCCATATCATCGTACCCAGCAGCTGTGACCGACATCATTATTGCTCGATATTTTTATCGTATTATCCCAATGTGTATACATCACAAAATGAGATAGTTATTGCTTATTGCATTTTAATTGCTGTTATTATCATCGTCATCATGATTTTGTTTAATCTGTACACTTAATAACTAATGAGCATCGAATTTATATTTATTGGAAAATAGATCAATTCAACCCATTTTGTTTCATGTATATGGGGGGATGAGTGGACGGGAGGGGGCATTTTGAATCCAAATATTTTCTCAATTGGACATAAAGTAACGTCACTTATATCTGAATTCTCGACGTTCTTATTTCTCCTTCATACCCCCCCCCCCTTCAGTCTTTTCTGAGTGTCAGGGTTACCAGACGTACGTCCCGGATTTCAAGGGACAGTCCCGTGTTTCAGCAATTTGTCACGCGTCCTGTACGACCCTTCCCAGGACGCCATTTTGCCTCGTATTTCACGATTTCGATTACATTTGTGAGAATATTTAAGCATTCCTTTTTTAATATGCATATTATCAAAAATGGGGAAAGGGTGAAATATGATACCGTTTTTGTGTAATAGTTTGTCAAAATCTATCACATTTTTTGCTCGCTTGCTTCGCTCTCTCGATTTTTTTTAACCCGCAACGAATGTCGGCTCAATGGTAGAGTGTTCGCCTCATGAACGGGAAGTTGTGGGTTCGATCCTTGGCCGAGTTATACCAAAGACTTATTAAAAAAATGTCTTTTTCTTGCTCAGCGCTCAGCATTTAGATTGGAGAAGGGTAATAAAAACACATTATGTTATCATTATTATTATTGTTATCATCATTATTATCATTATTATTATCATCATCATTATCATTATTATTATTCATTACTTTTATTATTACTATTGTTATTGTTATTATTATTATAATCATCATTGTTATTATTATTAATTATTACTATTATTATTATTATCATGATTATCATTATTCATAAGGATGCCTGACATTGTCAAGTGCCGTGTCGTGCTATACCTGCAGCGAGAATAATGTGCCTTTTGATGAGCTAGAAGGTGTCTTTGAGTCGACCAACTGCTCAGCACCCAGCCCAACCGACGATTTCGTCGACATTGACAGAAACTGCACTGGAACTTGTGTCGTGAGTATATCAAAAGACAAGGAATTATTTAATAATTGGTTGGATAGAAAATACTATTTAAAAAAATCATAGAATTTTTTTATTTTTTGTTTGCTACATCGACTCGTCTTGATTATGAGGCTCAATACCTCACTTGGGATGCACTGCAAAAACGCCAGTATTCTATTGGCAGAGCACTGGTCAAGCATGAAAGAAAGGGTGTGAGGTTCAAATCCCGGTCCGAAGTTGCGTTCAGAGAGGGGATGGGGGCATGAGAGGGGCTTGTCCGCCCAAAGCACGACATCCTCAAAAACAGAAAAGGACTCGAGAGAACGGTAAATTGTGAGATCATTTTTTCTGAATATATTATGTCAAAATCTATCCGAAACTTGGATTTTGTAATAAAATGTCAAATTTTCTTTTTATTTTAATTTTTCCCGCTGCTCCATATCTGACACTTGGAAATCTTTGGTTTATTACGCCACTACCGGGCAATGTAATTTTCTCACTTCATTTTTTCTAATGATTATAAAAAAGTTATTATCTTTTTATGGATATCAAAACATGGGTGCAAACGTGTCCTTATGTAGGTCGATTAAAGGTCAAATCCATCACAACAAATAATTGATTTAAATCAATAAAGCATAATGCTGAAAATACCATCGACATTATAATCCACTATTAAATTGCTTTATGCAGTCAAATTATTTTTGACGAAAAAAATTATGAAACTCTATTAACTCTTTAAGAGCCAGGCCAAATCCACCTCAACAAATACTTGATTTAAATTAATAAAGCATAATGCTGAAAATACCATCGACATTATAATCCACTATTACAATGCTTTATTGCAGTCAAATTATTTTCGACGAAAAAATACGTCATTTGTGAAGCTCTATTAACTCTTTAAGAGCCAGGCCAAATCCACCTCAACAAATACTTGATTTAAATTAATAAAGCATAATGCTGAAAATACCATCGACATTATAATCCACTATTACAATGCTTTATTGCAGTCAAGTTATTTTCGACGAAAAAATACGTTATTTGTGAAGCTGTGTTAATGCGCATAGTTGATTCTTTCTTACTCATATTCCACAGACATTCATATCGCTGTCGTCTCAAACTTACGACATTGTTCGGGATTGCTTTGAGGCTACCCCTTCACAAATTGCGTCAGAATGCGATCGAGGCTGCACAAGGCCTTCTGATTGTCGACAATGTTGTGACACCGACTTGTGCAACAGTGATTCTGTGGATGATATCATCTCTGAGCAACGAATGGGCCAAACATGTTACGAATGCCGTCACAGCGAAATACCATACACCGGTAATTTCAACCCCAGTTGCGGATTGAGTTTCAATTCAGCGGGGGAAGGAGTGAGGTACTCATTTTGCCAGGGTCTTTGTTATGTGAGTATCATTAGTTGTGATTACATCTGGGATATTATGATACTCTTCAATGTTTATTTCCCCATTCCTTCTTATTCACCTTTTATTCGCCTCCTCCTCGTACTCCTCCTTGAATGTATTCCTCTTCCATATTTTCAGTCTTCTTCTTCCTTTTAATATTTACTGAGGACATATTAAATTTCGCTATGATATTTCCTTGTTTTGTTTAGTGATATAATGCCCATGATTACAAAATTGGTCTAAACTGTCTCAATTTCTTTTTATATAATCTACAAAACTTACGCTCACGATTCGCACTGGCATTATTCATTTACTGACATATTACCCTCTTCATGCCCCCCCTCCCCTCATGATTTTCCCCAGTTTGAATAGTACTTAAAACATTGGTCTTCGAGTCAGTATATAAACACATTTCAGCTCACACGTGAGCTGAAAGTGCACTTTGCGCCCTCATTTATGAAATAGCTAATAGTCAAGTAATAGTCAACCGAAATCTTGACATGACCGTTAGTTTGGGTATAATATATGCATTTATATTTTTTTGCTCAAAGTAGTAGTATAGGATAACTACTTCGAAAATTCGAGGGGCACCCTTTAACATTTTTTTTCTATTGACGTCATAAGCCACGCCCATGTTTACACGATGAATCTTCCTCACACACAAGGGAACGGTAGAGGGAAAGGGAAGACTGAGTGGAGTCCCGAAGTGGAGGAGAGTTATCAAAGGCACATCAACATGTGGAAAGACTGGAAAAGATCAGGAGAGGACAAGAACAGTCCAGTTGGTGTGTTATCTGCCAATTTGAAAAAAGCCTTTCGTGCTAAGCTTAGGCAGGCAAGAGCTGCCTGCAGGAATGGTCTTCTGTCAAGAATTGAGGAAGCCGACGAACACAACGACAGGCTGTTCTATACTCTAGTGAAAGAACAAGGCCCTGGCTCTGATGTGCACCAACTCAACCTTGGAGGCCTCACCTACTCTGGGCCCGATATCATTCAGGGATGGACTCGGCATTTCCAGGACCTTGCCACCCCATCTGTCTCCAGTCCTACACAGGTTCTGAATCCAACACATCCTGAGAATATAGACTCCCTCATTATACATCATCCACAAGGGCTTGACCATCTCTTCACCTCGAAGGAGCTGTCCCTGGCCATCTCTTCCTTGAGGCCTGGCAAAGCTAGTGGTCCGGACAACATCTCTCCTGAGCACCTAATGTACACTGGTTGCACCACTAGGATCCTTATCCTCATCATGATGAACTGGATGATACACCTGAAGCACATTCCTCTCAGTCTTAAAGATGGCCTTGTCATCCCTCTCTTCAAAGGTGGGAACAAGAATCCAACAGACCCAGGAAACTACAGGGGTATCACTCTGACTCCAGTCTTAGGGAAGCTGTTGGAGTTGTTGGTAAAGCCCAAACTTTCCCAACACTTACAAGAACACCAAATACCAGACCCGTTGCAATTTGGCTTCCAACGAGAGAGGTCCTGTACTCTTACAGGTAAAGCACTTGACCTTGTCATCGAAATGTACAAGTCCCTCAACCAACCTTTGTACATAGCTATGTTGGATGCCCAGAAAGCATTCGACAGGGTCTGGCAAGATGGTCTCCTTTCGAAGATAGCAGCGACTCATCCACCTACAGTGCTGCTTGATACCATTTCTGAATTTTACAACTGCTCAAGCAAGGTTTTCTGGAAACATGAAGTTGGTCCCTCCTTTCCTGTCCTCCAAGGAGTAAGGCAGGGGGGAGTGCTCTCCCCCATGCTGTACACTCTCTACATCGACGACCTCATTAAGCGTCTGAGGGAGGGTCATCTTGGATGCTCAGTTGGCAACCTATATGTTGGGGTCATAGCCTTAGCGGATGACATTGCACTTCTTAGCAATGAGCCCATGGAACTGCAGCAGATGTTGAATGTCACTCTTCATTACACTCAGGAGTGGAAGTATAAAATCAACCCCTCCAAGAGTGCAATCATCGTGCTCAACCAAGACCTTCAGAGCAGTGACAACTCTTGGCAGATCAATGGTGAACCGATTGCACAGGTCTCCTCACACAAGCACCTTGGCATCATCAGGACGGACAATCTTCAGTATGATTACGCTGCTGATGCTATCGCAAAGGGATACAGAGCATTTTATGCCCTTGTGGGAACCTCACCACTAGGAGCAAGGGTAGTTCCCCATGTTGCTGCAAAACTATGGAAAACGTTTTGTGTTCCCAGGATGATCTTCGGCTGCTCCAGCATTCCCTTCTCAAGGGCAATGTTGAATCGCCTAGACAAGGCACAGATTCACCTATTTAAGCGGATTCTGGGTCTACCAACAACATCAGCTGACGAAGCAGTATATCTTCTCACTGACATAATCCCAATTAGCCTGTTGGTTACCCAAGAAAAGCTCCTACTTCTGGGACAGATCTTGAGCACCGACATGGACAGGATAGAACGAAGGATGCTTCTTCATGGTATCTGTGCCAACACCAAATCCATACAAGAATGGCGTAATGCACTTCAACAACTTAGCCTTCCCCCACTTGATGAACTTGTAAGGAATCCCCCTAACTACCATCTATGGAAACGAACGGTTCAGTCGGCAGTGATCCAGGTGTCCGAGGCTAGACAGCATAACGCCCTCACCAAGAAGACATCCTTGTCCTTGTGGACTAGAACACCCAAACCAAAGGCGAAGGATCTGTACCCCGGGCACATTTCCAATCCAAGTCTGCGGTCAGCCATCACCATCCGTGCTCAGCATAGGCGGCGGAAGTGGGGGGGACAGGGGGGACGTGTCCCCCCCTAAATTTGGGGAGGGGGGACGGTCCCCCCCCTAAATTTTTAGTTGATGACCTTTTTTTTTTTTTTTTTTTTTTTTTTTTGCTTGTCAATTTATTTTCCTACGCCCTCCCTGAAAATTTTTGGGTTGAGAATCTTTTTTTTTTTTTTTTGCTTGTCAAAAAAATTTTGGTTGTCCCCTCCTAAAATTTTTTGCTTCCGCCGCCAATGGTGCTCAGATATCTCTTGCCAAGTCTATCTGACCCAAGTCCGGCTCGCCAAGATTGGCAAAGCACCTGATGATTGCTGTCGTCTGTGCATGTCAGCCTGCGAGGATGTGGAACATCTGGTTGCTACCTGTCCAGCCCTAGCACCTGTCCGACAGGACCTTATCCAGCGGGTTAAGGCTAATCCCAACACCAAGCAGTTTGGACCATGCTTTGAATCTACCCCTGCTCTTTTTGTAGAGTCGGGGCGTATTAGCAGCAACATAAAAGCCTAATTACATACGCTTATTCTATACTACTTACGCAACCTCCACACAACTCGTCAAAACCTACTCAGTACTTCATGATTGCATCTACTAGAGCCTTAAATGAATAGCGGCCCTTCCAACGGCGCCGTTGATCTCCGACCTTAGCGGAGGAAGAATACAGGAGAGAGAGAGAGATCTCATTTATGAATTTCATATTTTACAGAAAACATATAAGCTATATAATATAAAAATCAAATTTAAATACATGGATCATGTGCAGTTCATTCAAAGGTCATTTAAGGTCTTCAAGGACAATGTATAGAGGCGCCTAACAGGCAGTCCCTTTCTGAGCTCCAGAATATTTCTGATTTTGTCACATTATTATTGTTTGAATGCTATTTTTACTATATCAGTTTGTAATATATATCGTCAGGATCACCCTAGACTAGTTTGGATCTGTTTGATGGCCTACATTGGAAAATCTGTATGGATCTAGTTTTTGCAGTTTGACTTCATTGCTGAACCACCATTATATGCATGTCCTCCATGTATCTTGACTTTGGCTTTCAAGTTCACTCATCCACACCGTCCATTGTCTTCATCAATAGCTTCTGAACACAACAATGGAGTTGGTCAACTTGATAGCAATTGTCCTCATTGTGTCTACAATGGGAAGAAATGAAGTGGAGCCCTGTATTGGCCACCATGTACATGCATTCAAGTGCTGTTTTAAAGAAGGTAATTCACATACACAGCTGAAGTTCCTTGGAATGCGGATAGTATACTATTCTAATGCCACATCAACCTTCCAGCTTCAACTCTTGTTATCAGGAGATATTAGCTTGAACCCTGGACCAAGGAACTTTGATACCACCACGACCACTGATGAGTGTTACAATCCTAGTGACACGGCGAGAACAGAATGTAAGGTAAATCGACATGTATATGATAGAAATAAGTTACTGGAGATCAACCAGAATAGACAGTTTCTAAGAGGGTGCAGACTTCAGGATGGCGTTTGGAAGAATATATGTTCTCTCGGGATTGCCAAAAGGCAAAGGTTTCACAGAGGTAAGAGAGCAGGGAGAAGGAAGCAGAGGCATATCCCAGTATTGATAACTCCTCGTTTGCCTGTCAACAAAACCTCTAGATGTGGCATCAATCACAACAATCTGAGGAGGATACCCAGACACGATCCTAACATTCAGTCTGGTACAAAAGTACATTTATGGAATGCACGTTCTCTGAGAAATAAGGCTTTAATCACGTATGACTACATTCTTGAACATGATTTAGCTATATTTGTCATCACAGAATCATGGCTGAAAGATGACGATCAAGTTATCAAGGGTGAATGTACCCCACCTGGATATACGCTCATCAACACTCCACGTAAAATTGGAAGTGGGGGAGGCATAACAGTTATCTTCAAATCTGAGCTCAAATTACAAACCCGCACTTTGGTGAATGAGTTTAGGACATTTGAGTGTGTCCATGTTGTGAACAAGTTATCGTCATCTTCTTCACTATTGAATCTGGTTGCTGTTTACCGACCGCCACCATCACCCACAAATGGACTGTCCTTGGTGGATTTCATGAGTGAATTTGATACCTTTTTGACTGATATGTATGTAATCCCAGGCAAACTAATTTTGCTTGGAGATTTCAACTTCCACATAGACAATCCTACTAAGACAGATGTGAATGGTTTTCTCCAGGCTATATCAGCGGCCGGCTTACATCAGCATGTTACAGGTCCAACCCACTCACGGGGACACACACTGGATCTTGTTTTCACCAGAGAATCTGAATCAATAATCAAGAGATGCAGCGTGCAGGATATGCTGATGTCTGACCATTCTGTAGTGAGGTTGGAGCTGACAATCCCTGTCAGTCAGCAAGAGATGATCACAAGAACATCTCGTAATTATAAAGCAATTGATAGGGACAGATTCAGAGATTCCCTTCAAACGATGACACAGAAGTTTTCACAACATGAGGATACTGATCATAGTTTTGATTGGTACAATGATACACTGCGTGGTCTTATTGATTCCTTGGCTCCATCGACAGAAAGGACCTGTGCTGTACGTAGAAGAATGCCTTGGTACACCGGGGAGATCCATCTTGCTCGACGGAAAAGACGCAGAGCTGAAAGGAAATGGCAGAAAAGCAAGTCTGCAATAGATCACGATAGCTATCTAGTTGCAAAGCGTGAAACATCAAATCTGATCTGCAGGACAAAGATGTCCTACTTTCAACATGCACTTTCTTCTTCGGATACCAAGGAAGTCTACAGGACATTGGACTATTTACTGAACAGAAAGAATATGTGTCTTCCTTTCCATGACTGTGCGGAGACCTTGTGTAATCAGTTTTCTACATTCTTTACCAACAAGATTGAAAAGATTCATGAAAGTCTTGGGGATATCACTTCCTGTTCCGGGACCTCGATTGAATCTAGACCGTTTGCTTCATCTATGGTCTGTTTCGATCTGACAACTGAAGATGAGATATTGAAAATCATCAAGGGTTCTGCAAGTAAGTCATGCAGTCTGGACCCCATTCCTACATGGTTCCTGAAGGAAAACATCCAAGATCTTCTTCCCATCATAACCAAGATAGTCAACTCCTCGCTCTCATCAGGAAACTTTCCAGCGGCAGCGAGAACTGCAGTTATACGACCACTTCTCAAAAAGCCATCACTCGACAGGAACTGTCTTTCCAATTATAGACCTGTGTCAAATTTGAGTTTTGTTGGAAAGATCATTGAAAAAGTTGTATGTCGAAGACTTATGGATCACATGGCTGATAATGACCTGTTTGAGCAACACCAATCGGCATACAGACCACACCATAGTACGGAAACAGCTCTAGTGAAGGTGAAAAATGATATAATGTTTTCCTTAGATAAAGGTCATATGGCACTTTTGTTGTCACTTGATCTATCAGCAGCATTCGATACCATCGACAGGCAAATTTTGATATCTCGTATGTCAAACATGTTAGGAGTCAACGGTATTGCACTCAAGTGGTTCAAATCCTACCTTGCAGACTGGACTACCAAAGTAGAAATAGGTGGGAAGTCATCTCAGTGTAGTGCGAGTTCTATAGGCTTACCGCAGGGGTCTGTATTCGGGCCGATCGGCTACTGTATCTACACCTTACCTGTAGGAGACATCGCTCGTCATCATAATGTCTTCTACCATACTTATGCTGATGACATACAGCTTTACGTAACATTTGATCCTAAGGTTTGCAGTGTAGATGTGGCAAAGAAGACTCTTTGTGCTTGTGTCACAGACATCTGTAGTTGGATGACTCATAACAGACTTAAACTCAATGAAGGAAAGACTGAATTTCTTGTCATAGGTTCAAGTCATAACCTTCGTTCCCTTAGTGATGTTAGCCTTGGTATTGGTTCTGCTACTATTGTATCATCCAAATCTGTTAGAAACCTTGGTGCTTACTTTGATTGTAATATGAATATGTTAGAACAAGTTAATCAATTATGTAAATCTGTCAGATTCCATCTGAGAAACATATCGCAGATAAGAAAGTACATAACTGAAGAAACCTGCCACAGTGCTGTTCGTTGTCACATTTTGTCCAGATTAGATTACTGTAACAGCCTATTAACATCTGTTCCCCAAGTGTATTTGAAGCGCCTACAAAGTTTACAAAACTGGGCAGCCCGTATTATCTTTAGGGTGGACCGACGTCATGATCCTGGCCCTTTACTTAAATCTCTTCATTGGCTCCCAGTAAAGAAGAGAATTGTCTTTAAATTACTTCTTTTTGTCTTCAAAGCCTTTAATAACCAGATGCCAAAATATATCAAAGATAGCCTTTCTTCCCATAGACCAACTCGCCCTAATCTCCGTTCATCTAAAGACCCATATTTGCTTGCCATACCCAAAACTCGTACAAAATCAGGTGATCGCACATTCAGTGTTACTGCTTCTAAAGAATGGAACAACATACCCACTTTCATTAAATCATCAAACTCTTCAGATCAATTCAAGAAACTTCTAAAAACATACCTCTTTTCCGATTAATTTCTTTTGAATGTATTTTTATTGTAATTATTATGTACTCTTGTTTAAACTTGTTTGTAAACGCTGTGATATAGTTAACTATGGAGAGCGTACTAAATGCTAGTTATTATTATTATTATTATTATTAAATGTAAAATTGGGGCACAAAAAAAGAATACAACATGCAAAACATCTCATGCATAGAAAACACGTAGCGTATTATATGCATTTTTTTTGCTGAAAATGGTAGTTAAGGGTGTTTATCTCAAGAGGGTATATCAAACCTATGTTTATTTCAAGGAACAGAAAAGTCACAAGGAAGAGGATGAGACAAATGTGGCGTGGCCTTTAACTGGTGTCAATTAAAACAATTGCTTTTAAGTGCCAAAGTGGCAACTGCTAGATTCTTAAGATACACACCCTCAACTATCATTTTCAGCCAATAATACATTATTATACGCTAGATGTTAGTTTTCTAAACATGAGATATTACTTTCATGTGCCCCAATTTTGATCTGCAGGTGATTCGAATGCCATGTAGTCCGAATGCCATGTAGTCCATATACTTACGTTTCATTTTTCATTAGCTTTAATTCCATACCAAACATTTATTTCTTCTGTAAAATAGAAAAATCATAAATAGGAGCAATGTGTAAAGATTGGCGTGGTTTATGTACGTTAATAATTAAACAAAAATGCTCAAGGGTGTCCGGGTGACTTCGCGCTCATATTATTTGATTAGTGAAATACTTATCATCTTCATTTCCTACATAAAGCTATTCAGGTCAGTGTATACAACACATTTAGAACGCGCTTGGCGCTTGCGTTAGCAAGCTATACAACAGTCCATAAAATGTGCTGTTTCAAGGTCTGAATACATGCAATACATACATCAATCTTTATGAAGCACATAATCTTGTTTTAGAAATAAATCTATAACATTTACTTAAACTTCAGTTTTTGGACCACCCTCCCCCTACAAAAAAAAAAGATTAACTCTTCGAGCAGCCGATCGGAAAAGTGATGTTTTTTTTTGTTTTTTTTTACTCCGTAGAGTGCTATCACTTTCATTGAGGGTGTTGAAGATGTCCAGCGGGGGTGCAGAAGCCGGGGAGCCAGTTGTGACTATGCCAACCACCCTTACCTGGAAGACAAGAGCGTCCGTATCAATAGTCTGGATTATAACATGAAGTGCTGCCTAGGCTCACTCTGTAACAGCGGTCACTTCGTTGGTCCGTCTGGTGGCGTGATCGTGCTTGTCATTTCCTTGGCACAAATCCTCTTTGCCCTGGCGCTCTGATTTTACTTTGCTTTTATAGGTGTTTCATTTCGTTTCGTTTTATTCCATTTCTAACAATTACAAAATTTACTTTCTGTCTTGCATTTCGAAATTATGAGTAAACTTTTAAAAGATATTTAGATATTTTAGATATTTTGTTTTATTATTCATAATGCAATCAGGTACAAACGGAAATTCAAATAAAAAATACATAGGCCTACATAGTTACCAACGATGTATATAGCATTTCCATTTATTTGAGTTTAGGGGAAAAACTGTCGATTAAATGCATGCTAGTGTAGAGGTACCCGTGGACGGAGATCGAAACCTGGACTTTCCAGACTTTAAAGTATATCAGCCAACTAGCGCTGCCTCTCGGCTAAGGCGCTCTCTGACAGTAAGCAATTTAGTGGAAACATTGATTACGTTAACAAAAAGAATGATATTAATGCAATAGGCTGGTGGTGAGTTGTAGGAGGCTACTAAAAAATCCGAACATGTAGTGCAGCCTCATGACTGTTAAAAGCATTATTATTAAGTATATCCAATAGGCGTTTGCAATGATACATAGGCGGATCCAGGGGGGGCAGGGGGCCGCCCCCTATTGGCGGAGCAAACAAAAAAGAATAAAGCGGGGAAGAAAAAAAGAAAAGAAAGGAAAAGAGAGAAGAAAAAGAAGAAGAGTGAATAGAATGAGATTATGAGAGAGTTGGTAAAATATATTTCACTTCACTATATTAAATATTCGCTCGCGCTCGCATTGCCTGTTAGGTGATTTAAATATATGGAGTTTAAAATATCAACTTTTTAAGTCAATGTATTCAAAAACTTCCGTTTGGAAATCGAACTGTCTTTGTCTTGTTTGATTTTTTTTAAAAGTGCTCTGTAAAAATTTTTAGTTTTATAGTCTGAATATTAACATTTTCTGCTCGCGCTGCGCGCTCTCAAAATTTTATTTGACAGGTACCTATTATTTTTTTCAATTCATATATCGATTGTAATCAAGAACAAATTGATTGATTTCTTGACCCAAATTGACTTGCATTCAATTCTATAACTATCCTGCAATGACCCATATAATGTAACTCTATAGCTACCCCTGCAATTCAGTTGAGAAATATGAGGTAATAATTATCTTGCCCCCCCCCCCCCCTCCCTGAATTGTCTAGGCCGCATCTATATGTTCAAAAATACTTTTCCATTTCATGGTTTGTAGATTTATTTCACTTATATTTCAAAATTTATGCATTATATTGATTATTTTTAACAAATTAGCAATTTTCATTAATCTCTGTCAATATTTCATACTGAATGAGGAAAAGTAAAGTTGGTAAACACGTTACACTTAATGTACTTTTTGTAGATATAATGGTCAGGTGGGCCTATTTTTTTAATTGAAAATACGAGAAAGGTGTCAAACTATTTCAATCATATAACTTAACACTGCGACATAATGCAGAGAGAGGAAAAATTTTACTGATGATTAGTTTTAATCATCTTCTATTTTTCTTTATGTCAAGTATCTCTCTATGTCTGACGCATTCAAAACGTTTGACATGTTTGAAGTAGAGCAAATATTTCTTAATGATGTAATATACATTATGGTTATCTCTCTGTGTTTAAAATGGTTTTTCGGAATATGTTTGTTACTTTTATTTTCGTTTTTAATGTGTGTACATTATTTACCATATTTATTCGTAAACAAAATAGAAGACCAAGGGACCAATTTTTTTGTCAATATTTTACTTATTTTCTAAGCATTTTAAAAGTGCGACTCTAAGTCATACTTAAATCTTTGTGAACAACCCGATAAGTTTTTTCTTTTCCTTATAACTTATTACTATTATAATACCAATACCTTCCTCGCGGAAAGAAAGAAAGGAAGTAGAAAACCTCCGTAAAGCTTTCCCTCTCATACAGTAGTTTGATAATTTATAGAAAAGTATTTCATGGTTAATTGTATCAAATGCTTCCGAGATTTTTGTTATGATGTATGTAGTAGAAGAGGAGAATTTATGATGGTCAAGAATGATGCAAAGCATACACTGAGTTGCAAAGCTTTTGGCACCGGGCCTCCTTCAGTAATTATTTTCTAAATAAAACAAAGTAAATTATAGAATAAGCAACAGAACGAACATAATGGACAAATTGAAGCAAAACCAAAACAAAACAAAAAATGTTAACAAATATTATGCTATAATCCTATGTGTGTGGGTGGGTCTGCGTACTATGAAACGAAGACCTCTTTGTGTGAAAAGCTTTGCATTTGTTCAGTTATTATGTTTCCGTCAATATGATTTCTTTTTCTCTTTTTCTTTCCTGTAATACATGCATGTACGCATATAGTAAGTCGACTATAATTTCTTTTTTTCCAAGGGGGATCCACAATTTTACAAGCTTTGCTTTTTAGTGGATACCCCTCATTTCCATATCCATTTATGCTCTATATTATACTGGGTTTTTTTACGAAGTAAGAATGCCCTTCTGTAAAATTGTATTTGATTTGTATTGTTTTATATTACTTTGTATTATGTTTTGAATGGAAATGAAATAAAAGAATTGAATTGAAATTGAAATGGAAATGGAAACCTAAATTGTGTCTCCCTCAACTATGGGGAGAGATTTCCGCCCATGTTCTAGTGGAGAGGGGCATGGCCGGTTGCTAAATTAAGGCAGGTTTTACTGATAATTTTGTATGTTGTTATTATTTGAGTAACATAGAAAACGAATTCAGTACACCTGTGCATGTGGCTCTCTCAGATTGGTCCCGAATTTTATGCGATTGGGGCATTTGGCATATTTTTTTTCATGTGATATGATCAGAAATGACCTTTTTTGTGATCCTATTTTTGAAGTGAGATGACGAGGATAACATTTAAGGACGTCCATTTAAGCCATATGGAGCCCCCCTCAAAAATATTTCACAAAATGTCGGCGCCTCCCCAGGAAAATCCTGGATCATCACATAATTATGTCTGTACATACGTAAGGATGATTAAGTGTTTCATGGATAAAAATGTGATCGTTTGAGTGCACGTTATTAAAATCTCTGCTTGATAATAAACACATTTGATGAACTTTCGCAATTAATGTTCTCATTCCCCCAACTTAAATTCTTTCATTTCAAATTGAATTGCATCACATTGAATGATCAAGGAACAAAGATCAAGATCGAACAATAGTTTATTGAAGAAATATTTTGTATGAAATAAGGCGACCGTATCATTATGATGGGCATACCAAAGGCACTGAGGCAGCGCTATTTTATGCAATTTAACTTCCTCATTTGAACGTTTGCAACTATAATATTATTGCCGCCAAAGATTCGATATCAGATAGGAACATCCCTTAGATTCGATAAGACAGTGCCTCGATCGACCACACAATATACAGTCACGCATCTCGATCTTATTGGGAAAAGAACATTCGACAATTCGATTTAGAGGGACTGTAAGTAGGCACATATCTGATTTTTTATTCTTTGTCATTTATTTTATGTTTTTCCCAATTTAGTATAATATAAGAACCTAAATTGGTTCGTGTGTACACTGCAAAAGATATTGGGTAAAATTTTAACAATCGTAAGGGTAATCCAATTTGGGGCAGTATTTTAGAAAATGCTGGAAGCATATTGTCCAATAAGGTTTAAAAAAAAGAGCAGCAATTACTGTAGAATGGGCCAAATTTTCATCACACTGGATAAATAAAAGTGCCAAAAAGAAATGCCCATTGTTGGTTGGACACATAATTACCGTAATGGAACATTTTTACCCAATCTTTTTTTAGTGTGTATATGAATTTAAAGTGTAATTCACATGTTACAGGTATATTTAACTATTAGCATAGCTTTTTGGTTGTACTTTACACTGGTATATATTTAACTTTTAGCATAGCTTTTTGGTTGTACTTTATCATGTTTATTATACAGTGCGTATCAAAAAAAAGTTTACACTTTGAAAAAGCCATGGGAATTAACAAATATACAACATGTGGGTAATTTTTTCACATATAATTATGGGTTTGGGTCTCATCTATCCAATGACAGTAAAAATTTTGACAGAATGTTACACTTGAGTGAGCACTGTCCATTTTTGTAAAGCTGGCAGAAATCTGCGCAGAAATGCTTGTTTTCACGCTGTGTCAAGGGGAAAGGGCGGAATCAAACTTACCCTGCGAAGCACTTCTCATAAATTTCCCTAGCACTTTTAGCCAATTGACATAAAACGGATACATTCAAGCATTTGTAACAATTTTGCCACCCAAATTTGAAATTTCAACACTTAGTAAGCACAACCTTTACCCTTTTTGTGCCAGCTGGATCTGAGGACATAACTGAATCTGAACAAAAGTTTATATCAGACATCTCCAGCATTTTTCACTAAGTTTTTATCATTTAAAGTTGGTTTACATTTGATTTTTCATTTAATACTTGTTTCTCCGCACTTTTCCCAAGCTTGGCAATGATTAACAAAATGAAAATCAAGCCTAAGCCATTTCATGTAAATCACAGCTCAGTGTAAAGCAAACATCGTCAGGATGGACTCGGTGAGTGGGGGAGTGGGGTGGGGCGCAATGCACTCTTCGAAGTGTTTGGGCAAGGAAACAAGTTTAAAAAGGTAAAAGATATCTTCAAATCAATTTTACTAACTAATTCCCACGTGTTCCTCATGATTAAGGTCTACTTTTATTCGCATAACTATTTCAAAGTTCTGCGCAAATCATTTTTCACCAACTTTTCAAAAGTAAGTGGTGCTCACTCAAGCGGAAATATTTTTCGACAGTTATACCGTCATTTGCTTAAATGGATCTGTACCAATGCTAAAATGTGGAAAAATCGTCAGGATATTACAAATATATAATTTTACAGGATTTGTTCTAAGTGTAAACTTTTTTTGATACGTACTGTATATCTTTGGCAAACTTTCTTTAATAAGAGTATTCTTATTCATTGTTCCTTCATTTATTTTCAACTTTCCTTCAATTTTACGATATGATGGTAATTTTTTTGACAAAATTTCAAGATTTAAACACTTGAAAATATTGCAAATGTCAATATATGTCTTTGTTATCAGAAGGGCACTTAATAATTTTTTTAAGGTCAATATACCTCATATGATTTTGATGACAAGATAATATCTCACTTGAAGTTTTCAGAATTACTGATCCTATGATATTTTGACCCCTTCAAAATGCTTGGCTTAATTACCCTCCTTTTTTTCTTTTTTAAAGCTTACAACTTGTCAATTCCTCAAATTTTTTTCATAACCCCTGAAGACTTTTAGCGCAAATCCCGCCCTCTCATTTCAACAATTTCTAAATAAGTTATGTATTACAAATTGTTTGCAAAGAAATCTTCTACATGTATATTTATAATTATGTAGATTTCTTTATATGTTAATTATCATTTATAATATCATTGGAAGTAGTTAGGCAGATGTAAAAGGAATTGGTATTATATTTCATTTTGGATATAATACAGAATTTGAATTTGAATACATCAGTCCAGTCTGCTTGCACCTTCCTCTTCTTTCAATGCCTTCCTCCTGACACCAGATGGCTCAGTGGTAGAACGCCCGCCTATAAGGTTGTGGGTTCAATCCGCATGCAGGGCACATTTTCGACGTTCTTGCGCTAAAATTATCGTCACATTCTAAATCCAGTGCATTGTTATACTGAGAATCTTTATCCACTAAAATGTAGCGGTGTAATAGGGGATGGGGGGCATGTGCCCCAGGCGCTACTTTATGGAGGGGGCTCGGGAGGGGCACGAAAGGGGGGGGGGGAGGAAATGGGAACAAAGAAGAATTGGCATGGTGCTTGCTTGGGACGATTTGATACAATTCAATATACTTCTCTGATCATGCTGATAGTATGAGAATTGTACAATTGGATCAATATTAAGTGAGACTGTTTTAAATACAATGTATAGACAAATTAATAAAGATCATATACTGGAAAAACTCCGCTGATGATTTAACACCAGCCCGGAATCTATATAATTATGTCCACGCCAGAGGAGTATTGAAACAACACCAGTTTGGAATCAAACCGATGCTGTTTTAATACAAAATTGGTGTTGTATAAACACATATTTGGTGTATAGACCAAAACGAATCTGGTGTTGTTTCAATACTTCTCTGGTGTGGACATATATAGATTCCGGAATGGTGTTAAATCAACACCAGAGTTTTTACAGTGTATGATCTTCATTAACTCGTCTATTTTTAAAACATTCTTAATTAATATTGATCCATTTAAAGCGTAAACCTGTCTATCTGTAATGATTATAACAGTTATAGATTGTGCTTAATACATGTTTCTAAGCGCTCAAAAAGAACAGTCAACAAAATGTTTACACTTGCCATCATTTGCACATTACTTCTTATCTCAAACAGATACTTAGAGATTATTTAGCAAATTATGAATAATTTATGACTATCATTAAACCGGATGTTAAGAGGAAACATGTAGATTAATGTAAACTATCTGTTAGGCAAACAGTAATTTCAAGTCAAAGTCCGAACTTTTGACATTTTTTCTTACTTTTTCATCTCATTTATTAAGTTTGTGGCAATATAGGGTTTGATAATGTTGATTGAAGCAATGCGTTGTATTTTTAACATAATTTATGATATGCACGTTCCAGGTTACAGAATTGTACATTGAAGTGAAGGATTTTTATATCGATGGTTTGCCTTCATGTTTGGCATTTCTTTTCATGAAACTTTTTGACCTTCATTAATAATTAAATAACAATGTTTTTTTAATTGCCTGTATAGAAAGAACACAAAAAAATAAAGGACTGCTCGATTGTCTTCAGTGATAAACTATATAGCCATGGGTCTCATTGTGTTATTCGTATTCGCAGGTAAGTACGAACAAGAGGAATTAGGTTTGATGGCTGGTGGATCCAGGGGGGGGGGGGCACATGGGGCACGTGCCCCTCCCTCTGTTGAGAAGCAAAATCATAAAATTGTAATGTAAAAATGTCATTAATTGATAATTGAAGACCTTTTTTTCCTTGCTTGTCAATTTTTTTTGGGTAAGAAATACATTTAATTTGTGGTTGAAAGCCTTTTTTTTTGCTTGTCCATTTTTCTCGACACGAAATATCCTTAATTTGTGGTTGAAAACTTTTTTTTTTTTGGGGGGGGGCTTGCCAAAATCTTCCTCCGAAAAATTTGCCCCCCCCCCCCCCCCCCCCCTCCTTTGGAAAATCCTGGATCCGCCCCTGGAGAGGGCAGTCGAAATGATGAAATATTAGGCTGCTTTTTGGAAGCTTTGAATCAGATTACAAGTAATCTTGTACTTTTTTTTCACAATCTTGCCTTAATTTCTAATAAAAAAAATCTTTGAAAAAAAAAACTTAACAAATAATTTATCTTCTTTATTTTTGTATAAAAAGAACATGGCAACTGTTTTTGTTAAAAAAAAAACATGCCAACTGATTATTGTATGGTCTTCATTTTTTATTACATGGGATCATTCTTCAATCACGCTCAAACAAATGGTGAAGTACTTGTTGAAACCGAAATCACATGAGACGATTTTATTTGTACCAATACATTGCTATTTCCATCGGTGATGAAATTTCTTTATACAGAGTGATCAATAAAAATGAAATCAAGATCTGTCAACTACTTCTTTATCACAACTTAATCACAGTTTTGATTAATAAATGCACTTCCTACAGGCAATCGCGCGCATACCTTGTTGTAACATACAATTCCATTATTCCTCTTGAATATTGTTCTAACGTTGCTTTATTTGTATCGATCTTAACCCTTTGATATTTTATAGTTAGATATACATTTATAACTGCACGATGGCCATTAACATAATGCCATAGTTATTTCATTGTTCGGTGTTTTTATCAGCGAATAAATAATACAATTAGTCGTTTTAAAATCAGTAACTGTTTCCTTTTGATAACTTAAAACATTATTTGATTCATATTATCATATAAGTAACAATATTTGTTTATTTATTGTTATCTTTTACTTAGATTTTGACTTTATTTTCATGTATGATACGATGATTATGTTGTTTTTTATGTTTTCATCAGGTCATTGATGAAAAACAGTTTTTGCTGATCTTTTGCACCTGATTAAATATGTTCTAATAAATAAATAAAATAACTAAATGTTAAGACTGGTCCACAATCCGATTTTGGAACAAGTCTCATTTATAGCTACCTTTCTGAAAATATGAATGAAAACTATGATTATTATTTGAGGTTCAAATAAACTGAAGGAATGTTAATATAACAATTATGGAGTAAAGGCCAAATTGGTTTCAAATCGTAGCCAATCGTACGATTGCTATGACGTCATATACGAGATATTAAATTGACTTTTATTATAGTAAGGATGATAGCATAATCACAGATTTGAACAGGTATTTGGACGATGATTATTTTGAAATATTACACAGTAAGATATTCCATGTCTCAATAAGAACATCAAATTCTACTACGTTTTATTCCAAAGTCGGATATCAGATCAATCGTAAGATGTGCCGTGGCCTTAAAACATACGTGTACGATCCTGTCCTATATATCTTATCTAATTAATGTTTAGGCACAACCATGCGTGAAATGTATTGTTGTGAGTTATTTATGATTATTATAGTAGTGATGAAGTTAATAAAAAAGTATAGAAATCAATGATTCTCGATGCGCTCTTTCCTTGAAGAACTGTAAATTGTAAAGAGGTCTATAATTATACTAATATTTAGATTATGATGTAATCAGGAGATAAATCCCGATTGCCTTGGATCACTCATAAATCTAAATATCCATCAATAAAAACCAGATTATAAAAAAGAATGCCATGAATCTTTCGGTTGCACGGTCACCGTGTAGGTCCATGGCAACCAAATGGCAAAATAACAGTAGAGCTCGTGATGTAAAATTACAGAAATTTGAATATTTAGATTTAATCAAATAATGGCAAGGCCGGCCGTAGGGGCAGCGCCAGGGTATTTCGATGGGACAGGGGCACTATGAATGTCTTAGATTGAGTGACCGAAGCGTGCGAGCAAAAATTAGGGCCTTTTTATACCAAAAATATAATTTTGTGATAGATTTTGACACAATAATCTAAATTCAAAATCCCCCCTCTCTTCCTTTTTCTCAATTTTCTCCTTTTTTTCTTGACCATGAATATACTTTGGATCCTTGCCTCACAAACCTCCCTCCCTCTGTACGTTAGTGCTATAGAATATACTTATACGTTAGGATTTTGTGTTATATGTTTTCTTCTGCTGGGAATAAATAGATATGATTTTGAACTTGATTGCGGAGTAAAATTTATCCGTTGTAGGTTTGAGAAAAGTGTATGTTTGGGCGATCATGGGAAGGGGGCACTGTTAAAAAAAACGTGATTTTACAGAAAATAAACAGAAGATTATGCAGAAAGCAATAACAGAATCATTCTGTAAATTCATTAAACAGGAACTTTTCTGCAATTCATCAGAACAGGTCTGTTTAAAAAGGGGAAAAAGGGTGTTTTATTCAAGGAAATATGTAAGTTTCCATACACCAAATACCAATTTCCTGTAAGATTACGCAATTCGCTAAGATTACAGGTGTTCTCGAGACTCTGCTGCAGGAACTTCTTTTATTATTTTCTAACAGTGGGGGGTATAAACTTCGAGTAAAAGGGTAAACAATCCACCATAGTAATTAGTGAATGCTAAATAAAAATGTCAATCAACCAGGAATATCAAGTTTAACAACAGTAATAATATACTTTAACAGATGGCGGCTGATTGATGTTAACATGATTTCTTTGCATTCTTTGAATATCTTATAGTTTTATGGTCCAACAGCCAATCAACAGTAGATAGGAATTCAAGTTAAGTCCACCCCAACAAAAAGTTGATATAAATAAAAAGAGAAAATTCAAACAAGCATAACACTGAAGATTTCATCAAAATCGGAAGTAAAATAAGAAAGTTATTTCAATTCAAAATGTTGCTTAATTTCACAAAACAGTTATACGCACAACCATGTCTGTATGCAAAAGAGGAGACTGATGACGTCATCCATTCAATATTTCTCTTGTATTTGTTATAATTGTAAAATATGAAATATTCTTATTTTCTTCTCATTGTCAAGTTAAACAACGATTAATTCCTCCCTGAACATGTTGAATTGGCACTGTGTAATCCTATATGGTTCAATCAAGCTGGTCCCTATTGTCGAATCTGTAAGAAATGAAATATTCTATAATTCAAAGAACAAAAAACAAGAGAAATAGTGAGTGATGGACATCATCGACTGGCTCATTTGTATGTCACTGAGTTGTGCATATTTGTGAAAAATAAGTGAAACTTCAAAATGCCATAACTTTCTTATTTTACATCCGATTTTGATGAAATTTTCAGCATTCCTCTATTTATTCAAATCAATATTTTTGCTGGGGTGGACTTGACCTTTAATAATCGCAATGACAATGAAAAAGATTATAAATGAAATGCAGATTGTGCTAGACTCGATTCACACATTTAACAGTAGGGTGACGTGGGCAATCTTGTAGTTTGACTTGAATGGGTAGGAAGCCCCCCCCCCCACCGCCATATCATCGTACCCAGCAGCTGTGACCGATACATCATTATTGCTCATTATTTTTATCGTATTATCCCAATGTGTAAACATCACAAAATGAGATAGTTAAATGTTTATTTAGTTACAACGCCAATTCAATTGCTGTTATTATCATCGTCATCATGATTTTGTTTAATCTGTATACTTAATAACCAGTAAGCATCGAATTTATATATTGGAAAATAAATCAATTCAATCCATCTCATTTCATGCATATGTATATCGGATTCTTGTAGTATTTTGATGGGGGATGAGTGGACGGGAGGGGGCATTTTGAATCCAAATATTTTCTCAATTGGACATAAAGTAACGTCACTTATATCTGAATTCTCGACGTTCTTATTTCTCCTTCATACCCCCCCCCCCTCAGTCTTTTCTGAGTGTCAGGGTTACCAGACGTACGTCCCGGGTTTCAAGGGACAGTCCCGTGTTTCAGCAATTTGTCACGCGTCCTGTACGACCCTTCCCAGGACGCCATTTTGCCTCGTATTTCACGATTTCGATTACATTTGTGAGAATATTTAAGCATTACTTTTTTTTAAATATGCACATTATCAAAAACGGGGAAAGGGTGAAATGTGAAACCTTTTTTGTTTTGCTTTTTTAATAGTTTGTTAAAATCTATCACATTTTTTGCTCGCTTGCTTCGCTTGCTCGATTTTATTTTTTGTTTTACCCTCAACGAATGTTGGCTCAATGAAAGAGCGTTCGCCTCATGAACGGGGGGTCGTGGGTTTAGACTACATTATTTTGTGAGATTATCCAAGCATTACTTCTTTTCTTAACAATGTACAGTATCAAAAATGGGGAAAGGGTGAAATATGATACCGTTTTTGTTTAATAGTTTGTCAAAATCTATCACATTTTTTTGCTCGCTTGCTTCGCTCTCTCGATTTTTTTTTCAACCCGCAACGAATGTCGGCTCAATGGTAGAGTGTTCGCCTCATGAACGGGAAGTTGTGGGTTTAATCCTTGGCCGAGTTACACCAAAGACTTATAAAAAATGTCTTCTTGCTCAGCGCTCAGCATTTAGATTGGAGAAGGGTAATAAATAAATAAAACATATTATGTTTTTATTTTTATCATTATTATTAATGTCATTAGTATCATTATTATTATTACTATTGTTATCATTATTATCATTATTATTATCCTATTGTTATTATTATTATCATTATGATTATCATTATCATTATTCATAAGGATGCCTGACATTGTCAAGTGCCGTGTCGTGCTATACCTGCAGCGAGAATAATGTGCCTTTTGATGAGCTAGAAGGTGTCTTTGAGTCGACCAACTGCTCAGCACCCAGCCCAACCGACGATTTCGTCGACATTGACAGAAACTGCACTGGAACTTGTGTCGTGAGTATATCAAAAGACAAGGAATTATTTAATAAATCGACTCGTCTTGATTATGAGGCTCAATACCTCACTTGGGATGCACTGCAAAAACGCCAGTATTCTATTGGCAGAGCACTGGTCAAGCATGAAAGAAAGGGTGTGAGGTTCAAATCCCGGTCCGAAGTTGCGTTCAGAGAGGGGATGGGGGCATGAGAGGGGCTTGTCCGCCCAAAGCACGACATCCTCAAAAACAGAAAAGGAAAAGAGAGAACGGTAAATTATGAGATCATTTTTCTGAATATATTATGTCAAAATCTATCATAAAATTGGATTTTGTAATAAAATGTCGATTTTTTTTTCCCCGCTGCTCCATATCTGACACTTGAAAATCTTAGGTTTATTACGCCACTACCGGGCAATGTAATTTTCTCACTTCATTTTTTCTAATGATTATAAAAAAGTTATTATCTTTTTATGGATATCAAAACATGGGTGCAAACGTGTCCTTATGTAAGTCGATTAAAGGTCAAATCCACCACAACAAATACTTGATTTAAATCAATAAAGCATAATGCTGAAAATACCATCGACATTATAATCCACTATTACAATGCTTTATGCAGTCAAATTATTTTTGACGAAAAAATTTGTGAAACTCTATTAACTCTTTAAGAGCCAGGCCAAATCCACCTCAACAAATACTTGATTTAAATTAATAAAGCATAATGCTGAAAATACCATCGACATTATAATCCACTATTACAATGCTTTATTGCAGTCAAATTATTTTCGACGAAAAAATACGTCATTTGTGAAGCTCTATTAACTCTTTAAAAGCCAGGTCAAATCCACCTCAACAAATACTTGCTTTAAATTAAGAAAGCATAATGCTGAAAATACCATCGACATTAAAATCCACTATTTACAATGCTTTATTGCAGTCAAGTTATTTTCGACGAAAAAATACGTTATTTGTGAAGCTCTGTTAATGCGCATAGTTGATTCTTTCTTACTCATATTCCACAGACATTCATATCGCTGTCGTCTCAAAATTACGACATTTTTCGGGATTGCTTTGAGGCTACCCCTTCACAAATTGCGTCAGAATGCGATCGAGGCTGCACAAGGCCTTCTGATTGTCGACAATGTTGTGACACCGACTTGTGCAACAGTGATTCTGTGGATGATATCATCTCTGAGCAACGAATGGGCCAAACATGTTACGAATGCCGTCACAGCGAAATACCATACACCGGTAATTTCAACCCCAGTTGCGGATTGAGTTTCAATTCAGCGGGGGAAGGAGTGAGGTACTCATTTTGCCAGGGTCTATGTTATGTGAGTATCATTAGTTATCTGGGATATATGATACTCTTCAATGTTTATTTCCCCATTCCTTCTTATTCGCCTTTTATTCGCCTCCTCCTCGTATTCCTCCTTGAATGTATTCCTCATCCATTTTCCCAGTCTTCTTCTTCTTCCTTTTTTTAATATTTCCTTTGGCGCTTTGCGCTCACATTCAATCTTTGCTGAGGATATATTAAATTGCCCTATGATATATCATTATTTTGTTTAGTGAGATAATGCCCATGATTACAAAATTGGTCTAAACTGTTTCAATTTCTTTTTTATATAATCTACAAAACTTCCGCTCGAGTTTCGCGCTGGCATTATTCATTTACTGACATATTACCCTTTTCACGTCCCCCCCTCATGATTTCCCCCAATTTGAATTGTGCTTAAAACATTGGTCTTCGAGTCAGTATATAAACACATTTCAGCTCACACGTGGGCTGAAAGTGCACTTTGCGCCCTCATTTATAAAATAGCTAATTGTCAGGTAGATATGACCGAAATCTTGACATGACCGTCAGTTTGGGTATACATGCATTAATATATTTTTTGCTCAAAGTAGTAGTATAGGATAACTACTTCGAAAATTCGAGGGGCACCCTTTAACATTTTTTTTTCTATTGACGTCATAAGCCACGCCCATGTTTACACGATCTCATTTATGAATTTCATATTTTACAGAAAACATATGTTTATTATGAAATCAAAGCTATATAATATAAAAATCAAATGTAAATACATGGATCACGTGCAGTTCATTTAAAGGTCATTTAAATTCTTCAAATGTAAAATTGTGGCACAAAAAAGAATACAACTTGCAAAACATCTCATGCATAGAAAACATGTAGCGTATTATATGCATTTTTTTTTACTCCGTAGAGTGCTATCACTTTCATTGAGGGTGTTGAAGATGTCCGGCGGGGATGCAGCATCGAGGGAGACAATTGTGACTATGTTAACCACCCTTACCGGGAAGACAAGAGTATCCGTTTCGATAATCTTGATTATGACATGAAGTGCTGCCTAGGCTCACGCTGTAACAGCGGTCACTTCGTTGGTCCGTCTGGTGGCGTGATCGCGCTTGCCATTTCCTTGGCTCAAATCCTCTTTGCCCTGGCGCTCTGATTTTACTTTGTTTTTATAGCAGGATTTTTCATTTCTTTTCGTTTAATTCCATTCCATTTCGAAATTATGAGTAAACTTTTAAAAGATATTTAGATATTCTAGATACTTTGTTTTATTATTCATAATGCAATCAGGTACAAACGGAAATTCAAATAAAAAATACATAGGCCTACATAGTTACCAAGGATGTATATAGCATTTCCATTTATTTGAGTTTAGGGGGAAAAAACTGTCGATTAAATGCATGCTAGTGTAGAGGTACCCGTGGACGGAGATCGAAACCTGGACTTTCCAGACTTCAAACTATATCAGCCAACTAGCGCTGCCTCTCGGCTAAGGCGCTCTCTGACGGTAAGCAATTTAGTGGAAACATTGATTACGTTAACAAAAAGAATGATATTAATGCAATAGGCTGGTGGTGGGCTGTAGGAGGCTACTAAAAAATACGAACTTGTAGTGCAGCCTCATGACTGTTAAAATAATTATTATTAAGTATATCCAATAAGCGTTTGCAATGATACATAGGCCGATCCAAGGGGGGGGCAGGGGGCCGCCCCCTATGGCGGAGCAAACAAAAAAGAATACAGCGGGGAAGAAAAAAAAAGAAAGGGAAAAGAGAGAAGAAAAAGAAGAGCAGGAAGAAGAGTGAATAGAATGAGATTAGGGGAGAGTTGGAAAAAAAATATTTCACTTCACTATATAAAATATTCGCTCGCGCTTCGCGCTCGCATTGCCTGTTAGGTGATTTAAATACATGGAGTTTAAAATATAAACTTTTTAAGTCAATGTATTCAAAACTTCAGTTTGGAAATCGAACTATCTTTGTCTTGTTTGAATTTTTAAAAAAGTGCTCTGTAAATTTTTTGAGTTTTATAGTCTGAATATTAACATTTTCTGCTCGGGCTGTGCGCTCTCAAAATTTTATTTGACAGGTAACTATTATTTTTTTTCAATTCATATATCGATTGTAATCAAGAACAAATTGATTGATTTCTTGACCCAAATTGACTTGCATTCAATTCTAACTATCCTGCAATAGTACTCTATAGCTACCCCTGCAATTAAGTTGAGAAATCTGACGTAATAATTATATTGCCCCCCCCCCTACCTGAATTGTCTAGGCCGCATCTATATGTTCAAAAATATCTTTCCATTTCATGGTTTCTAGATTTATTTCACATATATTTCAAAATTTCTGATAATATTGATTATTTTTAACAAATTAGCAATTTTCATTAATCTATATCAATATTTCATACTGAATGAGGAAAAGTAAAGTTGGTAAACACGTTACTACTTGATGTACTTTTTGTAGATATAGTGGTCAGGTAGGCCTATTTTTTAATTGGAAATACGAGAAAGGTGTCAAACTATTTCAATCATGTAACTTAAAACTGCGACATTATGCAGAGAGAGGAAACATTTTACTGATGATTAGTTTTAATCATCTTCTATTTTCTTTATGTCAAGTATCTCTCTATGTCTGACGCATTCAAAATGTTTGACATGTTTGAAGTAGAGCAAATATTTCTCAATGATATAATATACATTATGGTTATCTCTCTGTGTTTAAAATTGTTTTTCGGAATATGTTTGTTACTTTTATTTTCGTTTTTAATGTGTGTACATTATTTACCATATTTATTCGTAAAATAGAAGACCAAGGGACCAATTTTTTTGTCAATATTTTACTTATTTTCTAAGCATTTTAAAAATGCGACTCTAAGTCATACTTAAATCTTTGTGAACAACCCGAGAAGTTTTTTTTTCCTTATAACTTATTACTATTATAATACCAATACCTTCCTCGCAGAAAGAAAGAAAGAAAGAAAGGAAGGAAGGAAGAAGGGGAAGAAGGAAGGAAGGAAAGAAAGGAAGGAAGGAAAGAAATGAAGAAGAAGAGGAGGAAGGAAGGAAAGAAAGAAATGAAGAAGAAGAAGAGGAAGGAAGGAAAGAAAGAGAGAGAGGAAGAAAGAAAGAAAGAAAGAAAGAGAGAGAGAGAGGAAGAAAGAAAGAAAGAAAGAAAGAGAGAGGGGAAGAAAGAAAGAAAGAAAGAGAGAGAGGAAGAAAGAAAGAAAGAGAGAGAGAGAAAGGAAGAAAGAAAGGTTGTGATTCCTATAAGAAAATTATCAAATTTAATTTTGGTTGTTGGAAAGTTTTCAGCTCTTACATGCAGTCCTTTTTTCCAATTTTTAGAGAAGTATGAATTGAAGTTTCAGCTGTTGCTGGTTTTATTTTTAAAGAAATGGTTGGTCTCAGACACTGGCGGATCCAGGGGGGGGGGGGCACAGCCGGCCCATGCCCCCCTTTTGAGAAGCAAAATTATTATTTTTTTTGCTTGTTAATTTTTGCTTGATAATTTTTTTCGGGGACGCAATAGCCTTAATTTTCGG
This sequence comes from Lytechinus variegatus, assembly GCF_018143015.1. Classification (NCBI taxonomy): domain Eukaryota; kingdom Metazoa; phylum Echinodermata; class Echinoidea; order Temnopleuroida; family Toxopneustidae; genus Lytechinus; species Lytechinus variegatus. The sequence continues at coordinate 15,002,269 of NC_054752.1, forward strand.
TTAAAAACCTTTTTTTTTGCTTGTCAAGTTTTTCCTCGGAAAAATATGCCAACTACCTTTGGAAAATTTTGGATCCACCCCTGTTCTCAGATATAATTTCTAATATTTTTAGGTTACTCCTTTTGTTATTTTCCTTTGTATGATCGCTAACTTTTACGGAGGCAAAAAAAAACACCTGACATGCTCGATGAATGAATGGTTTCGTATCTCCCAGATTTGTGAGACGAGTGAATTGTTCGGAGTAATTTTATGAATGAATTTCTCCCTCAAAATATTATTTCCTTCATCAAAATTTACAACCCTTTAATGAAATAGACTTCTCAAGAACTCTGGTTCTTTGGAGCCCCATAAAATCTATAAAAAAAAACATTTTGCCTCAATACACAAAAAGGACTAGAGGAATAGTGATAAAAGAGTGTCACCATAGGCTATCCCATTTTGTTTTACATCCGGTTTCTTATTCACTTTTCGGTCACTTGTTGACTGCTGGTGTCAAGCGCGTAAAACATTCCCCATAGACTTGCATGTGTGTTAAAATGGCACTTTTGAAAAATTCATAAAAAATAAATGTCAAATTAGAGGGTGGAATGTTTACTACCATTGGATAGGATATATATCTGACATTCCATATTTGACCAGGAAAGGGTACCGTAGCCAGCTCATTTTAAAAATAAATCGCCTTTTATGAAGATAACTATGAATTGATCAAATTCATCAACTGAAACAAAATAATAGCCCTAATTAGTCCGCCAGTCAAAAAAATAGTTCCAAGTCACTCATTTATCTTCCCAATTTGGGCGAAGGAAGTTCAGTAGTTACCATTTCTAGAATCAGTGTTAGATTTTGAATCATATTCATACATTTTTGTCAATCAGCAACATTAAATTGAAAAAAATCGAATGGGTTGGGTCGAACGAATATCTTTAGCCCTCCTGATGTAATTAGGCTCATGACACCTTTATTATATGACCTATGAATTTTATTTTTTTGAATAGCTACTTTGCTATTCTTTTACATCTGTACGCTCATACTAGCATAAAAAAATGCATTGAAAATTCCTATTTTCTATGCAATGACCCATTTTAATGTGTTACTCATACATGTTATATTCACTATATGGATGAATACAGGCTGCATACAGCCCATCAGTGAATGCAATGACAATAGCTCCCCATTAATTGTAATATAAAGGTGTATGTACATTTTGTGTAGATATCAGGATACCAGAACTGCCCCAAACATAATTACCAGATATACATGAGATTGAATGAGGAAACAATAACAGAATGAGATCATACTACTTTAGCACATTTGCATTTGACTATTTAATTCAAAATCTGCTACAGGGCTATTGCCTTTCAGATGTAAGAAGGAAGAGATACATAAACAGATGGAAAGAGAGAAAGAGAAAGAAAGATAATTTCATAGATGGCATGGCTTATAAAGGAGGGGGTATAGACTAAGATTGGAGCACACAGCAACCCCCCCCCCCCTCACTCATTAGTTGAGCACTATTACCTAATTTACCTTACTCTGTGCCTTTTTCTAAATTCTTGAAGGTACCACTCTAGTCCTCATTAGTAAAGTTCTCAAAGTTCTATCTCCTCTCTACCCCCTTCCTTCAATATGAGCAATTTGTAAAGGCCTTTCTAACATTAAGTAGGTGATGTACACAAAACAATGATGAATCAGAACATAAAGAGGCAGAGACTCTACACATGCATTGACAAGTCTACATACATTCCCAGGCTTCCATATACACAGACCTACTAACTTTACCTAATATAGCCTTGCTAGCCATTAAATCAATTTTTTGCACCACTTGATGACTAAACATATTGATATCAGTGAGAAATTGTTTGCTACTTAAGAGTTTGGCCAAAACAAACAATATAACAATATAATAGCCCTAATTAGTCCGCCAGTAAAAAACAAAAGTCACTTATTTATCTTCCCAATTTGGGCGAAGGAAGTTCAGTAGTTACCATTTCTAGAATCAGTGTTAGATTTTGAATCATATTCATACATTTTTGTCAATCAGCAACATCAAATTGAAAAAAAATCGAATGGGTCGGGTCGAACGAATATCTTTAGCCCTCCTGATGTAATTAGGCTCATGGCACCTGCAACCATCCTGCCTGTGGGGAATCTACAGGTAGTACTATGTTATGCTAATGCTGTACATAGCATACACTTTAAAAAGTCATTAAAATATCACTTTTGTGATCAAAATTACTAATTTCCATACAAAAGATACAGTTGCAATTTATTTTTCATTAATAACTTAAGAATAATTTTTGTATTCACCAGAGCGCTCAAAAACTTCAGTTTTGGGCATATTTTTGTATTGGTGGAAAGTAATATGGCAAGAAAATTTCCATTTTTCAATCTATATTTTTAATTAAGAAAAAAATAATTTAAAGAATCAAATTTACAAAAGAGCCAACGTATATGATGAATAGCTGTATTGGAAACTGACAGTGTAAGAAAATCAAGCATTTGTTCCCCCCCCAAAGAGAAAATAAAACAAACATTGTCAACCTTATTTTGCCACACATGGAGATGTAACTAATAACAAGGTTATATCATAACCTTGTTCATTGAATGAGTGATTTCGGTACTTGGGTTGAGTTTTCACTTTGTATTCAAATCAACTATTGGGTTGGAATTCTATGGGACGCCAAGTCGTATTCTCTATAATAAAAACACCCTGCAATTCTTATTTGTTACAAAATCAAATGACATCAATGATTTTGTTACAAAATACACTCTTAAAATAAATCAGTCCAATCGACTAGTAGTCAGATGCCAGGGTGCAACTGAAATGCCTAGTCACATTTCTGACGTATTCTAGTTAGAAATAACTCTGTTGTAGTGAAATACGATTAGAAAATACTCAAAAAAGAATATCAGTTGCATTCAGCTGACCCTACGAACTAGTCATTTTCGACTGATTTTTTATTTGTTTTCAGAGTATACACCGACAGTTATGATTTTGTCACAAAAATCATTGATTTTGTAACAGCATACGTGGTTTTACACTTGACGCCTCGTAGAATTCTAGCCATGACTATGTTATGACGGTGTATTTATCTTTCCGCCCATCAAACCATGAATGAATTGAAAAATAAAGCATACATACGTCAAATCTACACCATGACGTAAAAAACAAAAGCCCTAACACAGGGTATTAAAAAAAAAACGTAACCGAAGTTTAAAGGTCGGCTATGTCATGAATATATGATATATTCTTGTTACTTCTATTCTACATAAAAAAATAATGAGTATCTCATCAACTTTAACTGACACCTAGCATGCTTGCGTTACAATATGGGTCACGGCTCTTCGAAGTAATTGAACCTATTTTTCCCAAGTTTTTTTTTACCTTAATGTACATGTACGAAACCAACTTTGTTGTAAGGTTTTGATTTCATCAGAGTTTTTCCCTTCAAACTTCAGAGAAGTGCTATCCTTTTCTGTTATTTTTTTTGTGAGTGACCGCATGGCATGGCAATTACATACCAACTGCCATACTTTTATTTCTGTTGAATACCTTTTTGTCACAACACCGTCAATGTTTTCTCAGTATACCTCCAATGTCGATGCTGCATTTCTTGCATTTGTCTTGGAAACATAGAGCGCGATTAGGACAAACGCCCATATCTCATGCCAAACATTTGCCTGCAAGTAACTAATGATATGCTCAACCAAAATTGCAGCTAGACACCATTTATGTAACTTTTATTAATAAAATATTTAGCAGAAGGTATAACATTTCACTGAAATTTGCAGGGAAAAAACTATATGTAACCAAAACCTTACTACAAAGTGGATTTCCTGCATGTACATAAAAAGAAAATCGAAACTTAGGTTTCGTTTTTTAAGTAGGTTTGTTACTCTTCGCCTTCAAAGGACCATAACCCTGTGATCCGTGACAATGTTGACGCATGCAGGCAAGGTATCAAATTAAAGTTCATGCATGAGATATACTCAACTATGTAGAATAACAAGTGGAACGCCTCTGGCAGTCTCGCCTGCATTACGCGATCCGAAATAACAGCAGTGCCCACTTTGAAAACAGCTATTGAATAATTATTCACAAAAGAAAGTATTCATATGAAGATAAAATACTATATCCATCGACCCAATTGATCTTTGATCATGATCATGTTACCTAATGTGTGCAAAGCAATCGTTCATACAGTGCTTATTACCCTTATGTCTATGCTTCATGAACGACATATAAACTTTCTACAAATCCACACATACTCGCAACATGGCCAAAGTTCGTTAACCCTAAGAGATCTATGACCTCTATCATGTGACCTGAGACTCAGACAGAAGGATCAGTAATGCTTGATTACCCTTATGTCCAAGTTATATCCAATGTCTACATTATAACATTATCAAAAACTTAACCTTGGTTAAGATTTCGACATTGATTACCCCAACATGGTCTATATAAGTTCATTGACTCTAAGTGACCTTTGACCTTGGTCAGGTAACCTGAAACTTGAAAAGGGTGTTTAGTAATACTTGATTATCCTAATGCCCAAGTTTCATGACATAGGTCTGTATACTTTTTTAAGTTATGACATTTCAAAAACTTAACCTTGGTTAAGATTTCAATATTGACGACGCCGCCTCCGTCGGAAAAGCGGCGCCTATATAGTCTCCCTCAGCTATGCAGGCGAGACAAAAATCACAAGAATAAATCATGTATTCTTGATTTAGCTGACCATTGAACTTCAGTTACATTTTTTAGAAACACCCTGTAGAGCAAACAAACTGGAGTAAATACAAGTATCCGAAAACCGGATCTGAAATATGTAGATTCGAAAATTCAATGCTTAGAAATAGATATTCATTATTAATGGACAAAACTCTCGAAAAACACCGGTAAATCAATATTTATGTTAAGAGCATACAATACTGAAAAGGGAATATCCCTAAAATTTTGAACAGTCCTATTCAGAGCGGGCAAAACCAACGGATGACTAATCTATGCAAACATGGTGTGTATAATAGCCTTGTACTAATACTTCCGATTAATTCAGAAAACATAGCATTGTATACACTGTTAAAAAACCCGTGATTTTACAGAAAATAAACAGAAGATTTTGCAGAAAGCAATAACAGAATCATTCTGTAAATTCATAAAACAGGAATTTTTCTGCAATTTAACATAACAGGTCTGTTAAAAAAAGGGGAAAAGAGTGTTTTATTCAAGGAAATTTGTAAGATTCCATAAACCAAATACCAAATTCCTGTAAGATTACGCAATTCAATAAGATTACAGATGATCTCGAGACTCTGCTGCAGGAACTTCTTTTATTTTAAGGATAAATTTTCTAACAGTGTAGAATAGGAGAACTATGTTATAAAAAAAAGATCTCCTGTCTGCAGAAATTACTTCTGTCAACACGAATCCCAGTGTTTATGTAACTTTAAAAGATGATAATTATTCGTTCCGGTTGCAATTTTTTATAGTAGAGGAACTGTCGCATGAAGGCAAAATGTTATTTTTTCGTAATGCTCATAGGAACTGGTTTTTCTTTTCATCAAATTATAAAAAGGCCGCAATTCTAGGTCAAATGCACAGTAACAGGATAAAAAGTATATGTATGAAACAACACACAAATTTAGGGTTTATTTGTTATCCATTCATGTATTTTGAAAAGAATGGTATTTAAAGGGGTACTCCGGGCTGAAAATATTATATCTGAATAAATAGAGGAAAGCGCTGAATATTTCATCAAAATCTGATAACAAATAACGAAATTATCGAATTATGAATTTTATTAATATTTCATAAAAAAACAATTATATTGCACGCCGTCATGAATATTCATTAGGTGGGCTGACGTTATAGTGTCTCCACTTTCGTCTTTATTATGCTGTTACATGAAATCAAAATCATTTTATCCTTGTCATATACATTTGTGTTTGAAATGCTTCCCTCGTAACAAAATATCTGCAGCAAGGAATGTCTTATGTAGGCTGAAATAACATGGTTTAAGCAGATGAAGACAAATCAGATAAATAATACACTGAAAATTTCACCAAGGGACAAGGAATAACAAAGTTGCGACAGTTTAAAGTTTGAAGATTTTGCCTCCTTTTGGTGAGTTCTATGCATAATGTCTTCATGAATATTCAATGAGTAACCTGATTAAGTGTCATATCTCCGTATATTTTGTATTACCTTAAGTGAATATCATGTTTATTCAAATTCTATGAATAAAAAAATGGATTAACTACTGATTTTAATGTGTAAAATAATAATTGCTACAGCTTTGTTACTATAGGGATACATATTATCATGCATGTATGAAAATATGAAATAATAGCATACATGTAAGAGAAATGGAAAATAATGACCTAATATCATCCGCCAACATATTGCATATTTATGATGGCATGTATTTAACCGAATTCACAAAATATTGCTGAATTTTTAAATTCAATAACTTCATTCATGAAATTTTCAGCGTTGGCTCTGTCAATTTCGCTCTATTGATGCAGATATAATTATTTTCAGCCCGGAGTACCTTTTTTAAAATCTAATGACTTTCTCATTTTATATGTACATCCAGTTTTCATGAAATGTACAATTTTATGCCCCCCCCCCGGGGGGGGGGCAGTCAAGTGTATTGCTATAAACATGCGCGACCAATCTATTTCCCAACACCCCCTAAACGAGTTTTCTCTGTGTGCAAAATAACCCCCTAAACACGTTTTTTTTTTCTGCGGGCTTTATTTACACATTTTGGCCCCTAAACTAGTTGTCGCCAGAATATGACAAAGGGGAAAAGCTTGGGAAAAAAACATAACCTAATCACGATTGGTTAGTCTTGAAAAAAACTTTGGAAAATAAACATACCCTTAATACGTTTGAAGTGAGCCCAGTCCCCCAATCTAGGACTCGTCTGTTTGACTTGGCAGAAAATATGAAAGTGTAGATCTATTCGCGTATTAAATTTAAGTAGAAGTAGGTATGCAGTGGCGTACCTAGGATTTTCCACAGGGGGTGGGGGCAAAACCGTCCGCCCAAAAATTTGACAAGCAAAAAAAAAGGTATTTAAGCTCGTCAGGGGGCAATAAAGGTCCGTCGGGTGGGGGGGGACAAAAAAGATCTTTCAAGCTCGTCAGGGGGGACAGGGATACGTCCTTTGCATGGGTTGTGGCTCGTCAGGGGGGCAGACTGCCCCCCGTAGGTACGCTAGTGTATGTCATTTATGAAACGAAATCTTATTTCTTTCAAATTGTTGACACAAAATTTCCTAGCTCCTGTTCGAAAAGGGTTAACACCACAGTTATACTGCCACTCACAATATGCTAGTTTATTCCGCTTTTCGGCAACAAACAAAAGTATATGTACGGTGGCCGAATATTCCTGCACATCCATCTATTCTTGTTCTACTCTCACTGCCAATTCATGCAATTTCGACTAGGCCCAAAGTGCCGGGCTGGGGCGCTGACCATTCCAAATATCACAATCGGGTGCTAATTTTCAGGATTTTTGTACAAGGTTTAAAAAAAAGTGTGGGTGCTGCCTCTGGTTCCGCGGCCCCGAATGTGACCCACATATAGGTATACATTCATATCTTACGTAGATGTGTAAAGCTGAGCATACGTAGGTGAAAATTAAAAACAAATTAGGCAAGTATAAGTATGAATAGTTGCAACATGTTAAAAATTCTTGGATGATTAATTATGAATTTATTATTGATGTGGTGATTGAAGTTACAACATATTTTAAACAACTGTGCATAATAATACAAAGTCGACTGATGAAATTAGCGAAAATGGAACGAGTAAAAATATTACAAAAGTTTGTCAACTATGAAGTGTCATCAGTGGTAGAGCTCAGTGGAAGAGTGCCCGCCTCATGATCGGGAGGTTGTGGGTTCGATCCCTGGCCAAGTCATACCAAAGACTTATAAAAATGGAACCTACTGCCTTCTTGCTAGGCGCTCAGCATTTAGATTGGAGTAGGGTAATAATAACGTATATGCAGGGCCCATTGGTAGAGCAGTTTCTTAACTGAAGTGGCTACCCTGGGTTAATAAAACGTTATTATTATTATTATTATTAACATTCAATTTCTAACACATTTAATGTTATTGGACCTGCATTATACATTCATATCTTATAAAGATAGCGTGTAGAATGAAACAGAAAAAAGGAACATGCAAAACCAATTTTTTTTACAAACAATAGGCTTTCCCTATGCATTTACAAGACGTTCGGAAAAAAGAAGTGGCAGCTTTATTCGACTGTACAATAATTACAATTTGCCCCCTTCCCTCTTCATTTCTCTCTATAGGCGTATTTCGGATTTTCAAAATATACAACTTCAATCTATTTATGACAATGAACTGCCTATATACACTCTATAACAATAATATTATACAATACTTTCAATTTGCTGTAAAGTGGTAATATCATCAGATTATGAGATTGTGTTTTAATCCAAAAAGCCATACCAATTCCAATTGAAAGACATTTCTTCTCTGTATACTTAAGTTACTGTTAAGGTAATTAAACTGGTGTTCACGTTACACTTAATCGAGTGGCAATTGTTAAAAGGGTAGCATTCATTTTTTCATTTCTATATATTCGGCTTAATATTGCATTAAAGAAATCGTAAAATGGTCACAGTCAAGACTTACACATACAAAGTTTCCGGTTACACTTCGTAATAAAGAAGGTTCTTTAATCCAAAGTTCGTAATTCCGAAACATGTAAATTGCCTATACCTCGACGTTCGTCAATCCGAAAAAGTAAAAGGGTTCGTTAATCTGTACATTTATGGAGTTACTCCAAAGGTTCGATAATCCGAAAACGAAATAAGGTTCGTTGTTCCAAAGGTTCAATAGTCCGACAACGAAATAAGATTCGTTGATAATTACGTTTTCGGACTGACGAACCTTCGGAATTACGAACCTCATTTCGTTTTCGTATAAACGAACCGTCGAAATTACGAACCTCACTTTGTTTTCGGACTAACGAACCTTCGGAATTACGAACCTTCGGAAATACGAACTTTCGGAATAACGAACCTACGGAATAACGAAGCTACGGAAATAAGTATGTATGCAAAGTTTCCAGATACAGAAAATTCAAAGTCCATTTGGAGTAGGGAATTGTCTCCACCAGCACTGCCTAAAACCCTTTCACTGGTTGCCTGTTCCGGGCTTCAGCCGTATGGTGATCTTTACGATGAACTGTTCCGCATGGCCAATGGTCAAGAAACAGAAAGTGGCTAAAGTTTCTGCGAAAATGGACATTCGTGGCCGCATAAATGAATGGGTTTATGGTCGAGTTGCACCATACCATAACTTCTAGAACCTCCCACAAAACAGCAGAAGCACAGTTTGATCCACAGAAGGCGAAGACTACTGTCATTATTTTGTAAGGTGTCCAGAAGAGTATGAAGCATCCCGTGAGGATACTCAAAACGATGGATGCTTTTCGATGCTTGACTAGTCTGTTTCTGCTATTCTTGTCTCGTAGGTCTATTCTAATTGCATCAGGGGACGCCATCTCAAAGCTGTTGATGCTTGCCTCTCGCTTCGATCTCGCAGCCTCCATGCTCCGAGTGTCACCGACAGTGGGTGAAATCGTTTTTCCCATGCTCGTCGGCTTTTGATGACATGAAACTTTGACATGCAAGCTTGTACATACGGGTTTCTTGGTGGCAGCATCAGATGTTTGCTTTGGAATCTGTTCATTGCAATACAGGGGAATTTGACGGTCATCACTTTCCTTTGTTCTTCTCCGAATGTTCAGGTAGACGAAACAGTTCAACACGACTGCGACGGCAAGTACGGTGATAAAGACAATAAAGTTGATGAACAATGTCGCAAAACGGTTGTAGACGAACGCCATTCTACATGTTTCAGAGTGATCCGCATTAGTTTGACCGGTCATGGAACTCCAGGTGAACTCTAGGAACGAGAAGAAACCTATTACGATCGCCCATGTTGACGCAAGAATCAGTCCTACCCTCTTCTTTGTCTGGCATAATTTGTACTTGAGACCCATGGTGACCATGCAGTAACGGTCCCAGCTGATGTAAGCCATGGTTAGAATAGACACCCAGCTCACCGTATAGTCCAGGACTAGCCATAACCTACAGGCAATTTCACCAAGTGGCCAATGCCCCACGATGAACCTTGATAGGTTGAAAGTTAAACTGCATGCACCGATAAAAAAGTCCGTTACAGCGAGATTCAGAATAAAGAGATTTCCAACTTTAGATCGAATACGCGAGTCTCGAACATAAGCCACAATCACAAAGACGTTTCCAAAGACAGTCACGGTAATGATAATTGTTTCTATTAATGCAATTATGACAACTGCTGCAGTTGGGTAAAGCACGGTTCCTCTTGCCATAATGGATTCTTTTGATTTTACCCGATTTATAATCAGAAAGTAAAAGTTTAAACTCAATTACAGAAGGACATGCATGGATCCATCCTATAGGGTGGATTATAAGCAGTCAGTGAAGTCATAGGCCCTACGCAGAAAAGAAAGTATTTGGCCTAAATCTCCCTGGGGACGATTCGAACGTTGTGTCGCATCCGGGGTGCTAATCATTGTCAACAAAATATTATTTACATCTTATAGGCGACAGGCTGAAGAAATGTACCTTTTTCCCAACTCATTAACACCAAAACGCACCTCTCGCAAGATCTCACAGCACCACGTCGCCGCATAAACTTCTATTGGGCATTCTAACGACGAATCACGTCTACAAACATTAATTTCTGCAGAGCTTAATTATTATCTCCATTCCATGGTTTGTCACGACGACGCTACGTGTATGGAAGAAAAGTTAAAGTCACATGAATAAGACCAGCAAACATCACGCGTACTAATCTGATACTTTCATCTCTCTTAATTATGTAGGCCTAGACTAGTGAAGGTAATTGCCTTTTAATGGTCATTGGTGGCGGAGTAAAAATACTTTATTTTATTGGAGAGATTTTTGATATGGTTGATGGATGATGATGAAAAAATTGTCCGGTATAAAGATGGCACGAAGGAGAGTACAAAAGACCCAATTTCACCCAAACCAAATTTTATTTGTGGAAGCGATGCTATCAAAATTTGTTTTTCTCCTCAGTACGGCCGGGCCGGGAGGAGCCCCATCGCTTGTCATAACCATGAGAGGCATAATTCTCATTGACAATCTTTATTCTCAATTTTCGTTTCAGGGGCGGCGATCCTGGGGGTCGAGCACAGTGCCCCCCACACTTTTTAAAGCACTGAAAAAGTATGATTTTTTACGCAAGAAATGCCCCCTCACGAACGTGTACTGTGCCTCTTTCATCGGAAGAGGACGGGTTTTAGGTGTTACCAAGTGCCCTTTCTTCGTATAATTTTTATTAAACAAAAATTCCCCGGACGGACGTAATTATGTTCCATTTTTCGCCTGACAAGGATCCGCTGTATGCGTTAGCAATTAAGTGCCATATCTCGTACCAGTGCCAAATTTCAACACCCCCCCTCACGAACATGTCCTGTGCCCCTTTCACTTGAGAAGGATCGACTAGTTTAATGTTTGAGCAAGTGCTCCCTTGTCTTTCAAGTGCCCTTTCTCGAATCAGTGTCCCTTTTTGCCCAAGAAAAGTTCGGAGAAAAGTGCCCCTCACGAACGTGTTTTGTGCATAGGCGGCGGAAGCGGGGGGGGGGGACGTCTCCCCCCCCCTAAATTTGTTGTTGATGACCTTTTTTTTTTTTTTTTTTTTTTTGCTTGTCAAATTATTTTCCTACGTCCCCCCTAAAATTTTTAGGTTGAGAACCTTTGTTTTTTTTTTCCCCTAAAATTTTGGGCTTCCGCCGCCAATGGTTCTGTGCCCCTTTCACCTGAGAAGGACTCGTTTTATGTCTGAGCAATAATGTTGATCCCTAGTATAAGTGACCTTTGTCGTGCGTATTCAGTGCCCCCTTTTACCTAAGAAAAGTCCCCCAATGAACGTGTTCTGCCCCTTTAATCACCTGAGAAGGACCTGTTTTATGTGTTAACGAGTGCCTCTTTGCCTTGTCATGGCCGTGTCTGTTATATGAGTTGTCCTGAAAAACCAAAACCACTCTTTTTGTGCCCAAGGAGCGCCCGGCCGGATTCTTTATTGAGCACCGTTTTATACTTCCTTCTGCAGGTGCATAATAAATGAGAAAAAAATTGTGAAAATTAACGTACATGTATTGTGGGGGTATTTTTGTCATTTTTTTAAGGTCATGGCCGTACGCAGCAGGGGGGAGGCAGAAAGGCAGTTGCCCCTCCCCCGGAAATTTTGAAAATTCACATTGTTTTACTGCAGATTTAAAAAAAAATGTACAAAAAGAGGCAGTGGCGGAACCGTGATCCCGGAGAAGACAATTAATTGGAGGGGAATTGTATTGTTTGTGAACAATGCTGTGCCTCTCCAATGCTTTGTCTCCTCCGGCCACGGTCCGCCACTCGAAAGTAGGCACAAAATCTATCAATATCACTTAACAAAATGCAAAAGCACCTCTATGATGCATGCAGTCGCTTCGCTCCCCCACTTTCGAGTTTTTTCCCAGCAAAAGTTTACGCATGCTCCCCCTTCCAGCGAAAAATTTCTGCATACGGCCGTGTTTAAGATATAGTGCTCTCATTTTTCGAAAGAAAAGGGGCCTTTTTTCCCTGCCCCCCACCCCCTCCCTTTCAACTTCGCTCCGCCACCCTTGTTATCTCCACTTTCAAGTTTGTGATAATATATAAGGATACAGCTAATATCTTTAGCATATTGTTTAAAGCCAAGCTCTATATTTGTTGTTTATACAATATGAAGATCTTAATGTAATCATTAATTAAGAATAAAACTCTTCGAGCCAAATTAAGTAGAAAATCAATGAGATCAATCTCATGAAATTAGGAGACAATGGAAAGAAGATGTGAACAAATCTCCGGAATCGTGGGGAAGGGGAGGGGTCGATTTTTTCAGTAGGCCTAACATGAAAATTATCATCAAATTATGATTTAATGCAGCATGTTATCCCCACTTCCTAACGTTCAGTTGAGCCCCCACTCCCATTTCATATTAGTTCCGCAACCCCTGCTGCTAGAAAATTAATATATTAGTCAGGGTGACCAGACGTCCCGTATTTCCCGGGATTGTCCCGTATTTTGCTTATTTGTCCCGGCGTCCCGACAAACCCTTCCCGGGACGTCTATTTGTCCCGTATTTCAGAATATTGAACAAAATGTATTTAAACGGACGAATTTTCATCAAAATAACCAACACTGCAACAGATGACGAAGCAGAGACAATAAAATCTATAGATCTAAATAAACTTTTGCAAGTTCTGCTGTTATTTTCTTGCTAACCCAATACATCGCAAACAAACTGGCCTCCTACCATTGTGTGGCAGGCTACTAGCTAGGCATGTAGGATCTGAGCAGATTCTCTCCACCAAACATGCCAAAATAATCACAAAATAGGCGGGAAATTTGTATGACTATATTATGGGTTCTCAGATTACTGATTTGGAGATGTAATCTCGGAGGAACAAGTTATTGAGTTTTCATAACTAGATCTAGTTGTTTCAGCTTTCTTTTTGAGTCTTGTTAAAATGATGCCGCTATGTTTCATCCAATTTTAAATAAAAATATCACTTTGAAATTTTATTCATTTCTAAAACATTTTTTTTTATTCTAACAATATATTTGAAAAACACCAAATATTATGATTTTTGTTAGATGATTGGATTTTTTTGCTTGATGTTTGAACTTTTTTCCTCACCTTTCTTTCTTTTCTATCCTTTCTTTTCTATCCTTCTTTCTTCGTCCTTCCTGCTTGCCCATTTTTGTTCCATCTATCTTTATTTCATATTTGTCTTTCCTGATCCTTTCTCTCTCTCTCTCTCTCTCTCTCTCTGTTCATTTTTCTTTCTATCCTCCTTTTTCTTACCCGTCTTCTTTAACAAATATCCCTTTTTTTTCTCCCCATCCCTTCCTCTCCTTTTTCTTTTAATTCTTTCTCTTCTTCCATTATGTTTTCATTCCCTCCTCACCTCAATTCTTCCTCCCTCTCTTTCCTCCTTTCTTTCATTCTTCATTTTACTATTCTAATTTTTTCCCTTATTTTTTCTCTCCCTCCCTCCCTTAATTCCTTCCTTCCTTTCCTCTTCCCTTACTGCTTTCCTTCTTTCTTTGTTTGCTTCTTTCTTTCAAAGAATGAAGGAAACATTTTTCTTTCCTTCATTCTTTTATTCCTCCTCCTTTTTCTTACTCTTTTTCTTTCTCTCCTTTATGTTATCTTTCACAAATTGTATTCTTCTTCCATTCCTTTGTTTTTCTTTCCTTCTGTATTCAATTCAAAGAATGACGGAAACATTTTTCTCTCTTTTATTCTTTCTTTCATCCTTTTATTCTAACTTTCATTTTCCCCCCTTCATTTTCCCTTACTTTTGTCTTTCTTTCTTCTCAATTCATCTCTTTTCTTTAATAATAATAATAATAATAATAAAGGTATATTTACCCAGGGTATAGCCACTTCAGTTCCGAAAACTGTTCTCCCAGCGGGCCCTGCTATTATTGCCCGGCTAAGCTAGGCTACCTTCTCGGTGCACACAGCTTTTTGAGGAATTACTTCCTGCCGGTACCCATTTACCTCACCTGGGTCGAGTGCAGCACAATGTGGATAAATTTCTTGCTGAAGGAAATTACGCCATGGCTGGGATTCGAACCCACGACCCTCTGTTTCAAAGTCCGAAGACTAATCCACTGGGCCACAACGCTCCTTTCGTCTTTCTCGTTCTCTCCTTCATTCTTTCGTTCACCCTCCCTTCCAGTTCTTTATAATTTTTCACAGGTGTAACACGTGTAGCCTTATTTGATCTTTTTGTCGATTGTCCCGTATTTCATTTTGTGAAATCTGGTCACCCTGATATTAGTGTAAAATTATATCAATACGGTTCCCGGGGGGGCCACTTCCATTCACGAGTGGATACCATGCGCGACCATGGGGTCTCGAAAAGCACCCTAAACACGTAATTTCCATATTCTGAAAATGCACCCCTTAACAAGTATTGGCGTGTGAAACCCTACCCTTAACAAGTATTGGAAACAAAACGATACTCTTGGCAAATATTCCCTGAAATGAACCCCTAAACAAGTACAGGAATGTTTTATTGTTACGGGTCCTTCGGTCGTCGATCGGCTTTACCCTTTAGGCCCCCATCTCACTAGGATGGCGATCATGGCGACCATGGCGACCATGGCGATCTTTCTAAATTCCGCAAAGCGTAGCAGAATCGTCCTCAAATTCTATTTTTAGCCTGCGAGGCGATTGCACTACAACTTCACTGCGACGGACCTGCGCTGAAGGCGATGGTAATACGCTGGTAGTACGACGCTGCCACTCTCTTGCCACGAATTGAGGCAGATGTGATGCGCTGCTTTTGCGATCAAAGCGACCGTACAACGAGGCCCATACGCTAATTAGGACCTCGGTACGGTGGTGCTACGAATGGAACGATTGTGTTACGTTCATGATGGGCTCTTGAAACGATTTCAAGCAATCGGCATATTGATCGCGGCACATGAGACATTTTTCAGTCGATTGCCAACCTCCGATCAAGATGGATGTCCAGAATTTGGTTGGACTTATACATCTTAGCATTATACAACAACTTCAGCTAGAAGTTGAATACGAGGACCTGATACGAGGACAGTGGAATGAGGAGGCCAAAAAGATACTGGGTCCGATCCTGGCTGTCACTTAAGTCATAATATACAATATAATAATATATTAAAATTTCACTCAAAAGATGTCGATGAGCCTAATAGTTAATATGAGGGATGCATCCAGAATTTCATAAACGAGCAAAAAAATGTTTTATATTTTGTTTATTTTTTTCCACAAAAGTTTGTCATTCAAAATTGTTAGGTAAATTCCTTTCAAATTTGCTTTCAAGAAGTAGTCTACTGATGTGAGAGCACTCATAAGGGGGGGGGGCACAATGCCAGAATCCCCATAAAGTGTGCTTTCCCAATCAATACATCAGTGATCGAATCATTAAAATTTTAATATTGTTTACTGTCACTGTAGTTAGAATTCATTCTATTTTTATAACATATTCAATCTATATATTTTTGCGGAGGTAACCCATTTCATCATCAAGACATGCGAGCGTCTATTTTTCTCTCTTTCAAGCTGGCTCAGCAGTTAGATTTCATCCTCCTACTATACCTCCTCCTCCTCCTCCTCCTCTTCCTCCTCCTCCTCTACCACCACCATAACCTCTTGTTCGCTTCCTCTTGGACCGCCGGCATAACAGATTGGGCAGCTTCCCTTTTTGGTCCTTTTTCTGGGAAGTATATTTGAAAACGTCGTGGTGTCGCCTCGTAATCTGTTGAAAATGTGATAATCCGCTACCATCGGCACGTTGTTTCATAGCAGCGCAGACGGTCGCTGCTCAGTCGCTGCCCAGTTATCAGCGGCGCAGCAAAAGCGCAACGCGAATGCCTGCAGCGGGCTGAGAACGTGTGCCACATGCCACCCAAAGGGAAAGCGTCGTGGTGGAAACGGTGTGAAGCGTGTCGAGCGCAAGGCAGTCGCCTCGTAAACGGAAGCAGCGTAGCAAAATTGTCTTGGGAACGGGCCTGAAAAACACGGGCGATCGGTGCCGCTTTTAATGCGCTTCTACTACGCTTTGTGCGTTGGAGCTTCGTTACAGCTACGAATATGTCGTTTGTAATACGCTCTTGACTCGATTATGATGCGCTTTAGCACCTCCGCGATCTCGCTACGTAAGTTTTGAACATGTTCAAAATTTTGTGGCGACCAGGAAGATGGTGGCGATCCTTGCCGCTTCAGAAAAGATCAAGGTACGACGGAGAAGATTGAAAAGATCAAGCCACGTTCAAGCTACGATATACCACGCTTTGTCGATTTTTGACGATCGCAGCGGAATCGCCATCTAGTGAGATGGGGGTATTACTTTGGTTTAGTGCGACCCCACCTTCTACACCTCGCGCAAATAGGACTCTAAACACGTAGTGTTGGGGCAAAAAGGACATCCTTTATAAAACATTTTAATTTTGTTTTATCATCCCCGCAAATTCGACCCTAAACACGTAATTTTCCTAGCGAAATAGATACCCTTTTTTCATTATTTTTGTGTTTTTGACACCCTTATCACGTTACGTACGTAACGTGCCCTATCGTGAAAAGGACATCCTTTTTACGTGTTTTTTTGGTCGCGCATGGTATCCACTCGTCAATGTAAGTGGCCCCCCGGGATACGGTTGTACTAGATTTCGAGACCTCTATCTCCTGATCTCTCAGACTCCGGGCTCACTCTTGTACCAAATGAGCAAGCCCTGGTATAGTCTCTTGCTGGCGTGCAAAAGACCCAACATACAATGAAATCTACCCACAGTCGTCGCCTAGGATATGTATTGATGAAAAAAGTATAGACGTGGGTCTGTGCGGGTCTGTGCATTCAGAATATTTCTATGTGCCAATCCCTATGAAAATACCGCGAATTGGTTGAAAAAACTACACAAAGTGATTTGAACGAAAAGAGATGAAGATATCCGCCTCGCAAGTTGTGTTGATTGTTATTTTATTATGTGTTTTTTTAAAGCTACAAAATAAAGAAGTCTTGAATTTAAAGACTATTTCTGCAAGAGGGACTTTCCCTAAAATTTTGCGCATGCGTTCGTTCTCGCGTATACTCGGAGTCGGATCGCGGAGTGAAGCATCCATCTTCTGGATAAAATAACAAGGTCAGGGTTACGAAGAAAACCTGATCAGGTAGCTAGACAGCTGGTAGACGTATGTTTGGAGGAGTTTTTAAACCTAAAAAAACCCCAATTTTTTTCCTGTCTCTGTAATCGGTGAGTGGAACCAATGCCCGTTTTGTAAAGTTATGCAAAGCAGCAAAGTCTGGAATTCAAAGTCTGGAAAAGGCCAATAAATTTCCATGTTAATTGTTTAGCCTATTTATTGCATGAAAACAAACAATGTTTGTTGAATATATAATTATTGATATCCTTATTTTTTTCAATGATGGTATACCCAGTATCGAGGGCATATATTATTTCATTGATGCATGTTTGTATAGTATTACGTTGTATTTAAAGGTAGCTAGCATAATCATAAAAACAATTGACGTTCCTAAATTTCTGTTGATGAAATCAGAACATTTGAGAGAAAAAAATTAAGCCCTGAACATTGAAAGAGCTCAAGCAGCAGTAACTGGGCGTTGTGGCGTGCGCCTGTAATCCAAGCTGTGGGGAAGTTACAAATTGATGCAGAGGTTCGAGCCCTGGTCACGTCTTTCGGATGGTGACGTTAAAGGTCGCCGTCGGTCCCAGACGTAAATAATCATATCTGATTGATACACGTCTGACAAAACTAAAATACACACACACAGTAGTGAGCCTTGCTTATGCTAGACCAAAAGCTCCAGTCTCTCTCTTAATTTCAGAGATGCCAAGTTCAAAGACCAGATATGCGTGAGATTTTCGGCGAATCGGAGTGAGATCACAGACATTGTGTATGATGGTGGGCCCCAAGTCTGCGCACCTAACAATTTGAGTTAAGATTTAACATGAATTTCTTCTTATTTCACAAAATCTTTCAGTTGATAATGTTCCTTACATCATAATAAGTTAGTGTGCCAAATATCTCATAAAAATTTGAAAGAAATATATAATTTTCTTGGAAAAAATCTCGGGCAGTCATTTTCAGATTGAAAAAAAATGGTACCCCATGTCTGCGCACTCATTCACTTAGCACACGAATCGAGGATTTTGATGACAAAAGCTGTATTTTGAGGCTGTCACATAAAATGCCCTGAATTCATTATTTTTCCACCATTTTGAGTCGGATTTTTTCATGAATACCTGTGTATGTAGTGCATGTGTAAAGTTCGTGCTCGTTGCGTATCTTCTGTAACTAAAATCGCGCAGATACGCGGGTGCGCAGACTTGGGAGACCGCGCAGACATGGGGGAACTGACCATACAATGTATATGGGGATAGGCTGTGATAGTTGCGTGAGACAGAGATTTGAGGGGATGAACAAGAGTCCAAAATGGTTGAGTCTCACGCATAATGCGTGAGAATTGGTAGCTCTGTAATTTTGTCAGTTTTTGGGGGGGACTTTGCCTTGCTTCATTAAAGAAAATAAAAAGTGGAAAAAAAAATGTTTTTTAAAACTCATCAAAACAGGGATTTCAGCTCTCAATGATTTGATTAACCATGTTTTCTGAGGTTTCATTTTAAAATGCTGACATTTTACTACCAACCGCAATGTTATAATGTGTACATCTAAGTCATCTAACTAAAATTTAGTAGAACACATGGTACAGAGAGTGAAGCTTTTGGTCTGTTTCTGGTCTATGCTAATTGCTCTAGTGAGCCCAACCTTTTTGAGAGCTTCATTAGACCACCCTAGATTTTTTTCAATAAACTTTATTTTACATGTACCTTTTACAGTGCTACCAATTTTATCCAAAACATATTCTTCTTTGTAGTAATACCTACTTGAGATAGGTTCATTCAATGAACTTCATTGAAAGTTCAAAGACTACTTTCCTATAAAGTATTTTGAGAAATCAATAATTGTATCGAAATGATATTTGAATATTTGAATCATTCTGCCATATTCTCTTGCAGAGATTGAAGCTTGCCAGGAGTCATGATGGGAGTTAACCTGTCAACAAAATTATCTGCACTGGCCATTGTTTTACTTATGGTGTCAGCTTGGCTAGTTGGATGTGGCTGGAGAGATGATACATGGCAATTTCAAGTTTTGTTTATTGGTACGTTAGATAGATCAGTGGTGTGGGGGGGGGGGGGTTACAGTTGTTCAACCCCCCCCCTCTAAAAAATTGTTGAAGACCTTTTTTTTTGCTTGTCAAATTTGTGTCAGTACAAAACAACCTAAAATTTGTGGTGAAGACATTTTTGGGGGGCTTGTCAATTTTTTGGGGGGTACAAAACGATCGACCTAAAATTTGTGGTGAAGAGCTCTTTTTTTTGGGGGGGGTCAACATTTCGTTCATCTTGAACCCCCCCCTTCCAAAATAAAAAATAAGCTATTGAAATCCTTGCATTTGATTGGCTGAGAGCAAATTAGCAAAAATCACTGACAATACTCTTCATAAATGCTCCATGATTTTATACATGACTGGACTGGATGTATACTATAGGTCTAATGACACTAGTTACGCAATATGATTTTAGATGCCTATTGGCAAGTATTCCCTGAATTGAATCCTTAAACAAGTACAGCGATATTTGAATTGTTATGTTATGGACGTCGGTTGTCTTTATCTTAGCTTTACCTATGTACATCATTGGGTTAAGTACAGCCCCACTCGCGCAAATCGTACTCTAAACACGTATAGTGTTGACTCTTGGGGAAAAAAGTATGATCTTTTATAAAACATTTTAGTCTTAATTTTTTTAAACCCTCGCAAATTTGACCCTAAACACGTAGCTTTCCTAGCGAAAATAGATTAGATAGAAAAGAGACGATTTTTTCATTATTTTAGCGTTTTGACACCCTTATTACGTTACGTACGTAACATGCCCTATCTTGAAAAAAAACGTGTTTTTTTTGTCCCGCATGGTATCCACTCGTCAATGTAAGTGCCCCCCCCCCCCCCCCGAGTTCAGATATATAATTATTGAAAAAAGGTCACTTTATCTTTAAGAAATATCTATTACAAAGAAAAGAAAAGAAAACGAGCTTTACATAGTTGACCTATATTAATGTACAGACTTTATATTTTGGGGGGAGCTTAATATTATAGGTTGTTCATTTAAAATTACGTACATGTAACTATGTAGATCAAGTAGAAACAAGCTTGATATGTGAATGATAATTATTTTGTTTTTATTCTCAGGTCTTGGAGCTCTTTTCCTTTGCCTGTTCTGTTTATGCCTTTATCTTGCAACCCTCCCCTTGCCTGAACATGACGACATCATCACCTTCTTTTGTCACATCCTCTCTGCCACTGTTTCTTATCTTCATGGATTGTCCTTCCTTCGCCTTGCCATTCATTCATGGAAGAATCCTCGGGCAAGTCAAGAGAAGTTCCTCCTCAAGCATCTGAAAGACAATGCCAACACGGAGTACGGCAAGAGATTCATGTTTGAGAAAGTGAATTCTTGTGAGGACTTTCGGAAGCGGCATCCTCTGATCACCTATGAGGATTACAAACCTTACATTGAACGCACCATGGAGGGTGCTGCTAACGTCTTGAGTCCGAAAACCATGGGTAGTTTTGTGAGGACCTCGGGAACCACGGGACCCTCAAAGTTCTTCGGTCACGCGGACAGGGCGGGAATTCTGCGAGAAAGATGGGATGTCTTGTATGCAAATCTATGTAACCTCTGTCCAAAGCTTCGCCTCAGTCAGAAGTGGCTGTATCTGTATGCTACCCCAGTCACGACCACTGCCAAAAACGGTGGGAGGATCGAAACAGCTCTGACGTTACCGCCATCTTGGGGACTTTACAATTATGCAACTCCAAAAGTTGGGTTCTCAATCTCCTCTGTTGAGGCTTCAAATTATATTCATCTTCTATTTGCCCTAAGAGATCCTAGCGTAGGCATTGTTTTCTCTCCATTCATCCTAAACATTGAACACATGATGAATCAGTTGGAACAGTCCTGGGAATCCTTGGTCTGCGACATCGAGCACGGAACCATCAACGATACGATCATCCTGGAAGACAGCATCTTGGATTCCTTGATTAGACAACTTCAAGGTGGGAACAAAGAGCGGGCGGAGGAGCTTAGGAGGCTCTTCCAGCAGGGTTTTGATGATGGAATCATGAGACGAATATGGCCGCATCTGGAAGTGATCTTAGGGATAGATGGAGGAGTTTGGGCCTCTCTCAAGAGAAAGTATGCAAAAGGTGAAATAAAGTAATGTAATATAGTAGTAGTTGTAGTTTATAAAAATTCTTTATTAAAAAATCTCAGCAGACGGCCGACCTAAAAAGGTCTACAATTACATGTACAGCAAGAGAACTGGTATATCATAAAGTATACAAAATTAAACGTATGTCATGGGTAAATCAATGTTTTATTTTCAATGAATGTTAAGACTTCTCATTCTATGCTTTAATGGTTGAGAACAGTTTTATAAGTTTGTTCTGGTCAGGTATTAGTTGAATACTACCCCTCCCCTATAAAAATAAAGAAAGAAAACATACTTTGCATATGATTACATTATTACATTTCTCTTCTTTCTTTTTTTACACAGGAATATCCCTAGTATGTGGAGGGTACGGTAGCTCTGAAACCCTGACGATTGCTATATCTCCTTGGATATGGGATGAAAGGCCACAGATGGTTTTCTTAAATTATGCTGTGTTTCTTGAATTCATCAAACTTGAAGATGTGTAAGTAATTTCTTAATTATGTGTTATAAACATAGGTCTTGAGACGTAAATCATTTCTCCATTTCAAATTGAACACCCTACACATCACCCATGAAGCCATAATCCTCTTTGATCCCTCTTAATATGCAGTACTTGATACAACTAGTACAAGTCGATGTAAGTTGTAATATAAAAAATTTAATCCATCTTTATTCCCATTTCCTAATTCATTACTACTTCTTTCTTGTGAATTGGTATTTTGTTCAATAGTAATACAACTTGTACGCTGCCTGATTTTGTTACAAATTGCATGTTGTTTATTAGAGATACAAACTGCATGTTGCTTAAGGTTGATACAAATTGTTTGTTAATACTAAATAGGTTCATTATTGCGGATTGAAATAATCGCTAGAGGGTATTCATTTGTCTCGCAATCTACTATGGTCAACAAGGAAATTCGTGATCACTCTCGCAAAAAGTGTTCACTGGCTTTCTAGGAAATTCGTGATCATTCTCGCAAAAAGTGTTCACAGCACAATACCCCCTTACCTGGCAGTGCACGCCGACCCGATCGTTCCCGGCCCCGATCGAGGGACCGCTCAGCCAGTCAACCCCCGCCCACGGGAAACTAGCGAGCCCGCCAATTTTGGTCTCATTTGCATATTGCCGACCCACGGCGTATTTGCATATAATTTGCATAACTCCTGACCAATCACACAACGGATCAGTGCCCACCTATTGTTCTCGCGCTTGTGCGTACGGTCTTGGAGATTAGTATAAATAGAGTACGATATCGGACAATCCTTGTCACTTGATAAAGAGCTGCAGCGGCACTCGAAAGCTCGTGAACTTGTAAGCTAGTGAACACTTTTTGCGAGAGTGATCACGAATTTCCTTGTTGACCATAGTAGATTGCGAGACAAATGAATACCCTCTAGCGATTAAATTGTTTGTTGTTTAACTTTGATATAAAAACATATGGCATACTGGGAATGGATGGAAATTACAGAATTCATTAGATCCATGTAAATGCAATTTGTATGTTACAAAATTCCAAAATTTGACTAGTTTTGAATTTATATATTTTTTTGATATCCTTTAGTGATGAAAGTCAGCCCAGAACATACTTAATTGATGAAGTGGAGGTTGGCGTGGAATATGAAGTTGTGGTCACACAGGCAAGCGGACTGTATCGATCAAGGCTGGGTGACATCATTCGATTCGTCGGCTATCATCATAGATCTCCTTGCTTTGAGTTTCTTTACAGGTAAGTTTGGAGGCCCTACAACAGCAGTGGTGGATCCAAGGAAGAGGGGATACCCCCCCCCCAAAAAAAAAGAAAGAATGAAAGAAAGAAAGAAATAGAGAAAGAAAGAGAGAGTGGAAGAAAGAATGAAGAGAGAAAGGAAGAAAGAAAGAAAGAGAGAGAAAGAGAGAAACAAAAAAGTAAAGAAAGAAAGAAAAAGAGAAACAGAAGGTGTTTGCAGAAAAAAGAGATATTGATGGGATAATGCATCATAATTAATTTTGGCCTTTTTTGTTGCTTTTTAGTGGGGGTGGGGGCTGAAATGCTTTTTTCTTCAGAAAACATGTCCCCCCCCTCCATAGTCACATAGTGGGTGCAATTAGAGTGATAACATTCCTTTTTTTTGCCTAACACGAAGAGTGGGTCCGGCCCCTATTTGGTTCAGCCAACTTTCCATCATCCATTCCTGCAGTCCTTCATAAGTGAATTTGTATGTCTTTTAGTAATTGATTTTATTAATATTGATTGCTTTATATTTTAAAAGATTATATTCCTTGGCTCATTCATGTTGTGCACACGTTACTTCGTTTATTCATTCATTTATTCAATTTAATTCATTCCTCTGACTACTCACTGCCGCACTCTCTAATTTGTCTATCGATCATAATTTTGAGGATTGCAGGCTTGGTCTGACTTTGAATGTTCGAAACGAGAAGATGAATCAGAAGGTTTTGAAGGATGCTCTCCATGCCGCTGTTTCTTTTTGGTCTGGAACAAGACTAATCGAATATGCTGTGGCAGAAAGCACACTCATTCCAATATCGCATCCAGGTGAGATGAACATGGCCCATTAACACAAATATTGAAAATTGATCATTCAGTTGATTCATACAAGTGCTTTATACTGCTTTCAGTAAAAAAATACTGCTTTCAGTAAAAAAAAAATCAGCACTGTAATTAATTGCAAAGTTTTGTGTTACATGACCTCTGCTTAGTAATTGATTAAATAATGGATTTATACAAGTGATTACTGTTTTCAAAATAAAAGTCAGAACTTTGATTAATTGCAGAGTTTTGTCTTTACATGACCTCTGCTTAGTAATTGATTAAATAATGGAACTATACAAGTGATTACTGCTTTCAAAATAAAAATCAGCACAGTAATTAATTGCCGAGTTTTGTGTTACATGACCTCTGCTTAGTAATTGATTAAATCATGGATTTATACAAGTGATCACTGCTTTCAAAATAAAAATCAGCGCTTTGATTAATTGCAGAGTTTTGTGATACATGACCTCTGCTTTAATAGCAATTGATCAATGTTGGAGGAATCAACATCGAAATCTTAACCTAAGGTTGAGTTTTTGAAATGTCATCATACCTTAGACAGTATATGGACCTGGTTCATGAAACTTGGATATTAAATGTCATTGAAGGTCAATTAACTTTGGCCATGTTGGGGGTAATTGTTGAATTGCCATCATAACTTTGAAAGTTAAGGGATATATAGTTAATGAAATGTGGACGTAGGTGTAATCAAGTATCATGCTCATCTTGCACAAGTCTACTTGATCAAGGTCTAATGTCATTTAAGGTCAATGAACGTAGTATTATTATTATTACATGGTGTTATTTGCGAATACTGGGTAACTATTTCAAAGTCAGCACTGCTGCTATATTGAATCGCGTGATGCAGGCGAGACTGCCAGAGGCGCTCCTCTTGTTTTCTCTTCAAATTTGCATTTAATCACAAGCTCCTGTGTAACTGGGCCCAATAACTTACACTGTATTATCCCCATAATTTTTTGGAATTAAAGGACAAGTCCACCCCAACAAAAACTTGATTTGAATAAAAAGAGAAAAATTCAACAAGCATAACACTGAAAATTTCATCAAAATAGGATGTAAAATAAGAAAGTTATGACTTTTCAAAGTTTCGCTTCATCTCACAAAAACAGTTATATGAACGAGCCAGCTACATCCAAATGAGAGAGTCGATGATGTCATTCACTCACTATTTCTTTTGTTTTTTATTGTTTGAAATATGAAATATTTTGATTTTCTCGTCATTGTCATGTGAAATGAAGTTTCATTCCTCCCTGAACACGTGGAATTCTATTATTTTAACATTTTGTGCTTCAGGCAAGGAGGTCCTAATCCTCAAATTCATAAAAACTGAAATATTGTATAATTCAAACAATAAAAAACAAAAGAAATAGTGAGTGACATCATCAACTCTCTCATTTGGATGTAACTGGCTCGTTCATATAACTTTTTTGTTAAAAATAAGCGAAACTTTGAAATGTCATAACTTTCTTATTTTACATCCGATTTTGATGAAATCTTCAGCATTGTGCTTGTCTGATTTTTCTCTATTGATTCAAATCAACATTTTTCTGAGGTGGACTTGACCTTTAAGTGGGAGAGTTGTCATATATGCTTTTCACACTGTACTTTTTTCCTTAACCCTGGGAAAATGGTGGGGCTAAGAGGGGGGGGGGCTTAGCCCTACCAGTTTCCCGGGGTCAAGCTTAGCCCACTTTGTTTTCACACTATGTTTTAGCAAAGTGGGCTAGCACGGTGAATATTTGGGTACTACCTGGCCCTGCAAAAAAGCAGGGTTAGCCAGTTTATTGTGGTGCTAGCACCACAATTTCGGTGCTTAAAGATGCAGTGTGAAATGAAACTGGGCTAAGGAAAATATGTAAGCAGTAGCCAATCACAGAAGTCGAAATTGCATGTTAATCAGGCTCTGTATAGTAAAATCATCAATATTAATGAGCTGTGGGATAGTCCGGGGTTAAGGCATTAACCCCCGGCTAAGCAGATAGTATGGGGTTAAGAAAGACAGTGTGAATAAAAAAAAAGATAGTATTGGGTTAAGGAAATACAATGAGAAAAGCATAGTAGTGAAGGATGATATATTAACAGGTTGAATCCTGAATTCTCTAATTCCCATGGACTTTGTACAGGTAGCACCCGCTTCCAGTAGGCGACGGGTTAACATGATTGTATTATTTTTATGTCTCTTGTCTTTCTTTATACCCAGCATATGTGGACAAGCTTATACCATATTATCTGGTGTTTTTAGAGCTGGACTTTACCTCTTCCCAGTTCACTCGTCAAGACACCACCAATGAGCATCTGCAGTTGGTAAGCAATTTCTTCCTTTTATCTGTTTGCATTTTCTTTATAAATTTCTTTCTAACTGGCTTATGTGATAAATATATGCCGGGTTTTTAAAAATTTATTCTGGGCCAAAAGTTGATTCAATACGAACAAGACTGTTGTACTTTGATAACTGAAAACACTACATATTACAGTAATTTCTTTACAAAGAGAAATTTCATATAATCAAATGTGTTTAACCCTATAATTTAACTGGGCTATTTCAGCCCAGGATATACTGAGTGGGGGAGGGTCATTTTGAATTATGTACCTGGGCACCGCAAATTTGGTCCCAAAGACCAAGACTTGAAAGCAAGAAGTCATCAAGTGGTGTGGTCAAAAGAAAATTCATGCAGTGGTGTAGTGATGAATTTTCTCTGGGGGGGGGGTGTCAAATTGACCCCTCCCCTGATAAGTAAGGGATTAAGAAACTCTAAATTAAAATTTATGATATCTTTATATCTCATTACCAGGTTGACAAGGAACTATGTGATCGTAACAGTCTTTACAAAGACTTGCGTGACAGGGGTGGTATTTCGCACCCACACGTGTACGTCCTAAAACCCGGAACGTTTGACAACCTGAAGAAAATGGTGCTGAGAGACCATAGGACCAGCGTTAATCAGTATAAAATCAGGAGGAAACTGAGGAACCTAGAGAGTCTGCAGTTGATGTTCGATAATGTAGATGCTAATATTTAACCTCTTCATTATGAATGCCATGTTACTGCCGTGTCTGACACTAAAAAATGGCTTCGACAGGTCAATGGCCTTTCTGTCTCCCTACATCCGCTACATTTTCTTTTCATTTCTTTTACATTTCTTTCATTTTCGTATTGTTTATATTGTTATTTAAGATACCGGTAGTATACTTTTATTCATTTCATCCTTGTTTATGTGATTGTATTTTTTGAAAGGATGTTAAATAAATGAATTGAAATGCATAGTCCAACCTCCATCAGTCTGGCTCAACATACCAAGCTGGGCACCAGGTAAGCAACTGAAATTGATCTGTTTGGAGGAGATTTAAAGATTTTTTTCTCTTTTGGGGGTTTCTCCTCCTCCACAGACGACTAGCCATCTCTTACACAGTGTGAAGGAACTACATGTATGCCCCCTTCGGCTTAATGTAGAATTTTCCTAAAAACTAGTGTTTTGATTTGTAGTGATTCTTAAACAGTGCAATTAAAAAACAAAAAAGAAAACTTGACACCTCACAAATCCCCAATTTAAGGGAAAATATCACATGAGCACATTAATTATTATATATGACAAGAAAGAGTATCTTCTCCCAAACAGTTTGATTTGTAGTGATTCTCAAACAGTGCAATTAAAAAACAAAAAAGAAAACTTGACACCTCACAAATCCCCAATTTAAGGGGAAAATATGACATGAGCACATAAATTATTACATTTGGCTAGAAAGAGTATCTTCTCCCAAACAATTTAATACTACATGTATATTCAAGTGGTATGTGTTCACGCTTGGATAAAAGGAATTCTTTGTAGTGATGTAAATTTTGACTTGTGCCAGAGTAAGTCATGACTGCAATGAATGAATTCATATGCCTATGATGTCATAATCCTACAAGGCTTGCATTGGAGTCCATTTTAATACATTTTCATTAATTTACAATATAATTGTATTATAAAAAAGACTTTTTAGTATTAATTCGCAGAGTTAATTTAATTGAAAAGAGATTTGCAAATATGCTAATTGATAACTCATGTAGGATCGTGACATCATTGGTATCTGGATTCAGTCATTGCAGCAATTCCTTGCTTCGGCACAAATTGAACTTTACCTCACAGTACAAAATACCTCCTGATTATCCAAGCGTTAACACATACCACAAAAATATGGTATCAAATTATTTGTGAGGAAATACTTTTTCAGGCCATATATAATAATCATGTATTCATAAAATATTTTTCCTTTCAAATGGGTTTTTAGAGGTGTCTTATTTTTTCATTTTTTTACTCAAACGGTATAGTGTTATAAATTTGCACCAAGATGGTGCTGATTACTAAATCCTGATATTTTTCAATCTTGATTCATTCATAGACCTATAGTGTGATGAAAAATGTTACTTTTAATGGTTGAAATCTAGAAAATTTTGGGTGTAGATTCCCTGTGCAAGAAGAACTTTAGTCTATGGAGGGGGTATAGTAAGACCTGGGCCCCGTCTTACAAAGAGTTACGATTGATCCAATCAATCGTAACTCTATGGAAATCCATCCATACCATGATTGTAAACAAAGAGAAGCACAGTAAACTTTCAAGAAAACAATGAATATACATCATAGAACATATTTTGAATGAACGTGCATATTACATGTAATAGACGTTGCTGGCCGTCCATAGTTGTGATTGCTCGGATTAGTCGTAACTCATTGTAAGACGGGGCCCAGGTTTAATCCAGTGGAACAACAGGCTTTCAGTTTCAGTTTAGACACCAGCAAGATCTTTCTATTGCTCAGAAAATGCATTGGCAGCACTTTGTCAAATGGTTGTACATGGAGGGACTGATATTACTGATAACAATGTTTTGATAGTCCATTAAAGGGGAATTAAACCTTTGGAATAAGTAGGCTTTTGTTGAAACAGAAAAATCAACGAAACAGATCAACGAAAGTTTGAGAAAAATCAGACAAACAATGAGAAAATTATGAGCATTTGAATACTGCAATCACTAATGCTATGGAGATCCTCCTATTTATGCGACAAGGATGTGTGATGGAGCTCCCTTTGATGGACTATAAAATACCCCCAAAAGGTCTCTTGCTTTTTCTTATGGTGATACAAACTCTTTATCCATGATGTATTCTTTCAAAATCTGTATTACATGCCCTCCTATAGAAAGAACACATGATCTACTGATTAATGTGATAAAAGAGGCAATTTCAGTGAAATAGTAATAGGGGAGTTGTTCACAGGTGACATCACACATCTTTGTCACATTGCCAATGTTAGGATCTCCATAGCATAAGTGATCTATCATCACAATATTCAAATGCTCAGAACTTTCTCATTATTTGTCCAATTGTTCTCAAGCTTTTGTTGATCTGTTTCTTTGATTTTTCTGTTTTCACACAAGCTCTCTTGTTCTAAAGGTTTCATTCTCCTTTAATGATATGCCTGTGAAATATGAGAGCACATATGAAGCATTGAAATCTAACAAATTCTCTATCTCTATATACTTTTTTTACAAAATTTGATGTTCTTAAGTTCTGTATTGTGCAGTATATTATGGCTCTGAATAATGAATGATTATGAAAGATAATTTTATTGTATGGCTTTTCTTCATTGGATAACAGAATGGGTCACTATTGGGCTCTCTTCTGCGATTCATATACTATTTTCCCAACTCATTGAATACTTCTGTAATCCAATTTAGAGCCTTTCAATATAATACAACTGTTGATGTCTTGGAGTGTTTCACCAAGAGCTAAGATCAATTCAACAGCTGTAGACCTATGAAATGTTTAATATTGTATTGATTTTATTGCAATTAAAAGTGATTTAAGCTGTTAAAGAAACACCTTTGGGCAAAATACCAAAGGAAATTGGTGCTAGATGAACCCTCATTTTTTTTTAGGGTCATAAAATGTCAGAGTAGTCTTTAAAAATGCCATGGAATAAAAGTTGTCTGAATTGTCCACATATGTATCTGCTCATGAAACAACCCTAGAAATGATTTTATACTAATAAATATATATTTTTGATAGAATGAAAATTTTCAAAATTTTGACTGTACAGATTCCAAGTTTTAAGGATGAAAAGGCAAGAGACAGGATATAGACGAGATAAGTGAGGAAAGTGGGAATAGGGGAACCTTGAAGAAGCACTCTCACCAAAAGCATACACGCTGTCCTGGAGAGGGAGGGAAGATGAAAGCGAGGGGGGAGCGAAGCATGGCAGATATGGAACAGAGTGGGGAGAGAGGTGTAAAATGAGGAGGATAGAGACAGATGAGAGGAACAGAGGGGTGACACAGAAGGAAACAGAGAGGAGACCAGTGTAAAAGGGGAAAATATTGAAATGAATGTTTTTCTTTCTTTATGATTGCATATGAATCCCTCTCACACTCTCCTCTCTCTCTCCCCCTCACCCTTTCTCTTCCTTTCTTTCTCTTTCTCAGAATATATATTTATAGCTCCCATCCAGAATCTGTCTTAAAAATAAATGAACACATTTTGCATCTCTCAGATAAAGCTCTTATAGTAGGCGGCAAGTAGTAAGAATTCCAAAAATTTTCTGTAGAATCTGATTTTTCGTGCTATTTCTCCTATTTTTAGGGTGCTGAATACGAATCTGCTTGTTGCCAAATTTATAAATGCCGTCTTCGACCGTTGCCATGGCAACCAATTAATTTCTCAAAAATAGCATGTATTCCCATGTAAGTGGTAGATAAACATGATATAAATTAGCCAAGAGATTGAATTCAAGGTTCCGTTTAAATACAAATTAAATTTAGAAATATTTAAGATCATCAAAATAGTTCCATTTAGCCCGTTGCCATGGTAACGGCTCATTTTTCCTCCAGAAAAGTAAAAAAAATTACTTAAAGTTGTATAATCTGTTTTTTTGTTTCATTTTCCCTGCGATTAGGGTGTTACACATTGGGAGTGATTTTGCTAAATGTATAAATACACTCTCATTCCGTTGCCATGGCAACCAAATAACACCTAATTTGGTAAAAAAAGATAATAACATGGAATAAAAGATAATGGCAGGAAAGACAATAAAAGCAACTTAATCTACATGTGTTGGGTTTTTCCCACTCATTTAGAACAAAAACTACATAAGTGTTATGCATGAGATTATTGTAATGATAGGAATTGATGTTGCCTTGACAATGCTTGAATTTAAAAGTATATATCAATGTTGCAAATGGCCCGTTGCCATGGTAACATCTTATTTTTCTCAGAAAAGTACAAATTTTGAAAAAATCATGTAGAGTCACGTTTTTATCCTTTCATTTCCACTAAGTTTAGGCTTCTGAAAATTAATATGTTTGTTGGTAATTGTGTAAGCACCATCTCAGACCATTGCCATGGCAACCAAATACCAACTTATTTGGTAAAAAATAACCTGTTGAAAAAGGTAATGGTGGGATGTACAGTAAAAACGAACTAATCTACATGCGAAAGGCTTGACCCATTAATTTTTAAAGCAAAATTCCGGTAAGTATTCTGCATTAATGAATTAGAATGATAAAATGGATATTTCCTTGGCAACGCTTGATTTTATA
This sequence comes from Lytechinus variegatus, assembly GCF_018143015.1. Classification (NCBI taxonomy): domain Eukaryota; kingdom Metazoa; phylum Echinodermata; class Echinoidea; order Temnopleuroida; family Toxopneustidae; genus Lytechinus; species Lytechinus variegatus. The sequence continues at coordinate 15,034,323 of NC_054752.1, forward strand.
AATAAATATCAATGATGCAAATTGCCTATTGTCATGGTAACGGCTCCATTTACACCAGAAAATAACAAATTTTAATAAAAATATGTCCGATTATTCTTTCATTTCCGCCAAAGTATACATGTAGGTTGCTAGACATTGATATGCTTGTTGCTGTTGCTTTGATAGATAAGATCGCACAGAGGCTTTCACAGTTGCAACAGCTGTCGTACAACAAAACAACCAGTAAAACCCGTTGCACAAGTAAGTCGCTTATGATCCTATTGTGCTCGTGCGATCACATGCGAGTGTTGCACGAGGGATTGCGAGGGGAACGGTCGCATACGTGCGAATGAAACGGTAGTGCAATGTTGTAAGCCGTTGCGATCGGTTTTGCAACAGTCTTATGGCCCATATATTATCGCACCCAGTCGCAAGACAGGTCTCTGTACATGTAGGTCGCTAGCACATGTGCAAGTGCTGTACGACCCCCAGTCGAGTAAATTTAGTTGTGCCACCTCTCGCCCAAAAGTCGTGCAACGTTGCACAACACTCGCACGATGATCGCCTGATCGATGGTACGAACCCGGATACGACCTGATGCGAGTGAATCGATCGTATTTGATCGCGTTCGGATTTTGAACATGTTCAAAGTTCAGAAGTGACCAGTCACGACCACCTCGAGTTCGTGCGATCGTCTACAAAGACTGCGAGTGCTCACAAGACACCTAGAAATCAATCGTGCAACAGCAAGATAAAACTGCTGCAGGCGGTCGTAAACAGGTCGTACGTCAATTGTGAAAGGGGCTGAACGGTCGCATACATGCGAATGCAACGGTAGTGGAATGTTGTAAGCCGTTATTTTGATCGGTCTTGCAACAGTCTTATATAATCGCACCCAGTCGCAAGACTGGTCTCTGTAGGTCTCTAGCACATGTGCAAGTGTTGTACGACCTCCAGTCGACTAAATGCGACTATACGTAGTTGTGCCACCTCTCGCACTAAGTCGTACAACGTTGAACAACACTCACACGATGATCGCCCGACCGATGGTACGACCTGACGTGAGTAAATCAATCGTATTTGATCGCGTTTGGATTTTGAACATGTTCAAATTTAGATGCGACCAGTCACGACCACCTTAAATTCGTGCATTCGTCTACAACGACTGCGAGAGCTCGCAAGACACCAAGAGATCGATCGTGCAACAACAAGAAAAAACTGCTGCAGGCGGTCGTAAACAGGTCGTACGTCAATTGTGAAAGGGGCTTGACTCAAGCCAGGCAAAACACCAGCCAGCCCAAAGAGCTACAGGCCAATATCTCTGCTTTGTCATACAAGATCTTTAAAAGGCTCCTACTCCATCACATTGCTCCCTTGGTGGATGAGCTCCTCATTCCAGAACAAGCAGAATTTAGGCCTGGAAAGTCTTGTACTAGTTAACTGCTGAATCTGACACAGTACATTGAAGATTGCTTCGAGGAAGGGTTGATAAAAAGAGCAGCCTTTGTTGACCTCATTGAAGCTTATGACACAATCATTGAATACTCAAAGGAAAGTCTTTGAGATGACAAAGGACCTTAGCCTGACACAGACGATTCAGAACATGCTGTCAAATCAACGGTTTTGTGAATCTCAGTGGTTCCAGTAGCAGATGGCTGACACACAAAAGGTCTCCAACAAGGAAGCATCATCGTCCTACTCTTTATCATCTACACAAATGACCAACCAATCCACCAAATAATGAGAGCTACCTGTCCGCTGATGATATTTGCATTGCTTCACACAAACAGTCCTTTGAATAGATGAAAAAGCACTCAGCGATGCTCTGGTAGGCCTGACTCCTTACTACGCTGCAAATCATCTCTTGGCAAATCCAGAGAAAACCCAACTCAGTGCTTTCCACCTAAAAAACAGAGATGCAGATCAGCAGCTAAGGGTCAGATGGTATAGAAAATGGTTGGAACACATCAGTAAGCCAATCTACCTTGACGTCACCCTAGACAGTTCCCTTACCTACAAAGAACATGTTGCCAAGACAAAGGCTAAAGTTGGAGCAAGGAACAGCATCCTGAAGAAGCTTTCCAACACATAATGGGAACAGGTGCAAAACCATCCGTGCGACAGCTCCTGCTCTTTGCTACTTGACTGCTGAGTATGCAGTCCTCATCCGTTTAGGTCATCTCATGCTGCCACGATTGATACAGCCCTGAATGCTGCTTGCAGAGCAATTAATGGCTGCGACAAAAACAAGAGCAGATGATCTCTAGCTACAGTGTGGTATTGCCCATCCACACATCAGAAGAGAGGTATCAGCACAGGTGGAAAAAACAAGAAGATAACCATCTTCATCCACTCTTAAGTATGAACCTGCCAAAAACAGACTCAAATCAAGATGTAGCTTCCTTCACTTGACTGAATCCCTTGATGGCTCTGCTCATAATCAAAGGGTCACCCTATTGTCCAACCACCTACAGTCTGTGGTCAACGCTCAATCTCTCCAGTGGACCTAGCGAATCGCTTCCCAGGTTCAAGTGAGGAATGTGTAGTGTATAGATTTTTTTTGACCATTTGTGCTCTAATAAATTTTATAACGAAAAAAAAGTCAGTATGCCAATTTTTCTAAGGGTTTGTGAAATTTGGGAGAATTCAGCTAGAAACAATTTTGAGAATATTTTGGGCAATTTGACCTAGAAATCTGACAGAAATAATGATTTAGGGGTAAAGTTTTCAAGAACTTGACATGCAATATCTGTTTGCTGAATTGAATTACCCCCAACTTCTAACTCCAAGGTGGCTGCCAATTTTAGGGTCACAAATGATTCCATTTTGATAGAGAGTTGATAGTAGATATTTATTTGGGGGGTTTTAGAGTCAAGAAATCAAAATTGGGGCCCTGTTGTACAAAGAGTTGCGATTGATCTGATCAATTGCAACTATGGAAAGCCAGCAAAATCAGCATATGAAAAGTATGTTTGTTCAAAAAGATTTCTAGATATGAATGTATATCTGTAAAGTCATTAATTTCTTAACAATTTTGTGTGATTCCCTTTGTTTACAAAGGACATTGTGCAAATTTTCCATAGAAAAAATTATGACACTGATGAATTTCCATAGAGTTACTATTGATTGGATCAATCGTAACTCTTTGTACAACAGGGCCCATTTACATTTGACACACTGACCTCGCCTTTAAAACAAATGGCGGTCGGTAGTAATTAAAAATGGGTGATAGGTTTGAATATGGTGTTCCTCAGGGTTTTGTACTGGGACCTATACTTTTTTCTCGGTATTTATTACCACTTGGGGACACTTTGAGGCAGAATAATGTTGAATTTGATTTCTTTAGTTCCCAAATCTCCAACTAGTTTTCACAATGCTATTGTATTCAGGAAATTAATGTATCAATGATAAGAAATAAAGTTAAGCCTGCTCTTGAATGAACAAAAAGTCCTAGACATATTCCTGCCCTTGTTCATTTGTTAATTGGTAATTCTGAACCTCCTGAATCTGTTAGAATTATTCTAGGTGTTGAACTTAATTCATCATTAACGAGTAAGCAAGTAAATTCGCTTTGTAAAACCCAAAACTCCCATTTATACAAACAGGTAGCTACCATGATACAATAATGGTCGGAAAGATATTGAGGGATGATGCTTGCCATCACGCTGTTCAATCACTGGTGTTCAGGCGCCTAGATATAGTCAAAACATCACATTCAGAATCGAGCAGTCGGTACCATTACAACAGCCGGAAAGTATCATCATGTTTCCTTTGTTCAAAGAGCTTCACTTGCTACTGGTCCAAAACAGAATCATAAAAAAATTGCTTTGTTTACTTGTCGATTAGTAACTTGACACCACAATACATTTCATGCTGGGTTTTTTCCATACTCTTTTCTATCCCCAACTTGGGTAAACAGTGCACAAGTTTCACTGGTCCCAGTATTCAAAATCAGTTCATGTCCTTCTGTACAATTATTTTTTGAATTTTATATATAACACCCACTTTATATATTGTAAGCACTTGAAGAGTAGAATTATTCATTTTTATAATAATAAATGAAATAATATAGCCTAGGATTTGTATAGTGCTCCTGTATTACCCTGGCTAAGCTAGTCTACCGCATCTGGTGCTCACAACTTCCTTCAAGTATCCATTTACCTCACCTGGGTTGCAGTACAATATGGATAATTTTCTTGCTTTTAAAAGGAAAACACACCCCGGCTGGGAATCAAACCCATGTCCCTCAGAAAGAAAGTGGCTTAACCACTAGACCACGACGCCCCCACAATGTTAAGCTATATTGGAAAGTGCTTTGAGCATGTTTACATAAAGAACTTGCTAAAAATGTTAAAATGTATGTATTTATGTTAAAGGACAAGTCCACCCCAACACAAAATTAAGTTTGATAAAAAGAGAAAAATCCAACAAACACAACACTGAAAATATCATCAAAATCGGTTGTAAAACATGAAAGTTATATTTTATATTTTCGCTTAATTTCACAAAAAAAGATACTGGCATTTTCTGGTCGGTATGTAAATGAGAAGTCTGATGATGTAATCTACTCACTATGTCTTTTGCATTTTATTATGTGAAATATGATTTTTGTTCCTATTTTCTCCTCATTCTCATGTCTAATACAAAGTTTTATTCCTCCATGAACACATATAATTAGCATTGTTTAATACTATATGGTTCAGTCAAGTTGGCCCTTATTGTCAAATCTGTATAAAATGAAATATTGTATATTAAAACAATAAAAACCAAAAGAAATAGTGAGGGACATCATCGACTGTCTCATTTGCGTATTACTGAGTTGTGCATATCACTGTTATGTGAAAAATAAGCAAAATTTAAAATGCCACAACTTTCTTCTTTTACATGAAATTTTCAGCGTTATGCTAGTATGATTTTTCTTTATTTATTCAAATCAACATTTATCGGGGTTGGACTTGACCTTTAATATAAATCTGTTAAAGATAATAAATATAACTCTAAAGTTTATTTGGCAAATTGACATAATCCTGGCCTTCTATTAGATACAACTGACCTTTTGAGGATACAAGGTAAAATTCTTCCATGTGTTAATGTAGACTCAATGTGGGACTTTCATGAAAACCCATTCATTTAATAATAGAATCCTGAGGGGTATTATTTTTTACCTCAAAAGACCCTTAACCTTCACCTTGTGACATGATATATGATTAACTTGAAAATTAATAAACCTAAGTAAAGTTTTTGATGTTGATACCACAGTACAGTCAAAGTTCATTGACCAGAACTTTAACCTGAAACTCCTGCACAATGATCAGTGATAGTTGAATACCAATATGCACTCTCAAAGTTTTGCCTTATCAGAAACTTGATGAGATTCAATGATGATAATACAACATGGCCAAATCTTGGCGATCGTAAAAGACCTACGACCTTGATCATATGACCTGAAATTTGAACTTTATGATTAATGATAAGGATTATGTCGATTGGATTATGAATTGAAAATGGCCCGAGGGAGTATTTTTACATTAACAAGCATATGGATGTTGAGCACCCTAACATTAGGGGAAATGAAAGGAAAATCAGAAGTTTTTATCAACTTTGTGATTTTTTAGAAAAATCAGCTGTTACCATGGCAATGGGGGGGGGATTTGCAACATTCATATTTATATTTATATTAAATGCAAGTTTTACCAAGGCAACAGTAATTAATTTCTTTCAAATGAACTCATGCAGACCACTTACCGTATGTTTTGTTCAATATTAAATGAATGGTTCAAAATTTACGCAAGTAGATTGTGATTTTTATGGTATTTTCCATTATTATCTCCCCCATGTTATTCGGTTGCCATGGCAATGGCTTAAGATGGTATTTATACATTTAGCAACAAACATATATAGATATAGCATCTTGTAATTAGAGGAAATGAAAGAAAATTCATATTCTGTCTTATTTTTAAAAAAATATATACTTTTCTGAGAAAAATATGCTGTTACCATGGCAACGGCCAATTTGCAATATTCCTATTTATCTTTTAATTCAAACATTGTCAAGGCAACATCAATTCCTATCATTCCAATAAACTCCTGCAGAATAATTACTGTAGTTTTTGTTCTAAATGAGTGGGAAAAACCCAACGCATGCAGATTAGGTCGCTTTTATTGTATTTCTCGCCATTATCTTTTTTACCATGTTATTACTTTTTTTTACCGAATAAGGTATTATTTGGTTGCCATGGCAATGTAATGAGAGTGTATTTATACATTTAGGAAAAATCACTTCTATGTTTATACACCGTAAACGCATGGAAAATGAAACCAAAAAAAAAACAGATTCTACAACTTTAAATCAAATTTTTTACTTTTCTGGAGGAAAAATGAGCCGTTACCATGGCAACGGGCCAGTTGGAACTATTTTGATGATCTTAAATATTTCTGAATTTCATTTGTATTTAATTGGAACCTTGATTTCAATCTATTTGCTAATTTTTATCATGTTTATCTACCATTTACAGGGGTATACATGCTATTTTTGATAAATTAATCCGTTGCCATGGCAACGGTCAAAGACGGCATTTATAAATTTGGCAACAAGCAGATTTATGTTCAGCACCCTCAAAATAGGGGAAATAGCACAAAAAATCAGATTCTACAGAAAATTTTTGGTAACCTTTAATATTATGACGAGGAGCTGTGTACTATTAATGCGAAACTTGTTTTAATTCAATGAGGATGAATACAGACATCAACATGATTTGTTACTTCTTGATACTTCTAGCTCTATTGCCTTTGGTGATACATGTAGGACAAATCCAAATGTTTAGAATATGACACTGCTGAATTTGTGGTGTTAGCTTCCTTAAAGGGACGGTCCGGGCTGAAAATATTTATATCTTGATATATAGACTAGTATTCACTGAGCAAAATGCCAAAAAATTTCATCAAAATCGGATAACAAATAATAAAGTCATTATTAAAGTTTAAAGTTTCGCAATATTTTGTGAAAATAGTTGTCATGAATGTTCATTAGGTGGGCTAATGATGTCACATCTCCACTTTCCGTTTTCTTATGTTATTAAATAAAATCCTTTTTTTTTCATTATTTCATACTTGTGTGAATAATATGTCTCCCTTATAATGAAATAATCTGCAGCAATAAATATCTAATGCACTAAATCAGTTGTAAATCCAATTTTTCTAGTTCTTGGAGGAAAAAATTTGAATAAATCTACTTTCATATAATAAAATACAAAAGAACAAGTGGAGATGTGACATCATCAGCACACCTAATGAATATTCATGATGACTGTTTTCACAAAATATTGCTAAACTTTAAAATCCAATAATTTTCAGCATTTTGCTCAGTGAATTCTACTCCATGTATTAAGATATAAATATTTTCAGCCCGGACCATCTCTTTAATGGAGAGTGTTTCACCTCTTCAAATTTTTCAAATATATATGACCATCCTCGCCCATTGCTGCTTCATATCCTAACCTAGCTAAAGCTTCATTGTCGGCTACACCTTGGTTCTCAAGCGACAGCAGGACAGCCTGGTTCTCAAGATTGTTCTCACAAAGATTACGGATGGCCAGTATGGCCCACTGGTTGATGAACGCATTCTTGCTGTCAATGTTGCACTGTTGGAGTATGGTTGGAATTCCCTTCAGCTCCCTGACCCTGTCCTGGTTTCTTCTGTGGCGGAAGCACAGGTTTCCAATGAGTTGAACCAAGTTTGTCTTGAAGCCATACCCAGGCTCTGCAGCATCCGCAGTAGCAGTTCCAGTGAGGTCTTGTTTGACGCTGAAGGCATTATTGCTGCTTCGGCCAACCTGCTCTACCATTTCCAGCAGCTCTAGGCTGGCTTCCAGGACAAAGTCCATCTCCTGTAGGCATGACTGAAGGTCAGTTTCAGCAGAGACAGCACATAGAACATCCAAGAGAGACATCACAAGTTGAGGATTTTGGTCCTCTTCATGGCCATCTTTCATGGCTAGGCTAAGAATGCAGTGAGAAGTGCTTTTGAACTTCTGGGCAAAGCACAACAGTAAAGAGTCGGATATGGTTTTGGGTATTTCTGGATGCTGCTGGCGGGACTCGGAGGAAATGCAAGCACTGGCAATGTGGAGTAAGATTATCTGCGAGGAGATGCTAAGCTGGTCAAATAACGAAGAGGTGATGGCGGAGGACCGCAGCATGCACTGGACGAGCTGGAGACTAAAGTCGTGCTCATTTTCCTCTGAACAAGCAACCAAAACAGCTTCCAGACTTTTAGATGCATTTGCAGCCTCTGCAAAACTTAAAATGTTTTCTGAGGACTCCAGGAGAGCCTGAAGAAGCATGCAGGAGTACTGGGTCACCTTACTATCAGGAATCTGCAGAAGGCGATGCATCAAATCAAGGATGATGTCCTTCCAGACTGCTCTCTGCCCGTTCTCAAAACCACTGACAAGATTATTCAGGAACTGGACACAGCACCTCAGCAGTACAACATATGGATCTTCCAGCTGACTTTTCTCAAGGAGAAACGTCAAAAGCTGCCGCACAGATGGAATTACCGATGGAGTCAACACCAACTCCTGGTTCTTCACACATCCGGCACAAGCATTCCGAAGACACCTCAAGCATTCCGTGCAGCATTCGACAGCAAGGGCTTGCTCACTAGATACACCTTCAGCACTCAGCTGGAAGTAATCAGTCAATGAGCGAATGTTGGGTTCGGTCAAAGCCATCCTGAAGGAGTTGTCTCTGGAACATAGTGTGAATTCTTTCAGAATCTTCAAGATGTCACTAGGTTCCCTCAGTGTGTTATCAGCGTACATACGTTTCATCAATGAATCTCCCGTCTGTCCATCCATGATAACCGTTGGTCACACTTCTTCTGATAGTCAAGTATCTGAAATGCACAAACACATCAGAAATATAATATAAATAAAATATCACATTACATAAACCCATACCCATGACAAGTGGAATGCCTCTGGCTGTCTCACCTGCATCACGCGGTTCAATATAGCAGCAGTGCTGACTTTGAATACTACTCTAACTCGCACAAGATGTTCAGTGATACATGGTTACTCTTATGTGCACTTTTTATGAACTAGACCAATAAATTTACAGAGATATGATGGTTATTCAACAAAAAACCCCAACATGGCCAAAGTTCATTGACCTTACATGACCTTTGACCTTGATCATGTGACCTGAAACTCAAACAGGATGTTCAGTGATACTTGATTACTCTTATGTACAAGTTTCATGAATCAGATCCATAAACTTTTAAAGTTATGATGGTAATTCAACAGATACACCCAATTCGGCCAAAGTTCATTGACCTTTGACCTTGGTCATGTGACCTGAAACGCGCACAGGATGTTCAGTGATACTTGATTACTCTAATGTCCAAGTTTAATGAACTAGACCAATAAACTTTCAAAGTTATGATGGTAATTCAACAGATACCCCCGATTCGGCCAAAGGTCATTGACCCTAAATGACCTTTGACCTTAATCATGAGACCTGAAACCTGCACAAAATTTTCAGTGATGCTTGATTACTATTATGTCCAAGTTTCATGAATCAGATCCATAAACGTTCAAAGTTATGATGGGAATTCAACAGATATCCCCAATTCGGCCAAAGTTCATTGACCCTAAATGACCTTTGACCTTGGTCATGTGACGTGAAACTCATGCAGGATGTTCAGTGATACTTGATTTACCTTATGTCCAAGTTTCATGAACTAGGTCAATATATTTTCTAAGTTATGATGACATTTCAAAAACTTAACCTCAAGTTAAGATTTCGATGTTGAATCCTCCAACATGGTCTAAGTTCATTGACCCTAAATGACCTTTGACCTTGGTCATGTGACATGAAACTCTTAAAGGATGTTCAATAATACTTGATTAACCTTATGGCCAAGTTTTATTAACTAGGTCCATATACTTTCTAAGTTATGACGTCATTTCAAAAACTTAACCTCAGGTTAAGATTTGATGTTGACGCCGCCGTCGCCGCCGGAAAAAGCGGCGCCTATAGTCTCACTTTGCTTCGCAGGTGAGACAATAAACTGAGTCCTCATTCATGTATGTGGGCTAGGGTCTATGCCTCTACGGAAAATGAGTGTTGCAGAAAACTTGCCCACAATGTTTTAAACATGTAATACATATGGGAAATAGTTTTCTTTTATCATTCTGAAACTAAACTGAATTAAACATGCAGTACACAAGACTTAAATTTACCCAAAGCTGTCATATTCCTAGCCTTTGATGCTCCACTTATTGTCATTGGATACTTTTAAGCCCTATTTATTATTTGTCTTTTATTCTGTATGAATGATAGAAATAGACCATTTTATGCAGCTGCCTTGCACTAAAACAACCAATATTTGAATCCCACATCATATTATGTAAATTTTAAGGAGAATTAAATATCTATAATATTGGAGAAATACAATAACTGCAGTCACATAGGTCTTCCTTATCTAAATTTGTCAAAATTTCTCATTAACATGGACTCATCCATTCTTATTTTCAGTGTTTGAAGAATGTTTGCAAATTCAACTGTTGCACCTGTGGTAAAACTTATTATCATTCCGCTGGTTGAAATCATCTATATCTTTTAAATGATACTCCTTGAGTTATGGACAGAAGTGCTGCATTATAAACACAAAACAAATTTGTACCTGCACTAAAATCAGAATGATGATTATGCTGTCACACAAGTCCTCCCAGCTTGCTGTGAAGAAAGTAGAACCCTCGCTGAAGAGAAAAACATAAAATAAATAACGGTAAGGGAGAAAGAATAATTATTAAAGTTACCATCAAACAATTTTTTGTTCATAAAATCTATATGTTACTACATGTCCACTACTTTTCTTTTCCTTGCTAATCATATTTTGCTTCAAAAATATTTCAAATGATATTAATCTTCACGACAGTGACTTGGTTTTCCTTTATTTTAACTACTGATCTAAATGATCAAAATTACCCTCTGTAAAAACAAAACCTTTTTATTTGGTATTAAAGTACTGAGAATGATGAAAATAATACACACAGAATGACCTGTGCTTTGACAAACTGCACAGACCCTAGCAAAAACAGTTTTTTATCCAAAATGGGAAAGGCAAGCCTTGCTGCAGGGAATAATTTTCCTGGTATCGCATTGCAATTTGCTCCACATTTTTGAAAGACTGCTATGCAGTCTTTTGAATAGCATATTTTTACATAGGACTGTACATAACTTGAATAGTTGAGAGCTTTTCTCTTATGACCAAAAATGCTATTGAAATTTGTAAAGCAGGATTATTCCCTGTGCTAGTGGTATTCTCAATTTTCAATAACCTGGACTTACATCCAACTGCCTCTGTTGTTCAGCCTGATTCTTCTCAGCTTGGTGAACTCTGAACTCTTTCTGAATGCTCCTCTTGTAGAACTCCTGATCTGTGTAGCGCAGATTGGTGCCTTCTCGTAACAATCTTTTGTAGAGACCCAGAACTGCTTGTCTAGACCAAGCAACTTGAAGCATCATGGTCACCAGCCAGTGATTTTTTTTCATAAGAATTCCACCTGATGGAAAAAAAGGGGAAATTCAGAATATGAATACGTGTGAAGCAGGGCCTTAACTCTTCATGCGCTCACCTGTAAACCCCCTGTGTGTTGCATTATTTTAGCAGTGATCCCCTGTACGCAGTATAATACACTCTGTTATTTAGAGTGCCATAACTTTTTATCTGATCATTTTGAAAGAAAATGTTGTGTAGCAAACTTGTAGAGTGTTTCCTGGGCTTTCTTATTGTATATAAATTTATTGGATAAATTATGGAAAAATGTATAGTAAATTACATTTTCTAAATGCTTTCTCCTAATACTTCCAACAAAATTTAGCCCCCCTTTTACTTTGGTTCTTGTGTTAGTGGCATGATTTTTATTTATCCACTTGGACTGTTCATTACATAAGCTTTGAATTGATACCAAAATCATGATAATCTGATAAAAGTAGCCCATATATAGTGGAAAATAAGAGAGTAAATTTTTGCCTGGTCAAGGTACTGTACTCCATTGAAAGGGTCTCATTCACATTCGTGCCATGAGTCACAGACTCCTAACAATAAACCTGGCCATGGTATTGTTTGTGAGGAGGGTTTTATTGAATTTCTCCTCTCCTTTTTCAATGAACTTCCTGGCTGTAATCAGGATGTATTGATTTTTGGGGAAAACTCAACGACTCTGTAATTTGTAAACTGCGATAATCCGTCGAACGCTAAACTAATGTCGCACGCGCGATCGATCGATCGATCGGTACATATGTACCGTATACCACTAACGCCAGGCTATACATTGTAGCTAGTCACGCTCCGGGGCATGCAATTGTTCGAAAAACAATGGGACAGGGGACGTCTATGGGAAATGTGTGGTTGTGCAAAAATGCGAACGAAACACGCCTACGGATGTGCAATAATGCGAACGTAACGCATGGAGAGTTAAATAATGTAATTATGTATAAATCATCTAAATAATAGTACATAGATACTTAGATTCAAACTGTGAATTGTATGCAAATAATAATAATTCTTTAAAATGATAATTTGTGTGTACAAGAACTTTGTTACAAACAGTGCCTCATAACCTAGTTCATCATCCCTACGTCATTGTTAAGAGGGTCAAATGTCATGTGATAGGTCTGAGAAACCGTTCAATTTCATCCCTTGTTATGGAATATTTTCTGAATCCTTTACACACATTAAAGAGTAGAAGGGTGGAAATACTAGATTAATTCCCGGTTTCCCAAGAGAATGTGGTGAATGTTACAGACGCGATATCCTTGATATGCGTCTGTAATGTTAGCGAAGAACAATGGATAAGAAACAAGATAGCGGCGTAAACATCGCGCAAATTTCCCCTGCCTTTTCATAATATTTTCTCATTTTTACATTAAATTCTTGTTTAAAATGAAATCAATATCATAGAAATGGTGGAATTGAAAATCAATTTTTATCCCATTTACTTAAACGGCTAGATCTTTTAGAAATAGAAAGACAGGAGAAATTTCGGGGCGAACCTTTCAGTTTTTTGTGGTAGGCCTAGCCTAGGCCCTAGATCTACGGTACCGCCGGTATCGGTAGTCGGTACATGCACATGAAATATGATATGGGACGCAATCCCTGGCTCCGTGGAGAGTTAGCCTACGAAGTACGAACGATATATATAGGCCTATTATTATTGGCAGTGTATACAGCCACACGCGTGTGGTTATATCCAGAACACATATCTGTGGATACCGCCACACGCCGCCAGTAATAACAGTAAAACACGTATGTCTGACCGTCTATATCACGATCAAAATAACCTCATTTCTTCATTAAATTCTTACATTCTAAACCCCTTTGATATCCTTAGATCGTTTCAATTTCATTCTCACCGTCTTCTCTCCTTGCTTTTCTTGTCTTGTTACAAACGGTCGTCTGTTTAACAGCAAATTCTCTTTTTCTACTTGTGTCGATTCTGGCTTCCTTCGCGGTGGCAGACCCATACAGCGTTAGCGCAGCGCAGTAGTAGACATACACAGTTTGGGTTTCGTACGTACGCGCACATAGCCTAGATTCAGTAGAGAATCGACACAAGTAGAAAAAGTGTGGAAATTTGCTATTTAACAGGCGGCCTTTTGTAACAAGACAAGAAAAGCAAGGAAAGAAGACGGTGAGAATGAAATTGAAACGATTTAAAAAAATTAAAGAAATCAAAGGGGTTTAGAATGTAAGAATTTAATGAAGAAATGAGGTTATTTTGATCGTGATATAGACGGTCAGACCTACATACCGCGGTACGTGTTTTACTGTTATTACTGGCGGCGTGTGGCGGTATCCACAGATAGGTGTTCTGGATATAACCACACGCGTGTGGCTGGATAGAAAAGACTAGTCTTGAGGACGCAATGATGATGATTTTTTTAGATATGTCATATATTTCTTCATCATTGACGTCTTGACACTCTCTCCATAGTGCCTTCAGCGAACGACCAAAACAAAGATGGATTCCCCCAAAAAATCCATCCTTTTAAACTGAATTAAAGAGCAATCATTTAATTTTATTAATTCTTACACCTTCCTACGCCTAATGCGTAGGAAGGTTTTAAATATTACTATTTAAAAATGTCAAAAAATGAAGATTTCTTACCTAACTGATGCCGCGTTGACCTCTTGTTCCACATGTAAACAACGGAAATACAATAGCGTCGACCCTTGAACCGCTTATGTATGACGTACTTCCGGAAAGCAATGCCGTCTTAACAAACAATTTAGAGATAAAAAATCTTATTTAACAAATATTAAAATTTATTTTGTGATCATAAATAATTTATATATATTGATGTACCGTTCAAGGGTCGACGCTATTGTATTTCCGTTGTTTACATGTGGAACGAGGGGTCTACGCGGCATCAGTTAGGTAAGAAATCTTCATTTTTTTACATTTTTAAATAGTAATATTTAAAACCTTCCTACGCATTAGGCGTAGGAAGGTGTAAGAATTAATAAAATTAAATGAATGCTCTTTAATTCGGTTTAAAAGGATGGATTTTTTGGGGGAATCCATCTTTGTTTTGGTCGTTCGCTGAAGGCACTATGGAGAGAGTGTCAAGACGTCAATGATGAAGAAATATATGACATATTTAAAAAAATCATCATCATTGCGTCCTCAAGACTAGGTAAAGACACACGCGTGTGGCTGTATACACTGCCATTATTATTTTTAGTTCTCTCCAGCAGCCTGCTGGCTACGGGCGGCCGAGGCCGAGGCAAGATGCAACTGCGAGTCGCGATTATGCAATGTCATTCATTGTCAAGAGACTCTCTCTCTCTCTCTTAGGTGATCCCTTCACTGTTTTGGAGATAAAGACTCGTTTTAGAGACAAGACTCCTCCTCGAAATCTAATCTACTGAATTAACAACACAAAAATGAACGTGTGGGGATGGTGTCGTACTCGTAGGCGATGGCGCGAGAAGTCTCCAAGTGTTTCTGTCTAACTTTATTCATTTCAAAGAAAATCAATAGTTGTTATCGGTTCAAATTATCAAAAAAAGCATCGGTAAGAATCTTGAAATGATATTCAGCTCGAAAAATTAAACAAAATACAACTTACCCAACACAGTCTGGTAATCTCGATAATGAAGATAGTCGAAAACCTTTCCCGCCGATTGCGCAATAATGTTAGAGTATACACAAATCATAAAGGAAAACGATTCGGGATTTTTTTCATAAAAAATGTTCATGATATGATATTTTCCCACTTAGAAAATGAAAGGGACAATAAATCTTTTGAAAAATAACAGGTTACTACCAGATACAAATTAGCAGATGAATACAAAATAGTTTCATTCATGATGCTCATCGATTGAAACAAAAGAAATGATATTAATGAATGAAATCATGGGATACGATCTTAATTTTTGAATCAAATGATATTAGCATCAGAATAAAAAATAATCATGACCCCGAACTTCAAACAATAAGATGACTGGATAATTCAACATGGGAGGTATAAAATAATTATATGATAGCTTACAACAAATATAGACTATTGACTTTGTAATCATAAACAGGAACTTTTCCTCCTCCTTCCTATCATCGCCAGCATCATCACCACCAGCATCATCCCGGGGGGGGGGGGGGGCCACTTACATTGACGAGGCCACTTACATGCGCGACCCCAAAAAACACGTAAAAAGGATTTTCACGATAGGGCACGTTACGTACGTAACGTGATAAGGCCGGGTGTCAAAAACACAAAAATAATGAAAAAAAGGGTTCTATTTCACTAGGAAAATTACGTGTTTAGGGTCGAATTTGCGGGGATGATAAAACGAAATCAAAATGTTTTATAAAGGATGTCATTTTTGAACACTTCGTGTTTAGAGTCCGATTTGCGCGAGGTGTAGAAAGTGGGGTCGTAAACCAAATAAGGTAAAGCCGACGACCGAAGGACCTGTAACAATAAAACATTCCTGTACTTGTTTAGGGGTTCATTTCAGGGAATATTTGCCAAGAGTATCGTTTTGTTTCCAATACTTGTTAAGGGTAGGGTTTCACACGCCAATACTTGTTAAGGGGTGCATTTTCAGATTATGGAAATTACGTGTTTAGGGTGCTTTTCGAGACCCCATGGTCGCGCATGGTATCCACTCGTGAATAGAAGTGGCCCCCCGGGGCATCATCATCTTCAGCAACATCATCATTATATCGTCATCAACATCATCATCACCAACATCATCATCTTCATATCTTTATCAACATCATTATCACCCTAGCTATCATCCTCATCCAAATCACCATCATCTTCATCATCACCATCATAAACATCATTATCTTCATTGCCACCATCACCATCATCATTTAACATCATCATCACGAACATCATCTTTATCATCACCATCATAAATATCATCATCATCATCACCATCAGTCATTATTGTCATCATATCACCATCATTCATTATAATCGTCGTTCTTGAACTCAAATTATTTCACAAGTAAAAATAGTGTTTATCGTTCCTTAAGCATAAGACACAATGACAGTATATCTACGGGTCCTGTGGTCCAGTGGTTAGAGCATTGGACTCATAATCGCAAGGTTGTGAGTTCGAATCCCAACTCTGCCATTGTCTCCACTTTGATATTAAAAAGGCCCGAGAGTGATATCTGTCGTCTATAACGTCAGCCACTATGACTGATTAACCTAGACGTAAAATGTTTCATAGGTAATTGGTTATATACCAGCTTGGTGTTTACCAGCAAAATGCTGTCCTGCCGAGTTCCTACGGGAGTTACCACAAACAGAAACAGTATAAGAACAAACAAAAACTCTCACCTCAGTACAAAGGCTTTAATCCCTTCATAATCATACATGCTCTGTATCCATCCCTATCTAGGCCGGGGTATTTTGGGAGTTCCTATGGCCGGGGGGAGGGGGGGGGGGGGGGGCTGGGAGGCCCCCCTAAGATCTCGGCCGTCGACCGCGCGGAAAATTGGCATGTGGGTTGCCTGGGACATAATCTACAAGATTGTATAGTAATTCATTTCATGCGAATCGCTATTAAGTGATTATGCTAATTTATGCGTAATTAGTATGCGAAATCATACTTTTTCCTCTAACTCCCTAAATAAAGCTCCGAATGTACTAATTTTTGGTATAGAAACTCTTTGTGGTGTCCTTAGCAAGTGTACATGAAAAAAATTGTGATATCAAATCATTTTCATATGTATTATATTGTTTTTTGCAATTTCTTATGTATTTCTTTGTTTTTTTGACCTTTTGTTTTTCATTGTTTTTTCAATGAAATTTGTTGGGGACTCTTCTGTGATCATAAAAATCATAAAATGAATACATTTTGACTAGCAAAACTAAAAATAATCATACATTTATGAATTTTGGTTGAAAACACAATTTGCTATGACTTTGTACATGAAATCACGTTTTTGAGCCATTTTCGGTCTGACATGCACTTACAGAATGTTGGGTAATTTCGGAACCACGTACCCGGGTGACGCAAAATTGCTCTCAAAAGTTGCGTAAGACTTGAAAGTAAAAAGTCAGCGAGCGGCGCGGTCAAAAAATTTTGCACGCCGAAAATATCACGTGATTCGTTGAGGGGGGCCTCCGAGGCCCCCCCCCGGCCTAGATAGGGTTATGCATAAGACACAATGACAGTATAAGAACAAACAAAAACTCTCACCTCAGTACAAAGGCTTTAATCCCTTCATAATCATAAATGCTCTGTATCCATCAAAATAAACAATTTGTCAATTAAAAAATATCAATAAAATAAAATGTATCAACCATAGTGCAGAGAGAGAGAGAGATGCTAATATCACAAGCAACAAAATGCTCTTTGCTTTAATAACAGTTAATATGAGGCACTTCATTTCGCAAATGCAATTTCATCAGTAAATGTATATTTGTATTTGTAAATGTTACAGGTGCACAATAGGATGACAATATCTAAATGTCGATCATGACATCTAACAAATAAATAAGAATTTAAAGTGTTATAGACCTAGAAACATGTCATTTAACCTTGCCATATAAAATAATTACTGAAAAAAATAATTGTAAATAATAGTATGTAACAGTAATATCACTTTTATTATATTATTTTTACGTATCTGAAACAATTCGGTTAACTTTCAAGCCCTATTAACAGTCATATTTGTCAATCCCAGGCTGATCAATTTCATTATCCTGGACTTTCTCTCTCTATGTTTGTCTATGTCAGAATGTTTGTATGTATAAAATGTGCTTGTATCATGAGATGTCAATGCCAGTCTCTCTGGATATTATTAGGCTTATATGTATATTACTACCCCCTGTGCAGTAAGCATACATGCAAAACCACAGCAGTGAACAGCCTTCTTAACCCCTTGCCTACTGGAACCATGTGATCACTGTACAAAGCGCATGGGAATAAAATAATTCAGGAGTCAACTGCTTATAGAGGAAGGAAGGTAGGAAGAAATTTCCTTGAATCCTTGAGCATCTTGGTTCCGTTTCATGAAGACTTGTTATAAGAACAAATGAGGAGTTTCTATAACAAACTCGCTATCAGCCAATAAGATCAAAAGATTACAGTAGCTTTTAACTGTTACTACAAATTTGTTATTGTAACAAGTTTTATGGAACGGGCCCCTGATTGGGGAAGATATGCTAAAAGCGAGTTAATTATATGCAGGGCTTAGGAACATGCGCTGTAAAATTGCTGCATTATATAATTATTATCAAGAGTGAAATATCACTGTCACTGAATTAACAGGTTGTTTTGGGGAGATTTATTGGATATGGGTGCAGCTTTTGATTTAATGAGGCACGATACCCAAGGAACACTTCATCAACCAAATAGTCTGACTATTGTTATAAGCTACAGAAATCCTTGTATCTGATTGGCTCAGAGCATATTAGTAAGTGAAAATCACTGACTAATTATTTCAGAAAACATTCCCCAAATCTCTAAATGTTGCCAAGTAAAATGCTCTATAAAAGGAGATGAGGACACATAAACATTCCTGTACGTATATATTACAATGGACGATAAAACTGGTGTCTTAGAATCTGACCGAAGTGGGTATAGTACATTTCTGCAATACTTGTAACTTACAACTAACTTAAAGAGCTAAAAAAGCATATTCCCATGAGAGAAATCACCCAAGGCACTCTTATAGGGTTTTCATCATGCTCAGAGCATTTAACATGTTTAGACTATATTATCTCAATGCCAAGATAGTATTTAACCCATTGCACAACTTCAAAGACTTATAAATAAGAGATAATTCAAATGGCATCAAAGAATAGTTAACAAGACAGTAAATTCCACTTGACTCTATCACGGTTTACTGCCGTTCACAGCAGCAGAATGTAAACACGCTTTCATAATCAAATTGAGATGACAGTTACTGTTTTCAGCATCTTCTAATACTATGATAAGCAACAACAAAAATGCACAGAATAAGCCTACAGAAACACAAAAATTTTGTGATGTGCATTCATTTTACAGTATGATGTACACAAGATTAGAACTAGACATAATAACAAAATGGAAGTACAATGTACTGTGCCAAAATATAACATTATCTCCCTCCATGAATAATAAAAAAAGTTTGCATAATCAAGAATAGGATGGCATCGGGGTGACACAACATATGCTCCGGGCTTTACTTTGTCTAAGATATGGGCCCGTATTCTGAACTCTGGTTTTAATTAAACCCTGGTTTAAAGTTGTGGTTTAAGTATGGAGAGCCAATTGGGGCACAAATCATTATCAGTACATATCCAATTTATTAACTCATTTGTCACTCAAATTGTTCGTAATTGTCTGGGAATGATAACTGAGGTAATTTTCTTCATTATGAGAGCAAAATGAAAGATAATAGTTAACATAAGAAATATACCATATAAACAGAATCTTTGAATTATTGGCTCCCCAGAACTTTAGCACAGAGTTAGACCATGGTCTAAGTTAAACCCGACTTCAGAATAAGGGCCAGAGGGTTAGGGTTGCAATATGGTTTTCTGTTGGGTTTATGGTTAGGCTTAAGATAGGGTTCAGGGTTAAATCCAGGGTTGAAGTTGGTGATTCCATTAATGTGTGGAATTTCCAACAGAGCAATTTTCACCGGAGCAAATGGCATGGAACTGGCATTGTAAGCTACTAGTATGTGTTTTTCATTCCTTCTTCAACAGAGTGCCATCAAGGTACAGGTTGCAATGACATGCTGAACACCAAAGGAAGGCAGTCATACAGGTAGGTAACCATTGGAGTACTTCAATATTTTATCACATGCACAAGCAAACATGTATGGTAAACATTTCCTCGATCAGCCCTTTGCTCAGGGGCTACTTGAACATCAGGTGAACTATAGAAGTCTGCATGTGACTGCTTTTCTTTTTTTTTACAAATTGATAGAAAAGATAGTGAAAAGGAAACAATGTACAATCACATTTCCAATGCACTAACACTGTCTAGTACAAATGCGGGCCAAAAGAGTTACAAGTCTCAATTTAAATCTTTCTTTTAATTCCAATGAAAATCACACCCATTGCTTTGTATCAATGTGACTCGCATCACCTTGAGTTAAATATCAACTTTAAATTTTCAGTCCAATTTCTCGTTCCTATGCTCTCTCCTCTCACAATTCAAGTTGAACTGATATCATCTTCAAGTACGAACATGGCCAAAAAAGGATTTTTCTTTTCAGCCTCTATTCAAATTGTACCAATCGCTCTGTGTGGATGAGTTTTCTGTCTCCTGAAGTTACCATCTTCATCAATCCAATTTCTCCTTTCTTTGATCTCTACACAATTCAATTGCACTACTAGTAATATCATCTTGTACAAATATAGGCCTATAATGTTTGTTTTCAGTTTTGAGTTGCATATGAACAAGACTCCTAAAACCTGAAATTATCAACTAAAATTGTCAGTCCAATTTCTTTTTACTTTGATCTCTCTACTCATAGTTCAAATTGCACCAATACCGTCTAGTACAAACGCGGGTCCAAAAAGTTCTTTTAATCCCGACTTAAATCGTACCAAGTTCTGCATGTGATCAAGGCTCCTGTCACCTGAAGTTATCTACTTTAATCGTCAGTCCAACTTCTTGTTTCTTTGGTCTCTCCTTGTATTCTCCCCCACCCAGGGAAACGGCATTTCTTCTATCGCGTCGGTTCCTCTTCTTCTCTTCCTCTTCCTCTTGCTTTTTCTCCTTTACTCTATCATCTTCGATGGTGGTGAAGTCATCCTTCCTGAAAGGGTCATCTTTCAAATCCTAGGTTGGTGCATCAAGAGGAGGATAGGAATAAGAAAAGAGCATTAAGGGTGATTACTCAATGTTCAGGATTCAAAATTAAATAATTCAGCTGGTAATTCGAACATTTCAGAAAAATGCGGATCAAGTTTCAAACTCGATCTTCCAGGTACATTTTTTCCAAAATGCTGCGTGGCATCAGCACCAGGTCTCGCCGTAACTTTGATAGTAAAAAAAAATTCCTTTTATATTGGATTTATTTTGAAGATACCATCCTAAATTTTCAAGAAAATACGATTGTGAACTCTTAAGAAAATCACAGTTTTTTTATTTCATTTTAGAGTAATCTTTGGCGACTCCACTTCTTAAATCTGAACTGAGCCACTTGGTGCTCTGAAAAAATGGCGCAGATCTTGCAATTTTCAGACCGAAATTAAGATTTTCAGTGGAGATATTTTAGGTGAGTAACAGTTAGTGCCCGAGTGTATACACATATTGGCGCTAATGCAGTCTCATACCCTCCTGTATTCCAGTAATCAAATCAATAATTCAGCTGGTATTCGAACATAACATGCAATATTTGTACCATCGCACTTCTTTGTATCATGTTATTGTATGTTCTTTTTATTGGATCTATAGTATGAAAACATATTTCAGCCATGTAAATTATTATCAATTTACCATTTTCTACACTACATTGTACAGTACATGTACCAACCAAAATGCAACATTGCATGGCTGGACATGCATACATGTATTTGCTAATGGCACAGGACTGTTTAAAGTTATTGTTTAACTTTGTGAGCAGCCGATTTAAAAAATTCTCAAACCAAGATGAAACATATGTACAAGTGCATGTATCAGAACTAATAAACCCTGAAAACAACCATTATTGAGAATGAAAAGCTAAAACTACAAGGCAAACCCCGATTTTGTAAATAGGTGTCTTATAGATGCCTAAATAGTACACATAAGTGTATGGGATGAAATTAAGATGGTGTTTCCGGTCACTTTATATTTCAATTTTTGAAGCACTAAAAAATTATTTTCGAACACAATTTTTTCAGGGCTTCATTTTTGTAACATATCACAGACACAGGTGACAAGTGTGACCTTCTAGCTCAGATTTTTTAAAAGTCAAACCAATGTTAACCAATCACTTAATTGCAGATGTATACTTGGATCACCAAGGTTCCGGCATGCTTTTTTTGGGTTTTTTTGCTTGAATATAATCATTCCTTATTTTCATGGATCATCAAAGGAAAACATCCCTTATTCTTCATAGTATTCATACTTATGCTACATTGGGAGGCATTGTTGCAACATAAATAGTGCATACTCCCGTTCAGGCAATGGTTATAAGATTTTACATTCTGTGAAAGAGAGACGCTCTATTCAACTTGGCCATGCCTTGTTGAATAGAGCATCTTTCTTTCGCCTCATGCAAAATCTTGTACCATCACAATCATGACTATTTTTGTAAACTGTAAAAGACAAAAGGCCCTTTGCATAAAACTTTTTACCTGAGAAAACTCAGGTTGTTTTTACCAGAGTTTTTGCCGTGTTAAAGTCAATGGCAGAAATCAGTCTAACATCAGTTTTCAGTTTTTACCAGTTTTTCCAGGTAAAAAGTTTTATGCAACAGGCCCCAGATGGGATTGTCCAACTGGACTTACCACAACACCGAACAAATCTCCATCGTGTAGATTATACGGCGCTTGCTTCAAATTAATTGGTTTGTGAGTCTGGCCTTTGCCCTTTTTCCTTCCTCCACCTCCTCCTCTTCCTTTCCCGGTATCTGATACCTACAAAGAAAAGTTCATTGGGGTAAGCAAGTCCCAGAAGTGAATAAATGCACATTTTTTCTGTATCAATTAATAGGGATAAATTTTAAGTACAAGTTGCATTTGCACTGTGTGAGACGGCCTTTAAAAATAAGAGCACCCCTCTCCCCATGAAAAGCAACAACAAGAATAGATATCAACATTTTCAGAAATATTTGGAAATTTTGATCAGGGCACACCAAAAAATGAAAATACACATGTTAGCCATCATTCAAATAATTATTGACATGAGAGGAAGTGTACAATATCATATTAATAAATTATTTTTTCACTAGTCCATTATTGTATTTCAAAGATATAAATTTAAGGTCACATTATTATCTATATGTAGCAAACAATAGCTATGGGGACTGGACTTGACGGGATAAATAAAAATACTGAAAACTAAACCCCTCAGTCAAGTGTGGAATTATATATTGGAGCGTTGTGGCCCAGTGGATAAGTCTTCTGACTTTGAAACAGAGGGTCGCAGGTTCGAATCCCAGCCATGGCGTAATTTCCTTGAGCAAGAAATTTATCCACATTATGCTGCACTCGACACAGGTGAGGTGAATGGGTACCCGGCAGGATTAATTCCTTGAATGCATGAGCGCTGAAAGGCAGCTCGAGCTAAAGCTGGGGTAATAATAATAATGCGCCTCGGAATAGAATATTTCTAGATAGATGGCGCTATAAACAGTAAATGCCTATTATTGTTATATCTTCTTCATTAATATCATAAGAATCGGTCACCTTCTTATCTTCAGGGATTACAATCCAGTCCCCTTTCTTCATCAGGTGTTTGGCAAGAGCCACTCTCTCCACTGGAATCAACAAGCGATCGGCAATGGCTTGCCGGAGACTCATGGGGGCAGCAGACTTCCCAGCCTCCCAGACGAGTTCCTCAGCAGGTCCGTAGAGCCTGGTATCAGGTACTCTCTTTTGGAAAGCCAGGACGAACTCCGATGGTCTAGACATGAAGCAAAGCAGTGAAATGATCACAAGAAAATATTTGCAAATATTCTGTTGCAATGTTATAATTGATAGATCAATAAAGCTGGTGGGTGTTTCATAAAGCTGTTCGTAAGATACGAATGACTTTACGCACGACTGGTGATCCTTTCTTATGCTATATGATTGAGTTATGACTTAAGGTGGGTGTTTCATAAAGCTGTTCGTAAGTTAAGAGCGACTTTAAGAATGACTGGTGATCCTTTCTTGTACATGACGAAAATCTCTCGTTTGAGGGCTGTATACCCCATTTTTCCTTATCAACAAATATCTTCTCCCAGTAATACAAATCCTATTGCCCTCAAGAGATTAAATTTAAGTATAGAAACACCTGTTTCTTGACCTCGGTCCGCGAAGATAATTCACCCCAGCATCTACGGTCACAGCAGGGGGCCACACACGATGGATTGCAATGTGTGTAGTTCCGGCGAGCGCATGGCCATGGATGTATACACGCGTTGATAGAAAGTTTTTTCTTTCTTTCTTTCCTTCTTTCTTTCTTTCTTTCTTTCTCTCTCTCCCTTCCTTTCTTTTTTTCTTTCTTTCTTTCTCTCTCTCTTCCTTCCTTTCTTTCTTTCTTTCTTTCTTCCTTCCTTTCTTTCCTTCTTTCTCTCTGTCTGGCTGTCTAATTCTTTTCTTTCTAGACTTATTTTCTTCCTTCCTTTCTTTCCTTCTTTCTCTCTGTCTGGCTGTCTAATTCTTTTCTTTCTAGACTTATTTTCTTCATCCACCCCCTTTTGATCTACACCTCTAAAGAACGTGCATTTGCCAATCATATCTGTAGTAAGGCCTATGAATGTCCTTTTCTCAAAGCTGAGGTGTAGGCCTATACATAGAACATTAAAATACAAAGACCAGCATTATGAATCACAATGTTTGGATAGCATTTCAATGTTCTATTCACATCTATTCAGAACGTTTTCTAATTCACATGCGTTATTAGCAGGTGATCTTCTTTATCTCCCATTATTGTTCTTATTTTGTAGGCCTATAGCCTGTGTATACGGTAAACCTCCCTCTGAAATACCTTTCTTGGTTTCATGTTTTCTTTCAGATTTGTTTCCACCAAGGCGTGCCGGAACACTTTCAGTTTTTTTTTTTTTTTTTTTTTTTTTGGGGGGGGGGGCAAAATCCCGAAGGGGGCACAATATTTTTGAAAGCGTGAGATACGGAAGCGATCGAGCGGGAGAGGGTGTGGTTGAGGGTGTAAAAATTGAGTGTAAAAGTTGCGTTTCTAAGAGCATTCAAAAATAAATTTCTTGAGAATTAAACAGTCTTGGGGTTCTTTTTGATCCTGTTTCCTCCCTTCTGACCCAGACTGGTGTTTCTTCATGATCAGGGTCGCAGTTCCAGCAAATTACGAGCCTTATTGCAAACTCTATTGTTTTAAACCAATGTAATATAGGCCTTTTAAAGACTTTAAGATGACAAACATGCATGACCGTATGCATCCGGGGGCCACCGATCGAGAGGGCAAAATTCACCCAAAGTGTGCACGAAATCTTTCAATTTTATTCTAGAAAATGCAAAAGCTCCCCCATCACCATGGGCGGAAATCCCAGGGGGACAGGGGGGACGCGTCCCCCTACCATTTTGGAAAGGGGTACATAATATCAAATGTCCCCCTACTATTTGTGCTCTTTTATTATGGAAAAAATACATAATTTCAAATCGAAATTATATCCTCGAATTTCGAAATATATATAAACAGATAGTTTTTGTTAAGAACTTGGTTAGGAAAAGAAAAGGCATACCGGCCCAACTATTCTCCAACTCTCATCTAGCCCTTTATACCAGCCAAAGAGTGATGACATTGATGACATCGATGGCCATTGTCAATTTCATAACTAATAAAAATGATGAAAAAAGAAAATCGCCTCTGAATTTAGTGCATAGACGGTTAGACGAGAATGTTCCATACCCAGTAAAATCATACCTTTGTTAATCCAATTCACTTTCCCTTTATTCCAAATTTACTTGGAATATACTGAGAATATTTTCATTGTTTGCGTACTCAGTATAAAGAATAGTTTTCATGAGTTATGATTAATCCTTCACAATGAACTTTAACTATGCTTTATCCCCCAAATTTGTTTTTAAACACTCTATTAACGAGACTTATACTCCATTTTTACACAAAATTCCTGCCGTGGGAGGGGTCATCATAGGTAGATCAAGGGGCGAAGCGGCGGAAGGTGAGGCGAAAAATAAGAAGAAAGATAGGACCGGGAAGAAAGTTGAATGATGGAAGGGAGGTGAATAATTGGGAAAAAAGAAAACTTTCAGGACATGTTATAAAAATAATAAAATCGCTTGCGCTTTGCATAAATACACAGCCATCTTTTTATTTCAAAACGTGCTTGATTTTTTTTCACTTTTTTGGATCAAAATATATAAAATCAAATCATTTATCTAAGAAGATATCCATCTTTTTCATAATTTGTAGGTTTAGATATTAAAGAAAATTAGCTTGCCATTCGGTTTTAGTCTGAAATGTATTCATTAAAAGGTTAAACGTTATCACACTGTAATAAGATGGAAAAGGGGCTTTTCAAAGGTATGTTTCACAGAGGAACTGTTCGTCAAAAGACGCCAGGCTTACTATGATAATGTCATTGCTCCGTCAGGGGCAAAATTGTTCATTTTTGACAATAGAAATGACAATTTTTGGGCATAAAAGTGCCTTCATCGTATACTTTTGTCCTTTAATTATTTAAAAATTTATCATTTTTCTACTTTCAGGGGGGCACATTGGGGGGGGCAAAATCTCGTTTTGCCCCCCAAAAAATTTATTTGGGGGGGGGGGCAAGTGCCCCCTGCCCCCCTCGCTTCCGGCGCCCTTGTTAAAGATATATAGAGAGAAATAGAGATGGGGTGGAAATTCCACCCCATCTCTATTTCTCTCTCTCTCTTTCTCCCGACAAAAAGGACAGGGCGCTAATTTTAATCACCTCATATTAGCAGAATGATAAATTTTGAACTAGAAAATAAAACAGACATTTATCACAATCAAATATGGGCATGTTCAAATGGGTCGCTTGATCAAAGATAAAAAAGGACACTGCAAAGGAACTTTCACTATGAAAAGGGGGCTAAGGGGGGGGGGCAAAAAAACAACTTTTTTTAAAGTGATTATTCAACAAGATGTACTTGAGGAAGGGGAACATATTAAAAATGGGCACTGAAGGGATCGGGGTTCAACGGGCACGCGGTTTTGTAAACTAAGACACGTGATCGATCTTTCCAACACTCCATCTTCCCAACTCATCAATCGCCTGAACTCGCTCTCCAACGATGAACATTTTGACTTACAAAAAAATTAGCACAACATATCTAAGTTAGACATTTAATGGTGGAAACTAAAAGTATAAACGACCCAAAACAAACGGTGGAATGGATGCAGCGCACATGGGCAGTTTACCGGAGAACCACGTATGGTGCAATAATACGTTTGCGATTAAAAAATAGTTACAGGCATAGTTTGTATTTAAATTATGAATAAGACTTTGGGGTAAAAAAAAAATAATGATTTCATATTTTTGTGCATATCAGCAGCATGATTATTATACTTTGTATGTTGGTATGCCATTACTTCTATTTTTCGAACGTTAAGACTGTATCATTGCGCGAGTGAACCCATTTTCTTGCTGGACGGACAGAAACTATGCATGCATCGCGGTCCTTGCATGCTAAGCATACCGTAATTTTTATTCGCTTACTTTCCTTATTTCAAGGTCGATTTTCTTCGTTCGAAATTGAAAATGGACTAGTATTGGATGTCTGAATGTAATATGCCTTTGAAAACGTGATTAATATCGAATACAATAATTTCATTCCGAAGATCCTTCTACAGGCAGACAAGTCTTACGTAATAGCACAGCGTTGTTTATCATTTCGTCCTTGGCTCAACGCTCATTTAGCTGGCCCGTGGTGGTGAAATCGAGACAAGGGGATTACCTGGCCAAGATGGGTTTATCGGGGTTGGAAAAGTTTCCAAACGCGAATCGGGGTATAAAACCGCAGTTTGCAGTCCGAAGTGAGGTCGAGAATCAAACGGGACATTTTCGTAATGGTATATGATATATTCATTGGCGACGGTTTAGCGCGTAAGAAAGGATCACCAATCATTCTTAAAGTTGCTCTTAACTTACGAACAGCTTTATGAAACGGCCCCCAGAACATGTTCCAGTTGTTCGTAACTTTACGAGCAGCTTTTTCAAACACCCACCAGATTACATTCCTTGTTTCAAGGAGCAGATTAGCAATCAATTGCAAGACACATATGATTGATTTAGGAACCAAAATTTAGACTTGCAATTGATCGCAACCTTTTTGCAATATATAGAAGAGACAGATACTGCTTTTTTTTAATTATTAGGTTTGGAATCCAGCTGTCATGAATTGTTTGTTGCTATGACAGGCAATACTCTATGAGTTTCATATCAGTGGGTTCCAAACTCACTAAAAATGATCTTTACCTGCTCAGATTTTTTTTCAAATGGTACCTAATAACTAGAGATGCCCGGCAGGTCGCGCAGCCGAGCACATGTACATGTATCCCTCAAACCCACCGTGTCATCCGTCATTGCGATATATAGAGTTCACATAGAAATTTGACCAAAAAATACAATTATCATGGCAACAATGACTCTAGCATGCAGGTCTCTCAAGCCCATCTACCATCCAAGTCTGGTTGAAAAGTGACTTACAGTTGCAGAGTTAGGTATCATAGGAGAGAGTCTTGCATGTAAACTTTTATGTTGACCTCGAAATGACCTTTGACTTTACCATGTGACCTCTGACTGCAGCATAACAAGCAGGCCCCCCAAGTCCATCTACCATCCAAGTTTGGTTGAAAAGTGACTTACGGTTGAGGAGTTAGGTGTCAAAAGAGAGTCTTGCATGTAAACTTTAATGTTGACCTGAAAATGACCTTTGACCTTACCAAGTGACCTCCGACTGCAGCATAAGATGCAGGTACCCCTATCCATCTACCATCCAAGTTTGGCTGAAAAGTAACTTACGGTTGCAGAGTTAGGTGTCATAAGAGAGTCTTGCATGTAAACTTTAGCGTTGACCTGAAAATGACCTTTGACCTTTGCAAGCGCTAAGGTATTTGCAACGCATAATTGCAGAACATCCCATAGGCACTTCTGATAAAGGCACAAATATTATAATCATTGTATGGCAAATTCCATCAAGTATGCAAATGTAAACACCTATTTGTGGGACATTCCTAAAATCATTTATCTATGCTTTCTAGTTCCTTTTTTAATTGTGTAATACCATCAACTTATCATTGCTCGACTAGTTCGTGAAGTAAGGTAAAAATTAAGCAAAATGGGGATGAAAGTAAAAAGGTTGACTTATTTTAAGGAATGGCCCATATTTTTTTTCATCAGACTTTTGAGACCTACCTGAGATTTTCTTCTTCTTGAAGGATCTGAACAGCTATGTGTGATGAGGTATTGACCTTGGCATACCTAAACATGAACAGAAAATAGAGAAAAACCAATAAATTACAAATTCATTTCCACATTTTACTTTAAGCTACAGTACACTGTCTTATCAAATTTGGGGCACCATGTAAGGTATTAAATCTCAGAGCATTTCATGAACGGACTTGTCAGATGTTTTATCGAATAAAGTCTGTTTTATTTGTTGGGATGGTAACCATACAAACAATCATGCACCTTTACTTCTCAATTGAAAATCACATTAAGCTGTCAGATTTGACACCATATCTGGCAAATAATGAATTAAAAGCAAGTCGACTCTGGGCTGGAATTTCTAAGATCCAACAGGTCTTTAATGCCAGTCCACACTCGAAGACTCGAAGCCTGTTTTGTAAAAAATTTACTGTATCATCATTTTCATTACTTTGTTTTGTTCTTTCTTGCCATTATGTATTTCTTATTTACCTGTATATACAGTGTATGCTATTTTTTATCAAGCGAAATAATATGAATTGAAATGTTATTTCATGATTGCTAATAAGAAAACCTGGGAACAATTTAGCTTGTGTGAAAACAGAAATATCAAGTGATGTATAATTGCTACATGTACATCATCATAACACTGGAAAGTATAACGTATATCTTAAAATGTGCATATGCCCCTGGAACACAATGATTACGAACTGGTTCTCTCTTATGCACCTGAATAAAGAATTGTGTTTTTAAAAAATCTGGGTCCCGTAACACACAGGTTAGCGATTGATCGTATGCTTGATTTCTACCATCGATTGTACATTGTAGTCTATGGAATCCGTCGTAGAAAAATGTTCTATGATCATTGCTAAGTTTTGTGTTTCGGGCCCCTGAAGCATGTTTGCGAACCCAAAGAGAAATGAGAAGAGACCACTTGTCACACGAGGAAGATTCTGTGTTACAATACAGAGGTTATATCATAAAATATCTAAAACTGCTTAGAATTAAAATGAATAATATATTACTTGAGACTTTGGTTGTGATCTCTCAACACTCTTCCCAGCCTCCCATCTTCCAGCAGCCGAAGACGCAGGAACTCTACCGTCGGCACGACGACCTGGCTCATGGCGGGCAGGGTCATGACCTGATTCTTGAGGTCACCGACTGTCGCATTGTGGGATATCTCAATCTCTCCGAGGAGCTCGTTCTGATTGGGCGGAGGCTCTAATGACTGTTGGATGTCGTGGTTGGGACTGTTGACACTGGTTAAGCTATTCAGGATGTCTGCAAAGAATTGTCAATGTGAATGTGAACGCAATCAATGTATATTGTATGCATGATGAAACTACATGTAGCTGGTATTTATCTATGTGAATCATAATACCAATATTCAACATGGTATGGTAGTAGATCGTATTACCAAACACTTTTCATGAATTTGATCATATCAAACACATTATTCTAATAAAATTCACCAAACTTTCACCATAAATAAACAAATACCTACAAAATATAAATATGCAGAAATTTTGCCGAATTTGTTTTTCATTTTTACGACATCAGCTTCCAATCGGACCTCTCTTCGCAAGTGAAATATTTTGGTCACTTGAAAAAGGTATCGTATTACCGAACGTGTGTTTTTTATGGGAAAAGTTGGGTAAACAACAAAGTCACTGATGAGCTATTTTGACCATATTTCATCGTTTTGAGGATATAAAGACTTCAAAATTTTGTTTTTGATAATTTTTCATCATTTTTCTATTCAAATTCCCTTTGAAAGGATGTTGCAAAGGTTTGAGCGTATTTGATTATTTTCTGACGCATATCATGCGCGCGTTCGGCAATACAAGGCCGGTCAGTAATACAATCACTCACTATAAGTATAACCGTGAATATGTCAACCAAGTCAACCAAAACTAATTGGTAAAATTAAAATAATACATGCACCTGACCAAAATTGTAACTTCATTTGCTATGTCTTTCTATGAATATATTTCACAATGATAAGTGGTAATGACAAATAATTTATGTTTATTCATGGATTTATTTATTTCATTTGTTCCTAGAACAATATAAAGGTAATCCTTCAGAGAAGATCATTTGTTCATAAAACTCTACCCAAATAACATGCAAATAAATCACCCTTTCACAATATTCTAGCTAAATATCATGTAAAAAAATTGACAGCCTAAGATGGTTATTTCCATCTTCCCACAATTTTTGTGGAGGAGCCGTGGTGTAGTGGTTCTGACTCTCGCCTTGTAAACAGAGGGTCGTGTGTTCGAATCCCACCGCGGTCTGGCGTCCTTTGGCAAGGCGTTAATCCACACTTTGCCACTCTCAACCCAGGTGCTAAATGGGTACCCGGTAGGATGTGAAAGTCATTGTAGCTTGTCCAGTATTGTGTGCGCCTCACAGGCGACTAACTGGAATACTCCCCAGGGAGTGGAGGATGTGCACACATTGTGTGCGGGAATGACTGATTGAATCCGATGGCCGGGGTAATAATGTATATGTAAAGTGCTTAGAAACGTCGTTCCGATGGATTAAGCGCTATATAAAAGCGGATTATTATTATTATTTTATAGTGAAAAGGTGACTCACTTGAAAATTGAACATGAGGGATCCAGGACGACGCCCCTCCCTCTCCCCCTCCTTCGTCGGCTCCACCGGTCCTGACTGGAGAGGGATAGAGCCAAACGGGGAGCAGGAGATACCCCTTGGGGGGTACACGCCCCTCCTCCAGCATCAGAAGCTCTCCATCTTGGATGTGAAGCTCCGTTAGACTTTTCTCCTGTAAAAATAATAAGGAAGAAGAAATTCATGGGCTTATGATCCAGTCATTGAAATACTTCTCTTCTGATTTTGAGTTTATTTTGAAAAAAAAATTACTTTGTTAATGTTATACCACTATTCAGTTAATATATTTGGATTCATTCATATATTAATCAAGGTTTTTATAAAAAAAAATTGCC
The DNA here is from genome assembly GCF_018143015.1 of Lytechinus variegatus. Lineage (NCBI taxonomy): Eukaryota > Metazoa > Echinodermata > Echinoidea > Temnopleuroida > Toxopneustidae > Lytechinus > Lytechinus variegatus. The sequence goes on from NC_054752.1 coordinate 15,066,832, forward strand.
CCACCACCATGGCAATACATACACAATGCTATGCAGTATACGAATGACAATGTATTAAGACATCTAATTTTGAAGCATATCAAACATTGAACAATATAACTCATACATGTATTTAGAATATTTAGAAGTAATAATGATAACAAAACAGCCCTTTTATAGTGCATATTTTATTATGATTCTATGTCTCTGCCCCTTCGAAAGGACGATGATGTTGCTACCAAAGGGCCCCCATCTCACAAAAAGTTCAAATTGATCCGTTCAACCACAGCTATTGACAGCCAGCAACTTCAACATTTACTATGCATGTTTTTTCAAAATATTTTCTACATATGATGTTTGTTCATGCATTCATTGTTTTCTTTATCAAGAATTCACTGTGCTTCTCTTTATTTACAAAGGACTATGTGCCAATCTCCTACAGAATTAATTATGATACTGATGGATTTTAAAAGAGTTACGATTGATCCAATCAATCTAAGTCTATGGAAATCCATCAGTGTCATAGTGTTGTAAGACGGGACCCTGCTTTAGCTGTGATGGATATTTAGACCAGGTCGAAAAAAACTTAGTTTTGGAAATCAATTTCTTATGTATTTTATTGTTTTTATGAATTTCTTTGTTTTTCAACCTTTTGTTTTTCTTTGTTTTTTCACCAGATTTATTGTACAACCTTTCTGAAGCATAATTAGGCTAAAATCAATTGATTTCAGCTGTTTTAAAGTAAAAATAATCATATCTTAATGAATAAAATGAGAAAGCTCAATTTGCATTGACTTTGTGCACAAAATCATGTCTTGAAACAATTTTTGGTCTGACATGCACTTACGAAATGTTGCTTAATTTCGGAACCGCGTATTCGGGTGTCGTAAATTTGGTCTCAAAAAATGCGTGAGACTTAAAAGTATGAACTCAGTGAGTGGCGCAGTCAAAAAAATTCGCGCAGCGGAATGATTGCAGAAAATGTTGAGGGGGGTATGATTCAAACCCCCCCCCCCCCCCCGGCAATTTCAGGGTTTAATGAAAGATGACAAAAAGGGTGTAGACCAAGTGGTAATTTAGCAAATTGAATGAAACAATCGTTTACTTTGTTATGGATGTGACAATGGAAAACGCTATCCTTACCATATCAGTGATGATATCAGCTGCTTCACCACACCAGTTGGTCTTCCTCAGATGATAGGGGGAGCCCTCCATTCCTGCTATGCTCAACATTTTTGTCAGACACTGTACCATGGAAAAGATATTGAGAAATATAGCATTTTGTATCATTAATGACTGTAAACAATCATTATCCTTAAAAGGGCGTAATCCAGTTTCATGAAATAATGGCGCGAGACCTTTCATAGGAGGGAATGTGCTGAAAAATGATGATCATGAAGATGATGATAAAGATGATGATGATGATAATGATGATGGTGATGATGAAGATGATGATGAAGATGACAGTGATGGTGATGATGATGAAGATGATGAGGAAGATGATGAGGAAGATGATGATGATGATGATGATGATGATGATGATGATGATGAAGATGATGAGGAAGATGATGATGAAGATGATTACGGTGGTGGTGGTGATATGATAGTAATGATATGATGATGATAATGGTGATTATGATGATGACAATAATGATGACATGATGATGATAATGATGGTGGTGATGATGAAAATGCTAATAAAGATGATGACAATGGTGGTAATAATGATGAAGATGATGAAGGTGACAATGAGGAGGAAGATAATAATGACTAACAACTCACCTCTGTCATGGAAGTAGATTTTTCCACCATCATATCCCAGGATTTGTTGCTAGACATGAGACTGAAATTTAGGGTGAGCTCATTGGATGTTGGCGGAAGTCCTGTTTCTATGACAATGGTCTTTCCTTTCTTGATTCCAGAATCTGCTATGCTCTGGTTTTCATGCACTGTAGGAAATTTGAAAAATGGCGATGCAAAAACATTCAATTTTGTATTACCATACTGAAATCGTGAATCCCCCCCCCCCCAATTTATTTTACATGATTCATATGTCTACCTTTGCCAAATCATAGATATTCTGAATTTTAAATTTTGAACTTTGATAGTGTGAGCAACAAAATCTTCACATGTATGAAGCTGTCGAGTTTAAAAAAGAACAGCCAAATGGTTGAGTAATCTAGGAATGAAAATAGTATGAATGCAAGGGTGGACAATAAAAAGGGACAAAAATTTTAAAAGATATGCAAAAAATCTATTAGAGCAATATGAATTATAATATGAAAATATTTTTTTAAAAATAAAGAGAAAATGAAAGGATGGGAAAGATAAAAGAAAGGGGGAAAAGTCAAAGACAAGCCTAAAGAGAAGCTTTTAAAAAGAAGGATAACGAAAAGAAAGAGAGAGAAAGAATTAAGAGAAAGAGAGTAAGAAAGAAATGAAAAAGAAAAACAAGCAATGGATAAAATAAAAAGAAAGAATAGAGGAGACAAAAACAGAGAGACAGAGATATAAACAAAGATATATAGGGGATGAGAAAGAGAAAAGCGTGAAAAAGAAGTGGCAATATTGAATTACTTACAAGGAGGTAGAAGACCAAGGGCATCATCACTTATTCTCAACCTGCATCCTTCCTTTGGTCTTTGGTTACCATAGAGACCATGACTGTTGATGACCAGCTGCTTCAATTCTAATACAGTCTGATGATTGGGGCAAAAAAAGAGACAAATATAAAGCTTCAGAGCTATACATAATTGTGCCCAAAAGTGTGTGAAGTCCACCACAAAATGCACTCCTTCACGCTGAGTGTTGTATGTCGACAACAGCATTACAATGTTTGGCGAGCCCAGAGAAACAAACTCTATTGAATGTAATATTTTATCACCAGAATTCACAACTCAATATCTAAAACATGGCAGAAATGAGAACTTAAAATGTGAATTTCTCCACTTTTAACACTTTCAATATGTTCAATATTTTCTGGTCGGGCTCACTAACTTTAAGGCACCACTGTACACTATCAAAATAGTTTCTTCTCTCAATGTAAATATTTCAGCCTAAGAGTACTAGCAATTCCAATCTCCCTGTCTCCTTTTCCCCACCCCCTCCTTCTCTTTCTCCTGCTTCTCCTTTCCTTCTCCAATCAATTCCACTGATAATGGCTAAATCTTGCAAAATGTTACATGGAAGAATGAAAATGTGCTCTTTTGTTAAATGATTATGATGTATAAATGGTTATGATGAATATTTCATATATGCTTTTTAAAGCAAATAAACAACATTTGAATTTGAACTTATCAATAACATCTACTCTTAACTCTGAAAAAAAGAAATTAAATCCTTCTATAAACATTTTGATGCAATAATGAATTTTCAAAAAAAGATTTGTGAAGCAAAAAAAAAAGAAGATTAAATTGAAGATAAGAAAATTGATCGCATATCTACCCTATCACAAATGAATAACATTAAACAAAATTGGGGAAATAAATACAAAGAAGAGCATACCTTGTCTTTTGATATACTGATCTGTTTGACAGGCCAGTCACCGTCATTGTTTGGATCAACGCATCGATTCTCAACCGTGATTTTCATGGAATTCTTTTGTTTGTCTACTTCAACCTCTGCGAGAGATTCACCTTGGCAGTTGGGACTGAGTGGATGAAGAGAAAAGTATCTACAGTTTATTTCTGATTCCTCTAATGCCAATTCGTCCAATTGCAAGTCGCCTACTATCATTTGATCTACCGTCAGTTCGTCCACTATCCACATGGTCAAACTGCCAATTCGTCCACTCACCATTTCGTCTAATAACCAGTTTGTCCAATAGCCATTTAGTCCACATACTATTTGGTCAAATTGGAACAAGTGTTAAATGTGCAAAATGAATGAAAATGAAATATTTGACCAACTGGTTATGAGACGAAATGGTCATACACGAAATGGTGATTAACGAAGTGATGATTGGACCAAATGGTTGTTAGACAAAATGTTGACAGGATGGCATTAGACTAAATTAAAGAAGACCATGTGGTGAGTGGATGAGTTGGCAGTACATGAACTGGCAATTTACCTTATTTAGGCACGTCATCAAAAATCCCTTATGCGTCGCTACTCGTCGCGACGGAATATCAAGATCCGGGTCTGATTCCAGACGGGGAGCGACGAGAGCCGACGCAACCCGACGACCCCCCTTTTCCCATTCATTTTGGGTGATATCCCTTCCCGTTACATCCTTTTATCTTGCCGACTCGCTAATTGGAGCGTCTCGCTTCGTCGCAAATAACAATGACGGATCGATAAGACTGCTAACAACATCCGGGTTGCGTGAAGCGAACGTGATTGCATATATCTATTTTTTGCACAGGCATGCCTTTTTATTGCATTAATTGCGATTTTTATATGAAATAAACGATTTCATCATATAAATGCGACATAGATTTTATTCCGATGTCTGAGTACTTACCGCCGTCGGCGCTCTTTACTCCCCGACATCGCTTATCACCCACGGAGGGTATTCTGTAGTCACATTACTTTTATCTTGGTCATCATATTTCTTACCTCGACATCCTTTCTGTGGTCATAGATTATATTCCGATGTTTAAGTACTTGCCACCGTCCGCACCATTTATTTCCCGTCATCGCTAACCACCCACGGAGCGCATTCTGTAGTCATTTATATTATTTTTATCTTGATCATCATATTTCTTACCTCGACATCCTTTCCTTGGTCATAGATTAAATTCCGATGTCGAAGTACTTCCCGCCGTCGGCGCTATTTATTTCCCGTCATCGCTAACCACCCACGGAGCTCATTCTGTAGTCATTTATATTATTTTTATCTTGGTCATCACATTTCTTACCTCGACATCCTTTCCGTGGTCATAGATTACTTTCCGATGTCGAAGTACTTCCCGCCGTCGGCGCTATTTATTTCCCGTCATCGCTAACCACCCACGGAGCGCATTCTGTAGTCATTTATATTATTTTTATCTTGGTCATCATATTTCTTACCTCGACATCCTTTCCGTGGTCATAGATTATATTCCGATGTCTGCGTACTTACCGTCGTCGACGCTATTTACTCCCCGACGCCGCTAACCACCCACGGAGCGCATTCTGTAGTCATTTAAATTATGTTTATCTTGGTAATCATATTTCTTACCTCGACATCCTTTCCGTGGTCATAGATTATATTCCGATGTCTGCGTACTTACCGTCGTCGACGCTATTTACTCCCCGACGTCGCTAACCACCCACGGAGCGCATTCTGTAGTCATTTAAATTATGTTTATCTTGGTAATCATATTTCTTACCTCGACATCCTTTCCGTGGTCATAGATTATATTCCGATGTCTGCGTACTTACCGTCGTCGACGCTATTTACTCCCCGACGTCGCTAACCACCCACGGAGCGCATTCTGTAGTCATTTAAATTATGTTTATCTTGGTCATCATATTTCTTACCTCGACATCCTTTCCGTGGTCATAGATTAAATTCCGATGTCGAAGTACTTCCCGCCGTCGGCGCTATTTATTTCCCGTCATCGCTAACCACCCACGGAGCTCATTCTGTAGTCATTTATATTATTTTTATCTTGGTCATCACATTTCTTACCTCGACATCCTTTCCGTGGTCATAGATTACTTTCCGATGTCGAAGTACTTCCCGCCGTCGGCGCTATTTATTTCCCGTCATCGCTAACCACCCACGGAGCGCATTCTGTAGTCATTTATATTATTTTATCTTGGTCATCATATTTCTTACCTCGACATCCTTTCCGTGGTCATAGATTATATTCCGATGTCTGCGTACTTACCGTCGTCGACGCTATTTACTCCCCGACTTCGCTACCACCCACGGAGCGCATTCTGTAGTCATTTAAATTATGTTTATCTTGGTAATCATATTTCTTACCTCGATGATCCTTTCCGTGGTCATAGATTATATTCCGATGTCTGCGTACTTACCGTCGTCGACGCTATTTACTCCCCGACGTCGCTAACCACCCACGGAGCGCATTCTGTAGTCATTTAAATTATGTTTATCTTGGTAATCATATTTCTTACCTCGACATCCTTTCCGTGGTCATAGATTATATTCCGATGTCTGCGTACTTACCGTCGTCGACGCTATTTACTCCCCGACGTCGCTAACCACCCACGGAGCGCATTCTGTAGTCATTTAAATTATGTTTATCTTGGTCATCATATTTCTTACCTCGACATCCTTTCCGTGGTCATAGATTAAATTCCGATGTCTGCGTACTTACCGCCGTCGGCGCTATTTATTTCCCGTCATCGCTAACCACCCACGGAGCTCATTCTGTAGTCATTTATATTATTTTTATCTTGGTCATCACATTTCTTACCTCGACATCCTTTCCGTGGTCATAGATTACTTTCCGATGTCGAAGTACTTCCCGCCGTCGGCGCTATTTATTTCCCGTCATCGCTAACCACCCACGGAGCGCATTCTGTAGTCATTTATATTATTTTTATCTTGGGCATCATATTTCTTACCTCGACATCCTTTCCGTGGTCATAGATTATATTCCGATGTCTGCGTACTTACCGTCGTCGACGCTATTTACTCCCCGACGTCGCTACCACCCACGGAGCGCATTCTGTAGTCATTTAAATTATGTTTATCTTGGTAATCATATTTCTTACCTCGACATCCTTTCCGTGGTCATAGATTATATTCCGATGTCTGCGTACTTACCGTCGTCGACGCTATTTACTCCCCGACGTCGCTAACCACCCACGGAGCGCATTCTGTAGTCATTTAAATTATGTTTATCTTGGTAATCATATTTCTTACCTCGACATCCTTTCCGTGGTCATAGATTATATTCCGATGTCTGCGTACTTACCGTCGTCGACGCTATTTACTCCCCGACGTCGCTAACCACCCACGGAGCGCATTCTGTAGTCATTTAAATTATGTTTATCTTGGTCATCATATTTCTTACCTCGACATCCTTTCCGTGGTCATAGATTAAATTCCGATGTCGAAGTACTTCCCGACGTCGGCGCTATTTCCCGTCATCGCTAACCTCCCACGGAGCTCATTCTGTAGTCATTTATATTATTTTTATCTTGGTAATCACATTTTTTACCTCGACATCCTTTCCGTGGTCATAGATTATATTCCGATGTCTAAGTCCTTAGCGCTGTCGGCGCTATGTACTCCCCGACATTGCTTACCTATATATATCTGAATTTGAATAAAAAGTATTATGTTATCTAAAATGGTATAAAAATATATCAGATAATTATAATGTTTGTTATCGGAATCTACCCTGAATTCGATTTTCTTACATATTTTACTTTGTTTTCTAAGTGACAGTACAATGAAAATATGTATAACATTGTATAATTCAGGTGCATATTCATGTCTAAGGACTGAATTTATTTGAATTAAAAATGAACCTTTCCCCGTTCAGCCTAGTCCATTGTTATTTTTTTCTTTCAAGATTATTTTCATATTGTACTCCTTCGATAATTAAAGTGGATACTAAATAAGAATACTTTCCATAATATAAAGAAGTTGTCTTTATTGTTATACCCCATATAATTTATCCTCTTTGAATGAGGCCCTTGGAGAAGAATTAAGCACGCTGAAAATAGTGTTCAATTTGGAAAAGTATGTTAAAGTTTCTATTAAAACCGCATTTAAAGTCAACACAAATTTTGCCCCGCTGACATTTTGTGTAGTAATAGTTTTTTTAAGAGCGGGATCCTTTATCAACGACTCGAAATCAGCTAAATGCGCGTCTACCAGTGTATGAGTATTTCCGTTACAATAAAATGGGAGTTATATTGAGTAAAACACGCATTAATATTAAATACGGAGAAACGGATAAATATTAGTATACATTGAATATTAAAAATGCTTTGGGCCTAAAAATATGGGTCACTTGACCCTGCAAAGAGCAAATCTTAAGCTATTGTTCATCCCCTGCGTTTATCAATTCCCTGGCATTGTCAATCTTTTCATCTAAACGCACGAAGACGACATTCTTTGATAATCTGTAATCCCCACCCCAACTCGCTTACTCCCGTGAATAGAAACAGGTAAGCTCCGCAAAGGCATGTTTTAATGAACATTATGCACGATCCCTTGGTATTGCCATTCCATTCATCACGTAAAGACGACAGATATTCTTTGATAGTCCGTTATCCCCACCCAGTGGCGGACCGTGATCCGGAGGAGACAAAGCACGGGGGGCACAGCATTGTTCACAGACAATGAAGTGCCCCCCCCCCCAATGCTTTGTCTCCTCCGGGTCACGGTCCGCTACTGTCCCCCACCGCAACTTGATTGATACTCTCGTGAATAGAAGCCGGAAAGCTCCGTAAAGGCATGGCTTTATTACGAACATGTTCAAAATCTATATAGAACTAACATGTATTTTATTACCAAACCACCCACCCACTCCTTAATTAAATCGTCCACTGATAGACTCGAATATGAATATTAATGACGATGTGCATATAACTCTTTTCACAGGATATTTCTAAATTTTAAAATTCAATAACTTTATTTTCGTTATTTGTTATCCAATTTTGATGAAATTTTCAGCATTTTACTTTGTGAATTTTACTCTATTTAAATTGATATATTCTCAGCCCGGTAAAGACTTGAGAACATGCTTATGTAGTACAAACCAGAATGGGTTCAATTCTCATTCTAATTGGTCTGCGTAATTGAATTAGGGTTGATTTTAGCCGCTGAATAGTCTGTAATAATTTCCATTGTTAATAAAACATTGAAATACAAAGATGAAATAAAATAAATATACATAAAAAATTATAAAATCATATAATTGCATAATAAAAAAAATACCCTTTTCTTTGCCAAAGCTATAAATTATATTCCAAAACTGACATAAACATCTTACGTGAAATTGGGTGTTAATATATATTATGCAAGTAATGTTTCCTTTATAATGATTCAACAAAATTATATATATATTGTCAATGGCTGGTAGGGGTAATGTGTGATGCTTGTGCGTGCCAAAATACATCTCAACACACTTAAAATGAATGGCAACATACTGTCCACTGTGTATGTTTAATATAATTTCATAACATTTTACCTAACTTTCCAACAAAGTCGGAAAGCTATACTAAATGGAAGACTCAATTATCATCCCAAATAATGCCCGATTTATTAGACATTTATTGAAAATCGTTCCAGTTGCTATAGCGATATGAAAGTACTTTCGTATACCTGGCAGAATGAATTCTCTACTATCCCGCATAAGATATGATTTACGTAACTTTCCAATAAAGTCGGAAAGGAGTATAGACGCAATCATCACCCCCAAATCGATACCCGATCGTCGGACATTTCTTGAAAATCGTTCAGGTTGCTATAGCGATATGAAACTACTTATACCTGGCAGAATGAATTATCTACTACTACAAGGTATTTACCTGACAAGGTATGTTCAAGGTCATAGGTGGCGGAGCAGAGGATTATCTTTTGTGTTTGGGGGGACGCAACAATAGCCGTCCCCCCCCCCCAACACAAAAGATAATCTTCTGCCCCGCCGCCAATGAATTCTATACTATCCTGTACGTATAAAATATCATTTACGTAGCTTTTGAAAGTCGGAAAGCTATACTATAATGGAGTAGACGCAATGATCATCCCAAAGTAATGCCCGATCGTTCGGTCATTAATTAAAAATGGTTCTAATTGCTTGACCTGGCAGAATTAATTCTATACTATCATGTATAAAATATGATTTACGTATAGCTTTCCAACAAAGTCGGAAAGCTATTCTATATTTGAGTAGACGCAATCATCACCCCCAAATAAATGCCCGATCGTTCAGTCATTTATTAAAAATAGTTCAAATTGCTAGACCTGGCAGAATGAATTCTCTACTATCCTGTATAAAATATGATTTACGTAGCTTTCCAACAAAGTCGGAACAATACTACAATGGAATAGACTCAATCATCATCCCAAATTAATGTCCGATCGTTCGGACATTTATTAAAAATCGTTCAGGTTGCTTTGCCTGGCAGAATGAATTCTCTACTATCCTGTGTAAAATACGATTTACGTAACTTTTAAACAAAGTCTGGAAACTTTTTAACTAAAATGCAGTAGATGCAATCACCATCCCAAATTAATGCCCGATCGCTTTGACATTACCGTTATTAAAGTTCGTTCGAGTTGCTTGTGATGTCAAATTACTTTCATATACCTGGCAGAACACACGCTTACTATCTCGGAAGAAGTATTATTTGTAAGCCTGAGTTTGCAAAATCGGTGGATCGAAAAAAAAATACTTCGGCCGATTCGTTTGGTTCACAACAATCAATCATCAAAATATCAGTAATGTCCAACTTGACTACTACTCAATACTTGATTTGTTTCCCCCCAAAATGAAACCGATTGTGTAATTATGCCTGCCTATAGCTATTCATCATTACTTTGAAGTTTATTTCGATCATATTTAGAGTCTTACTCGTCTGCTCGTGCCGAGATAATTCATGCAGATGAATTCATGAATATTAATGGTCATCGCCATCGATCGTGCATGCGCAGTACTGTTCTTTAATCAAACCAGAAAATGGCGGGAAATTGACGCGATCAACGTGAAATAAATCTTGCTCTCAAGAACAATATTAATATCATGACCATAGAAGATTATTTAATCGTAATATTTAACAATAATTTGACGGAAACCTTTTTTTTATACTAACTTTCTTTTATTTTTCCTTCATTTAATCCCCCTTCATTTTTTCTTTCCTCTCAATTCATTTCTTTTCTTTCTCTCCTTCATTCTTTCGTTCACCTTTCCTTCCAATTCTTTATATTTTTTCACAAGTCTAACACTGTGTAGCCTTCTACGCGTATCATTGTTTGTCGATTGTCCCGTATTTCATTTTGAGAAATCTGGTCACCCTGGTGAAACGTTTGTATTTCGTTTCAATTTTCAATGGAGGACATCATATGACGATCGACTTGAGTGCACCTGAAAAAAATGATTATCACGTCATGATTGATTCTCGAACATTGTCTCCATGCAGAAACTCTTTTCAAAATCGTAATATCACCAAATAATAACATTTTACATGACAAAACAGAGAAAATTGCTTTTGATATTTTCCCCCCATCGATTTGAAGCTAGTTTGTGCCCAACTTTGGGCTCTGATTTCTTGAATGGAAATATGCCATACGTCATCGAACACGCATGCGCATTTTGCTTCTTTTCTCGGAGCTCGGAATTAAGAGACGTCCAGAGATGGAATGAAAATAATTCTGCCATATGAACATAACAAACTCTGCTGACGTCGTCAATAAAAAAAAACATGCCAGTATTAATTCTTCCATATGAACATAACATACTTTGCTGCATGACATCGTCAATATTCTTAGTATGACCATAAAATCTTATTAAATCGTAATTATAACTGATGAATTTAGGGCTCGATCCGAGACATTCATATTTATTTCGATCGCATGCTCTTGTTTAAAAAAAATGGATTGTCATTATCAGGATTAATTCTCGAACATCGTCATAACTCATATCCACAATCTTTCCTCACAATCTTTATATCAACATTGAATAGCAATCCAAATGACCATCCACAGAAGATTACATATTTATTCCCATCAATTTATTTGGAGCACATTTTGGATCCAACTACACAATCTCAGGCAAGTTACAGCGCTCTCCGCTGTTTGCACTTGTTTGCTGGCGCTGACAAGCACGCCTGTTGTTTCGTGAGTGAGTAAAATCTTTCGGATCGACTCTGCGTGATTCATGTCTTAAATATTGTTTCATTTTAAACTTATATGTCATCTGCAAATATAATTGTTGGAGATATTTTGAGAAGAATTCGGGAAGAATTCTACATTGGTCCCCGGCCTTTTTTGTGTTTTGTTATCATGGAAAATACAAAAGAACTTTGCTCTGTCATCTGCTTGTGCAACGCTCACCCGGCCAGCGCATACCGTCAGTGCATATGCATGCAGCTCATGCGTGCATAGCCGCATCGACGCGACGACGCCGGAGCAAAAAAATTGACCCAATTTTCTCCGCCTTCAAAATTCGATGTTCGATCGAATTAAAGCTGTCGAACACCGTTTTTCAAAATAATCGTTAACTTTCCAACAAAGTCAGAAAGGGAAAAGCACTTGTTGATATAAAAACAAATTGAGAAGGAAGGAAATACATAAATCAAGAAAAGATTCGTGCAGAAGCGATCAGAATGGAACTATTGCGCACGCACGACAAGCCGTCTTCCCGATCAGAAAAAATAGTACAGTTGAAGCGAGATCGAGGCTCACATCCGGGTTGCGATGTATTGGATTAAGGGCGTTAATTGGGCCGTCGCAGGGCGTCCCGAAACCAATCAATAAACTGCCTCAGCTGAATAAAAAGCAGACGGACTTCGACGGGAAGCGACGAGGGGCGACGGGGCATTGAATTTACATCCTGTTTTTGCGTCGCGACGGGTAGCGACGCATAGGGGATTTTTGATGACGTGCCTTACCATTAAGAATGGAGATAATTGGTGCACAAAACATTCCAGCCTTTAAAGATGGCCAAAATCATTGGTATTATTGGAGTTTTTGCACTCTCTGCCATGATCATCCCCAATACAACTATTATCATTGCCACCATCATCATTAACTTCCAGTGATTATCATTGGCATTTTCATCATTATAATTTGCATCACAGATTTCTCTGTCTTATACTCATCCTTTTTTTAATAAATGTATTGTTCTTATTTATGATTCTAATAAAATTCTTTTCCTTGTCAATTTCAATTTAATTCTGAAAATTACAAAGTTTTGGGGGAAAGGTCCTTCATACATGTCCTACTTTGTGGAATAGCCTTCCACATATCACTTCAGTCAGGTCCTACAGATTGAAGGTTTGATTTATATACTTTATGGAATTGCAATAATGTCTTTATAGAAGTATCATTAATCATGATTACTTTTCATCAAATAAAAAAAGGATTCAGTACAAAATGTATACCAACTAAATCCTTACCTGTCCTTGCCCGTTGATTCGACCACCAGCTTATCTTCATCGGAGAACCCTAGCTGGGTGAGCGTCCTGCCATCATCATCCGAAGACACCACCACCGGTACCGACTGCACCCTACTCAGCTTCAGCCGCTGCTTCGGGACACCTACGAGATCTGACACCATGCACCGCAGCTCTGATACCCAGGCGTCTTTAGGGAACCCATGGTGGAGCTCGGTAGGGGTGCCTTGGGTGGATATTGGTTCAGTGGAAGGGTGGGAGGATGGTGGCGTTGATCGGTTAGGGGTGTTGGTGGGTGGTGCAGGCTTGAAGGTTAGAATGAGCAGAATTGGCTCGCTGTTTGGGCCAACCAGGATGGAATTCCCACCAACCTGTCAAAATCAATCAAGGCACTCATGAAGAAAAAATGCATTACCTACGTCTTCTTATTCCTTTGCTGTCTAATAAGTTTGGGAACCAAAATGTGAATCTGATTACTTTCTAACCTGTCCTCATATATGCTTTTTAAAACAAATATATTCATCAATTTTTTCTTTAAAGAACAAATCTTATAGTATTTACATGAAACACATCATGACCTTTCCCACATAAAAAAAAATCAATAGGTCGATTCATCTTATAATATCTTTCATGCTTTCATAATAATGTTTCTTTGGCATTCTTTGACTAGCAATATCATAAAAGGGTTGTGCAAAGAATTTTGAAGTACACTACAATCTTCTTACCTGTTTGCCATCCCAAAGAAATACAAAGCTTTGATCAGTTACATAACAATCTTGAAGGCTCTTATCTGGGGTGTCTGTAATGGAGAGAGAGAGAGAGAGAGAGAGAGAAGTCTATGACATCATCATAAACATTACAAAAACATACATTTTCAACAACCAAGTAGATTTTGGCCAAGTGTAATAGTGAACTGCTACGTAGAAACTATGTCTTATATTTAAAAAGAAAATACTATCATGTACAAATATTGGGATCTTGGTACAAGAAGATATGCATGTAATTAATTGCAAACTTCATACAATGCCTCTGATTACTTGATCACTTGCAAATGCTACTATTAATCGAGTGGCCAGTGCTCCTTGTGATTGATCACTAGTTTTATATTATGTGAAACTCAAAAGAAAAATAATTGTAAATAGTACAATGTCATTCTGTTTATGTTAAAGTTACTCCTGTAGGAACTTTGCAAAGCAGCTTTCTGCCGCACCAATGCCCAGCTGGTATTCTACCGATTACATAGCACACATTTTACATCTAAGTTTAATCAGTCACAGTGGCTGACGTTATAGACGACACAAATCATTCTCACGCCTTTGGAAACGGGGGGGGGGGGGGGGGGGGGGGGGGGGGGGGGGGGGGGGGGGGGGGGGGGGGGGGAGGGTAAAGTGGAAATAATGACTGATCAAGGATTCAAACTCACAACCTCACAATGTCAGAGTCCCATGCTCTAACCAATAGACCACACAACCATAAATTAAAATATATCTACACATGTAACTTACCTGTTAAAGAATCATACAAATGAAATCCTGATGGAAGCATTTTGGCAACATGAAGGCACTCATTGTTATTCTCAGGCACCTATACAATACAAATAAAAATACAAACACACACACAAAAAAGTCAATCAAACATTTCCAAAAGGTCATCCAACATTTATCATCAAACTATCAGAACCCTATACATGTATAATCTTTCTGTAACAATTTACTTACTTGCATGCTTTTTTTTTTAATCCTGCATGCTAGCTAACAATACCTCAGAATTTAATCTCGATTTTCAGAGCAGAACATTGTACTGTTTTTTAACCCTAATTCTCCCGGGGGGGGGGCCATAATGGCCCCCCTCAACAATTTTCGCGATATATCTGCTGCGCGAAATTTTTTCACCTCGCAGCTCACTGACTTTTTACATTCAAGTCTCGCGCAAATTTTGAGACCAAAGTTGTGACGCCCGGGTACGCGGTTACGACATTATGCAAGTGCATGTCAGACCCAAAATTGCTCATAAACGTGATTTCATGTACAAATCCAATGCAAATTGCGTATTTAGCCAAAATTCATAAATGTATCATTATTTCTACTTTTACTGATTAAACTTAATTAATTTTGCCTTGTTTATGATCAGAATTATGTCTGGAACAATTTCCATTGAAAAAACAATAAAAAACAAAAAGTAAAAAAAAACAAAGAAATACATAAGAAATTAATAAAACAATAAAATACATAAGAAATTTATTTCCAAGCCAAAGTTTTTTTGAATTACGATTGTTCAGAATGCGACAAAGAAAAATTTTTACCAAAAATTAGCATTCTAGGAGCTTTATTTAGTGAATTAGAGCAAAAAGTATGATTTATGCATAAATTAGCATAATTCATATAAAATAAAATCTCATTATTTTGGAAAATTTTACCATACAGCCTTGTAGATTACATCGCACACTACCAGCGTGCAAATTTTTGCGTCGCTCGCGCGATCGGCGGCCGAGATCTTAAGGGGGGGCCATAATGGCCCCCCCCCGGGAACGACAAGAATCAAAATACCCCGGGAGATTTAGGGTTAATAAAGCTGTTTTAAGTTTAGCATCACACCTTCTTAAATGGTAACAAAATAAATTAAAAGTGAAGATTGCTTGATAGCTATACATTATAATGAAACTCAAGCCTGAACTTAGAATTTGAATAAGGAATGCAACAGATGCTCCACATAATTTGTGTAACTGAGTGTACATTTCAATGTCGTGACCATTCATATGCCCTGCTCAGGGTAAAATAAAGACATAAATCTGGGCTCATATCTTAGCTCACCAACCCACATTTTGACATTGCAATACAGTTTACATTGGACCATGCGAGTGTTCCAGGAGTTCATGTTCAGTCTTCCTGGGAATTTGGAGCATTCCGGGCCGACTTTGCCCTGGTTCTACTTCATCCAGCATCACCAAAAGCATCGGTGTTCTACAGTATGCAGTTTTTTGATATGTTGGCCTTCACGGTTCAATAAGAAATTGATTGAATTGAGTAAAGGCCACCGCACACCTTAGGACACGACTGGCTTGCGACCGAGTGAGAAGAGATGAATCGCAATGTAGTCATAAGCCTCCACACCACACACCCTGCGATCCGACTACATGCTGTCTGCGACTCACGCATGCGCTTTTTGCTTTTTGCCATAGCAACTGAGAAAATGTGCTTACTACTGTGGTTGCACATTATTTATCATATACGCGTTGTGCAACTCTGCTGTCTGATGGACTGGAAGTTGGATTGAGATTGGGATAAGTCATAAGGATTTCTTTGCGATTTTCCTTGCGACTTGTCTCTGACTTGTCTGCGACTCTCAAGCTGACAAGCGCTGTGACATCACATCTCCCTCACTCAGTCGCAAGCCAGTTGTAGACCAGTCAGGTCTTAAGGGGTGCGGGTGTCCTTTACACATATTTCTGCACCAATCATGAGACTGTCAAAGTAATCCTTACTTTTTCTTTGATGAGTTCCATGAGATGTGTCACTGTTTTCCTGCGGTCAAGAGTAATCTTGACAGGTTCTTTGTCAGCTGCAAGCTGCAGTGCTCCTCGTGCCCAGACACAGTCAGTGGCCAGGAGTATGCTGAGTTCAACTGAGTTGATGGCTTTATCGTATTCTTCCCTGAATTATAGAAACGGTGTATGACAAAACTGGGTTTTAAATCATAGATAATCGTTGTCTACACTGCTCATTGAATATTTTTTCAAGTGGTGATAATTGAAATTCAGCATTATTTGAGCCGTTTGAATTCAAATTTGGTATCTAGTGCCGCATTCTTTCCATAACTTTACATTTTCAATTAAAAACAGAACTTTGAGCACTTACATGTACATTACAAATTTAGTAACTGAATATCAACAACTACAAAGATTATATTCTGAAAAGTTCAGCCCCTCTATACTTGATTGAGAAGGTAATATAAACCAGACAAAAATGTGCAGATATCTTATTTTGATCAGGCACCAGATTAAAAAGACATTATCATGTAATTTTATGTACAATCTGTAAATTTGTCCAATAAACACACTTTTAATATGTTATATATTTCACATCATGACTTTCTTAGGACACACATATTCATATAATCTAGTTATGAATTAGAAAAGCGATAGATGTATTTAGGGGATTAACCAAAACTGCAGATAAGATTCAATATCCTAGAAGGGGCAAGAAAAATACCTTTGTTTTTCAAGCTCCTGATTGGCCGTTTCCAGTTCAGCCATTAGCCATGCAGGCATCTGATGATATGGATTGTTGTATGCTGAAATAAAGACAAACTTTAAGATAAAACACTGATATTTTACAATAACTCATCTCTATTGCAAATACATGGAGCATTGCGGCCAGTGGATGAGTCTTCTAACTTTGAAACAGAGGGTTGAGGGTTCCAATCCCAGTCATGGGTTTCCTTCTGCAAGAAATTGATCCACATTGTACTGCACTCAACTCAGGTGAGGTACAGGGATACCTGTCTTGAATATTTTTCCTTGAAATGCTTCTGCAATGCAAAAGGCTGCAGGTATAAAGCCAGGGTAATTAAAGCCATGTCCTATGAAAGAAGTGTGTTATTATGAAGGTTCTGAAATCTTTAAGAAAGTGGCAATCTTAGTTTGGGGAAGTGATTAGCTGGTTAAGGTTAAATCAGCTTTACCATAATTGACAGTCATTGACAAGATACATCATGGAATGCTTTCCAGGTTTCCTCAGATCAGTTTCATGTGACTCATCAACGACAACTTCCATGGTAATAGTGCTTCTCAGCTAATCAAAACCCAGGATTTGTACATGGAGAGCGTCAACGCGACCACCTACCTTGGCTTGGACGAGTCATAGTCTTTCTTCTATAAAGCAGCATATAGGCACTCTCCCTTCCTTGAAATTGCCTATAGAGGGCGCTCTCTCTGATGGGCTCCACTGAGGAATCGTTGAAGTCATACCAACACTGGCCTGGTTCGGGGATCTTTGCGGTAACTCTGTGAGGAAAAGAAAAAAACTTGGTTAAGTTGAGTACCATTTTTTTACAAACCAGCTATGGGAGATTTTGAATTTTAAAGGAGAATGAAACCTAAAGAACAAGATAGCTTGCGTCAAAACAGAAAAATCAAAGAAACAGATCAATAAAAGTTTGAGATAAATACAAATAAAGACAAATAATGACAAATAATGAGAAAGTAATAAGCATTTGAATATTGCGATCACTAATGCTGTGGAGATCCTCAAATTGGCAATATGACATAGATGTGTGATGTCACTTGTGAACAACTCTCCCCATTACTTTAGTATAATATTTCACTTCAATTGCCTCTTTTTTCACATCTATCAGTTCTTTCTATTGGAGGGCATGTAATACAGATTTTCACAGAATGCATCATGAATAAAGATTTCGTATCACCATAAGAAAAAGCAAAAAGAGACATTTTGAGGGTATTTCATAGTCCATCAAAGGAAAAGTTGTTCACATGTGACATCACACATCCTTGTCGCATTGCCAACGAGGGGAACACCACAGCATTAGTGATTGCAATATTCAAATGCTCAAAACTTTCTCATTATTTGTCTGATTTTTCTCAAACTTTCATTGATCTGTTCCTTTGACTTTCTGTTTCGGCATAAGCCTACTTGTCCAAAGGTTTCATTCGCCTTTTAGTTCGTTGTTAGACCTGGTGTAGGTGTTTGAAGGAAATGTCATGGAACCAACAGACCATCAGAGATGGTACGGTCACATCAACGAAACCGACACCAAATGTGACCAGCCGCCCCAAAAAAGATTTTTATTGAAGTTGAAAAACATATCCTAAGGTGCTAAATAATATAACTTGTTGAAATTCATCAACAATAACCCACACATGTACTTAACTGAATGCAGAAGTAACTATAAAGTGAGAGCTTCAAAAAATAAGGAGAAAATAAGGTTAGAAGTTAGGAAGTCACTCAAGCATGAGATGTGAGCACTGTGCAATTTTTTTTTACTTCAAAGCAGTTTAAAAAAAACTTGTGTCAAAGTAATTCTTGTATCTCTTATTTTATTTAACTTTACAACTTCAAATTCTGACAATATGAACAGTTACCCTTATATGCTCATTTTTGCCTTTTGAAGACCAAATCACTGATTTAGCGATTGAAATTACTGCATTTTAGTCACCCAATCACTGCAATTACCATTTAAATCACTGATTTAGCAATTTAAAAAGAACCTTCATTGGCAACTTATTGCTGGTTTAGTGGTGGCTAGTGACAAATAACATACTAGTTTTGATCTGTCTGGATTCATTTTCACAACTATGACTGCAGCATTCAGAAGCAATTGTTTATAATACAAAACATATCACTTTAACTTACCTTGCAATAGCCTTCTCCTTATTACTTTGGTCCTGGTTTTCCCGCCTGCTCTCTTCTGAAACTGTTGCCGTTCTGGCGCCCTCTCTGGGCGAGTTGGAGGGAGTCTGGTCGGGGTTGGATGCCTTTCCTTTCATGGGATCTACTAGATGCACGAGGGTGCCTGCCGTGTTCAGCTCAAAGAGGTCATTGTACTTTTTTAGGAACTGACGGACATTGAATTGAAATGAAGCAATCCAGTTGTGTAAAATACATATAATGAGAGAGATACAGGACAGCAAGTTTCACAGGAGTTTTGTCTGTGCAGACCTCAGAAAAAATTATTGTATTCTTTTTAATAACTGCTGGAATTCGGATTGAAAGGATGCAAGAACATACAAACCCTACAATTTCATAACATAGGGAGCTTTCAAAGATACTGATAATGGAAGAGAAATGGGATGGTAAACCTGGCTTCATACACAATTAGGGTAAGAAGATGGGAAATTGTGTAATTTTATGATGGGCCATGTGTCTCAACCAGATCATGACGCAGGACATACATGTACATACTTTGATTTGAAATAGAAAACCTGGATTTTGTTTTGCATTTCATAAGAACCAGGTATTATTGTCAATGATATAGATATATAAATATATATATATATATATTAACTGACTGAATCATTTGAAGGAATTCTAATAAATCTATACAAAACAATGTGACAGATGCTTTATATGTATTAAGGCAAATGCAATATGATGTGCAAATTTTTCAATTGAAATTATAGGCAGCACAGGTGAACATCTCCTACATCAATAACTTGCCAATTCTATTTTACAATAAAGATAAATCATTGAGACCTACCTTAGTCAAGGTTCCATACTGTCTCTTGAAACGCTTATTCCATGAAACTCCTGTTTCCTCGTTTAGAACCTGAATGAAATGGCACACAGCAATAGGGTATGAAGTACACGTACATGTAGCAATACAGGAAATTACCACAATTAATTTGAACACTTTCAATAAAAGCCAATGAGCATTCCATACACAGGAAAAATGGTCGATCAACAGTTATAGGGTGATTGGTTCAAGAGATACGACCACTTTTTCAAAGGGACTGTTTTCACACTGCGAAAATGCGACATTGATAATTAGGGCAAAATCAGAGACTACTTTTCTTCTCCTCATTATCATTATTACTATTATTGATGTTGTGAATACTGTGTTCATCATCATATGTTTATCACCATCATCATCATCATCACAACTATTGAAGACATACTATACCTGGAAAGTCGTCCAATTGTTCATGCATGCTCAGATCCAGTATGCCTCTTCTCTTTGTACTTTTTCTTCTCATCCTCCTTTTCCTTTACATTTTTTTTCTTCCTCCTCTTCTTGCTCCTTCTTGCCTTTCATCTCCTTTCTTTTATTCTTCTCATTATTACCATTAACATTCATATCATCATCATCATCATCATCAACATCACCACCATCATCATCGTCATCATCATCAGCATCATCACCATCATCATCATCAGCAGAGCAGCAGCAACATCAGCATTATCATCATCATCATCATCATTACCATCATCATCATCAACATCATTATCATCATCATCATCACCATCATCAGGGCTCGACACTAGCGGCAGTCCGACGGTCCCAGACCAGTAAAAATCGCTGTTGGGCCGGTAGATTTTCAGAAATAGGAAGATTTACTGGTCCGACATGACCAGTAAAAAATATCCTTGTCGGGCCAGTAATTTTCCAAAAATAGCAAGATTTTAAGGGTCCGACATGACCAGTAATAAAAACCAATGTTGGGCCAATAACTTTTCCAGAAATGGTCAAATTCACTGCAAACCATTTCCCTCCGATAAATTCTGTCATTCACACACAGAATGAATCACACGTAATTGCTACTAGAGTAGATACAGTGTACATGTAGCCAGCCACACAATCCACGTGGTAAATTCTCTACTGGCTGCGCGAACAAAGCTTGGCTAAACTCTTGCAGAAATCTCTCACAGAACTGTCAAAAATTCATGGTTCATACTCATGAAAGGCTCTTATAATGTCCATATTTCCTAAAAATTGGAGTAACTCTGTCATTTGTAAGCAGTAAAAGGATAAATTTTCACTTCTGTTTGGTTCAAACAGATCGGGTTTTCGGGTGATATCGTATGAATACATATTAGCCCCACATATGCATTTATGTGTGTGTTGATACACTTGGTTTCTGACTTTCTTTCGAAGCTATTTTAATTGAGCCAAAAAGAAATTGATAAATTATTTATGATGATAGTTTTAGCTTTCTTCCTCTGTTTTCTTCCTATCTTTCTTTCCTTCTTTTCAATCTTTCTTTGTTTTTCCCTCTCTTCTTTCATTTTTTTGTTCCTGTATTTCTTTTTTATTTTCCTTAATCTGTTTTCTTTTATTCGTTCTTTCATTCTTTCTATCCTTTTAAAAAATATTTTTCTTTCCTTCCTTCCTTCCTTCCTTCCTTCCTTCCTCCCTCCCTTCCTCCCTCCCTCCCTCCCTTTTAAAAAATATTTTTTTCTATTTCTTTTTTTCTCTTTCTTTCTTTCTTTCTTTCCTTCCTTCCTTCCTTCCTTCCTTCCTTCCTTCCTTCCTTCCTTCCTTCCTTCTTCCTCCCTTCCTCCCTCCCTCCCTCCCTTCTTTCTTTCTTTCTTTCTTTGTCTTTCTTTCTTTCTTTATTCCTTCCTTCCTTCCTTTCTTTCTTTCTTTGTTTCTTTTTGATATTTTTCTTTCTTTAATTCTTGAGTCCATCCATCCTATATTCGTCTCTTCTCTTCTTCCTTCCTTTTACCCTTTTCTTTCCTTCATTCTTCATTATATACTTTCTTTGTTTCTTTCTTCCTTCCATCCATCATTTATTTACCTTTTTTCATTTCTTTCTTTCTTTGTCTCTCAGTCTCTCTTTTTTTTCTTCCTTTCATCTATTCTTTTACCTTTTCTTTTTTTTATTTTGCTTGCTTCTTTCCTTCCTTCCTTTATTTCTTTCCTTCTATCTATCATTTTACCTTCCTTTATTTCTTCCTTCTTTCAATCCTTCCTTCCTCTCTTTTTTTCTTCCTTTCTTTTGTCCTTCTTTCCATCTCTCCTTTAACCCTTTCTTTTTTATTGCTTCTTCTTTCTTTCCTTTACTACTTTCTGGATTTGTTCTTTCTTTCTGTATTGCTTGCTTCATTTCTTTCCTTCATTTCTTTTTTCTTTTCTTTTCTTTTCTTTCTTTCTTTCTCTTTCTTTCTTTGTTTCTTTCTTTCTTATTTTTGCTCCTTCTTTATTCCTTCCTTCCTTCCTTTCCTTTAGTTCTTTCTTTTTTTCCTTCCTTCACATCTATCCTTTCTTTACTTTTCTTTTTTTTCTTCCTTCCTTTTTTTTTCTTTCTTTTCCTCTCTCAGTTCTTCCTTCCTTCCTTTCTCTTATTCTTTTCTTTTCCTTCCTTCCTTCCTTTCTTTCTTTCTTTTGTTCTTGAAGTTCTTTGTTTCTGTCTTGCTTTCTTTTTGTCCTTCATTCCTTCATTTTATTGGGGGGGGGGGGTAACGAAGGCTAGAAAAATAAACTTGCGCCTTTTTTTAATGTTTTCTTTATTTTTTGGGACCAGTAGATTTTAGGTGGTATCTACTGGTCCGACATGAATAGGTTGGACCAGTAGAAAAAATGGGTTAGTGTGGAGCCCTGCCATCATCATCATCATCACCATCACCATCATCATCATCACCATCATCATCATCACTACCACTAATGGCATTACTGTACCTGGCACAGTCTTTCAACAGTCAACACATGTTCGGGTCCGCCATGCTTCCTAAGGAGTGCTGTAAGACACTGCTGTGGTGATTTCATATCGATGATGTCATCCTTTTCACTTCCTGTGTCAGGGGTTAGCTGTATAAGCTCATTACGCTGTGGAAGAAAGGTGGCAAATTATTGAAGCAATGTAGCTTTGGACCTTTGTGTACCATATTAGGGCACTTGAAGCATTTGAAAATAGTTCAAAAGAATTTGACACCTTGAACATGTGATTATTCTCAACATAATCTTCTTCATCATCATCAGACTATTAAATACCAACATTCTTACAAATGTACAATGTACATTGAGCGTGATCGTGCAAAGTGAATAGAAACGTGGTGCCTTGACAATATACATTTACTATCCTTATCACCAGATCACCATTACAACATTGGATCAAGCAGATTCTCACAAATGTGCACTGAGCACTACATGTAGTTTTCTGTTTAAGTGGTTTTGGCATGTTGAAAACTATTATCATCATTATAATTATTATCATGGAATATTCAACCCATTCCATGTTTTAGAGGTAAATGTTATTTTAAACAAGAAAAAAAAGAAACAATACTAAAATTTTGATTCATGTCATTTCTTATTCTTCCCATCTTAATTGTGTCAGGGCATACACAATCTTATAATGAACTGAAAAAGTGACAGGCGTTGTGAGGGGATTTAACAACACTTCAAATGGCTTTGATAAATAATGTGAGTAAAAACCTCAGACTTACCGGTTCGGACCATGTTCCAAGGTTGTCCACATCTCTAATATATGCATGATAATGACCTCCATGTGTACTACCACTGTGAAGCACTACAGAGTATAATTCATATAGGGCTTCATCTGTGGCCTGTTTAAACAAAACAAACATATTTTAATATATGATCAGTTTTAGCAGTAGTATGTAGTATATTACAGTGGTGCCAATATTAGTGAAGCCCAATAGATAATGCACTCCTTCATGCTGAGTGTTGAATGTAGACAACAATGCTACAATGTCCGACAAGCCAGAGAAACAAACTATATTGCATGGAATGTCATATCACCTGACTTTACAATTAAACTTCTAAAAGATGGCATACTATGAACACTTTTGAATATGTTAATTTTCTGGTGGGGTTCACTATTTTTTTTTTTTTCATTTATTTTTCTCTGTTTTGTGATTTTACTGCTTTTGAACTGTTTCAAATCATTTCCAATTACCTGTAAATATTGTGATTATATGTGATTTTGAATACCAATAAAACACATAATAAAAAAAAAAAAATTTTAGCACTACTGTATCTCATCCATTGGTGAGGATTAGATGATGCAAAACCTTTTAATCTGCCCTCCTCCTCCTCCTACCAGAGCCATACAAAACATGTTTGCTTTCACTGGAGCTAGGTGGCAGCAACTAAAGGTCTGGTCACACCGCCCAAGCGTTGTTGGAGCGGTTGTGGAGCGGAGAGAAAAAAATCATCACCGCTCGCTAACCTTCACCATTTTTTATTTCGATTGTTTTTTTTTTTTCGATTTTTCCCCAAATTTTGTTAGTGAAATTCGACCCTCTCTCCCTACTGCTCCACGACTGCTCCAACAACGCTCGGGCGGTGTGACCAGGCCTTTGAAAAGCTTTGTTTGTTCTAAGGGTCTCCTCTCTCTTCATTATATCTTTTATTCAAGTTGTAATAATCATGACATGACAACTGAGTACCAACCATCTTTAGAGTTAGTTGAAACACTCCTTCTATTAACCCTTGTCAGCAGGAATTTTCTCTTGAAAATCTTCAAATGTTTTGTGGCTGAGTGGATAAGTCTCTGGACTTTGAACCATTATGTCCGAGGTTCAAATCCCACCACAGCACCTGCGTCCTTTGGCAAGGCATTTATCTACATTTGCCACTCTCCACCCTTGTCAGCAGGAATTTTCTTATGAAACTCTTCAAATGTGTTGTGGCTGAGTGGATAAGTCTCTGGACTTTGAACCATAATGTCCGAGGTTCAAATCCCGCCACAGCACTTGCGTCCTTTGGCAAGGCATTTATCTACATTTGCCACTCTCCACCCTTGTCAGCAGGAATGTTCTTTTAATTTGAAACTCTTCAAAGGCGTTGTGGCTGAGTGGATAAGTCTCTGGACTTTGAACCATAATGTCCGAGGTTCAAATCTCATCACAGCACTTGCATCCTTCGGCAAGGCATATATCTACATAATATGCCACTCTCCACCAAGGTGTATGGGAACCCACTTGGAGGGAATTTCTTGCATGCTTGAGCACCAATCAGGGTAGCCGTGCAACAGCCAGGGTAATAGTGTGCAGTGTGAAGAAACCTGTATTAAGCGCTATAAATGTTGCCTCATACATGTATAATTATCATCATCATCACAATCATCATTATTACTACAAAGTCAACTAAGGCACGTCATCAAAAATCCCTTATGCGTCGCTACTCGTCGCGACGGAATATCAAGATCCGGGTCTGATTCCAGACGGGGAGCGACGAGAGCCGACGCAACCCGACGACCCCCCTTTTCCCATTCATTTTGGGTGATATCCCTTCCCGTTACATCCTTTTATCTTGCCGACTCGCTAATTGGAGCGTCTCGCTTCGTCGCAAATAACAATGACGGATCGATAAGACTGCTAACAACATCCGGGTTGCGTGAAGCGAACGTGATTGCATATATCTATTTTTTGCACAGGCATGCCTTTTTTTGCATTAATTGCGATTTTTATATGAAATAAACGATTTCATCATATAAATGCGACATAGATTTTATTCCGATGTCTGAGTACTTACCGCCGTCGGCGCTCTTTACTCCCCGACATCGCTTATCACCCACGGAGGGTATTCTGTAGTCACATTATTTTTATCTTGGTCATCATATTTCTTACCTCGACATCCTTTCTGTGGTCATAGATTATATTCCGATGTTTAAGTACTTGCCACCGTCCGCACCATTTATTTCCCGTCATCGCTAACCACCCACGGAGCGCATTCTGTAGTCATTTATATTATTTTTTTATCTTGATCATCATATTTCTTACCTCGACATCCTTTCCTTGGTCATAGATTAAATTCCGATGTCGAAGTACTTCCCGCCGTCGGCGCTTTTTATTTCCCGTCATCGCTAACCACCCACGGAGCTCATTCTGTAGTCATTTATATTATTTTTATCTTGGTCATCACATTTCTTACCTCGACATCCTTTCCGTGGTCATAGATTACTTTCCGATGTCGAAGTACTTCCCGCCGTCGGCGCTATTTATTTCCCGTCATCGCTAACCACCCACGGAGCGCATTCTGTAGTCATTTATATTATTTTTATCTTGGTCATCATATTTCTTACCTCGACATCCTTTCCGTGGTCATAGATTATATTCCGATGTCTGCGTACTTACCGTCGTCGACGCTATTTACTCCCCGACGTCGCTAACCACCCACGGAGCGCATTCTGTAGTCATTTAAATTATGTTTATCTTGGTAATCATATTTCTTACCTCGACATCCTTTCCGTGGTCATAGATTATATTCCGATGTCTGCGTACTTACCGTCGTCGACGCTATTTACTCCCCGACGTCGCTAACCACCCACGGAGCGCATTCTGTAGTCATTTAAATTATGTTTATCTTGGTAATCATATTTCTTACCTCGACATCCTTTCCGTGGTCATAGATTATATTCCGATGTCTGCGTACTTACCGTCGTCGACGCTATTTACTCCCGACGTCGCTAACCACCCACGGAGCGCATTCTGTAGTCATTTAAATTATGTTTATCTTGGTCATCATATTTCTTACCTCGACATCCTTTCCGTGGTCATAGATTAAATTCCGATGTCGAAGTACTTCCCGCCGTCGGCGCTATTTATTTCCCGTCATCGCTAACCACCCACGGAGCTCATTCTGTAGTCATTTATATTATTTTTATCTTGGTCATCACATTTCTTACCTCGACATCCTTTCCGTGGTCATATATTACTTTCCGATGTCGAAGTACTTCCCGCCGTCGGCGCTATTTATTTCCCGTCATCGCTAACCACCCACGGAGCGCATTCTGTAGTCATTTATATTATTTTATCTTGGGCATCATATTTCTTACCTCGACATCCTTTCCGTGGTCATAGATTATATTCCGATGTCTGCGTACTTACCGTCGTCGACGCTATTTACTCCCGACTTCGCTACCACCCACGGAGCGCATTCTGTAGTCATTTAAATTATGTTTATCTTGGTAATCATATTTCTTACCTCGATGATCCTTTCCGTGGTCATAGATTATATTCCGATGTCTGCGTACTTACCGTCGTCGACGCTATTTACTCCCGACGTCGCTAACCACCCACGTAGCGCATTCTGTAGTCATTTAAATTATGTTTATCTTGGTAATCATATTTCTTACCTCGACATCCTTTCCGTGGTCATAGATTATATTCCGATGTCTGCGTACTTACCGTCGTCGACGCTATTTACTCCCCGACGTCGCTAACCACCCACGGAGCGCATTCTGTAGTCATTTAAATTATGTTTATCTTGGTCATCATATTTCTTACCTCGACATCCTTTCCGTGGTCATAGATTAAATTCCGATGTCTGCGTACTTACCGCCGTCGGCGCTATTTATTTCCCGTCATCGCTAACCACCCACGGAGCTCATTCTGTAGTCATTTATATTATTTTTATCTTGGTCATCACATTTCTTACCTCGACATCCTTTCCGTGGTCATAGATTACTTTCCGATGTCGAAGTACTTCCCGCCGTCGGCGCTATTTATTTCCCGTCATCGCTAACCACCCACGGAGCGCATTCTGTAGTCATTTATATTATTTTTATCTTGGGCATCATATTTCTTACCTCGACATCCTTTCCGTGGTCATAGATTATATTCCGATGTCTGCGTACTTACCGTCGTCGACGCTATTTACTCCCCGACGTCGCTACCACCCACGGAGCGCATTCTGTAGTCATTTAAATTATGTTTATCTTGGTAATCATATTTCTTACCTCGACATCCTTTCCGTGGTCATAGATTATATTCCGATGTCTGCGTACTTACCGTCGTCGACGCTATTTACTCCCCGACGTCGCTACCACCCACGGAGCGCATTCTGTAGTCATTTAAATTATGTTTATCTTGGTAATCATATTTCTTACCTCGACATCCTTTCCGTGGTCATAGATTATATTCCGATGTCTGCGTACTTACCGTCGTCGACGCTATTTACTCCCCGACGTCGCTAACCACCCACGGAGCGCATTCTGTAGTCATTTAAATTATGTTTATCTTGGTCATCATATTTCTTACCTCGACATCCTTTCCGTGGTCATAGATTAAATTCCGATGTCGAAGTACTTCCCGACGTCGGCGCTATTTCCCGTCATCGCTAACCTCCCACGGAGCTCATTCTGTAGTCATTTATATTATTTTTATCTTGGTAATCACATTTTTTACCTCGACATCCTTTCCGTGGTCATAGATTATATTCCGATGTCTAAGTCCTTAGCGCTGTCGGCGCTATGTACTCCCCGACATTGCTTACCTATATATATCTGAATTTGAATAAAAAGTATTATGTTATCTAAAATGGTATAAAAATATATCAGATAATTATAATGTTTGTTATAACTATCGGAATCTACCCTGAATTCGATTTTCTTACATATTTTACTTTGTTTTCTAAGTGACAGTACAATGAAAATATGTATAACATTGTATAATTCAGGTGCATATTCATGTCTAAGGACTGAATTTATTTGAATTAAAAATGAACCTTTCCCCGTTCAGCCTAGTCCATTGTTATTTTTTTCTTTCAAGATTATTTTCATATTGTACTCCTTCGATAATTAAAGTGGATACTAAATAAGAATACTTTCCATAATATAAAGAAGTTGTCTTTATTGTTATACCCCATATAATTTATCCTCTTTGAATGAGGCCCTTGGAGAAGAATTAAGCACGCTGAAAATAGGGTTCAATTTGGAAAAGTATGTTAAAGTTTCTATTAAAACCGCATTTAAAGTCAACACAAATTTTGCCCGCTGACATTTTGTGTAGTAATAGTTTTTTTAAGAGCGGGATCCTTTATCAACGACTCGAAATCAGCTAAATGCGCGTCTACCAGTGTATGAGTATTTCCGTTACAATAAAATGGGAGTTATATTGAGTAAAACACGCATTAATATTAAATACGGAGAAACGGATAAATATTAGTATACATTGAATATTAAAAATGCTTTGAGCCTAAAAAATATGGGTCACTTGACCCTG
This sequence comes from Lytechinus variegatus, assembly GCF_018143015.1. Classification (NCBI taxonomy): domain Eukaryota; kingdom Metazoa; phylum Echinodermata; class Echinoidea; order Temnopleuroida; family Toxopneustidae; genus Lytechinus; species Lytechinus variegatus. The sequence goes on from NC_054752.1 coordinate 15,096,258, forward strand.
CAAAGAGCAAATCTTAAGCTATTGTTCATCCCCTGCGTTTATCAATTCCTGGCATTGTCAATCTTTTCATCTAAACGCACGAAGACGACATTCTTTGATAATCTGTAATCCCACCCCAACTCGCTTACTCCCGTGAATAGAAACAGGTAAGCTCCGCAAAGGCATGTTTTAATGAACATTATGCACGATCCCTTGGTATTGCCATTCCATTCATCACGTAAAGACGACAGATATTCTTTGATAGTCCGTTATCCCACCCAGTGGCGGACCGTGATCGGAGGAGACAAAGCACGGGGGGCACAGCATTGTTCACAGACAATGAAGTGCCCCCCCCCCCCAATGCTTTGTCTCCTCCGGGTCACGGTCCGCTACTGTCCCCCACCGCAACTTGATTGATACTCTCGTGAATAGAAGCCGGAAAGCTCCGTAAAGGCATGGCTTTATTACGAACATGTTCAAAATCTATATAGAACTAATATGTATTTTATTACCAAACCACCCACCCATTCCTTAATTAAATCGTCCACTGATAGACTCGAATATGAATATTAATGACGATGTGCATATAACTCTTTTCACAGGATATTTCTAAATTTTAAAATTCAATAACTTTTTTTTCGTTATTTGTTATCCAATTTTGATGAAATTTTCAGCATTTTACTTTGTGAATTTTACTCTATTTAGATTGATATATTCTCACCCGGTAAAGACTTGAAACATGCTTATGTAGTACAAACCAGAATGGGTTCAATTCTCATTCTAATTGGTCTGCGTAATTGAATTAGGGTTGATTTTAGCCGCTGAATAGTCTGTAATAATTTCCATTGTAATAAAACATTGAAATACAAAGATGAAATAAAATAAATATACATAAAAAATTATAAATAATATAATTGCATAATAAAAAAAATACCCTTTTCTTTGCCAAAGCTATAAATTATATTCCAAAACTGACATAAACATCTTACGTGAAATTGGGTGTTAATATATATTATGCAAGTAATGTTTCCTTTATAATGATTCAACAAAATTATATATAATTGTCAATGGCTGGTAGGGGTAATGTGTGATGCTTGTGCGTGCCAAATTACATCTCAACACACTTAAAATGAATGGCAACATACTGTCCACTGTGTATGTTTAATATAATTTCATAACATTTTTACCTAACTTTCCAACAAAGTCGGAAAGCTATACTAAATGGAAGACTCAATTATCATCCAAATAATGCCCGATTTATTAGACAATTATTGAAAATCGTTCCAGTTGCTATAGCAATATGAAAGTACTTTCGTATACCTGGCAGAATGAATTTTTCTACTATCCCGCATAAGATATGATTTACTAACTTTCCAATAAAGTCGGAAAGGAGTATAGACGCAATCATCACACCCCAAATTTCATTTTCTTAAATCGATTTCTTGAAATCGTTCAGGTTGTTATAGCGATATGAAACTACTTATACCTGGCAGAATGAATTATCTACTACTACAAGGTATTTACCTGACAAGGTATGTTCAAGGTCATAGGTGGCGGAGCAGAGGATTATCTTTTTGTGTTTGGGGGGACGCAACAATAGCCGTCCCCCCCCCCCAACACAAAAGATAATCTTCTGCTCCGCGCCAATGAATTCTATACTATCCTGTACGTAATAAAAATATCATTTACGTAGCTTTTGAAAGTCGGAAAGCTATACTATAATGGAGTAGACGCAATGATCATCCCAAAGTAATGCCCGATCGTTCGGTCATTAATTAAAAATGGTTCTAATTGCTTGACCTGGCAGAATTAATTCTATACTATCATGTATAAAATATGATTTACGTATAGCTTTCCAACAAAGTCGGAAAGCTATTCTATATTTGAGTAGACGCAATCATCACCCCCAAATAAATGCCCGATCGTTCAGTCATTTATTAAAAATAGTTCAAATTGCTAGACCTGGCAGAATGAATTCTCTACTATCCTGTATAAAATATGATTTACGTAGCTTTCCAACAAAGTCGGAACACTTACACTATACTACAATGGAATAGACTCAATCATCATCCAAATTAATGTCCGATCGTTCGGACATTTATTAAAAATCGTTCAGGTTGCTTTGCCTGGCAGAATGAATTCTCTACTATCCTGTGTAAAATACGATTTACGTAACTTTTAAACAAAGTCTGGAAACTTTTTAACTAAAATGCAGTAGATGCAATCACCATCCCAAATTAATGCCCGATCGCTTTGACATTACCATTATTAAAGTTCGTTCGAGTTGCTTGTGATGTCAAATTACTTTCATATACCTGGCAGAACACACGCTACTATCTCGGAAGAAGTATTATTTGTAAGCCTGAGTTTGCAAAATCGGTGGATCGAAAAAAAATACTTCGGCCGATTCGTTTGGTTCACAACAATCAATCATCAAAATATCAGTAATGTCCAACTGACTACTACTCAATACTTGATTTGTTTCCCCCAAAATGAAACCGATTGTGTAATTATGCCTGCCTATATAGCTATTCATCATTACTTTGAAGTTTATTTCGATCATATTTAGAGTCTTACTCGTCTGCTCGTGCCGAGATAATTCATGCAGATGAATTCATGAATATTAATGGTCATCGCCATCGATCGTGCATGCGCAGTACTGTTCTTTAATCAAACCAGAAAATGGCGGGAAATTGACGCGATCAACGTGAAATAAATCTTGCTCTCAAGAACAATATTAATATCATGACCAAGAAGATTATTTAATCGTAATATTAACAATAATTTGACGGAAACCTTTTTTTTTATACTAACTTTCTTTTATTTTTCCTTCATTTAATCCCCCTTCATTTTTTTCTCCCTCTCAATCATTTCTTTTCTTTCTCTCCTTCATTCTTTCGTTCACCTTTCCTTCCAATTCTTTATATTTTTTCACAAGTCTAACACTGTGTAGCCTTCTACGCGTATCATTGTTTGTCGATTGTCCCGTATTTCATTTTGAGAAATCTGGTCACCCTGGTGAAACGTTTGTATTTCGTTTCAATTTTCAATGGAGGACATCATATGACGATCGACTTGAGTGCACCTGAAAAAAATGATTATCACGTCATGATTGATTCTCGAACATTGTCTCCATGCAGAAACTCTTTTCAAAAATCGTAATATCACCAAATAATAACATTTTACATGACAAAACAGAGAAAATTGCTTTTGATATTTTCCCCCCATCGATTTTGAAGCTAGTTTGTGCCCAACTTTGGGCTCTGATTTCTTGAATGGAAATATGCCATACGTCATCGAACACGCATGCGCATTTTGCTTCTTTTCTCGAGCTCGGAATTAAGAGACGTCCAGAGATGGAATGAAAATAATTCTGCCATATGAACATAACAAACTCTGCTGACGTCGTCAATAAAAAAAAACATGCCAGTATTAATTCTTCCATATGAACATAACATACTTTGCTGCATGACATCGTCAATATTCTTAGTATGACCATAAAATCTTATTAAATCGTAATTATAACTGATGATTTAGGGCTCGATCCGAGACATTCATATTTATTTCGATCGCATGCTCTTGTTAAAAAAAATGGATTGTCATTATCAGGAATATAATTCTCGAACATCGTCATAACTCATATCCACAATCTTTCCTCACAATCTTTATATATCAACATTGAATAGCAATCCAAATGACCATCCACAGAAGATTACATATTTATTCCCATCAATTTATTTGGAGCACATTTTGGATCCAACTACACAATCGCAGGCAAGTTACAGCGCTCTCCGCTGTTTGCACTTGTTTGCTGGCGCTGACAAGCACGCCTGTTGTTTCGTGAGTGAGTAAAATCTTTCGGATCGACTCTGCGTGATTCATGTCTTAAATATTGTTTCATTTTAAACTTATATGTCATCTGCAAATATAATTGTTGGAGATATTTTGAGAAGAATTCGGGAAGAATTCTACATTGGTCCCCGGCCTTTTTTGTGTTTTGTTATGGAAAATACAAAAGAACTTTGCTCTGTCATCTGCTTGTGCAATGACGCTCACCCGCCAGCGCATACCGTCAGTGCATATGCATGCAGCTCATGCGTGCATAGCCGCATCGACGCGACGACGCCGGAGCAAAAAAATTGACCCAATTTTCTCCGCCTTCAAAATTCGATGTTCGATCGAATTAAAGCTGTCGAACACCGTTTTCAAAATAATCGTTAACTTTCCAACAAAGTCAGAAAGGAAAAGCACTTGTTGATATAAAAACAAATTGAGAAGGAAGGAAATACATAAATCAAGAAAAGATTCGTGCAGAAGCGATCAGAATGGAACTATTGCGCACGCACGACAAGCCGTCTTCCCGATCAGAAAAAAAGTACAGTTGAAGCGAGATCGAGGCTCACATCCGGGTTGCGATGTATTGGATTAAGGGCGTTAATTGGGCCGTCGCAGGGCGTCCCGAAACCAATCAATAAACTGCCTCAGCTGAATAAAAAGCAACGGACTTCGACGGGAAGCGACGAGGGGCGACGGGGCATTGAATTTACATCCTTGTTTTTGCGTCGCGACGGGTAGCGACGCATAGGGGATTTTTGATGACGTGCCTAACCTGTTCACAGTACCGAGCTATATCATGCTCCAATAGAAAGTGTAATCATCACCATTATCATCATCATCATTATCATCACCATTATCATTATCATCACCACCATCATCATAATCATCATCACCATTACCATCACCATCATCATCATTACTACAAAGTCAACTAACCTGTTCACAGTACGGAGCCATATCCAGCTCTAATGGAAAGGTGTAATCTCATCATCATCATCACTATCATCATCATCATTATCATCATCATCATCACTATCATCACTATCATCATCATCATTACCATCATCATCATCATTATCATCACTATCATCATCATCACCATCATCATCGTCACTATCATCATTATCATCATCATCATCATTACCAACATCATCATTATCATCACTATCATCATCATCATCACTATCATCACTATCATCATCATCATCATCATCATTATCATCACTATCATCATCATCATCATCACTATCATCATCATCATCATCACTATCATCATCATCATTATCACTATCATCATCATCATCACCACCATCATCATCATCATCATCATCATCACCATCACCACCATCATTACTACAAAGCCAACTAACCTGTTCACAGTACGGAGCCATATCAAGCTCCAATGGAAAGGTGTAATGCCCGGTCTCTTTGTACCTCTCAAGCTTGACAAAATCATAGCTAAACCTTAGCAACGAGATGGTTAATATCGGTGGTAACGACCGTATCCTAGCTCCCTGTAGGAAGAGAGAGAAAGATAGAGAAAAGGGGAAAAGAATGAGAAAAGGAATGAACATGAAAATAAGGAAAAGAAGAAAAGAAAATCATCAAAGAAACACTCACATAAAGGAAAAGAATCTTAAAGGGCAGGTCCACCCCAACAAATGCTAGATTAAAATAAAAAGTGAAAAATCAAATAAGCATATATATCACTGAAACTTTCTTCAAAATCTGATGTTGCGTAAAATTTGCAAATCATAATATTTTCATGTTTTACTATGTCAATACTCTCACAAAACAATTACATGCATAAAAAGGGTGACTTGCAAATGAGAGAGTATGACGTTTCAATTAATCATTTCTCTCTTAATTTATTACAATATCTTAAATATAATCAAATATTATCAAAACTTATTTCACATTTAGAAAAAAAACTACCAATATTTTTTCTTCTATTCAAAAGAAATAGCGAGTGGATGACGTCATCAGTTCCCTCATTTGCATACAACCCAGGATGTGCATATAACTGTTTTATGAAAATAAGCAGAATTTTAAAAGCCTTAACTTTCTCATTTCATATTTTAATGAAATTTTCAGCATTGATTTTTCTCGTTTCATTGAAATCAAAATTTTGTTGGGGAAACTTGCCCTTAAAAGTAAAGTTAGAAGCATGGACACAGACAAGGAGAGAGACAAAGACAGAAAAACAGAGAGAGACAGGCTGACTTACAGATACAAAAATGAATGAATGACTTGAAAATGATCTCACCTTCCTTGCATTGACTAATTTCTTGCACTGGTCACACCTGTACTGATTGCTACCCTCCATCCTTTCCTCATCCACGTAGCAAGATCTCAGAGTGTCCATCACTCCTACATAGCCCCCGACAGCCAGCGTAAGGTCAACAAAATCCTCCTTGGATGAATTAAAAGAACCATAGAATATATATTGGTCACTGCTTTGCATAGTTTTGCTCATCTTCAAAGCAAGATCTCAAAGTTTCAATGAATCCTACCTAACCTCCTACAGCTAGAATAAGTCAACAAAAGTCGTTCTCTAATGATTCAATAGAACCATGGATTATATACTGATTACTGTTAAGCATAATTTCTTCATCGAATTAGCAGGATCTCAGAATATCGATCTTTCCAACATAGCCTCCTACAGCTAGCGCAAGGGAAACAGAAGTCCTCCTAGAATGATAACCAAAGATTACATGAAACCTAAATAGATTACTGCTTTGCACAATATCTTCATTTGCATAGCAAGATCCCAAATGTCGATCACTCCTACGTAGCCTCCGACAGCTAGCGTAAGGTCAACAAAATCCTCCAAGAATTAATTAAAAGAACCATAGATTATATATTGGTTTACTGCTTTGCATAACTTTGCTCATCTACATGTACATAGCAAGATCTCAGGGTATTGATCGTCCCTCCAGAACCTCCTACAGCCAGCGAACATTTCAATGTGTGTCATTATCCTAGAATACTTTTTATGGCTCGATATATCGCATTTAAAATTAGCATCGTTTGTCTTTGTAGGTCAATACAATCTGAATGGATTTAATAGAACCATAGATTATATGAAACATAAAAATGATTACAGGATTTTGAAATATCCATCACTCCTGCAGAGCCACCTATAGCCAATGTCAAGTCTGTAACATCCACCTTCTAATAGATTTAAAAGATGTTTACTGATATGCTTAAGTCAAATCAATGTAATCGACATTAACAACCCTACACTGTAAAATACAAAATTAGAATAAAGTGCAGACTAAAAAGTAAGATATCAAAAGACTGAAACTATAAAGAACTGCCATAATATGATGAATTGAACAAGAAGCAGCATCTTAGAAATAAAATGGCCTGAATTCACAAAGGTGGTTTTGAAAACCCACGGTTGAGTCCATGGTTTATGTAGATTTCCTGTATAAATTACGCTTCATTTAGCGCGTATCAGGCGCGTCTATGAAAAATTCCAATGCTGATGCGCGCTTTTGTCACAGTGCGCCAAATTGACGCCTGTTGCCGTGGTTATCAACGCTATTTTATTCATGAGTCCACTCTTCAAACAGTGGACTCATGAAAAAGATAACGTAAATAACCATGGTAACTGGCGTCAATTAGGTGCACACTGACAAAAGCGTGCATCAGCATTGGACATGTTTCATACACGCGCCTGATACGCAGTAAATTAAGCGTAATTTATACAGGAAATCTGGATAAACCATGGACTCCACCGTGGGTTTTCAAAACCACCTTTGCGAATTCAGGCCTATATGTTTAAAATATTGGTCATGATGAAGAAAAGTTGACATCTGAAACCATAAAAACATTGGTAGCATGTCCCTTCGAGAGAATTTTAATGTCTGTAATATTTCTACACAACTAAAAAAACTTACCGGTCTCTCTCGCTTATTCTATTGCACTCTTCACATGTAATCTTAGAAGAAAAGGAGAAAATAAACATAGTTAAGGTGATATCTTTCACTGAAGCGAAAAGTATATGTGGTCCTTCATTCTCTTATATAGAGAAATGATAGAGAAATGAATAATGATAACACATTAGATCAGAGTTTCTGATACCAGTACATGACAATATCAGGCATTATATTCCCCTCTGAAAAAAAAATCTGAAAAGTCTCTGCCAAAGTCTGAGACCCCTTGGTCAGGGAAACAAGCTCTTGCATAGGAAAGAAATCGAAAGTGATTTTTCAAGGTGAGTCTGCATGACAGCTTTATCATTTGACTTTAAAAAGCAGTAAAAATAACAGTAAGAGAATGCTCTTGGGCAAAGGATCCCACATTTAAAAAAAAATGATCCTCTATAGTCTTGAGAAAAATTGTACTCCGGATGTGCCTACAAGACTATCTTCTATGGCCCAGAACAGTCTCTCAGAATCAAAATGGCATATTAAGGGTTAACCTCTTTAAGCTCCGAATAGATTACCTCTCCTTTGAACAAACCTGGTAAGCAACTGATCCACTATCAAGCCTACAGTAGATAACAAGTTTCTGAGGTACCCACTAGCCTATCTCATATGGCACAGAATAGTGTATCAGAACCAGAAAGGCATTAACTAAAAGGTTAACTCCCTTCTAGCTCCAAATAGATAACATCCTATGGACAAACCTGGTTAACAATTGATCCTCTATAGTCTTGAGATCAAGTGTTCTTTGGATGTACCTACAAGACTATCTTCTATGGCACAGAACAGTGTCTCAGAATCAAAATGGCATATTAAGGGTTAACCTCCTTTAGATCCGAATAGATTACATCACCTTTGAACAAACCTGGTTAACAAAAGATCCACTATCAAGCTTAGAGTAGGTAAATAGTTTTTTAATGTATCCACTAGCCTATCTCATATGCCACAGGATAGTGTATCAGAACCAGAAAGGCATTGAATACAAGCTGAACCCCTTCTACCTCCAAATGGATAATATCCTATGGACAAACCTAGTTAACAATTGATCTTCTACAGTCTTGAGATCAAGTGTTCTGTGGATGTACCTACAAGACTATCTTCTATGGCACAGAACAGTGTCTCAGAATCAAAATGGCATATTAAGGGTTAACCTCCTTCAGATCCGAATAGATTACATCACCTTTGAACAAACCTGGTTAACAAAAGATCCACTATCAAGCCTACAGTAGGTAAAAAGTTTTTAATGTATCCACTAGCCTATCTCATATGGCACAGAATAGTGTGTCAGAACCAGAAAGGCATTAACTAAAGGTTAAACCCCCTTCTAGCTCCTAAATGGATAACATCCTATGGACAAACCTGGTTAACAATTGATCCTCTATAGAGTCTTGAGATCAAGAGTTCTCCGGAGGTACCCACAAGACTGTCCTCTATGGCACAGAACAATATTCTGTTCAGCTCCTGAACATCATGCTGTTGTAGCTCCTAATAACAAAAAAAAATTATGAAAATAGTGAAGATTAAGATTGTGATGATGATGATGATGATAACAATAGCGGCATTAAAAACCCATCTCTTTCAAAGTTTGCAGTTGGGCAATTCCATAAAGTATGTGCGTCCCACCCCCTATAAGTGGGACCTTCATGAAATGTTCCGTCTCTGATTTATGGTTCTTTTCACAGTCTGTCATGCTGTCAAATGACCATGACTTGGTCAGTTTATAAAGTGAAGTAAGATTTGAGAAAAACAGGGTCAAACATACAAAATATGATCATTTTATTGAATTGCCCAGTTTTAAGATTTTATGATTCCATATTATGCTTTGGACCTAATGGAAAAATCTCAGTATTTGTAATCTGATAAAAGTGAAAATTATGCTGATGATACATTCACTAAGTACTGCTACTACTACTACTACTACTACTACTACTACTACTACTACTACTACTACTACTACTACTACTACTACTACTACTACTACTACTACTACTACCTACTGCTACCACTACCTCTACTATTACTACTACATCTACTACTACTACTACTACTACTACTTCTACTACTACTTCTACTACTACTACTACTACTACTACTACTACTTCTACTGCTACAACTGCTACTGCTGCTGCTACTGTTAATAATAATAATAAGAATAATAATAATAACAATAATTATAACAATCAATGATGACCATAGCAAAAAATATCTTTAAACAACTATAAGCTTTGATATCAACATCTACTATGTGGATTTGATTCCTATTTATTTATTCATTTATTTATGTTTTATTTCAACAGGGTAGCCCATTCAGTTAGCAAACTGATACAAAGGGGCCCTGCAACACAATAAAAAAATATCATAAGTTTGATATTACAAAATTAATTACATAAAATATGAAATAGAAATAGATACCATGTATACGTTATAAACAAGTGTTATCAATAATCATCTACATGTATATGCACATGTAAAATCAATTTCAAGGATCATAAAATCTGTTTTACGCAGTGTGATAAGTATAGATATGTGTAAATGTATCTTCATAAAATCAATTTCAAATGTTGGTGACTCCCCATCATGGCTTACCTCATTGTTGGTCCATCCAAAGCTATCTGTTAGTTCTTCAGTGGATGCACTCCCTTGGTTTAATAACAGAAGACGAGCGAACAACCGCTGAAGATGGATGGGAATAACTCGCACCTGTCGGAATGAAGATTCAAGAAGTGGGAATAATGTGTGCAAATCATGGTGGTGGAGGTGGTGGTGTTTTCAAAACCAGATTGCTAAAAATGCTTATGAAAAAAATGGATGGGAATAACTCGCACCTGAAGGGAGAATGTATGCACATCATGTGTTCTAATTCAAGGTGGTGGTGGTGTTTTCAAAACCAGATTGCTAAAATGCATAAGAAAGCGAGTGATGAAACTACCCTATATCACGTGACAGACTTCTGACCAATCCTAAAGCAAGATTCTTAGTACCGGGATGCAAAATATAAATTACTCCTGGTTGACATTGTGTTGGAATGCCAAACCTTAAAAAATAACTTTAAGCCTTCAGTGGATAAAATAATGAAAACTACACATTTTGTTTACATAAATATGTCACTCCAATCTTAAAGGTATTGTTTAACTTTGTGAGCAGCCGATTTTAAAAATTCTCAAACCAAGATGAAACATCTGTACAAGTGCATGTATTAGAACTAATAAACCCTGAAAACAACCATTATTGAGAATGAAAAGCTAAAACAACAAGGCAAACCCCGATTTTGTAAAAAGGCGTCTTATAGACGCCTAAATAGTACACATAAGTGTATAGGATGAAATTAAGATGGTGTTTCCGGTCACTTTATATTTTAATTTTTGAAGCACTAAATAATTATTTTCGAACGCAATTTTTTCTGGGCTACATTTTTGTAACATATCACAGACACAGGTGACAAGTGTGACCTTCTAGCTTAGATTTTTTAAAAGTCAAACCAATGTTAACCAATCACTTTAAAGATCACAAGTTTCATAAAAGGAGATGATAAAAATGACATTTGATTGCTCACCTTACTCCCTGGTTTCTCCCTATCTGCAATATTTCCCAGTTCATCTTGTCCCAGAGCAAAGAGAGATTCTGAACGAAAAAAAAATCATAAAATTTTGTATTAAAAATATACAATTAAGCCAAAACCACAAACTTTTTATAAAAAATATCAAAATGGTTATGTACACAGGTAAAAAGGATTTACAGAAACTTCCTTACTTTCTTCTAACATTTTAGCCAATTTCACAATCCGAACAAATGACTTCAGAATCAAGCTCTCATGAATCTAATGAATTTCAAAGCAGGTTCCTTTATTTATCATCCCATATACTTATCTCTCTCTCTCTCTCTCTCTCTTGCTTCTTTAAATGCACCTTGGGCACTCTGCAGAGTGGATTTGGTACACTATAAATCCCAGATCTAGTAACTTTCAAAAGTCATATTACATGTATGACTGAAGACGAACAATCCAACTAAAGTGTAATGCCAGGAGGGTGTTTCATAAAGCTGTTCGTAAGTTCAGAGCGACTTTAAGAACAACTGGTGAACCTTTCTTACGCGCTAAACTATCACCAATGAACATTGAATGGTGCATATCATTCACCACAAGAAAGGATCACCAGTTGTTCTCAAAGTCGCTCATAACTTACAAACAGCTTTATGAAACACCCACCAGGACCAGTAGTATTATGAGTCCAACTGTAAAGGGGCAGAGAATGGTGAACAAGCCTCACAACAAGGTCAAGATGAAATTTCTAAATATGTAGTCTACTGTTGAGCGAGCAATAAAAAAAATTGACCTTTTCAAAATGAAAATCTAATATTTCACATCAAATATCCAGACAATAATTTCAAAGTTAACTCTTTTCCCTATCATTTGTTTCCTTCTACTTCTTCTTTTTTGTTCGGGAACGGGTCATGGACATGGGGCTGCCGGCTGCCTTCATCCCAATTTGTACTCGTGGATAGGACTCCATTACACAAAGCACCTCTCAGTGCATTGTTAGACCTTGCCACTTGTTCACTGCTACCACCCTGCCTGTGGCCAGGTAGGACTACGGTATGCCAATGTTGTCCAGAGCACACACTTTAAAGTCATTAAAATATCACTTTTGTGACCAAAATTACTAATTTTCTTACAGTTGCAATTTATTTTTCAATAGTAACTTGGGAATAATTTTTGTATTCACCAGAGCGCTCAAAAACTTGAATTTTGGGCATATTTTTGTGTACGCCCTCTATTGGTGGAAATTATTATGGCAAGAAAATTTTCATTTATTGATGTCTATTTTTAATTAAGAAAAAAATGATTTAAAGTATCAAATTTAAATAAGAGCCAAGTTGTAACAAGGTTATATCATAACCTTGTTCATTGAATGAGTGGACCTTGCCAGCGAGGGAAAGAGAGAGAGAGAGCTTGGGTTTTCCCCAATAAAAATAGCTGTTCAGTGTCCATTGGTTCCCCCCCCCCCCCATACACTTATCACCTCCATTACCATTCTAACATGTACGTAATTGACAGTCAATGTCAAAAAAGACGTTGACAAAGCAGTGATACAGAACTTAACAATAATAGAATAAATCTTAATGATAATAGGATAGACCTTGACAGCAGCGAGAAAAGAGAGAGACAGAGAGAAATCGCTTGGGTTTTCCCCAATAAAAATCTCTGTTCATGTCCGTAGATCACTCCACTATCACCTACATTACCATTCTATGTAACTGACAGTCAATGTAAAAAAAAAGGTGTAGATAAAAACAAAGTGAAACATAACACTAATAAAATAAACAGGAAGTTTAACTAAAATCTTCTTAAACTTTAAGAAGTTTGAAGTTTAAAAAAAATAATAAATGGGGATGGTGCTCAAGATGATAATTGTGACAGTTTGAAATTTTGGGTCAAATCTTCTGATGAGAAAAAAAAATATTCAACATCTTTCTATTGTTTTTTTAATCATTTGAAGTTTAATTTTATTCATTGACCGGATGCACCCACTTTTGCTCCAGTCTGACTTGAATTAAAGTGTGATGTTACCCTTTAACTCAAAATGTTTATTTATAGATCTAACATTAGGCTAGTTAACTTAAAAAAAAATCCTCAAGATTTGGATTAAGGTTTATCACTAATCAGAACCGCGAAGCATCAAGGAATCGAGCTAGCTCCAGGCACAAGTGCACTGAAATCTTTGCCACCTATCCCATCATTCTTTGCTGTACAACTTCGTATGTTGATTACCAATTTGCGATAAACCTTAGACCTTACTGCCAGTCTAGTGACGTGTTCGTAATCAAACAAACAAAAATAAAACAACATTGATAAAGAAAAAAAAAGTGACAGGTAACATAATCCAGAACAAACTAAAACAATTACAGTCTGAACACATACGCACAACCAATATATCAGGTAATGAGCCATGGCAAAATATTAACCTGTAGATCTACTTGCGGGAATTAAACAAAAAATACAACATGTTTTACAAGTGAACTTCTTCAAAGCTCAAATCTCCATTTTTTTAAATGTAAAACAAGCTTGCTTCTTTTTGGCCATAGATATAGTATTCAGTTTCCCTTTGAGATTTGATAAAATTCTTAAAGGATTCAACATTTGGAGTATCACCTCTAAATTTACAAATAGGCCTATATATGTAATATTTCACAATCAATAAAATGTAAGTTACAAACTTATCAGTTATAATACCAAACAGTTTTTCAAAATTCGTAAGATTAACATTGCCTTTATTCATTCTAATGAATTTGTAACATATTTCCAAAGTAGAGTCACTTTTTCACATTAGCAAAATAAGTGTATGATGGTGGGCCCCAAGTCTGCGCACCTAACAATTTGAGCTCAGAGTTAACATGAATATCTTCTTATTTCAAAAAATCTTTCAGTTTATAAAGTTCCTTATATTAGTAAGAGTAAGTGTACCAAATTTCTCATCAAAAAATGAAAGAAAATATAGGATTTTCTTGAAAAAACCTAGGGAAGTCATTTTCAGATTGAAAAAAAACAATGGTACCCCATGTCTGCGCACTCATTCACTTTGCACATGATTCGGGGATTTTGATGACAAAGACTGCATTTTTGAGGCCGTCAAATGAAATGCCCTGAATTCATTATTTTTCCACCTTTTTTAGCCGGATTTTTTTATGAATACCTGTCTATGTATTGCATGTGTAAGGTTCATGCTCGTTGCGTATCTTCTTTTACTAGTAGAATCGCGCAGATACGCGGGTGCGCAGACTTGGGAGACCGCGCAGACATAGGGGAACTGACCATACCGGTACTTAAACTTTAAAGTTAAACTTGTCTTTGTTAGATCTTAATTCTAAGGCTGATTATAATACATTGCATTAATGAAAAACATTCATCGGTTAACACACACTCCATTCTTATTCTTTGTACCGGTACCTCTAAATTCTGGTGTGAAGAGCAATGTCTGAAGAAGTGAATTCAAATAACAAGTTGCACCCTGGTTTGCGATGCCCGCCAGGCCGGTACTTCCCCGGAGCAAGGGGGGTTGTTGGGGCCCATCCTTTCCGCTGAATCGCTCGGGCGAATTTTGGTTCGTGCCAGAATATGTCTCGTCTTCGCCAAATAAATCTCCAAACATGATAATACTAATAAGGAACTGATTAACTCTTTTCGGTGAATCAACACGAATTCCACCCAAATTGCCAAATCACCGAAAATCGCCGGTTATCATGCACTCATCGGTAAACGGGGTTAATATTCTTACTACTACTAGCCACATCTCGCACATGCATATTTCATGCTGTGTGATATAGCTCATGTGCATTTTGAATATACCCATCAAGAAATCGTGATACCATGGTTTTACTTGTGCGCAAAAGAAACGCACACAGCGGTAATATAAATGGCCTGTGTTTGTGACCGGTGTGTTTGTGGTAATCGTGTGCCCGATATGTCGCAATTATGGTGACGACAGTGCTGGAGGGGGGGGGGGGGGGGGGGTTCACTTTTTGCAAGCACTGAAAAAGTGTCCTTTTTAATGAAAGAAAAATGCTCCTCCCGAACGTGTATACCCAGTTGTTGTGTGTCCGGTCAGATTGTGTGTCCGGACAATCAATTTTAGAAAGTCATTTAGAATTTTTTTTAGTACGAAATGTTAATTAAAAATATTAGGAAAATATTGGGAAATAATATAGAGAACAAAACAGAAGATGATAATTGAATTCATATTTTTAGTGTAATCCAAAGACAAAAAAAGGCTTCAAAATATAAAGTGTCCGGACACCCCCCCTCCCCATGCCTTACTGTTGTACTGTGCCCCCTTCACCTGAGGAGGACATCGGGGGAGGGCCCGTTTTAGGTAATGCAATATCAAGTACCCTTGCTTTCTGTACTGTGCCAATTACCAAAAATAGCACCCTCTAACGTGTTCTATGCCCTTTCTCCTGAGAAGGATCCGTTTAATGTGTTGGCAATCAAGTGTCATTTTGCATATTTTTTTTGCTTGTCAAATATTTTTGATTAAAATTACTTTACATCTTTGGTGATAACCTTTTTTTGTAGTCAAATTTTCCAGGCCCTTGTCCCCCTACCTTTGGGTACAGATTGCTGCCCATGCATATACCAGCGCCAATTTTTACCAGACAATGGCCCCTATGCACAATCACCTAGCTGAGAAGGATTAACCTGTTGTGACGTGAGCAAGTGCCCCGGCCCTTGCCTTGTAAGTGCAACTTAATTGATTCAATCCGGGGATTCAATGCCCCCTTTTACCCAAGAAAAGTGCCCCTCAAAGTGCCCTTAATTGACCATTAGCTTTCATACCTGAGAAGGACATGTTTTGACATTAGCAAAGTGCCCTTTTCTTATTGCTTTTCTCGTATTAGTGTCCCTTTTTAACCAAGATGAATTGCCCCTCACAAAGTTCTGGCCTTTCATCACCTGAGAAGTGTATAATAAGTGCACACATTTGAAACAAAAAAAAATCACATATTATACAGAGGCCGCGGTAGAGGGGGGAGGGGAGGGGATCCAAAACCGTGCATAAAGACGTAAAAATGATAATATGATTGTGATTTCTGTATGGTCAGCCCCCCCCCCCCCCACTTTGAAAGCCGTTACGATGCCCCCTTTTATGTGATACTACTTAAAAAAAAACTTGTAAGAATAAGTTTCACGAGTCATGTGAGTGGGGTAGATAAGTAGTGGCATAGCCTTTAGATGGGGGCGCTCTTGCCCCGCCCCCTCTAACCCAAAAATAATAATTTCACAACCAAGAAAAAAAGAAAGAAAGGGAAAGAGAGAAGGATGAAATATGATATTATCTTAAGTCAAAATCTATCACAAAATTGGATTTTTACTAAATAAAATGGATGAAGAGAACAATGGTATAGGCGTAGCTTAAATCAAGGTTCCCCAGAGCTATCTACCCTTTTGAAAAATTGGTGATGCCGAAAAAATGTCTCTGCCGGAATCGAACCCGGGCCCCCAGCTTTGAACGCCGGTGCCTTAACCACTATACCACAGAGATGGGTTAGTGGATAGGGCGAACCCAATCCGATTGACCGTCAGATAGACAGATTTTCGACACTATACCAATTATAATTTCCTTTTAAACCCACCTTCACCCGACAAAGGAAATTATAATTGGTATAGTGTCGAAAATTTGTCTATCTGACGGTCAATCGGATTGGGTTCGCCCTATCCACTAACCCGTCTCTGTGGTCTAGTGGTTAAGGCACCGGCGTTCAAAGCTGGGGGCCTCGGTTCGATTCCGGCAGAGACATTTTTTCGGCATCACCAACTTTTCAAATGGGTAGATAGCTCTGGGGAACCTTGATTTAAGCTATATACGCCTACCATTGTTCTCTTCATCCATTTCTTTACAATATTTAAATAAAAAAAGAGTTGCCAAAAGCTGTTGTACATGTAAAACTTTACACACACACACACACACACATATATATATATTATATGGAACGAGCATTCGCCAATAAGGAGGGGGGGGGGTGTAAATTTCATTCACTTCCCCTCCCCGATCGGCTGCTTAGAGCTGATTTTATTTTTTTATTTGAAGGGGTAGTCCGAACAGTGACTTCTTAGCTTTATTCTTCTAAACAAGATAATTGTATCTCATAATCCCTGACTGAATTATGCGAAAGCGAGAAGCCAAGCTAAATTTTATAGAAATTTCAGATCTTCCCCCTAACATCTAACATTCTGAGCAATGTTTGTGATTATGAATAAGACGCATATGGAACTAACTAATAACTTCGAGCGCAAAGTGCGAGCTGAAATTGTTGATAAACTGTCATAAAGAGGGATTTTTTTTAGTTTGTTAGAATTCATATAGAAGTAGGCTTATATACATACTAATGAAAATGCGTTTTGAGGATCAGACCTGAAAAGGAATATTTTGAGAACTTCATGGAATACATGAATAGAATAAGTAATTTAAACGAACATTATTTCATTTTCGGATTAACGAACCTCATTTAATTTGTTTTTCGGACTATGATAACGAACCTTCGAAACAATAATAATACAATTTTCAGATTCAGATTCAGTTTTATTTCCAACAGAAATAACAAATATTGATACAAATCATTTTCATAGATTATAACAAATATTTACAATACATTAATAATAATCATGATAACTAACATATAATACAAAATATTTTATAGACAAATAATATATAGTTAGGATAGAAAAAAAGTATCTGAGGAAATGGGGGATTCACTAAAAAGCATAGCTTGTATAATGTGAATCCCCCTAAAGGAAGAGAATAGAGGAGAGAGGGAGAGAGAGAGACGCAATGGTTGCTATTTGCCTACGGAGATTTACTGAATAGATTAAAAATAACAGGATAACTCACAGAACAAGACAAAACGAAAAAATAATAGAATAAAAAAAAAAACAGGACGACAAAAGGAGAAATAAACGTAAAATAGAATCAGGACAAATTTCGACCGAAAAGAGAGGATAAAACAAAATGATAGACTAACAAAAATAACTTTAAATCTGAGAGGAGATGATAACGAGCGGGAATTAGAAATGTAGACCTCGGTAGGATTTAAGTAAAACGTTTTTAAGTTTTCTTTTAAAAGAATATATGGAAGGGCTGTTTTTTATGTTATTGTCGAGGGAGTTCCAAAATCTAGGGCCATCGAACATAAATGTACTCTTTGCTAATAAAGTTCTAAAACGGGGTAAATGAAATTCGTCAGATTGCCGAGTAGGGTAATTATGAAAAGACCGATTAAGAGGAAACATAGAATCAAATACACGTGGAAGTGTGTTTTTGTCAAAGTTAAACATAAATTGTCCTAAATGAAATAAATATAGGTCGCTTATCTTCAGCAATTTGCTATCAAAAAATAGTGGGTCAGTGTGTGAACGAAAAGCTGAATTATGAATAACACGGAGGGACTTCTTTTGCAGTAATAACAGTCTATCTAAAATGGTTTGATGGGTGCTGCCCCAGGCAAGTATCCCATAATTCAAGTAAGGCAAGATCAGGGAAGAATATAGCATTAAAAGTGATGACGACGAAAAATGATATTTCAGTTTATTGATAATGCCAATATTTCGCGAAATCTATGTGGTATTTCAGGAAAGCTTTTTATCAACGGTAACACCGAGAAATTTAATGAATTAAATTAGTTTCATCTAAAACAATGTCCATGGGAAGTGTATCAATGGAATTGCTAAATAGCATATATTTAGTTTTAAGTAAATTAAGAGACAATTTGTTGGATCTTATCCATTGTGTGACTTTTAAAAGTTCATTATTAACAGTATTTACTAAGGTATATGGATTTTTATGGGAATAAAATATATTAGAATCGTCTGCAAAAAGAATGAACGAAAGGATATCAGATGATTTACAAAAGTCATTAATATAAATAATAAATAATAAAGGGCCTAACAGACTGCCTTGCGGGACTCCACAATTAATGTACTGCATGTTGGATGCATGACCATTCAAAGATACAAATTGACGTCTGTCGGACAAGTAGCTTCTGAACCACTCCAAGGCCTTCCCGCGCACACCATAATGAGAAAGTTTATGTAATAAGATATCATGGTTAATGGTGTCGAAGGCCTTGGAGAAGTCCAGAAAAATGCCGACTAGATGTGAGCAATTTTCAAAAGCGTGAGCCACTTTATCAACGAAATTCAATAATGCACGTTCTGTGTTGTGTTTTTCTCTAAATCCAAACTGAAAGTTAGAAAACATATTGTGAGATTTTAAAAAAATCAATTGTTTTGCTATAAACCACTTTTTCTAAAATTTTTGACAAGGATGATAATAAAGAAATTGGGCGATAATTACTGACACTTAACTTGTCACCCTTTTTGTATAATGGAATGACCTTGGCAATTTTCATGCGATCAGGGACTTGTCCGGAGGTTAGAGAAATGTTAAAAATATATGTCAAAGGATCGACAATTTCAGATATTATACCTTTTAAAATAAAGTTATTGACATCATCATAACCAGGACTTTTTTTATTATTCAAATTAGATACAATATCAGTAATATCTTTTCTGACTACGGGAGTGAAAAATATTGAACTTGAATTAGGTGTACCTAGGTAATCATAAAAGTGTTTTGTTGAAGGAGGGATGTCTCTAGCTAGGTTAGTTCCTATAGATGACAAAAAGTCATTAAAAATATTAACTATATCATCAGGATCTCCAATAATATCACCGTTAGACCTTATTTCAGATATATCGGACTTGTTATTGGATAAATTCATGGCTTGTTTAAGAACTTTCCATGTATTTTGAATGTCGTGTTTATACAGAATTATTTGATCAGTAAAATATCTTTTCTTTGCCAAACGTATGTTTTGGTTAAAGTATTCTTATATGTGGTGTATTTAGTTTTTGCCTGAAGAGTGCCTTTAAGTTTAGAATTATAATATAAATTATTTTTTCTGTTGATTGAACGCAAAAGTGCTTTAGATATCCAAGGAAGACTTGGTGATTTTTTGTAGTTAGTTTGTCTATCTTTTACTTTTGGAATATGCTTATCTAATTCACTAATAAAAATATTCAGAAAGTTATTGAAGCATATGTTTACATCATTATTGTTATAAATAGGTGACCAGTCAATAGACTCTAACGAAACACCCAGTCTTGCGAGATTCTCTGGAGTAGGTCTCCGCCTTGATGGCTTGGAAGGATTAATACATGAGTGCTTAAGGGTAAAATGTGACATAATAGGAAAGTGATCAGTCAGATCAGATAATATTATTTCAGAATCAGGAGTCGGCATGACGTTACAAAATATGTTATCGATAAGTGTTGCAGAGCGATCTGCAATGCGAGTGGGTTTTGATATTAATGGCAAATATGAAGATGTCAAAAATGTTTCAAGAAATTCATGGGCAGTATTGTTACTGTCATGCTTCAATATATCGATATTGAAATCCCCTAATATAAAAACATGTTTGTTCACCAACAATGGATTTCTAACCAAGTTAAAGTAAAAAAAATCATTATGATTAGAATTTGGTGGTCTATATATAACACCTATGATTATATTTTTGGAATTTGGGACATTGATTTCGATAAAAAGTGACTCTACATATTCATTCATATTAGTGATTTCGTTGTGAATTTTGTATTCGTAATTGTGGGAAACATATAATGCAACACCACCGCCATGTCTATCTTTCCTGTTATTAAAAACGAAATCATATTGATCTAGTGAAAATGGAATATTGGATTCATCAGTTAACCAAGTTTCTGTAAGTCCAATAATGGAAAATGAATTTCTAGATGAATTATTGTCTAATAGCAGTTGGAACTCTTCGAAGTGTTTATTTATGCTTCTTATGTTTAAATGTAATAAAGAAAAAATATCTTTGGAGAATTGTCTAGTAGAATTGAATTTCAGTGATGTATTCTGATGAAGGATTGCGAATTAAATCATGATCAGTGTGGAAATCAAGAAGTTCTGATGATGCATTAATGTTGTTTGCTACAAAGTGGTTGTACACCGAATTAACCTGAGGGTAGCCATTTGAATTACTAGGCGTATTTAAATTAATGGAGAGGTCATCATTACTCAAAGAATAAAACGGCATATCAATTAAGGTATTCACGGAAGTACACTTAGCGTCTCAACATTCACTACTACTTTCGGCATTGAGTTAATAAAAGAAGAGTAATTAAGATAAAAGGTCCTGTGTGGGAACAAATAAGTAACAGACATACAGAGAAACGAAAACACATACATGTACAAACAAATAACGAATTCATAAAGCTTCGAGAGAGGGAAGCATTTACATGATTTAGCAGAAATCTTCGTAGGCAGAGCGGACGAACGCGTCAGAGAGCAAATACAGTGAAGATACATCGTTGATAATTACTGCAGGTCTCACGGGCCTAATTACTAGTGGTAGGCCATAGATATTCATTCGAGCCAACCCATTGCTATTTTTTTTATTTTGATATGGCTGATTGACAAAGTGTATGCATATGATTGTACATCTAACACTGATTCTATTTTTGGTAATTACTGAACTTCCTTTTCCCTAATTGGGAAGAAATATCACCAATTTTGGACTATATTTTGACTGGCGGAAGGATTAGGGCCATTTTGCTGTTTGAGTTGATGAATCTGCTCCCCCCCGACGGTGTCTTCAAACACGCCAATTTATTTTTGAAATGAGCCGGTCGAGGGACCCTTTTCTGGTCAGATATGGATTGCCAGATATAAATCCTATCCACTGGTAGTAAACATTCGACCCCCGAATTTCATCCTTATTTTTTATGAATTTTTTAAAGTGCCAATTTAACACATGAGTCTATGGGGAATGAATTAGGCCTGTGAGACCTAGAGAGATGCCCAAAGAAAAAATCAGTACATAAGAAATGCAAGTGATGAAATATAATGATACTCCATACAGGTGGGCAAATAACAAGATTAAGTAAAAGCAAAATCAATATCGTGGACATGAAAACAGAACATGAAAAGAGGCGCCCATAATTTTTGTATCGTACAATAATTGAAAATAGATTGTCATTGTTGCTAATTTTGGTATAGACATGCAAACAAGAAAATTACTTGAAAAAAAAACATATACATACATACACATGCACATACATACATATACATATATATATACATCAGAGCAATGCATAACAAAGAAGAATCGCTATAAATGCATGAAAGCATAACAATTCGTAAGTTGCAAATTTCATCCAACAAGAGTCATGTGTTCAAGACATATTAGTTTAGTTTGGCGATGGATCGTTCAATGTTGAAATCGTTTAAAACACGCGGGAAATTACTCAATAACAAATAATTCCTAAAACCTGCATTAACGCATTCAAAAATACTTGTGAGCTATTATTTCGCCACCCAAAACGGAACGATATCCATACAGTAGGGTCAGGTATTTACGTATAAACAAATACCCTTAATAGAAGCAGTCTAAAAAATCAGCATTGTTGTTATTTATACAAATGCGGTAAATGGCATTCAAACAAGATACTCAAACAGTTTGAAACAGACATCAAAGCCTGACCATTATCATGATAATAGGAGTATTAGACCAAAGCCGAACAATGCCCATGCTAACCAAAAATATGCAATTAAAACATATTATCGCTCAACCAAAATCGAAAAAATACCAGTCAAGACCAGATGTTCACATTCTAAAATCCTTCAAAACATGTTTAGAAGAAGCGGAATAAAGGACAATGTAAAGTCTTTCAAATAGATAATATATTCTTATATAGAGAGTTTGTCGATGGCGCTTTAATGTTAAAATGTTAAAAATTGCTTAACAATGAAAAGGATCAGAAAACATGCAATTAACCAATACTGAACGATTCCCATACAAATCAGAGTCCGGTTTTCAAAACTGAACTAAAATTATCGTTAATGCGTGCCCTGAGAATGTCGTCATTGTATTTGAGAAAATGAACGAGGTAAAGGCATGCAAAGAATAAATACATACAAGTGAAAACATGTATCAAAGCATCATGCACTGGATAACAGGAGCATCGCTCAATCGAGGCAATGTCCGAGCATTAGATATTAGGTAATAGGAGTATTGTCGGATAAAAGCCGAGCAATGCCCGTGCAAAAATATGCAATTAAAACATTATCGGTCAACCAAAACCGAGAAATTACCATACCAGTCAAGACCAGATGTTCACATTCTAAAATCCTTCAAAACATGTTTAGAAGAAGCGGAATAAAGGACAATGTAAAGTCTTTCAAATAGATAATATATTCTTATATAGAGAGAGTTTGTCGATGGCGCTTTAATGTTAAAATACTTTTAAGAGCGCGGGAAATTGCTTAACAATGAAAAGAATCAGAAAACATGCAATTAAAGCATTATAAAGCATCATGATTAATGAGCATCGTCCAACCAATACTGAACGATTCCCATACCAATCAGAGTCCGGTTTTCAAAACTGAACTAAAATTATCGTTAATGCGTGCCCTGAGAATGTCGTCATTGTATTTGAGAAAATGAACGAGGTAAAGGCATGCAAAGAATAAATACATACAAGTGAAAACATGTATCAAAGCATCATGCACTGGATAACAGGAGCATCGCTCAATCGAGGCAATGTCCGAGCATTAGATAGGTAATAGGAGTATTGTCGGATAAAAGCCGAGCAATGCCCGTGCAAAAATATGCAATTAAAACATTATCGGTCAACCAAAACCGAGAAATTACCATACCAGTCAAGACCAGGTGTTCACATTCTAAGATCCTTCAAAACATGTTTAGAAGAAGCGGAATAAAAGACAATGTAAATTCTTTTAAACAGATAATAATTCAAATAGAGTCACGTTTTTAAAACGTGCACTGAGAATGATGTCATTATTATAAGGTAAAGGCATGCAGTAAAGAAAATACATTGTCTTGCAATTGTACTTGGTGTTTGTTTACTTAACAGTTGGCTTAAAAACACTATAAAACATTGAACACTTCCGAATAACGTGTAACAAAGCATTAACCATGATTAAGTGCATCGCCAGAGAGAGTATAACGCTATTTCACAAGAAAGAGGCATTCACTTTACTATTTCTATACATGCAGGGTTAAGAAAGAGAATATGAGGAAATTTAGATATGAACACTGAGGGTAAGGGCATGCAAAAATGTATAATAACCCATATAGCGCAGGATAATGGGGGCAACGCCCAACCAGAACAGAGCGAAGCCCATACCGTCCAGGGTTAGCGTTCACATCTAAATTAAAGAATTGCCCTAAAATGTCATCTAAAGAATGAGATACAGTCGTGTCACATGATGCACTTACAATGTAAACACATGCACTCAAACGTACGCATAATGATGTGCATGATAAAATAGAAGGCATACTTAAAAAAGAGAAAACTTAGCATGTGTACAGACGATAATGCATTGAATTTATCGTGATGATGATGATGGATGTTTAAAGGTAGCAGTGAAATTTGTACAAAACAAATGGAGGGGGGGGGGCATTTCTCAGAGTATGTAATTATATGGACAATCAGATTAAATATGCTTTAACAATCAATGTCCATACGACCCAACTATAGGGCATGCGCATTATTTGAGCATGGAAATTGCCCTTAGGAAAATCAATTATGCAGATGAGAAATCAAGCATATTCTAGTCAATACATCCATGTTATTTCTATTTAGAATGAAGGGAGAAACCATGAAAAGTAAAGCAAAATATCATCAATACTATACATGCTAAACATATCCATTAATCACTTGTTCTTTTTTTCATGGTTATTGAAGGACGATTTCTTATTCAATCTCACAATGATAATAATGATAGTAATGATAATAACAACAACAATAATGATAATAATAATGATTGTAATAATGATAACAATAATATAAATAATGATAATAATAATAATGATAATAATGATATCAATCACAATAATGATAACAATAAACATATTAAATATCATTATTATTGTTATTATTACTACTATATTAGCTATTATATATTGCAGCTGTAATGCAATTATTATAGGTGATGTCATGGGCTTGTCCCTTTCCATTTTCTTATGTTTTAGTACAGATATATTTCCTTTCATAAACAATCAATATCTAATGCGTTCAATCAGTTGTCAATCCAATCTCGAAGGCATACTAGTAATTTCAATAAAATATATCAAAGTGAAATTCGTGCGTGCGCTAGCTGCTTCACCGAAATTACTGCAGATCCTTAAAATTATATTTCCGTTCAAGTCACAATTGTTTTCAGCCTACTAGACAGTCGGGGTCCCGGGGGGGGGGGGGCACTTCCATTCACGAGTGGATACCATGCGCGACCATGGGGTCAACACGTAATTTCCATATTCTTAAAAAATGCACCCCTTAACAAGTATTGGCGTGTGAAACCCTACTGGAAACAAAACGATACTAGTCTTGGCAAATATTCCCTGAAATGAACCCCTAAACAAGTACAGGAATGTTTTATTGTTACGGGTCCTTCGACCGGTCGTCGGGTTTACCGCTTATTTGGCTTAGTACGACCCCACCTTCTACACCTCGCGCAAATCGGACTCTAAACACGAAATGTTGGGGCAAAAAGGACATCCTCTATAAAACATTTTAGTCTTGTTTTATCATCCCCGCAAATTCGACCCTAAACACGTAATCTTCCTAGCGAAATAGATACCCATTTTTCATTATTTTTGTGTTTTTGACACCCATATCACGTTACGTACGAAACGTGCCCTATCGTGAAAAAGACATCCTTTTTACGTGTTTTTTGGTCGCGCATGTATCCACTCATCAATGTAAGTGGCCCCCCCCCCCGGGTCGGGGTACAGCTGGGTACAGTCTGAGTCAAGGGCGCCGGAAGCGGGGGGGCAGGGGGGCACTTGCCCCCCCAAAGAAAATTTTGGGGGGGGGGGCAAAACGAGATTTTGCCCCCCCCCCCAATGTGCCCCCCTAAAAGTAGAAAAAAATATATTATTTAAGGACAAAAGTAAACGATGAAGGCACTTTTCTGCCTAAGAATTGTCATTTCCATTGTCAAAAATGAAAAAAAATTCGCCCCTGACGGGGCAATTACACATCATAGTAAGCCTTGCGTCTTTTGACGAATATGTCCCTCTGTGAAACATACCTTTGATAAGCCCCTTTTCCATCTTATTACAGTGTGATAACGTTTAACCTTTTAATGAATACATTAATTTAGACTAAAACCGAATGAAAGTGGTTCACCAATGCTGTGTCGGCTAACAAACGCGCGGTCGCACAGAAACGCTCGGACCGGGGTGGTGTTTCATCAATATTTTCGTCCGACAAGTTGTCAGATCTGACAACTTTCCTGTATTCTGATAGGTTGAGAAGCATTACTACCATAGCAACTGTCGGATAAAACGTCCGACAAGTCCTTTTATGAAATGCTCCCCGGACCCGATATCACCAACGCGCGTGAACGCTAGCATGGCTAGTTACTCGAGCAACATATGGAATATGAAAATAGCTGTAAAACCGAAAAGTTTAAAGAGTTATAGAGGCTTGAGTAGTTGCTTATTGGATAAATGAGAAGATGCTAGCTTGAGTCGGCGAATGGAGTGCAGAGCAGGAGTACTCATCTATCAACTAATCAAGCCTCTTCAAGTCTTCAACCTTTTCTGGTTTACTGTCTTTATCAGGACTACGCTCATTTGAACAAAAAATTACTCGACTATCAACTGTCCACTTCCTCCTATCAATTTCACTTCTTCCTCTATCCACTTTTTCGAAAACTCCACATGGTGTACCGTCAACCACATCCGCTATTGGAATGTAATTGTTTTCTTCTAAATAATGTTACATAATGTACATTATGAACTGCCGTAGTTTGTTAATTCATGATTATTTACAAATTAATATTTTCTGGAATTTGATGTTCATCATTTCCTAGTTATGGTCACATTTCCCCCTGAAAATATGTAAAGAAAAAAGAAGATTTTGAAGGGGTCATCCAAAAGTGCTTCCCAGCCATCCAAAACATGCCAAAGGAAACACATAAATCGAGCAATGTTTTAAATTTCAGAAAGGTTTAAAATTGTTAGACAATGATTAAGCAGGTCATAATTTTTTTTCCTCCAGTTACAAAATATGAAACGTTTTGCCTATGCATGGATAATCAGGGAATGACTATCTCCAATGCTGAGGTCAAAAATGATTTGCATAAAATGGGGATTTAAGTGCTTATCGACGTCTGCCACGTCAGAACAGTATGACATTTTGAATTTGAAAAGACATCCATTAGAATGTATGTTGTTTCTGTTGTTACGCTAAGTTATGCTTAATACACTCCTTGAAACTTATGATAATTGTGCTCTCTCGCGTCTTCCGTGTATGTAACTGTACATAAATAAGTATTTCTGAAAGGATAATGCATGAAAAATGTAATTTCTGGTATTTGAGTCAATATAAGCGTATTACGTAATTTAATTGATCAGACGCAAAAACCACATTTTGCGCGTAGATTTCATAGGTTCTCATAAACTCTGAGTATAGTCTTTCGTAGTGAATTCTATGTTTAATTCTCAAGAAATTTATTTTTGAATTCTCTTAGAAACGCAACTTTTATACTCCATTTTTACACAATGTCCTTACACTGTAAAAAATATTGGGCAAAATTTTAACCAGCACGAGGGTAATTATGTATCCAACCAATTTTGGGCAGTACTTTACACAATGCGGGAAGCATATTGTCCAGTATGGTTAAAAAATAAGCAGAAATTACTTTAGAATGAGCAAATTTTCATCACACTGGATAAATAATGATGCCCAAAAGAAATGCCCAATGTTGGTTGGATACATAATTACCATCATGGAGCATTTTTACCCAATATTTTTAAGAGTGTACGGGGGTCCAACCTCCTCTCCCTCTCGATCGATTCGGTATCTCACGTTGTCAAATATATTGTGCCCCCTTCGGGATTTTGCCCCCCCAAAACTGAAAGTGTTCCGGCGCGCCTGGTCTGAGTAGCCCATGGGTGGGGTCATTTTTTATCCTTATATCCTTTTTGTCTCATTTTCCCTGGGCATTTTTCATCTCCCGTAACTGTCGCTCCTTCTTCTTCTTCTCCCGGTTCTTCTATTTTTAATTTCTCCTTTTTTGCCCGAAGCTAGCTAGGGTTCGTAATGTGGTGGGAACGGTTGGGGGGGGGGGGGGGTACTGGTAATAGTGGAAATGGTTTCGGGAGCTAAATATAAAGTGCCAACCGAGTCGTATTTGGCCCTGATAATAAAAGAAGAGTGTCCATTACTATCAGTTCATCTTGATAATTAATAAAGAGACAGGAGAGTCAATCTGTATTTCGTTGTCTGAATGATGTACTTATAGACTCAAGTTTTGTATTGTTGTTATTTTTTTCAAATTAATTGTTAACCTTTTAGTTAAAATATGTATCAAAATTGAAACTGACCTTGGCTTGCCATACTTTAATAAACTATTCACTCCTCTCCGTCTCGACGTTGAGCTTTTTGAGACGAAATTTCATTCATCTGATTTTTGCAGGTAGGACTAGGAGGGTAAAATTGATAATATATATTGCCCGTTTCATCCTCAGTTTAATAAGCAATGTTTTTTTTTTAACAGACTTGCGTAAGGTCTGACCTTTAAAGTAGTTTGATTATAACTCCAAATTCAACACTGCGGCAAGCTCTGCTCTTTGCCTCTGGAGCTGTGGGCACGGTCCAGTCGATCGCGACATCCTGACTGGCTTAGGAAGCCAAGCCCGCCGCCGAAGAAGCTGCTCAGTTTATTGTACCGAGTTCCGGGTACGATCTTCCGCTTAAACAAAGCGCACTCACGATTTCGGAAGTTGAGAGGCAATAGGCGGAGAATTCTGTCATTGCATTGGAAAGCTTCCTATTCCTAATTTTGGCGTTTTGCCAGAACTGAGACTTGAGTCTGAGAGCTGTGAGTCTGAGACATGGGTCATGGCTCGGCCGATAGGCCTAGTCATTAGAAGAACGTGACGGGGGCTGAGGCATTCCTGGGCCGAAGTCTAGACTCTAGTTCTAACTCTAATAAGATCTAGATAACTAGATTATTAGATAGACCAGAGCCGAGATAAATTGAAAAATGTCACTGTACTCTGTAGTATAACTTGTAAGCTTAGCAAAATGACCTCGGTCCTCGAATATAAAAACCTGTTTGTCTTTTTATTAATTTTATGCTTGTCTGAATTTCTTAAGACGGAAATGGCAAAATGGCTAGAATATTTTTTATTAAAAAGCTTTTTTTCTTGGGACAGAAATGGCCCTTTGTTTTGCCTGTTAGTAGTGGGGAATATTTTTTTATTGTCAAATTAATTAGATCTAGGCTACATGTACATCACTCGGCACCCACCAGTATTGGCAGTAATAGGCTAATGTAATGAGGCAGTGCTGCACCAGCCAGAGTTTGCTTAATCTCGAGGTTTTATCCTGATTGGCCCTCTTCGCAATTAATCTCGAGATTCAAGAAACACCATCGCAAGAAGAGCGATTCCTCCTTGAGTGAGGCATCAATGCATTATGGTCCGACGTCGTGAATGAATAATCCTGAGTGCGTCTGCACCTGAGAATTAGCGGGATAATTCATAAAATTTAGCATGCTATTTTGCAAATAATCACAAGTCTACTTGGGATTGCAGTCTCAAGTTAATCCAGCGACCTAGCAAGATAATTACAAAAAAATCTCGAGATAATTTGCCGGATCAGAAATAGCGCACTAATTTGAAACTCGGGCTGGTGCAAACCGGCCCTAACAAGTGTTGAGCTAATCTACACTGTAGCTATATGAATTGACAAATTAAAAATCGAAAGTGGGATAAAAATTATTGTGATTATGATAAAACTTTTATTTGTCATTTTTGTATGGATTGTGAGTTTTTTTGCGGAATTTATTTTATGTTCATGCAGGGCGCGACAAACCCGCTTGCCCGGGGCAAGTGAAAATGACGTGCGGGCAAGCACTTCTCAAAGTCAATTGCCCGATCGGGCAAGTGGTTGTTGCGTCTTTTTTTTCTGTACCGTACCTCGTTTTTCCATAAATCATCAAAAATCCACACTCAAAATCATGAATAAGCCTTAAAAAATAGCGAGTAGCGCAGTTTCAAATTCCGAAATTGCGTTATTTTTTCTGTACCACGTATTTCCATACATGGTACCAGGTATGAAAAAAATCAACGCAATGGCCGGGAAACAGTTGAATGTAGTATAGGGGTCCATTATGACTACCACCATGT
This sequence comes from Lytechinus variegatus, assembly GCF_018143015.1. Classification (NCBI taxonomy): domain Eukaryota; kingdom Metazoa; phylum Echinodermata; class Echinoidea; order Temnopleuroida; family Toxopneustidae; genus Lytechinus; species Lytechinus variegatus. The sequence continues at coordinate 15,126,743 of NC_054752.1, forward strand.
GCAATTTCTAATGCACATTTTCCCCCTTCCGATATCACAATTCTGTGATAAAATAATTAGAATTACACAGGAAATAAATCACAGAGTCTAGTAACCTCGCATTGGTGAGTTGTCATGTCATTCGGCTTTGCTTTTCAAAACGGCCTATTAACATCCAAAATAACTTGCCGTATTTGTTAATCATAACTTAAAATTCATTTGTTTCCCTTTTTGAGGGGATGAGGTAAATATCAGACTATAAATCATCAAACAAATCTCCATCTATTTTATGAGGCCGGCGGGAGGCTCACACACGTGCGCATACTAGCTAGCCTGTCTGAGCTCTGTCTCTCTGCCAGAGCTCTGGGGGACAATTCGCTCAGGAAAGGCCTCAATGATGGTGATTTTCTGTTTCAGACAGAGTTTACATTTCGGGTATATTATTCAAAACTTCCAATAAAGTTTGATGATTTCTTCATTGTCATGTATATTTAAGTTATTAATGAATACATTCTCACCAAATTTAGACTCCCCCATAGAGAAATGCAATTTTCGTAGAAGTCTGCGTTTTCAAAGAACTTCAGGAAAAGTTAGGGTATGCGGGCCTTTATTACATGGCCGAGTACAGGTTATTGTACTGGAATAGGCGAAGTAGAAATTAGATATTGAATTCATTTATATCAAAGTTCAACTCACAGTCACACCCACACAAACACACGCACACACCCCCACACACCCAAGATTCTAAGCATAGTGAAAAAAATTACTTAAAAATCATACAATATTAAACAAAGTTAATTACTAATAATTCATCAATAAGTGAACAGGTATTCCTCAAAATAGAAAAAAAAAGTAGCATGTGAAAACATGTAGATAAAATTATTGACCAAGTGGAACATCATAAAATGATGAAGAAAAGACTTGATGGTTTCCAACTAATTTTTTTTTTTAAATCAAGGAAATATGGAAAATAAATGACCATTTCATGGATTTAAAGATGCAAAATGTGAAATTTTAGCCACTCCACTTTTGTTGAAGGGTTTTTTAAAACCTTTAATATCCATAAAATATCAATTTTTTTCTCCAAAATAAACGTAAAGACTCAGGCTTACGTTGCTGAAAATATCCTTTTCAATGTGTGTTCTTTTATACTGGACATGATTCTCAATTGTTATTTTGTATACCTTAATAAAAATAAGAGTAGTGCCGTCCTAATGAAAAAATTATTTAAAAAATTGGGCAAGCAGTTTTTTCTATCGGGCAAGCAAATTTTTTCATCACTTGCCCAACAGGGCAAGTGACGAAAAAAATTTTTGTAGAGGCCTGGTTCATGTATTATTAGGTCCAGAAATAATTACTTGTGAAGCAAAATGTAATTTTCCATGGCATTTATGTATTTATTTTTGTCTTTTTATAGAGAAAATAAACGATGGCATACCCGGGTTATCCAGGCCAAGCTCCAGCTCAGGTAAATAGCACTCATTCAATGAACAAGGTTATGATATAGCCTTGTTCTCTGTCACTACTCCATGTGTGGCAGAATAAGGTTGGCAATGTTTGGCTTATTTTCATTTTTTCTTTGGGACAAATGCTTGATTTTTTACACTGTCAGTTTCCATTACAGCTATTAATCATAGATTTGGCTCTTAAGTACATTTGATTCTTTAAATTATTTTTTCTGAATTAAAAATAGAGATTGAAAAAATGACAATTTTATTGCCATACGACTTTCCACCAATAGAGGGAGTACAAAAATATGCCCAAAATTAAAGTTTTTGATCGCTTTGGTGAATTACAAAAAATATTCCCAAGTTGATAATGGAAAATAAATTACAACTGTATGGAAATTAGTATTTTTGGACACATAACTGACATTTTAATGATTTTTTTTAAGTGTGTGCTGTGTACATCATTGGCATACCATAGTTCTACCTGTAGATTCCCCACAGGCAGGATGGTTGCAGTGAGCAAGTGGTAAAGAGCAACTATTCTCTGTAACAAAGTTTGTTTTTCTCAACACTTAAAAACAGCTAAACTGTGTTTGCTAATCGCCAAAATCAAAGTATTCACATTTTGAATAGTGAGTGAGTCAGTGGGATTTCTTTCATTTCCATAACAACCAGGAGGTGGTGTCTTTGATGTGTGGAATTGAACGCCACATTCATTATTTATGTTTTTACTTTACATTTCATTTTGATGAAAATATCAACTTTTTGCATGTTTGATTTTCATCTTTTTATTCAAACAAACTTTTATAATTACTTATTAACTTTTTTTTTCTTTTTTTTATTGAGGGGGGGGGGGGCAGTATGTGGTAGGAGCTGCCTCTTTAACTTACAATATTTTTTTATAGGGCTAGGCCACTTTGCCATCGGAAACACTTCTTCATTTAAAGCAGAAATCAGGAAAGTTAAAAGAAGCACCACAAGTATGAAGGCCAAATAAATCCTGGCCATGGAGGCTATTGGACATGCACATGAACATGTCACAAAGTCATACGTGTATTGAACTGTGAAATGTTGGCAAGATTTTAAAGGGCTCTTCACATGTTCTGTCAATTCTATCAACCTTTTTTCTTTGGATGAATTTTGACCTTTTTTTGGCGGGGGGAATGGCATTGCATGTTCATATGCTGCCATATTTTATGGCAATGCAACATCTAGGGCAAGTTTGTTTGAATAAAAAGAGGAAAATCAAATTGGCATAACATTGAAAATATCATCTGAATCAGATCATGTAAGATAAGACAACTGGGATGGTGGTCTCAGGAAGGAAGTGGTTGATCGTGCGTCTCTATAGGATACCCTAGAGGTACATGTACGTATATACAAGCCCGAGTTCTGGGTGAAATTGTCATTAGAAAAATATGTATCGTTCAAGATCATCCATGAGCAATCTCTCAGGCTTTCTGCATCATGGGTGAGGGTGGTGACGTTGCTCATCTAGAATTTTATTATAAAATTCCATATAACTCAAGCCCAAATCAAAGTCTGATGCCTGCATACTGTAGGCTTTCCTGTATGATGTGGTGTAAATTCAAATAAAAAGTTGCTTTAGATTCATTCTTTGGCAAAAAATAAATGCTAGGAAGTTTAAACGTTTAACTCATCTAGAATTTTATCATAAAATTCCATATAACTCGAGCCCCAATCAAAGTCTGATGCCTGCATAGTCTTTCCTTTATGATGTGGTGTAAATTTGAATAAAAGATTGCTTTAGATTCATTCTATGGCATAAAATAAATGCTAGGAAGTTTTAACGTTTAAACAGTTTACACATAATGAACTCGGAAAGTTTTGTTGCTCTATCAGGCAATCATATGACAAGTGTTCTACATGTACATGTATAATGAAACAATATTGGCAGACCCCTTACATTTGTGTTTATGCATTGAAAAAATAAATTCATTATTAGTGTTGCCCAAAAGGGGCTATTTCTCTGTTTATACTAGTTCACAGAAAAAGTTTGATGACAATTGGACATGGACATGTACTTCCCCAAAGACTGCAGATTATCAGCTTTCATTTATATTAACTGTCAATTTTAAACTTTTGCTTTTAAGTGAACACTATTTGTTTTCACAGAACTTTCAATTTTCAATATGTAGATGGATATGTTGTGCTCATAAAACCATATATTTGTGCTCTTCATTACTTTTACCTTCAGGGAGAAAACATAACAGATGAATTAAAATACTCCTTGAACACTGCAAGCTGCAGTCAGCTGTGTACTCCTACAGAACAATCATATACTTTTGCCAAGGCTTCATACTATTACTAACTTTTTTCTTGGTGGCCCGATCAGTCGAACACCAAAATAATCAATTTCATATTTTTAGTGGCCCTCAAGCAAATTTGGTGGCCATAACACAATAGAAAGTATTGCAATATATCAAATCTGTGGTAGTACTTTGGAGCTTCGCCCAGCTCGGGTAAATTTTGGGAGTATCGATTGTTTGCGATATAAAGCGTGTGCATGATTGTGTGTACTTGCCAATTAAGTGCCAATGCAGCTTGCACTCAACCAAACAAAGACAAACCAAACAAGCCATGTGACAAAATATCCCATCCTCAGTGCCAATTTTGTTCACAGCTCCAAGATCGTTGTGATGTATGGGCTTGCCGTAGGGATATAAAGCGAATGAAATTCATCGTACATGGATTCCGAGCAGCATTGGCGGTGGAAGCCAAAACATTTAGGGGGGGTTCACCTGAAATTTTGGAACGGACACAGGTAAAAAATTTGACAAGCAAAAAAAAGGGTTATCAACCAAAATTTTAGGGGGTTCCACCTGAATTTAGGGGGGGGGGCAGGCAGACCAAACAAAGACAAACCAAACAAGCCATGTGACAAACTATCCCACCCTCAGTGGCAATTTTGTTCGCAGCTCCAAGATCGCTGTGATGTATGGGCTTGCTATAGGGATATACAAAAGCGAATGAAATTTATCGTACATGGATTTCGAGCAGCATTGGCGGTGGAAGCCAAAAAATTTAGGGGGGGGGGTCCACCTGAAATTTTGGAATGGACACAGGTAAATAATTTGACAAGCAAAAAAAAAGGTTATCAACCAAAATTTTAGGGGGATCAACAACATTTTAGAGGGGTCCACCTGAATTTAGGGGGGGAAGCAGGAAACAAAATTGACAAGCAAGAAAAAAAAGTTCTCAATTTTTTTAGGGGGGATCATCCCCCACCTCAAATTTAGGGGGGGCAAGTATCCCCGTCCCCCCCCCCACTTCCGCCGCCTATGTCGAGGAGGCCCATCCTTCAATCTTTGCTGGGTTGATATCTACATGGACACAAATACTGTATCATAATTTTTGTGATAAATGATGCAATACTTGTTGAAATTATTTTTCTCAATAAAGTCATGATCGAAACCAACTTGTGACATTGAATACATGTATACAACAGGTGTACTGTATATACAATGCACAGTGTATAAAATTAATTAACCCACTTATCATGATAGACTTCCTATGTTACCAGTAACCATTGTTAAATGAAAACCGTTATCATTGCATCACCCAGCTTTTAACTAATTCATCTGTGACGGCTATTCATTCATTTATTTATTTATTAAAACATCTTTCAACAGGATAAAACATAAATCAGCTCGCAGGCTGTTTCACACAATGGTCCTGCATAAAGAGAGCAGTACACGCATTAAAAGGATAGATTACAAATACATAATTAGGAATAATTATATACAGCAAAACTAAAAATCAATTTATTAATACTAAAAGTGAAACATCAGGAAGAAAAAAGAAAACAAAGAGTAAGATATTTAGCTTATTGTAAGATAAAGCAAAGGAAAAAGAAAGGTTTTATACATCGATAATCAAATAATGTTAAAACAAGAATAGGCCTCAATTTAAAGAATTTATCAATATTAATACTAATAAGCAGTGTCATATAGGGAAATCATAATGATAATAATTAGATGTGTATTCTTGGGTAATCATGCTCATAATAAAGTATAATGTATGAACAAAAATAGAAAAGTTAAAAAAAAAATTTGAGAGCTCTATAAAGCAAAATTTCTTTTATTTGTTTGTATTTCTGCATTCAAATAATACAATATCAATGTGACATAACTATATGCAAGATACATAATCATAAAATAAACAACATAGTCAGAATACATCATGAGCGGTATTATACAGATATTGCCTACCTAGAGTTTGAATATAAAATTTCCTCTCCCCGACGGAGTTATATTTTTCCGAAGGATTTTATTTTGCCCGCAGCGCTGAGGGAAAATATCCCGCGGGAAAAATATAGCTTCGGAGGGGAGTTGAAATGTTATTTATTAAAACGATAGACCAGGCAATATCTGTTATATTATGTAGTATATGTGGATTCGCCATCAGAAATTGCATTCATCATCTGGCTCAAACCCAAAATTCATGCTTCAGCTCTGATCCATCTACGTTATAATAGATTTTTTTTTATAATACATCAAGCGCGTTCTACATGCAATCCACGCGTTAACATTAGCGCGTACATTTTTACACTTGTTACGCAACTTTTATGCAGCGAGTGACGTCACCTTTAATAGTGAATATAACGCCGCAATTGAAAATACAACGCAGTATATTCCCTGAGGTGACGTCAAAACCTAGAATATAACAAATGCGATCCTCGCAGCTATGGTCACATGATGGCGTGTTGACCTATCACTGATTTGAATCTACATAACCTATGTAATATATTGATTTACTTTCAAATGAAATAGCATTCTGGATATCATCAGGGAGCTTTATTCCAATTTACTGCTCTGGCATATTTTAAAAAGGATTGTTTGAATACATGTAGGTATATGTGAAGGTTCTTTTTCCATATTCCATGTGCTACCCTTGGGTCAAGGGTAGCAATGGCATCACATGAAAATCTAAGGTCTTTGCACAAACTGATATGCACTCAGCGAATCACATGCAAGGACTTGGAAGTACCTTGTACATGTACATGTAGCTAACAATAGGCAGTTAAAATCACTGACTATTTGTTTTATCGAATGCTCACAAGGATTCATATTTAATGATTGTAAATGTAATGATAAAAAATAAAAAGTGCATTACTACTTTTACAAGGAATTAAAAGACCACAATAATAATAATCCCTGATTGGTTCCTGTTGAGAATAGCGTCATCGCTTTATGAATATTGAGATCACTTCCTGTTATTAGCACTGATTCGTGTTTCTGCAGGAGCCCATCATGGTTATAAAAGAAGGAGGGAATGAAACCAAGAGCCACTTTGAAGATAAATTCCTGTCGAGTACACTGGAGAGTTGATCGATTGGAAGACGGCAGAGGTTATTGCACGAGTTGTAATAGTTAATAGTAGATCTTGTGTTGATTGAGTAGTTAGCAGAGGTTCAAATTCACCATGGACGGCATGTTTAGTGGCATGATGAAGGCCCATAACTCGGTGATGGAGGCGGTGGCCGAAGCAGCTCGGAAACCTAAAGTTGTGGTGGTTCCTGGGGGTAATCCTTACCCCGCTCCTGGGGGAGCTGTACCTCCACCGGCAGCAGTGGTTCCACCAGTCGCTTGTGCTGTACCACCGGTAGGAGGACCAGGCTTCGGTGCTTATCCTCCTACCGGAGCACCTCCATATCCGGTAGGGAATCACATATTTTTTGATCTTAGAATCTTTTACTTTTCCAATATGAAAAAATGAGAACTGTGTCGTAGTGGTGTCTTTTTGAAATTTGTTAGCTGATTTGATTTTGAGGGAATCTATTCATATACATGTACAATTATAATGAAATTGCTGTGTTTACTGTCAAGGTGCACATAAATGAAGCATTCTACTTATGATATCAAAGGTTCTGCAATGTGCTCATGATGATGCTAAGAAATGCTACCGATGACCAAGAGAAAATGAAATGTAGAATATTTACAGGAGTACAACAAGAAGAAACAAAGACAGCTTTCAGTGCTCTTATTGTTGGTTTATAGAATGATTGGAAAAGCAATGTTGCAAGCTCTTAGAAAATAATATGTGCCCAGATATAAAAAAGAAAAATGCTATGGAAATTTAAATCTCATAAGAGTCTGTTTCATGCAGTGCATTGGAAGAGAAGGGTAGAAAGGAGCCAAGACAGAGAGAAAGAGAGAGGGATAGATAGATAGATAGAAAGAGAAAGAGAGAGATTTACAGTTCTGACAAATCAAGCAACATATCTCATGAATAGTTATCACACAACTATTTTTTTGAGTGAATCAATCAACTTCATGACAATTTACATTGGGCCTTTGATCTCAAGGGCAGTCAGGCATAGGCAAAATACTCATGAGCAGATGACTATTATCGTGTGTATAAAATGTAGGCAGCTCATACTCGCTTGCTAAACAGCCACTGTCCAGGTGGTCAATCGAGGCCTACCTGTTCATTGTTTTTAGTCATTGCAAAATGTGAATATACACATATTTGTTCTATTAAGCCTGGTTTACATTGATCTAGAAAATTCTAGAGACATTCAAGTTTCCACAGTACATATATATGTTTCTATACACTACTATCCATGTACAGTTTAATTTATTTTTTTACATTTCATGCTCGTTTATGTTTTTCTCAGATGATTCCGATTTCTCTATTATCAATCAATCAGGTTTACATTGTGCACATACATGTACATAAAGAAATTTTATTTTATACATTTTATTGCATTTTATAATTCTGGTTTCTTTTTTCAAACCTTCTTCGTGAAACGGGGTCCATACGTGCTCTTGTAATTTTGCCACACATACTCATGCATCATACTTTTTATATATATTCTCGGGTTTCAATGTGTAACTCTCCACCCATTTTCCTTGTTCCTCATTCGGATCCTGTGTAGGGATAGTTCTCGTGCATCATTTGCTGGTTTATATTTTTAACTATCTACCTACATGTATTTTTCTTTTCAATCAGGACCCTCTGTATGGTTACTTCTCAGCCGTGGCGGGTGCAGTAAGTCCTCATTTTTTATCTTCAAATTTTCAAACCTAATTCAGAAGTTTCAATTGGCTGTTGTGATTGTTTTTTTTTCATGTGATGTAGTAGTAGCACATATATTGCAATATGAAAGTAATTAAGCTAATATAAGAAAATAAATTGCATCATAAAATATGAATATTTAGAATTGGAATAACTTCAATATCCATTGTGATATAGAAATCAAAAGTACTTTCAAGTAATCCTATAATACAAACATATAAAGAAAGTTTTCCATAAAGCACAGTATGCATTGTGGTTTCACTTTTTAATGAAAAGCATTTTAGTAGAATAATTTATACACAAGCATTTTCACAGCAAGTTTAAAGGACAAGTCCACCCCAACAAAAAGTTGATTTGAATAAAAAGAGAAAAATCCAACAAGCATAACACTGAAAATTTCATCAAAATCAGATGTAAAATAAAGTTATGACATTTTATAGTTTCACATTAATAATTTCACAAAACAGTTTAATAGTTGACTTTGTAGTAATAATGATGATTGTGATGATGATGATAATTATACATGTATGAGGCAACATTTATAGCGCTTAATACAGGTTTCTTCACACTGCACACTATTACCCTGGCTGTTGCACGGCTACCCTGATTGGTGCTCAAGCATGCAAGAAATTCCCTCCAAGTGGGTTCCCATACACCTTGGTGGAGAGTGGCATATTATGTAGATATATGCCTTGCCGAAGGATGCAAGTGCTGTGATGAGATTTGAACCTCGGACATTATGGTTCAAAGTCCAGAGACTTATCCACTCAGCCACAACGCCTTCGAAGAGTTTCAATAGAAAATTCTTGCTGACAAGGGTGGAGAGTGGCAAATGTAGAAAAATGCCTTACCAAAGGACGCAGTTGCTGTGGCGGGATTGAACCTCGGACATTATGGTTCAAAGTCCAGAGACTTATCCACTCAGCCACAACACATATGAAGAGTTTCATAAGAAATTTCCTGCTGACAAGGGTGGAGAGTGGCAAATGTAGATAAATGCCTTGCCAAAGGATGCAGGTGCTGTGGTAGGATTTGAACCTCGGACATAATGGTTCAAAGTCCAGAGACTTATCCACTCAGCCACAAAACATTTGAAGATTTTCAAGAGAAAATTCCTGCTGACAAGGGTTAATTGAAGGAGTGTTTCAACTAACTCTAGGTTGGTACTCAGTTGTCATGTCATGATTATTACAACTTGAATAAAAGATATAATGAAGAGAGAGGAGACCCTTAGAACAAACAAAGCTTTTTAAAGGCCTGGTCACACCGCCCGAGCGTTGTTGGAGCGGTCGTGGAGCAGTAGGGAGAGAGGGTCGAATTTCACTAACAAAATTTGGGGAAAAATCGAAAAAAAAAAAAACAATCGAAATAAAAAATGGTGAAGGTTAGCGAGCGGTGATGATTTTTTTCTCTCCGCTCCACAACCGCTCCAACAACGCTTGGGCGGTGTGACCAGACCTTTAGTTGCTGCCACCTAGCTCCAGTGAAAGCAAACATGTTTTGTACGGCTCTGGTAGGAGGAGGAGGAGGGCAGATCAAATGGGATTTGCATCATCTTATCCTCCCCAATGGATGATATACAGTAGTGCTAAAATGTTAATAGTGAATCCCACCAGAATATGAACATATTTAAAAGCATTCAAATTATGCCATCTTTTAGATATTTAATTGTGAAGTCAGGTGATATAATATTACATTCAATAAAGTTTGTTTCTCTGGGCTCGCCGGACATCGTAGCATTGCTGTCTACATTTCAACACTCGGCATGAAGGAGTGCATTATCTATTGGGCTTCACTAATATTGGCACCACTGTAATATACTACATACTACTGCTAAAACTGATCATATATTAAAATATGTTTGTTTTGTTTAAACAGGCCACAGATGAAGCCCTGTATGAATTATACTCTGTAGTGCTTCACAGTGGTAGTACACATGGAGGTCATTATCATGCATATATTAGAGATGTGGACAACCTTGGAACATGGTCCGAACCGGTAGGTCTGAGGGTTTTACTCACATTAATTATCAAAGCCATTTGAAGTGTTGTTAAATCCCCTCACAACGCCTGTCACTTTTTCAGTTCATTATAAGATTGTGTATGCCCTGACACAATTAAGATGAGAAGAATAAGAAATGACATGTTAACTAAATCAAAATTTTAGTATTGTCTCTTTTTTCTTGTTTAAAATAACATCCACCTCTAAAACATGGAATGGGTTGAATATTCCATGATAATGATTATAATGATGATAATAGTTTCAACATGCCAAAACCACTTAAACAGAAAACTACATGTAGTGCTCAGTGCACATTTGTGAGAATCTGCTTGATCCAATGTTGTAATGGTGATCTGGTGATAAGGATAGTAAATGTATATTGTCAAGGCACCACGTTTCTATTCACTTTGCACGATCACGCTCAATGTACATTGTACATTTGTAAGAATGTTGGTATTTAATAGTCTGATGATGATGAAGAAGATTATGTTGAGAATAATTACATGTTTAAGCTGTTAAATTCTTTTGAACTATTTTCAAATGCTTCAAGTGCCCTAATATGATACACAAAGGTCCAAAGCTACATTGCTTCAATAATTTGCCACCTTTCTTCCACAGCGTAATGAGCTTATACAGCTAACCCCTGACACAGGAAGTGAAAAGGATGACATCATCGATATGAAATCACCACAGCAGTGTCTTACAGCACTCCTTAGGAAGCATGGCGGACCCGAACATGTGTTGACTGTTGAAAGACTGTGCCAGGTACAGTAATGCCATTAGTGGTAGTGATGATGATGATGGTGATGATGATGATGGTGATGGTGATGATGATGATGATGGCAGGGCTCCACACTAACCCATTTTTTCTACTGGTCCAACCTATTCATGTCGGACCAGTAGATACCACCTAAAATCTACTGGTCCCAAAAAATAAAGAAAACATTAAAAAAAGGCGCAAGTTTATTTTTCTAGCCTTCGTTACCCCCCCCCCCAATAAAATGAAGGAATGAAGGACAAAAAGAAAGCAAGACAGAAACAAAGAACTTCAAGAACAAAAGAAAGAAAGAAAGGAAGGAAGGAAGGAAAAGAAAAGAATAAGAGAAAGGAAGGAAGGAAGAACTGAGAGAGGAAAAGAAAGAAAAAATAAAAAAGGAAGGAAGAAAAAAAAGAAAAGGTAAAGAAAGGATAGATGTGAAGGAAGGAAAAAAAGAAAGAACTAAAGGAAAGGAAGGAAGGAAGGAATAAAGAAGGAGCAAAAATAAGAAAGAAAGAAACAAAGAAAGAAAGAGAAAGAAAGAAAGAAAAGAAAAGAAAAGAAAAAAGAAATGAAGGAAAGAAATGAAGCAAGCAATACAGAAAGAAAGAACAAATCCAGAAAGTAGTAAAGGAAAGAAAGAAGAAGCAATAAAAAAGAAAGGGTTAAAGGAGAGATGGAAAGAAGGACAAAAGAAAGGAAGAAAAAAAGAGAGGAAGGAAGGATTGAAAGAAGGAAGAAATAAAGGAAAGGTAAAATGATAGATAGAAGGAAAGAAATAAAGGAAGGAAGGAAAGAAGCAAGCAAAATAAAAAAAAGAAAAGGTAAAAGAATAGATGAAAGGAAGAAAAAAAAGAGAGACTGAGAGACAAAGAAAGAAAGAAATGAAAAAAGGTAAATAAATGATGGATGGAAGGAAGAAAGAAACAAAGAAAGTATATAATGAAGAATGAAGGAAAGAAAAGGGTAAAAGGAAGGAAGAAGAGAAGAGACGAATATAGGATGGATGGACTCAAGAATTAAAGAAAGAAAAATATCAAAAAGAAACAAAGAAAGAAAGAAAGGAAGGAAGGAATAAAGAAAGAAAGAAAGAAAGACAAAGAAAGAAAGAAAGAAAGAAAGAAGGGAGGGAGGGAGGGAGGAAGGGAGGAAGGAAGGAAGGAAGGAAGGAAGGAAGGAAGGGAGGAAGGAAGGAAGGAAGGAAGGAAAGAAAGAAAGAAAGAAAGAAAGAGAAAAAAAGAAATAGAAAAAAATATTTTTTAAAAGGGAGGGAGGGAGGGAGGAAGGGAGGGAGGAAGGAAGGAAGGAAGGAAGGAAAGAAAAATATTTTTTAAAAGGATAGAAAGAATGAAAGAACGAATAAAAGAAAACAGATTAAGGGAAAATAAAAAAGAAATACAGGAACAAAAAAATGAAAGAAGAGAGGGAAGAAACAAAGAAAGATTGAAAAGAAGGAAAGAAAGATAGGAAGAAAACAGAGGAAGAAAGCTAAAACTATCATCATAAATAATTTATCAATTTCTTTTTGGCTCAATTAAAATAGCTTCGAAAGAAAGTCAGAAACCAAGTGTATCAACACATACATAAATGCATATGTGGGGCTAATATGTATTCATACGATATCACCCGAAACCCGATCTGTTTGAACCAAACAGAAGTGAAAAATTAACCTTTTACTGCTTACAAATGACAGAGTTACTCCAATTTTTAGGAAATATGGACATTATAAGAGCCTTTCATGAGTATGAACCATGAATTTTGACAGTTCTGTGAGAGATTTCTGCAAGAGTTTAGCCAAGCTTTGTTCGCGCAGCCAGTAGAGAATTTACCACGTGGATTGTGTGGCTGGCTACATGTACACTGTATCTACTCTAGTAGCAATTACGTGTGATTCATTCTGTGTGTGAATGACAGAATTTATCGGAGGGAAATGGTTTGCAGTGAATTTGACCATTTCTGGAAAAGTTATTGGCCCAACATTGGTTTTTATTACTGGTCATGTCGGACCCTTAAAATCTTGCTATTTTTGGAAAATTACTGGCCCGACAAGGATATTTTTTACTGGTCATGTCGGACCAGTAAATCTTCCTATTTCTGAAAATCTACCGGCCCAACAGCGATTTTTACTGGTCTGGGACCGTCGGACTGCCGCTAGTGTCGAGCCCTGATGATGGTGATGATGATGATGATAATGATGTTGATGATGATGATGGTAATGATGATGATGATGAGGATGATGATAATGCTGATGTTGCTGCTGCTCTGCTGATGATGATGATGGTGATGATGCTGATGATGATGACGATGATGATGGTGGTGATGTTGATGATGATGATGATGATGATATGAATGTTAATGGTAATAATGAGAAGAATAAAAGAAAGGAGATGAAAGGCAAGAAGGAGCAAGAAGAGGAGGAAGAAAAAAAATGTAAAGGAAAAGGAGGATGAGAAGAAAAAGTACAAAGAGAAGAGGCATACTGGATCTGAGCATGCATGAACAATTGGACGACTTTCCAGGTATAGTATGTCTTCAATAGTTGTGATGATGATGATGATGGTGATAAACATATGATGATGAACACAGTATTCACAACATCAATAATAGTAATAATGATAATGAGGAGAAGAAAAGTAGTCTCTGATTTTGCCCTAATTATCAATGTCGCATTTTCGCAGTGTGAAAACAGTCCCTTTGAAAAAGTGGTCGTATCTCTTGAACCAATCACCCTATAACTGTTGATCGACCATTTTTCCTGTGTATGGAATGCTCATTGGCTTTTATTGAAAGTGTTCAAATTAATTGTGGTAATTTCCTGTATTGCTACATGTACGTGTACTTCATACCCTATTGCTGTGTGCCATTTCATTCAGGTTCTAAACGAGGAAACAGGAGTTTCATGGAATAAGCGTTTCAAGAGACAGTATGGAACCTTGACTAAGGTAGGTCTCAATGATTTATCTTTATTGTAAAATAGAATTGGCAAGTTATTGATGTAGGAGATGTTCACCTGTGCTGCCTATAATTTCAATTGGAAAAATTTGCACATCATATTGCATTTGCCTTAATACATATAAAGCATCTGTCACATTGTTTTGTATAGATTTATTAGAATTCCTTCAAATGATTCAGTCAGTTAATATATATATATATATATTTATATATCTTTATCATTGACAATAATACTTGGTTCTTATGAAATGCAAAACAAAATCCAGGTTTTCTATTTCAAATCAAAGTATGTACATGTATGTCCTGCGTCATGATCTGGTTGAGACACATGGCCCATCATAAAATTACACAATTTCCCATCTTCTTACCCTAATTGTGTATGAAGCCAGGTTTACCATCCCATTTCTCTTCCATTATCAGTATCTTTGAAAGCTCCCTATGTTATGAAATTGTAGGGTTTGTATGTTCTTGCATCCTTTCAATCCGAATTCCAGCAGTTATTAAAAAGAATACAATAATTTTTTCTGAGGTCTGCACAGACAAAACTCCTGTGAAACTTGCTGTCCTGTATCTCTCTCATTGTATGCACATCCTGGCTGGTATGCAAATGAGGAGACTATGACATCATCCACTCACTATTTCTTTTGTATTTTATTGTATGAAATCTTCTAATTTTCTCCTCATTGTCAAGTTGGTCCTTATTGTCAAATCTATAAAAAATGAAATAATGTATAATTCAAACAATAAAAAACAAGAAATAGTGAGTGATGCACATCATCGACTGACTCACCTAGTTGTGCATATATCACTGTTTTGTGAAAAATAAGCGAAATTTTGAAATGTCAACTTTTTTATTTTACATCCGAATTTGATGACATTTTCAGCACTATGCTAGTTTGATTTTTCTCTATTTATTCAAGTCAGCAATTTCCTGGGGTGGACTTGACCTGTAATGACAATTAATAAGCCTCTATGCTTGTAAAAAATAATGCTGATCATCATGCTCGATAGATGCTCTTCTCTTTTTATTTAAAACAATTTTTATTGTGATCGACTTCCCTTTTAAGTTTTAAAGGGGATTTCACTCTGATGATGGTTGGTTTTAACAGTCGCAGATCTAGGGGGGGGGGCAGAGGGGGCACATGCCCCCCCCCTTTGAGAAGCAAAATCAAAATTTGTAATGTAAAAATGCCATTAAAACCGAGGTGTGCCCCCTCTTCTAAAATTGAAGACCTCTTTTTTTTTTGCTTGTAACATTTTTTTCAGGTACGAAATTTCCTCCGAAGAATTTGCCCCCCCCACCACCCTTTTGGAAAATCTTGGATCCGCCTATGGTTTTAATAATAAAAGAAAAGAAGAGAAAATATTTCTGAAGGTTGATGAAATTCCATCAAAGAAAAAGATAGAATTTATGAATTTTTAGAGTTTTATGTTTCTGATATATGCAAGCAGCTTTCCCATATACATGTATTGTGTTATCCCATGAATTCCATTTTTTTAAAATAGAATATAATGGATACAAACATTTTTCTCCTCTAAAAGGAGGTATAAAATGGCGTGTCTGATGATATATCCACTGCACAGATAAAACCACTCTCAAGTTATCTTTGAGAAAATTGCATTTTGAGCTGCTTGTCTTTGATGTAATAAAATTAAAACTGAAATTTTTCTGGTATTTTTTGACATTTTTCTATCAAACCTTCAAGATTTTTTCTCCTTTTTTCAAACCAACTTTTGATCAGGGTGATCTTTCCCTTTAGCCAAGATGTGGCTCTGTAGTACTGTACAACCTGGGCCCCGTTGTACAAAGAGTGATGATTGATCCAATCAATCGCAACTATGGAAAGCCAGCAAAGTCAACATATGAAATGCATGTATGTTCAAAAAAATCTAGATATGAATGCATATCCATAAATTTTTTGATTTCTTGACAATTTGGACAAAGGACATTTTGCAAATTTCCTGGAGAAAAAAATTATGACACTGATGTATTTCCATAGAGTTATGATAACGGGGCCCAGGGTCCCGCCTTACAAAGACTTGTGATTGATCTGATCTATCAGTATCGCAACTATGGAATGCCAGCAATGCCCACATCTTAAATGCATGTTTATTCCAAATTTTTAGATATGATGTACATGTATATTCATACATTCATGGTTTTCTTGAAAATTTGATGTGTTCGCCTTTGTTTAAAAAAGGACATTTTGCAAATTTCCTGTAGAAAAAATTATGCAATGATGGATTTCCATAGAGTTACGATTGGTTGGATCAATCATAACTCTTTGTTAGACGGGGCCCAGCTGTGCAGATTTATAATTTTAGTGACATCAAGCCCACAATGATTGACGATTCCCGCCTCTGCAAAGAGCTTCCTCCAATGAGGAAATAGCTTTTATTCTTGTACTCTGAGGTTCATAAAAAAACCTATCGTTATCAGTATCATATTACTTGTAGCTCCTCCTCTGATTACTTGTAGCTCTTCCTCTTGTAGCTACATGTTCATAAAGTACAATAACAAAAATGTTTGTTTTTAAATCTTATGAATCAAGGATTTCCTGTTTAATACTCTACCTCAAACATCACTCCTATATATAACAAAAAGAATCAAATTACCTATGTGTATTGAGTCATCAATCGATATTGTGCTCTTTAAATGATGAAAGTTCAGTTTTCTGCTATGTGAGGCAAAGTCATCCCCAAGAACAAGTTGATTTGGATGAAAATGAATAGATTAATCAAGCATATGGAAATTTGACAACAAACTTGGATGTAAAATAGGAAAGTTTGGACATCCTCAACTTGGCCTGTACTGAGATAGAGTACAATGTGCATACGGTACTAGTGCTGATTGCATGAAACTAGTAAAAAGGTTCTTTGCAAGTACTGTCTTTCATGTCACAGATTTTAATACTGTGATGTACTGTATGGGATTCCTATGATAAAACTATTCTCAAATCTACTTTTGTCTGAATCCATTTAAGAAAATGTTGTTTATGAATTATAGTAAAAATAGAAGTGAGTTGATATTAAAATTTTCAAAAGACACCCCGTATGGTGCATCATAATAACATAGTTACATGAATTTTGCAAGAACACTTTCATTCAGCCAGCCCTTTGGTACCCAAAAGTTTTAAGTATGTATATACTTTGCGCTCTCTTTTGCAAGTAATTGTCACATTTTTGTGCTTCTTTCCCATGATGTACATTACATGCAGGGTTAATAACAGGAAATCCTTGATGAAAACTACAAGGTACATAAGTACATTGCTCCTTTTCTTTTAAAGAGGTGTCAATCATTGGATAAAGACTGAGTATTATGATAAAAGGAAATGTGTTTTATTACAAAGCCATCATGTTGTTCATCAAAATTAAAAGGAAATCCGTCTCCAGAAATGTGTAATGATTATCACAAACTGTTAGTCTACTGGTGCCAGTGAGCTTGTGAATGTTGTCATCCCTATGAATGTTCCCCCTCCTAAATGTCAAACACTTATTCAGACTAAATTTATATTAAACGCCAAAAAACAGATCCTTCGCAAGGAAGAGGGAGTGAGGAGAGGAATTACTTGGATGTTGCAATCACTTTTCATTCTTTTTCTTCTCTAAATATTTTCCCCTCTTCTTTCTCCCCTTCCTCTTTCTCCTGTTTACATGTTTATTCTTCATTTTCTCTATTATCCTTCTCCTCTTCCTCCTACTCCTTCCTTTTCTTCTCCTCTTTCCTTCCTTCCTTCTCGTTCTCCCCCTCCTCTTCCTCCCCCTCCTCTTCCTTCTCTTCCTTCTTCTCCTCTTCCTTCTTCTCCTCTTCCTCCCTCTCCTCTGCCCTTCCTCCTCCTCACTCTCGTCTTCTACTTTTCTTATTCTTCCTCCATCAATACTGAACTTAACTATTTTTTCTCTCTTTAATTCAGGATGGCCAGATTGATCAGAAGGAGCTCCAACAATGCCTCACCTCATCTGGGATCTCAGGAAGTTACCAGCGTAATTATGCATGGCTCTGTATACCTTCTATGAATAGCTATGAGCATTAAAACTAAAAACCAATTTACCTGCCCCCCCCCCTCCACAACACAAATGTTGGCAACTTTATCACCAATTTCAAAGAGCAATTCTGATTGGTTCCTGGCCAGTCTACTGAGCAAAATGCTCGTGCAACAATGATCTTGATAGGCCATTTCATTTAGCAATTAATCACTAACCATTTTACGGGTCCCTGATTGTTTTTTTTTTGGGGGGGGGCCTCATGCCCCCCAGATCTCAGCCCTTGTATTATCATGACTTAACTTTCCACCATGGTTTAGACTTCAGTAGAACATTCGATAAATGTAAATTTATGAATCATTCATGCTAATTTATGCATGAAATCCTACTCAAAATCTCCTTTGTAAACAAAGAACATCACACCAAATTGTCAGAAATCAATGAATTTATGGATATATACATTCATACCTAGAAAATTTTTTTTTGAACAAACATGCATTTTATATGTTGACTTTGCTGGCTTTCCATATTTGCGATTGATCCGATCAATCGCAACTTTGTAAAACTGGCCCCTGGTTTTAGCAATTCATACATATTTCATGAGATTTGCATGGGGGGGGATAGTAGATGGTTTGCATTTTGTACTATTCATCACACAGGTATTGTAAAATGTATTCTACTCCAATGAGAAGGTATTCATTCCTGGGGAGCGTTTCATGAAAGGACTTGTCGGACGTTTTATCCGACAAGTCCTGTTTTATCCGACAGTTACTATAGTAACAGTGTTTTTCAACCAATCAGAATCCAGGAAAGTTGTCAGATCTGACAACTTGTCGGATGAAAATATTGATGAAACACTCCCCTGAAATCCTTTGCAAATTCAAGTTGTCTGCATTATTTTAATAAATAGTGGTGTAATTTATGCCAAATTGTATGTTTGATCTTTGTTTGATTTTTTTTTCCATAACAGCTTTCAACCTAGAGACGTGTATCCTGATGATCAATATGTTGGATGTATCCTTTTTACTTCCTCCATCATGAAAATGGGGGAAATCCCCACTGAATATTTATAATGTAAAATAACAAAATTTGTCCAATGAAACATATATCCTATACACAAGTCGTAGCCAAGCAATAAAAATAGGGAAGGAAATCAGATTTATTTCTGGGACAACATGGCCACCATTTTTTTTTTCATCCTTGTCAAATTTTCAGGCAAGGAAGAGAAGAAATCAAACCTCATACATGTAATTGAAAACCCTTGCTAGAGATCTGCTCCACATCATAACTATTTTACTTCATAGGCCTACACATTCAGATTATACCCATATTTCCTACTTTAGAGGTAAAATGTAACATTTCATTTTTGATACGGGATGGAGTTATATTTCTTCCTCAAGGGATTATATTTCATCTGAAATGCACGGTGCTGAGATGATATATTGTCAAAAGGGGAAAATATAGATCTTGGAAGGGGAGATGAAGTGTCATTTATTTATTCACTAGAGAGACCAGGCAATAAAGTTTGTGTAGATTCGCCATCAGAGTTGGCCATACATGTACTGTATGTTAAATATACTTGCACTTTTAGCTGGAGCTGTGATGTATGTGCATCTCGATAGAAAACCACAGCTATCACTTGCACCATGGAATGCAAACTACCCGATTACGCAGCTTTTAAGCAATGAATGACATCACCTCGGTCAGTATAACATTGTTACATGTATATTCGCCGAGATGACGTCAAAACCTAGAACGTAAGAAAATGTGATCCTTGCAGCTCTATTCATGTGATGGCATCTTGACGGGTCTAATCTGCTGTGCAAACCTTTCAATCGAGAGAGTCTGAATGCACACACTGAAGAACCTCTTGCTGAAATTCAAGCAAATTCTATGGGCCGTATTCTGAAGTCAGGTTTAAAGTTGTGGTTCAAGTATGGACAGCCAATTGCTACATAATCACTAACAGCTAGAGATATCATACTTTCAGCTCATTTGGCTCTCAAATCATTCATAATTGTGTAGGAAGTATAAATAGATGATTGTCTTCACCATCAATGAATCAGGAAAGAGCACAGTAAGCATACAACTTAATAAAAATTTTGACACTTTTGGCTTCCCATACTTAGACCACAACTTTAAACCTGAGTTTAAGTTAAACCCGACTTCAGAATACGGGCCAAGATGTGTTAGTCTTGTTTGGAGACCCACATGTTGATCAAAGTTTCAATCAGGGTCTGTGCCTAGAGACTAATCTTGATTGATTTGAATTTTTATACATGTTTCCTCCGTAAAGTAATCTAGTAATCGATTGGAGCAGTGATATGCACTTTCGGGGGAATTACCAAAATTGAAAATAGGCTTTTATGCAACCTAAAAGCTATGACATCCCAAAATTTATCAGCAACCTAAAAAGCTATGACATCCTAAAATTTATCCTTGACGTGAATTCTATGATCAGCGTGACTATTCGGGGAAGATGGGATTCAACGAATTCAAGGAGCTCTGGGGTGCTCTTAACCAATGGAAAACTACCTTGATGCAGTACGACCGCGACAGGTCAGGTCAGGTTGATGGACATGAACTCGCACAAGCTTTGGCTGCTTTTGGTATGTGATTTTCAACCCTTTCCTCTTTTATTCATCCCTCTCCTATTACATGTTCGGGGGTGGTGTTTCACAAAGATTTAAAGTAGAAGTGACTAGAATTGCACTTAAATACCGATGTGTACGTAATGTGCAACGCGCGATCTTATGGATTAATATGCAGAAGGGCATTTCCTCCTTGCATCATCTGACTGATGTGGTCATGCCTTTCGTACTGCATGCAAGTAGGCATTTAAGTGCAACTCTGAGTCATACTGAATTCTTTGTAAAACACCCCCCTGGTCTGCTCTCATATGGTCTCCATCAAATTGAAAGAATTCAGAACAAGAATGACATTGGGTTGGAGAGCATTCTTTGCTGCTGCACATTGTCTCATGAACTCTCCCCACCACTTGCATATATCTGACTGGTAAACCTATTCTGCCAAACTTTGGCAAAAGGAAGCAAGTGACACATCAGTCAAATTTGTGTTATTGTTTTTTCTGAAGCACCCTTTGTATGTTCCATGTTGAGGCAAAAATTGGGGAAGAAATGATTGTTCTGTGGAAAGATATTGAAGAAAATATCCTGTTGGATTGCATTGACGCCTATGTATTAAAATGACCAACACACATTGCTCATTTACAGCAAATAATACTTTTTTAACTTGCTTCCTTTTGCCAAAGTACAGCAGTATCGTTCAGGGGGATGAACTATTGTGTCACCCCCACCCCATCCCACACACACACTTAAATAGTATGATGTTACCCAAAGCAAATCTTTTCTTCTCTATGGTCATTTTAGAGAAAGTTATTGGCCAGAATTCACAAAGTAGTTTTGAAAACCATCCATTGAACCCATGGTTTTTGTAGATTTCCTGTGTAAATTACGCCTATTTACCATGTATATTGAAAAATGTCCAAAGCTGTTGTGTGTTTTTATCACAGAATGCTGATTTGATGCCTGTTGCCATGGTTAAATATTAAATACGTTATTTCATTCATGAGTCAACTATTTGAAGAGTGGACTCATAAATAATAGACTCGTAAATAAAGTAGCGTACTTAACCACGGTGACAGACGTCAATTTGGCGCTTTTTGACAAAAGCACACATCAACATTGGAATTTTTTAATATACGCGGTAAATAAGCGTAATTCATACAGGAAATCTACATAAACCATGGGTTCAACAAATGGTTTCAAATTTTAAAAACCACCTTTGTGAATTTGGGCAATTATGTCTCATAATGACACAAAGCACTGACAAGCTTAAAGGGATGGTCCGGGCTGAAAGTATCTATAGCTTAATAAATAGAGAAGAATTCACTGAGCAAAATGCTGAAAATTTCATCAAAATCAGATAACAAAAAAGGTTATTGAAATTTTAAGTTTAGCAATATTTTGTGAAAACAGTCATCATGAATATTCATAAGATGGGCTAATGATGTCACATCTCCACTTTTTCTTTTGTATTTTATTATATGAAATTAGGTCTATTCAAATTTTTTCCTCCAAGAACTAGAAAAATTGTATTGACAACTGATTAAATGCATTAGATATTTATTGCTACAACTTTCATTATATGGGAGACAAATCATTCACACAAGTATGAAATAATTATGATTTTATGTAATAACATAAGAAAACAGAAAGTGGAGATGTGACATCATTAAGCCTGGACCATTCCTTTAATATTTGTTTAAATTATTGAATATAGTGATATGACCCAATTATCTCTTTTCATGGTGTACTGCAGGATACAGGTTATCCCCTCAAGCCGTTGGAGTGTTCCTGAGACGTTATGGTGTCAACAACCAAATCCCTTTTGACGCATTCGTTGCCTGCTGTGTGCGCCTCAGGGGTCTTACAGGTACAGTAATCACAGCGGTTTGCTTCTAGTATTGTCGATAAAAAGAACATTCTTCTTCTTTCTAGAGCAATACTGATTCTAGAAGACTCTTTAATGAACTCAGTGAAATTAACAATGTAAACTACATGGCTAATCCTAATGTCCTCTTTTCCCCACTAGCTGTCTCTATTTTCCATTGTACATTTTAGAAATACCAAACATTACTCAGCCTAAAGCACAGATCCGTAGATCCCCAGTTGCATGCAGTATATATGTGATATATCCATGTACCGGTAAATATATCACTGCATAAGGCAGATAGGAGGACACATAATGCTGTGTAATCATCTATGAGGTTACAAGTGATAAATCGTATTCAAGTTGCTGCAATTTCATAAGCTCAACTCCGAATCCACTTATCCTTTTGTGAAAAAGCTCCTGTTGTTGGTGCTGGTTTAAATTTTGCATCAGCACGGCACCAAGATAAGACAAGTACCGCTTATTGCGAAGCTATCAGTCACACGATTTGGACCATTTTTTATGCCTCCGCCCACCGTACACGTTGGAGCCTAGGTGGTGCCAGAAGCACACAATGCGGTTGGTTTATAAAATAACTTGGAAGGATCAACGTCATAACACATGTACTTTATTTTCCTTGAGCATTAGAATAGTCACCCACACTTGTTTCCTTTAAAACAGTCCAAATGCCCTCGGCTACACCTCGTTAGAACCCATCTAAAGGTACCTCGCACGTGTGATATATACCGACTGCAATGTGTATTTTTTATAAACTAATGGTTGCTTTGCCTTTCATTTGTAACTTCGAAAGTATCCTTGATGATGATTGGCTGTTCAGCATTATTACCATGGTAGTAATGATTATTTTTCATTCAAAATGTGCCTAACCTGGACATTCCGTTTAAGGCACTCAACCGACTTTTTTTTAACCAACCCATTTTTAAACCACCTTGATGAACTTTCTGTAAATGTGATTTAATACATGTAGGTACTTCTCTGTTTGAATTTTTTTGTGTTTGTAGACTTCTTCAAAAGACGAGATGTTCAACAGACTGGAAGTGCTAACATGCAGTATGACGATGTGAGTATATATATTAATATTTATGTATATTATTAAAGGACAAGTCAACCCCAACAAAAAATTGATTTGAATAAAAAGAGAAAAATCCAACAAGCATAACACTGAAAATTTCATCAAAATTGGATGTAAAATAAGAAAGTTATGGCATCTTAAAGTTTGCTTAATTTCACAAAACAGTTATACATGTATGTACATCTTGGTTGGTATGCAATTGAGGAGACTGATGACGTCATCCACTCACTATTTCTTTTGTATTTTATTATATGAAATATGAAATATTCTAATTTTCTCCTCGTTGCCAAGTGAAACGGTGATTAATTCCTCCCAGAACATGTGGAATTAGCATTGCTTAATACTATATGATTCAGTCAAGTCGGTCCCTGGGGGCAAATCTTTAAAAAATGAACTTTTTGTATAATTCAAACAATAAAAAACAAAAGAAATAGTGAGTGATGGACATCATTGACTGACTCAATTGCATGCCATCGAGTTGTGCATATCACTGTTTTGTGAAAAATAATTGAAACTTTAAAATGCCACAGCTTTCTTATTTTACATCCGAATTTGATGACATTTTCAGTGTTATGTTACTTTTATTTTTCTCTATTTATTCAAATCAACATTTTGCTGGGGTGGACTTGACCTTTAAAGGTGAAGTCAAACCTGAACAAAAGTTTGTGGTAAAATTACCAAAATATTGATAAAAAGTTTGAGGAAAGTCCATCAAAGACTGGACTTTTTAAGTTTTTAATTTGTGATGTCATATTACATGAGCAGCTGCCCTATATGTTGTGTAATATATAATGCATGAATTTCAAGTTTATGATGATTTGTGATGACTAAAGAGGCTTTTCTTTCAGATACCCCCAACATGAACTTTCCATAATTGCTATCAACTCTTAACAAATAACAACAAACTTTGCTTTGAAATGCTTGCTAACAGCAAATATTTTATTTACAATACTGTTTTGTAAACATGCCCTACGTTTAAATAATTAACACAATTGGTGAGATTCCCTTATCACAATCTTTGGATTTGTCATTGGAACGCAGGTGTCAAAAATTCTAATTGCATGTAGGCCTTTAATAGTCATTTGATCTCTTCAGTACATTTCCACAACTCTTCAGTACATTTCCACAATCTGTGATTTCTCTTTAAATGGAATACAGATTTTCAAGTCTTTATTTACCGGTAAAAACAAAAGCACTGTTAAATTTTTTCTGTTTGTGTAGCGAAATATAATTTATTCATGATTTCAACTTTTCACATTTTTTCAACAGTTTATCACTGGTACGATGTCCTTCTAAGCTTGCCAGCATATACGTCTGAGATTCCAGCAAGATGATTAGTCATGATCGGTCAGTGACGATACTACATGTTAGATAACCATTACAAATGTCCTATTTATTCCATGTGAAGGTGTTGTCAGCTCATTAATATTCATTAATATTCTAGAAAGTGGGTGTGGTATGCATAAATTGATATTTGTGGTCTTCATGGAATATTTTGTGAACCTTATGGGATATTCTGATGAAATTTTGCAGTTAAAAGTGAATCATTCAGTTCTTCCTATTTCCAATAATCCCCCCCCCCCCTCTCTCTCTCTCTCCTCTTGCTCAGCCCCCATCCCCCTTTTTCTCTGCCTTCTATGTTATAAATTTAGGATAATTTATGTTTACCTTCTTAATAAGATAGTTATTGAATATGTGTATCAGTGGTTAATATTAATAATAACATAGTTTATTCATATCATTATCAATAGTGTGTGAATTGATATCTATAAATCATGAAAAATGATATAAATCATCAAAAACAAAATTATGAGGTCTTTGATTTGGTTTCTAGATAGAGAATAATTCTTGTTGCCTTACAGCAATCCTTAGTCTTTCAATTTCAAACGTATCTCTTATTTACTTTATATATAATGTAATCAAGGTAGCTCATCTCTTGAGTGCACACTGGATTATTTTGAGTGACACTGGATTATTTTAAGTTTGGTGTTAGATGTTGGTGTTGCCGTTAAGGTGAGGAAAGCACCAGCCCAACAACACCAGTCTTCAAATTATGCTAGTGTTTGCTGTAAGATTTTGGTATTTCATTTATTAAGCCCACCCATGAACTCTGAGGTTCCATGACATTTGCTCTGGCGACAATTGCTCTGCTGTAAATTTCTCTTACCAATGAAATGACCAACTTCAACCCTGGATTTAACACTATACCCTATCATAATCCTAACCCTAAACCTTAAGTAAAATCCTTTTGCAACCCTTAACCTTACCCCCTATCTTAGATGAAATAAATCACAGAGAAATAGTCGCAGGAGCAAATGTCATGTCACCATTATAGATCTGTTGTAATAGCTGGATACACTCTTTAACACCTGAATTTGTTCTTAATGTCCATATTAACACATAAGCACCTTACTTTAATAATTTTCATTGTGAAGCAGTAGGATTTATAAGTGGAAAAACTTCTACGTTGAGAAAATTGTGCACATCTGTACAAGCTTTATTGTTGCATTCAATCATAATTGTTTCACAACTCTTAAATTGGTTCTTATATTATGTTACGGAACGTCTCATAATCCATCTTTTCAAAGATTTTCACGGAAAGCTGTTATAGACTACTGAAATAAAAAGAGCTCATTGGCTGAGAGAATGATTGTCATTAATCTCAGTATGTACATTGAAAATAGCAGCCAATAATGAATGCGCACTCTAGCCACAGCGAGCTAAATTGACACTTGTTAGGTTACTGTATTAAGGAGTTTCTGTTTCTGTAAATTAATTAAAGCACGAGAGTGGACTCCTGGGAGGCGTTTCATGAAAGGACTTGTCGGACGTATTATCCGACAAGTCCCATTTTATACGACAGTTACCATAGGAACAGTGCCTCTCAGCCAATCAAGATCATGGAAAGATGTCAGATCTGACAACTTGTCGGATCAAAATATTGATGAAACGCTCTCCCGAATGCTGCGAACTGAGTAACAAGCGCAGGTTTACCGCACCGTGTTTACGCATTCATTATTGGGTATGCTTTCTCAATGTTGGCACTGAATTTAGTGCAATCAATGCAAAAATTTCTGCATAGACCATGGTCAAATCCCCTGATTGAAAATCGCCTTGGTGAGTCCAGGGCATTTTTGAATACACAGTCAACTATGAATACATCCTGGATCCACTAACAAATGCTTTTGATTTCAATAACAAGCACCCACCATTTCTTCTCTCGCTCCTTACGTACGTGATGAAAAGTAAAGTATTAAATTAGCACTTTTAAGAGCTTCTATAGCGACTGCACATAGGTGCTGTGCAGTGCCGCTTTTCTGTGCATATGGGCAATTCTAATTTTTAAAAATCAGGTAACGACCACAAACTTTACACCTGCAATACATAGACAGATATTCATTAAAAAAACATTTGAGTCAAAGTGGTAAAATCATATTGAATTTTGGACATTTCATGTAACAATCTCAAACTGCTGCCTTTCTCATCAATATCCCTGAATCATGTCTGAAGTGAATGGATGCCGAGAAATGGGGCACCATAATTTTGTCAATCTGGAAATGACTTGCCGCAATATTTTGCCAAAAATAGTTGAATTATATTTTTCTCAATATTTTATGAGATTTCGGGCAAATTTACTCTCAGGAACAATATCAACTGAAAATTCAGCACATTATTTGCTGTTTTGAGCACCTCAAGGGCTGCAAAACAGCACATGAAGTATGTCACTATACAAGCTCTTATAAGTGTTGATATAGTACTTTATTCTTAAGAGCGTAACTTTCCCATTATGCAAAATCATTAAGGAGATGAATTGTTATGGTTCTATTTCAAGATTTTTTGTTGTTGATATGTCATTTGTTTTTCAATATTTGTCTTAAATATATGTTTCATTTTGCTTTTCATTCCTTGTACACGTATAAAATGGTTGTCGTGTAGGAAAATCCCCAGTACTAGTTTTATTATTTGTCATATTATCCTTTTTAAAAGGAGGATTGGGCCCATTTGCACAAAAAATCTAGTAAGTTAATTTTGCCTATATGGTTTCATGGGAAATTAGATCGGTCACAAAAAAAGAAAAAAAAAATCAAGGTGTCCATGGTAAATACCATAATGGTAAGGTTACTATAATCATTATTTTTAGAGAAGGGTCCCGAAGCCCATTACCATTTAATGTTAACTACCTTGGTTTACTCCGAGTTCATCAGCCAGTAACGAAATCAATCTTACCATGATAGTTACCATTGATCTCAAAATAATTTTCAACATTAATTTTTGTATGCAATGGGCCTCAATATCGCTGAATAGTTTATGCTTTTGTTTTGTGGTAGTATATGTACATCACACGTAATAACATTAATAGATATTAATCTAAGATATAGTTTGCCATTTTCTTCCTTTTGTGATGAAATTTATTGTTGGTGACAATGAAACGCGTTTGTTGGAAATAATTCCTCAGACAATTTTGTGGATTCACAATACGGTACGCCACCTGTTGGTTTGGACAGACCAAAATTGACAATGCATCATGGGAAGTTGACATCTGCTGAGCGCGCTAATAGTGCTTAATGCATGCGATATGCTACGCTGACTGACATGGCTAGACCGGTTTGCATGAAATTATGCCGTTTACTGGGGTCTAGGGGGTGGGAGAGAAATTTGCTGCGGAATTCTTTGGGGAATTTAGACCATTTTCGGCGAATTCTTTCTCTGCTTATCATGAATTTTTATGGTTTTCACTTTTTTAGCATCGGTACACCAGCACTATGTGCTGGCTGCGCCTAGCCTGCGCATGATGTTGACCCATAAGTTAGAAATTGGCCTGTCCGCTGCCAACCCATAGATGGGGCACCATAATTGTGAATCCACTGAATTGGTGGAAGAGAGGAATTTAGGGGGAAGGGGAGGGGGGATGTGAAGAAGATTGATCGGAGGAGAGAACTTCGGGGATTGAAATAATGGAGGAAAATGGAGTGAAAAGGGAAGGCAACAAAGGAGAAGAGGTATGTGGTGTGGGAGAGATGGTGAAGAACTGTGTACCCATCTTACAAAGAGTTACGATTGATCCAATCAATCTCAACTCTATGGAAATCCATCAATGGCATACTTTTTTCTGCAGGAAATTTACGCATTATCCATTGTAAACAAAGAGAATCTCACTAAATGATCAAGAAAATATGAATACTCATATAAAGAGTATATTTTGATCAAACATGCATTCAGATGTTGATGGCCTTCCATAGTTGTAGTTTATCGCATCAATCGCAACTCTTGATAAGATGGGGTCCAAAGAATTCAAAGGGAGATTGAAAACAATGAAGAGGGAGTGATAATTAGAGAATGAAGGAGAAATAATAAGTGGAGAAAGCAAAGGAAATAATTAGGAAATTCTTATACACACACGGATGGTGAAATCATAGAGAGAAGGAATAAAATTATGGGAAGTGCTTTTTTCGCATTGTTTTGGGATTTCCCTCATTTAAGAGATTTCCCAAAATCAAGCTATGATTTTATCTTATTTCCATTGTTCAATTTATTTGTAAAGTTGAAAAAGTATCATCCCCCATCTTTATCATCACTTCTCACCTAACAGTCAGATTCTACAGGTACAGCCACGATTGCATGTAGCTGCTCATTTACAGTACTAGGATTTGACTAATTGCTTTGAAGGCTTGCTTTGACGGTTTGCATATTATATCATATCATTGTTTTTAAAGGACAAGTCCACCTGCCCAAACAAAACGTTGATATGAATAGAAAGTGAAAAATCCAACAAACATAACACTGAAAATTTCATCAAAATCAGATGTGAAATAAGTTATGACACTTTAAAATTTTGCTTAATTTCACAAAACAATTATATGCACATCCTCGATGGGTATGCTAATGTGAAGACTGATGACGTCATCCACTCACTATTTCTTTTGTATTTTATTATATGAAACAGGGGATATTCAATTTTCTCCTCATTGTCAATTGAAACAACGATTAACTCCTCCCTGAACATGTGGAATGAACATTGGCTAATCTATATGATTCAGTCAAAGTTGGTCCTCATTGCCAAATCTGTAAAAAATGAAATATTGTATAATTCAAACAATAAAACACAAAAGAAATGGTGAGTGAGGGACATCATCAACTTTCTCATTTGAGGTGTGCACATCACAGTTTTGTGAAAAATAATTATAAGCAAAACTTTTAAGTGTCATAACTTTCTTATTTTACATCCGATTTTGATGAAATTTTCAGTCTTTTGATTTTTCTCTATTTATTCTTGACCTTTAATCGTCGAATACATCATCAAACATGAGGACGGGTGTGTCACGATCCACACTAAGCCCTTCTTGGTTAATGTTTCCAGTCATCCTATAACCCGATCCTCTTGAGTTATTTCTTCTTCTCGGGGATGAACCAGTGCCCTCCTCATCTGACAATGGGTCTGTTAGTGAAGAAATCATTGTGATTTTGTGACTTTCCGGTTGACTAGGAGTTGGGGTCCTTTTCCTGGAGCCCTGTCGAGCAGGACTTTTCGATTTTGATCTTCTTCTTCTTGACGACCTGCCGTCACGGCGGGGAAGGAGGTCCCTTGGAGAGAAACCTGGTTGCTGCTCATGCAGATTGTCAAGGAGACGTCTAACCCAACTCTGACAGGCGTGTCTGGCGCATTGGTTACTGGAAAGTCGTAGAGGGCGGGCGCCGAGTTCCTTGATGAAACATCTGTAGCAGTGCTTGTCTCGCCAGTATGATGCCGGCCAGAGATGATCTGTGGATTGAGGATGATTGGTTTCATGGATCTGATTGAGTATCATCTCGAAGAAATTATCAGGAAAGCTTAAAGCTAGAATCGTCTTCTTTCAATTCCTAGTATTACTGTTATCCGGTTTCATTATAATCATCATCATCTTGGTCATCATCTCATTATCGTCACCATCATTAGCATCATCCACTTTATCATTACTATCAACATCATCAACACCATCATCATCAACATCATTATCATCATCATCCCCACCACCAACGCCATCACAATCATGACCCTCTTCGGCCACCATCACCTTCACCATCATCTTCACCACCACCACCACCAATACTGCCACCTTTCCAGTGACTCACGTGTAGCAAACTTGATAGCTTTGATGTCTGCCCTGTGAGCTGCTGGTCCAATCATCGGGGAATCAAAACTTGGTACGGGATGGTTCACCTTATGAAGAAGCCAATCTCCGTATGTATCCCAGAAGAGAGCTCCATTCCTCGGTTGCAGCTCACTCAGTACTCCACACAGCAGCGGATACATTTCTGTAAACAGATGGGGGAAGAAATAGTAGGCCTTTAATGTACTCAACATTTAAAGGAGGCGCGATAGCTCAGTCGGTAGAACGGGGGATTCGTATTCCGGTGACCCGGGTTCGATTCCCTCTTGGTGCGCTATAGTGCCCTTTGGTAAGGCATTAATCCTCATTACCAGGTACTTCGGAGAGGACCTTAAGCCGTCGGTCCTCTGGTTGCTGCTTACAAGCATTCATGCTTTCTAAGCAATCAGGTAAAAAAAATCCCCACCAATCATTGACCGAGGAAAACAAATATAATGAAAGAAGGAGAACATGATGGTTTCGTAGTTTGTCGAATCTGATGGATCACAGAATCCATGAAGAGTATCCTTCGAATTTGGCAGTCGAGACTGGATCCCCTGGCTTGAGTTTATCTTCAATGGCTTTTGTGACCGATGTCCCCCACGATTGAGACCAACGTACCCCTCTCAAGCTCTCATTTTGCCACCTCACCCCCCCCCCCTCTTTTTCTTCCTTATCAGACATGCATGAAAATCAGTTGGGAGATATTCAGTTAGAACGTCTAGGGTTTTTACGGGACGTCCAGAATAGTTCAAGAAATGCCTCTTAGATTAAATACTGGTGCGATTGTAAATGTGAACAAAAATCAAAATCATACAAATTGTCACGGGCTTTCTGGTAAAGCCGATCTATTAGACTCAGACAATAGCGGGACAGTACATCCCCATTATTCAAATTCAATTTTTTGTTTAGTATTTTCCAAAACGAAAATCCTTACATAGTTTACACTCGTTACCATAAATATCTGAGCGAATAGAGAAATATTACTTTTAAAACCCTCACTCCAAACGTTTCCTTATATCAGAAAATATCTCGAAACATCTCTTTCCCGTTATCATTAAAAAACTTTTTCTCACCTATCAAGTGAAAGAATACATCAATCTGATGGGGCGGATCAAAGTGAAGGTGTCTTGATAAGGCCACTGTGGCTTTGATCTGGGCCAACAATGCATCTGTCTGTCAAAAAAAAGAAAAGTCTTTCAAACACTTTCACTTTAAGGAAGAATCTCTTCACTGACCTGCATGGGGCCCATTTCATAAAGGACTTGCAACTGTTGTAACTTCGCCATTATGGCAACTACCATTGAATCCTTGATCCATGTTACCACGATGGTAGTTGCCATAATGGCAAAGTTACAACAGTTGCAAGTCCTTTTTACGAAACGGGACCCTGAACTGTATGGAAGCGGATTCTTAGACAACAACACACAAGAAACGCTCTGCGCATCAATGGCTGTTCACCTAAACGGGATTTTACAAAGATCAGACTAAACATTAATTTCTGTAAAAATTTATTTACAAAAGTTTCAGTTGATACCAAGCCTAGACCCAATCTTCATTCTCAATAAAATGTGTGTCGGCAAAAATGGCATCAATATCATTGAGGCAAGTAGGCGTTTGTCATTTTTTGATAAATGATACTGTTTCAGAAAGTTGTAATATGTATTTTTAAAAAATGCACAATTCCTGAAACAAGTTAACTATCAGTCAATAAAATTGATGATTTCAATTGCTTTAAACTGTTAAATTTCGGTGTGTGTGTGTGTGTGTGTGTGTGAAAAGCAGCTTTTGAACTATAAATAATTTAAACTATTTCTGCAGCTCTTTTCTTCTGTGATCACTCACATCCCTGAACATTACAATTTGTTTTTATAACAAGCCTTGTCGTTTTCTTTCATTTATTATTTTTTTATCCAAAAGAATTTTTACCCATAGAAGTTCTGAAATAAAGAGGGTGATTAAGGTTGTTTGGATCATAGGGCCGAGGAAAAATCAATGAAAATCGAATTTAATATAACTTACGTGCATTGGAATCTGCACTCCTGTGAGGAGTCGTCTTTTCCTTGTGAGAAGAAAATCCCGAAAACCCATTTTAGAGCCCTTCTTTCTATTTAAATATCGCCAAAGCAGCCCCTTTCTATATCAAGGCAATTCACTGGAGCAAGAAAAAGCAGATATGACTGACCAGCTGCATCGCATGGTCCGACGCGCAAGTAGACATCAACGCAAGCCCTCACGCGCAATGCGCTTTATTGATTACTGTAAGCGGCGCAAAATCATCTAGTACATTTCAAATGGTCTGTTTGGTAATTTTGGCGTATTTTCGGGGTTTGGGTGTGTTGACTCAATAAATTGTAAACTGCTTGTGACATACCCACCCCCCCCAAAAAAAAAACAAGGCCTAAATGATAACACACATCCAAACACACACGACCAAAAACAAATTATTATACCAGCACAATACACGTATGTGCAAAGCGCCAACTTAATGTGTTCCGCCATCTTGCTTGTTGGTTGCCGATAAAATGCGCATTTTCAGATTTTTTTACGCTCAGTCACTATCCATGACTGAAACATTGACCAATCAAAAACTAAGATTCTATAAGAAATATGAATATTCATATACGAAAGTATAAACATAGATAATTCAGTTTTATGTGAAACTTAAACACAATTCTTCAAAATTGGGTTAGTTTTATGTCTGTAAAATGACCCTTAAAACCAAAGTTTTTTTTCAAAAAAATAAGAGTTTTCCCAAGTTGTCATGGTAACATGGTCGGAATTAAAAAAGCTTAGCAAGCACTTTATTTCAGTGATCGAGGATGTCTTTGTTTACGGTATACGTCTACAAAAGTTATAACATTTTTTTCCAGACCATGGATGAACTTTCAAAAAGAGATATTTTAGGCAAGTTTTTATGATTTCCGGCAATTTTCTGACACAGGCATTTTGAAGACATATTTTTTACAGAATTAGAAGAAGACATCATAGAGTTTCCTAATTATCACGACGGATATGCAACTTACTTGTAAATAAATCAAGCAAAGTCTATGATTCATTTTCGATAATGCAAAAAGAGACATTCAAGTCTCTGATTGAGAGCCGCAGATTGAACATTCGCACGGCGCAATGGTAACGTTTTCGCCGAATTCGTCGGGGCGAAAACACCAAGCGAGCCGTCCCACTCACCAGTCCCGAACGCTGCGCTGTATGTTTGATGATATATCTGGTGCCATTTCGTGCTTATAAATTTGTTTTTTCTACAATGCCACTATCTCATTAAAATTATTTGTCATGATAACATTGGAAATATTATCGTTTAATGGCCCAAAGGATCGACTGAAATAAAATACACTTTGAAATATTGTCAGAGAGTGATTAGTTAGGTGATGTTTATGGTCAGAATTTAGTCATGGCTTCGGGTGAACTTACGCGAACGCGGTCACTTGCTCACGGGGCGAGTCGGCCTGGCCCTTGGGTGGAAGGCCGTTACGTGCAGTGCAGCAAGAGCAGAGTTGGGAGTTAAGTAAAAATACTTTGAAATAAGTAATCTGGAACTATTTTTTGTCTTATTCTTATCCCTTTACATTAATTAGATAAGAGATTAAAATTCTAAAAGTTTAAATCCAATTTTAGACAGTGGCATAACAAAGAGTATCTCATGAGTATGGTGCTTTATAATTTATGGGTCTTGCATGCCCCGGCCCAATAAAAAAAAAGAGAAAAAGGAAAGAGAATCTTGGAAAATTGTTCAATTGGATTTTTGTAACAAAAACATCAAAATTATGCTCATGTCGGTTGCAACTTACTAAATACTTTTTAAATTTTGCCTGATCGATACGCCATATCGTATATAACCCTCAATTTTTTTCGCTCGTTACGCCACTGATATATTACAGCTAGTTTATGCCAACATTATTTGGTTGCGGGATCAAAGCATCAGCTATAGCTAAACATTTATACTTTATGCCTGTTCAACTTCAAATACAGGTTTAGGCCTGTATTTACGAGATGTTTTTAAGATCTATGGGTGCCTTTATTATTTTCATTTTCAATTAAAACAATTATTAATTATGTATTAATTTAGTATTAACCTCCATGATACATTTTATTGTGTTAAATCATGCCATTTCTGTTATATTAAGCCCTTGTAAAAACATGCTCAGTAGCAGACCCCCCCCCCCATATATAAACACAATAGAAATGTATATAAAATGAATTGACCCCCCCCCCTCGCTTCCCTATCGAGGACAAAATGAAAAAAAAATCAAAATAATTGACCGCCCCCCTTTGACGAGGCAGCTGTCGGTGGCATGATGTCTTTT
This sequence comes from Lytechinus variegatus, assembly GCF_018143015.1. Taxonomy (NCBI): domain Eukaryota; kingdom Metazoa; phylum Echinodermata; class Echinoidea; order Temnopleuroida; family Toxopneustidae; genus Lytechinus; species Lytechinus variegatus. Next base: position 15,161,902 of record NC_054752.1, read on the forward strand.
ACTTTTTTTGCGTGTAAAAATAATACTGAAGAAATATAGGGGCACTCTAAGTGTCCCCTATGAAAATCGATCTGGATCTGCAAGTGCATGGGGCTGCGCCCTCTCCAACGTCATAGCTACACCGTGGCTCCGTAACACGCATTTGTCGCAAAATACTGACTAAGAACCAATCAGAAGCGTTCTTTCATATTTGCTATTCATCGCAAACCTTTGTGTTACGGAGTCCATATCTTTACGTTCTAGCTCTCATATTTTTCAGCTCCCTGATTTTTTGGAAAAAAAAAACAAGGCGAAAGAAAAGAGTGAAATAAATCCAATACGATTAATCACAATTTGAGTTGTTTGAAAGAATTATACTTATCAGATAAACTGAATTAAATTCTAAAACCATGATGAAGAATATTAAACAGCAATCTTGATAAATTCTGTTTTTTTTTCAATATCAGAACCAATTAACCTTTTTCTGATTTTTCTGTCACTTTCCACATTTTGAAGAAAAAAAATTAAGTTCATCGACGCCCTGTACTGCATGATGAAACTGTATCCCCACTGGGTCCTCTTAACTCCCCCCCCCCCCCCCCCCGTCCTCTCTCTCTCCCTCCCCCCCCCCCCCCATAAAGCGCCTTGCTCATTTCTCTTATCTCACCTTGACCTTAATTAGTTAATATTAACGATTTGGCGGTACTGTCAAACGTGACTGGTCGCCATCATAGCTTCATCCCCAACAAACACGGAACAAACAATCACAACCATATTCTGTTGTTCGACCCAACATCATTCCGTTCAATACGCGTAAGGCAATACGTGGGCATGCACAAACAACGTGGGTTCTCAAAAACTGACCCGCGTTTGGACTACAATTGTGATTAAAATAAAAATGTTATAAATAACACAAAAATATGGGTGTAATAAAGGATATTTGATTAACGGAAAAACATCAATCGCTTATTCATAAGAATTCCGGAAAAGATTTGAACGAGGTTTTTATCAATGGTAATCAAGAGGAATTAGTGTATAGATGAATGGCGCTCAACGTTAGCCGGGTGAGGGCGCGGGCCAAATCCGGCCAGAATCTGGCAATATGGCGTCGCCCTTTAAGCTGACGTTGGGTCTATGGCTCGTGCACGTACGTGATTATTGACAACCTCTTTTGAAATCGACCCGACCTTGCGCGCATAGATTATTGCGTATTACAAATTACGCTTCGCGCGGGAGAGTATAATAGGCGCAGTGTCCATTTTACGGAAGAGGGTTAAAAACAAAAAAGGTAAAAACATTCATAGAATTTATCAAAATTGTATTGACCAGACCCGAACCCCACTGCAAAATAAGTGTTCATACCAGAAATATGATCGCAACCGGCTTTAGAACAAAATAATGTCAGTCGTCGAATCGTGTGCCGGAGCTCGCGATAGAAGTAGCGAGACAATCAACCATCGTGATGACATCATAAAACTGATTTGGAAGAGTCAAAATATGTCGCCAGTGAGACAAGAATCGGCCGTAAAATCAGTGTGTAGCCATGTTAGCGGGTGGTCCTAAAAGAGAGTGCAAATGAGCAAATTTGAAATCGTTGCATTCGTTGATCGCCGATATCTACGTGCATAATCTGAGTCGTCATCTAACAGGTCTAAATCCGGTCTAAATATGGGATTCTGATCTGCTCAATTTACTGCACAAATGAGACGAAAACGATAGATGAAGCTGATATTTTTTGCAGATAATTATGATGCTTATTAGGTGGTCGATAAGGGGTTGGTCCAATCATGCCAAGTTGAATGTCCGGGCAAGACAGTGATCCAATTATTTGAAAGTTAATGTGAGACAATAATTACGACATATAACCAATTATTTCTGCTATTATTTTGATACCGATGTGGTGACAGAAATAAAAATCTACAATAAAAGGCTATTGGGGATGGGAAGTAGGCCTCCATGTCTCGCGAGTATCATCTTTACTTTAAGATTGACAAAAATGAAAACATTGCCACCCTGGATAAACCCTTTACACACATCCAATAAACTATAATTCTATTTTGTGGTGAGAAGGGTGATTTGATACCCTTTTTATTTGACCAATAGATCCTTTGTAAATTCATATACATTTCACATCGATTTTCATGAAATAATTGGCATACCCACTTGCTGTATAGATTATCAATAAAAAACCCAAATAAATGAATCTTGTATGGAATATTTTAAAAAGAAAATCATGTCCGTTTTAAGTTCAATTTTTAGCGCACACGTACAAGCATAGAGCCTTCACAAATGGAGAGACTTATATGTATAACTGCAGTTTTTTTACCACGAAAAAAAAGTTTCTTCTAATCATTCTTTCTCTTTTGAGGAGATATGGCCTTTTGTAATAAATGATTCTGGCCTATATACCGATATTGCTATGTGTGGTTGGAGCCTTCCCCACCTCAAAACTAAGCTTAGATCATGAATGCATTGCATTTTTTTCTCCAAACATCATCATTTGCGTGAATTGGAGCCCACTTTATTGCAGTTAGCATGCTCTCAATTCCCCATTGAAGATAATGAGAACTTTAAATGTACTGTATTTGGCTCTTACACTTTCCTTTCATTTTCTTCTTCAGAAACGATGCATCGGCTAAATGTCCCTTTCAAAATGCTTGATTTACAACTCCTACGCCATTTTCATCTCCCCAAGCCAATCAATATGTGCCTATCTGAACAGCACTTAAAGGACGATAATGTTCTATCGAAGGCCGCGTCTATTTAGCTTTAAACTTCCTATCTAATTATGTTACAAGTTTGATTTCGAATCTTCTTGTAAATGCCAAGAATTCAAAAGTCTAAAACTGGTGTTTTGTTTCTTTTATTTGGCTTCAGATAGAATGTTTGAAAGCTGGGGGAAGAAAGTTGCAACCATCGTTTTCTTTTCAGCTTTCTCCTCGTTCATTCGTTTTCCCTAGTAAGTATTTTTCCATTAAGAGAAAATACCTTTGAAATATGATTGAATGGGGCCCTTTATATCATAGAATAAAGTGAATGAAGGAGAATTTTCGCCCGAGTTTACCCGTCGCAAGTTAGCTAGGTTAGCCTGAAAAGCATTTTGATATTTACTTCAATGTTCTTAAAACCAAGGAAGAAAAAAGAGAGCATATTTCCCTCCCTTCCGTTAGAAGGAAACGCAATTGAAAGGAAAGTAGACGGGCTTTTTTCTTTAAATTTTTTTTATTTTGCACGCTCCTGTAATGTGTACAATTTGGTTATTTCCTCCAAGAGCCTTCTGTTATATGTTAGCGAAAATGTATTGTTCAGAAGGACATTTTAATAGTCGTTGTTCACCAATTAGAGCTCGTAAACGGAAAGGGCAAAGGCAAGTGCAGGGAATGATCGATTATTTTATTTTTCAGAACGAAATATTTTTTTTAAAGTGGAAATGGTAAAAGTAGTGAGAAAAATAAGTTCAAGTTTGCACTCTTAATGACACACTGAGTTATTTTCTTTAGATTTAAACTTGCACGCTTAAATAAAAACGGTGCAATAATGTGCCTTATCGGTCTTGATTACGCCCTAAATTTCAGTTTGCACTTTTTAGGGTGCTCTATTTTTGCATGTTCTTAAAACTTGTCCAAATTGTTCTTAGTGGTACAAATCTGCTAACCACACCCTGAAAGATGAAAAGGAACTTTTAGTGATAAAATTTGCACCAAAAATAAGCTTCTATAAATATGTGTTGGATGCAACATTACAGTTGTGTTTAGTATGAAGCCATGGTTATTATTACTCAGGTTGAAGTTGTTGTAGGAAACGTTTGTAGTGAGAGTAATAGCATGGTTAAAACATTTAAAATTGAATTAAAATGATTTATTGACGAACGTGAAAAAAAAACGCAGCTGGAAAATTCATATTTGCAAATTTGTATCATGCAAATGGGGCTGTCGCTAAGGGGGGGGGGGAGGGGTTGTGCGACACCCCGCCCATCCCCCCCCAATAATTTGGATATCGTCGGGAAAGATTAAAAAAGGAGCAAGAAGGAAAAAAAGAAGGGAGAAATAGGCAAGAAAAAAATGAAAGGAAAAAAAGAATGATACGAAGAAAGAAAAAAAACGAAAGAAAGAAATAAAGAAAAAAAGAAAAGAAAGAAAGAAAAGGACAAAAAGGAAGAGGAAAACAAAAGGAATGTGAAAATTCAAAGAGAGAAGGCATGGGGTAGACAAGGTTTTGATTAGGTAAACCTGTATGTCAGTATAATTACAGATGCGGAGTCTGAGATGTTGGAAAAATTTGACTGACGCTTGTAAGGAATAAGAAACTGTCGGGTCAAGCTGCTGTTCCAACTGCTCCATGTACATCGTTCTTACGTTGTCTTTGACTTCCATTATCTTTGTAGGTAAAATAATGTCAAATTGCATAATATTGTCGTAAAATTACGATTTTTTTTGGCAACGTAATCGTGGGGAGCTCTCTGTAGGCTACCGACAATGATTAGAAAGTCCCGGTTCAAAGACTTAATCTAAAAGAAATTCAGCTCGCGTTTCGCGCTCGCATCATATTGCTGAAATGTTACTTAAATTTCCTTGAGAATTGAGACACACATATTGTTAAATTGAATATGCATATTTGAGTGTGTTTTTTCATATTAAAAAAACGTATTAAAAAATGTTTAGTATTCAAGTCAAAACATAAAAATTCTCGCTCCTGTACCGACAGTGATAAGAATGTCTCGGTTTAACATGTTTAAAGTCTAAATCTAAAAAAAAAAGAAAAATCAGTTCGCGCTTCGAGCTCGCATCGTATATTTAGTGAAAATGTTGCCTAAATTTCTCTCAGAATATAAAAAAAACTTCCGCTCACAATTCGCGCTTATATCCAAGTTTGTTCTTTATATAAAAAAACGTGTGAAAATGTTAAGTTTTCAAGTCAACACATCAGTTCTCTGTTCGAGTTTCTGTGCCGACAATGATAAGAAAGTCCAAGTTTAAAGTCTTTATCTCGACAAAAATTTCAGCTCGCGCTTCGCGCTCGCATCATATATTATTCAGTGAGATCAATATTCTCTCCACAATTTTCCTTCATGTTGATGTTGGAGAGTGCTTAAAAATTCCCTTCCGGGTCAGTACTATACCAACATTTTCAACTCGCTTTGCACTCTTATTGAGATACACTGTGATACAGCTTGTTCAATTACAGATGCATAAACTGAGTTTGTTTTAATGTAAAAACATGTAACAGGTTAAGTTAATATCTCAAATTTTCAGCTCGTGCTTCGCGCTAGCATTATGTTTATTGAGATACACAGCTTATTCAATTATAGATGCAGAACTGAGTGCGTTTTAAAGTTTAAAAAAATGTCTAGTTTTCAAGTCAAAATATTAAAAAAAATCAACTCGCGCTTCGCGTTAATATTATATTTGTTGAGATTCACAGAAACTGAGTTTGCTTTAATGTATAAACATGTAAAAAACGTTTAATTTTCAAATTAAAATATCCAAAATTTTCAGCTCGCGCTTCGCGCTCTCATAAATGTTTATTGCGATGCATTATATTTTAGATATAGGAAACAGAGATTGTTTTAATGCGTGGTGATTTATATTCAAGCAACATGAAATAGCTTATGTTGCTTCTAAAAATGAAAATTTGGTTAGCACTGACCCCTTGAAAAAGGAAAAAGAAAATAAATTTCGTCGGCCGCGACGGAAAAATGTTGATTATAATATCCCCCCACCCTCCATCGATAAAAGCTGAAACTGATCATAGGTATGACGAACGAACATTTTACTGAGGAGAATGTAGAACACTCCGTCGATAATCGCTACCGATATTTGTCGGTAATCAGGGCCTCCACACCCCTATACACTGTAAAAAAAACATAGTTGAAATAAAACAAATTGCCTTAATTTTTTCAAGTATTTCTGACTCTGGCAGTTTTGAGTAAAATTTGCTTACTTTCTTTCACTCAAGAAAATTTAGTTACAATAACTTAATTCAATTTAGTAAAACAATTACTATGTTTGACAAAAAAAATCAAATAGGGGAGTGGACTTTCGTTATTCGAAAGTCTGCTCCCCCATCGTCACTGTGGCATCATTTTCATCTTAGACATCTTTTATCCAAATATGTGCATTTTCACTTACCTGTTACATAATTTTAGGTACTTACAATGATATTTATAAGCGATCGTTTCATTCTTAAAAATAAAACAGTGAGAATAATATTAGCATTTTCCGAAAACCGAAAAAGACATATTAAATTTTATGCTAAATGACTATTTAATGTTGCTCTTTCTTTGATTCAACAAAAGAATAAAACAGTTAGCACACCCTTATCCGAAAAAAAATCAAACACAAATAGATATGACAGTTACTTAAAAAAAACCCCAAACATTTACTTGCTCCTTCATGTCTAATGAATATCCATGCATTATAATAAGGCGTTAATTGAAAAATATAAGTACATTCTACAAGAATTTATTAGTAATAATCATCTTGCCTAATTGAGTTGGATTTACTCGATCAAAGCAAGCTAGCAATACGTGAATTTTCTTAAATGTATATTGAACCCAAATAAATCAAGTAAATTAAAGGACAAGTTAAAACTACTTAAAAAACGAAAAATAATTACAAAGTATGAATTCTACTTGTATTAAAGAGGTATTAACTACTGATTCATACTTTTTTTACAGTGCAGCGACGCCCCTGGATGCAAAGTTAGCCGAAAATCATTAAAGACATCAGCAATGAATGAATATAACATGAAAATGAATTTCTGTAAGTTGAAGGAGAACAACAAGAAGACTTTGATTAAAATTGATACTTCGTTATATCCTACTGATGTTTGTAGCAGTGGCGTAGGCCTATATGAGTCAATTATGAAGACAGAACGCGGGGGACGGGGGAACTTTTTTTAGATTGTCACGAGAGAGCAAAAACCATGACCTTTTTTTTTTTAGATTTTGCACAATATCTCGACAATAATCTCCCATTTCACCCTTTTCCAATTTCATTTTTGTTTTACCGGTTCTGGAAATCTCATTATTTTTTTATTATCATTGTTCATATATATATATATATATAAGTAGTTTTAGTAAAAGTAATAGCCGTCGTCGTAGACGTAGTCGTAGTAGTTGTAATAGAAGTAGAAGTAGTAGTAGTAGTAGTAGTAGTAGTAGTAGTAGTAGTTATAGTAGTAGGAGTGGTTATAGTAGTAGTAGCAGTAGGTAGTAGAAGTACAAAAAGTAGTAGTGATAGCTCTGACAATTTTCAGTAAACTGTGGGTTCTGAGTGTCTGGGAATGGTTTGACTTTACTTTCATTGCAACTGTTACAAATAACTTGTCAGTGCTTTCTACACTAATGAAGCGATTTGTTTGCCTTTTCATATTCATTTAGAAAGAAACAACAGTTGAAAGAAACTATCAGGGTGAAACATATGAGCAGTTAAAGAGTTAACTTTACAGATTTGAACTGGAATCAACATACTGGATCATCAGGGCCGATCTAAGATTTACAAAAAAGGGTTTTCACTGAAAAAGTTCGTTTTGTCCCATTTAAAATTTGAAAAGCAAAAAAAAAAATCCTCACTTGTGTATGAACGACATATTCCCATTAGAAATACTTGCTGTGACTCTAAAGGGGGGGGGGGGGGCGGGGGGGGGGCACACTTTTGAAGCGCCAATAGCTCAGCTCGTCCACATGAATTATGGAAACAAGTTAAGTTAACGGTTTTATGGCAGATGAATTTCATTATTCCTTACAAAGCTGTAGTGAGCAAGAATCAAACAAATTTTCTTGTCGCCCGTGCCCTAAATATCTCCCTTGATGCAATGTAATATACAGGTCAGAAAAAACACTTAGCTTCATTTTCATTTTGTGTGTGTGATTATTACATTATTACTTTATCATGGAAGCTTGAAGCTATTAAATTCTCAATTTTAGATTGATCATGTTGATGGCGGTGTATTAAGCCCATTCAGTGTATCGATGTAGGAGGGGTCGAACGGTGATTGGTTGAAACCCGACATCACGTGTTTTGTGCAGCCAACCAATTAAAGTTCCTTTGGCTTGCGTCGGCGGAACAGAAAATGTCAATCGATCTAGATGCGTGGCCTCGGCGATAAATACATTTGACAAGAAAACTCCAGTAACACAAATGCACCATGTTTGCCTGAAATTTGCTTATTGGCTGTTGACCAACAGTGTCCGTGACAAATAGTTCCACCCACTTTGAAATCTCCCTCACCCCTCTATCTTACTCTCTCCCTCATTCTCTCCCTCCACCTCTCTCCCTTTCTCCACCTATCTTTCTCTTTCCTTTCCCTTCCTTTCCAGCTTCTCATTCTCACAGTCTAATGTGCAAGGTTTTCCTCAAAGCCTGTCTTCCTTGAATTGGAAAAAATGTTATTTCACTTTTTTTTCTCTGAATATAATTCTAATCATGTGGCTGATTCAAAGTGAGACCAGTGGACTCCCCACCTCCCCTTAATCGACAGAAAAGAAGAAGAAAAATAAGAAACAGAAGAAAAGAAAAATGACATGAAGTTAATGTCATGTAAATAATTATGAATGATGTTTATTGATAATGAAGATGTGATTGACAATGTTGATTTAAAAAATGGCGCTTTTATGGTATCGCGATGACCTTTTGACCTTGAACTTGTTTCAAACACATGACACAATCGGTGTGTTGGGAACGGTTCTCTTTTCCGGAATCGAAAAACAATATCGCCTTTAAACCAACTCGTTTTACAAAGCGAATAATCCAGTTGACTCACATTCCGCGTGGCAAATACTGCGTCAACAAGGAAACAAGTCCCCATAACTGATAATATTTTGAAGAAAATTGATGAATGACTTTTGGAGAATTTATGGGAACAAGAAAGGGATAGGAAAATAAAAATAATTGAATGATAAATAAAAGAGAAAATGTCTAAGTAATTGTTGATCTGCCAATTGACAGATCACGTAGCAAGAAGAAGAAGAAGAAGAAGAAACAATGTCCAAAACCATCATGATTCTTAATACAGTGCGTATCAAAAAAAAGTTTACACTTTGAAAAAACTCTGGGAATTAAAACATATACAACATGTAGGTAATTTTTTGACATATAATCTTGGGTTAGGGTCTCATCTATCACATGAAAGTAAAATTTTTGACAGAATGTTACACTTGAGTGAGCACTGTCCATTTTTGTAAAGCTGGCAGAAATCTGTTTGCGCAGAAATGCTCGTTTTCACGACGTGCCAAGGGGAAAGGGCGAAATCAATCTTACCTTGCGGAATATTTCTCATACAATTCCCTTGCACTTTCAGTCAATTGAAATAAAACGGATACAGTCAACCATTTTCTAACAATTTTCCACCCAAATTGAAATTTCAACACTTAGTAAGCACAACCTTTACCATTTTTGTGCCAGCTGGATCTGAGGACATAACTGAATCTGAAGAAAAGTTAAAATCAGACATCTCTACCATTTTTGTTACTAAGTTTTTATTATTTAAAGTGGGTTTACATTTCATTTTTCATTTAATACTTGTTTCTCCACACTTTTCCCAATCTTTAAAATCATGAAAATCAAGCCTAAGTTATTTCATGTAATTCACAGCTCAGTGGAAAGCAAATATCGTCACGATGGCCTCGGTGTGTGGGGGAGTGGGGTGGGGCGCAATGCACTCTTCGGAGGGTTTTGGGAAAGGAAACAAGTTTAAAAAGGTTAAAGAGATCTTCAAATCAATTTTACTAGCTAAATTCCACGTGTGCTTCCTGATTAAGGTCTACTTTTATTTGCATAACTATTTCAAAGTTCTGCGCAAATCATTTTTCACCAGCTTTTCAAAAGTAAGTGGTGCTCACTAAAGCGGAAATATTTTTCGACAGCTTTATCGTCATTTGATTAAATGGATCTGTACTAATGTTAAAATGTGGAAAATTCTTCAGGATATTCCAAATGTATAATTTTACAGGATTTTTTCTAAGTGTTAACTTTTTTTTGATACGCACTGTATAGCGAACAGCTTTTGTTATGACCAACGTCACTTAAATCATATAATGGTCGCTTGCATTGGTTACACTTCGTATTTCCGAAGCTTCGTAATTCCGAAGGTTCTTTATTCCGAAGGTTCGTAATTCCGAAACACGTAAATTGCCTATACCTCGATGTTCGTTAATCCGAAAACGAAAAAGGGTTCGTTAATCCGAACATTTGTGGCGTAATTCCGACGATTCGTTATTCCGAAGGTTCGATAATCCGAAAACGAAATAAGGTTCGTTGTTCCGAAGGTTCGTTAATCCGAAAACGAAATAAGGTTCGTTGTTCCGAAGGTTCGTTAATCCGAAAACGAAAAAAGGTTCGTTATTCCGAAGGTTCGTTGATCCGAAAACGAAATAAGGTTCGTTTTCCGAAGGTTCGTTAATCCGAAAACGAAATAAGGTTCGTTAATCCGAAAACAAAATAAGGTTCGTTTTTCCGAAGGTTCGTTAATCCGAAAACGAAATAAGGTTCGTTAATCCGAAAACAAAATAAGGTTCGTTAATCCGAAAACAAAATAAGGTTCGTTAATCCGAAAACAAAATAAGGTTCGTTAATCCGAAAAATGAAAACCGGGAAAGCAGAGGCAGAGGCAAGGGGAGGGGGGCGGGGGACACTGTTGCCGTTCAATTATCATATGAGGATGGGAAGGCAAGGACGGCCGAACAAATTTTCGTTGGGGGTAAAGCCAAAAAATGAAACTCATACGTCAAAATTGGGACTGTGGTGATATTTTCACCTTAAGATTATCATCTGCTTGAAGTCATTGTCTGTTTGATAGTGATTAAGTAGAGAATAACTTTTTTGAAGTGACTTCTTATTATGGCAAAATGTATATTTAGGCTTTATTTTTCGGGAGAGAGTATAATGAGCGAGCGGCTTGGCAAAACAAATTCAAAGGTGAAGTTGTATAACGTTTTTTGTGGTCAGTTATTCTTAAAATGGCATTATTGCGAAGTGTTGCGAGCGTGAATCACAAGCTAAACTTTAGGTTATTTCAATAAAAAATGAAAATTAGTTTTTAAAAATACGAGCAGATTTCTGCTGTCATTAAAAAGATGTGCATCTAACTAAAGAATTAACACGAGCGCAAAACGCGAGCTTAAACATACTGACCAGAAAAGGAACCTGTTAAAGAAAGCATTTAGTGACCTCTTTAGGATGCATATTTCACCAATCGAATGAGAGTGCGAAGCGCAAGCTGAAATTTTTCAATATTCCAGCCTGAAAACTTAACTTAACTTGTATACTTTAAAAGGAGTATTTGATTTCGAAAAAACATGAAAAACGGCATATTTATTTTTGAAAAAGGAACTTTCCCATTTTGGAAAATATTAATTCCCTGTTTTTATTCCATTTTTGATGCCCCCTGCCTCCCTCCCGGCGGATCCAACTTTCGTCAAATAGAGGGGGGGGATTTTATTTTAGCCATATTTTCCTTGATCGGCAGTTTAAAGTTGATTTTTGTTTGTTTCTTGGAAAGGGTAGTCCTAACAGTCAATAATTAGCTTTATCCTTATAAAATAAAGTAAATATGTAATAACATGATAAACCCTTTTTAAATAATGCGAGCGCGAGCTATATTTTTGTTAATATGATGGGCAATATGTTTGTGATCTTCAAAGCGAGATGCCTATGTAACTAAATTTAGATAATAACTGCTAGCAAGAAGCGCGAACAGAATTTTTAAATATATAAGCTCTGATCTGATCTAAAGGCATTGGCGGCGGAAGCCAATAAATTTAGGGGGTGTCCACCTGAAATTTTGGGATGGACACATGTAAGAAATAGGACAAGCGCCCCAAAAATTTTTGACAAAAAAAAATAAAATTTAGGGGGCGACACGTCCCCCCCGCTTCCGCCGCCTATGTCTAAAGGGGACATTTTAAGAACTTTTTGCAGTTAGCCATGAAGACGATGCGTGTTTTAGCCAATGGCGGCGGAACGTTTTTTTTTTTGGGGGGGGGGGGCAAAGTAAAAAAAAGGGGCCAATAGGGGCAATTTGGTGCAAACGGATATTTTCACCATTAGATTATCATCTGTGTAAAGAGGTTGTGTGTTTTTGTAGTAACTAAATTGAGCACAATTTTTTAAGAGATCGCTAAACATGCTAAAGTTATGTATTTACGTTTCATTTCTGCGAGCGTAGAGAGCAAGCGGTTTGGGGGAAAAAGTCAAATCTGAAGATGTAAAATTCACCTTTTTGGTCAATACTGTGAAAAGGGCATCCTTGTGAGATGTTGCGAGCGAATCACGTGCTCAAACTTTTGGGAATTTCATGTGGGCCTAGAATGATGGTATTGATATAGATATCATTTACCCAGGGAAGCCACTTCAGTTCTGAAAACTATTCTCCCAGCTATTATTATTTTTTTTACAAGAATGCTATAGAATGTCCAGTTTTCAGGTTGGAAAATCGGAAAAATTTGGCTCACGTTTCTCGCTCGCATCAAGTATTGTTTATTGAGGAACTCATTCTATTCCTGGTTACAAAAAAGAAGTATGAAATGTCCAGTTTTCAGGTTGGAATATCACAAATTTTAAGCTTGCGGTTCGCGCTCTCTTTATTTAGTTCGTGAGATATATATTCTATTCATGAGTCACTAAATGCAGTCCTTAAAAGATTACTTTCTGAAGCCTGTTGCATAAAACTTTTTACCTGAGAAAACTCTGGTAAAAACTGAAAACTAAGGTTAGTCTGATTTCTGCCAATTACTTTAGCACAGGGCAAAAACTCCTGTAAAAACAACCTGAGTTTTCTCAGGTAAAAAGTTTCATGCAACGGGCCCCAGGTCAGTATATAAACAAATTACAACTCGCCCTCGCATTAATTCTTTAGAAAGATACACATCTTTCTCACGATTACAAAAAAATGCTCCGAATGCTCACTTCACGTCTTGTTACATGAAATGTCTACTAGTTTCAGCTTGCGATTCGCGCTTTCAACATCTCACAAGGATCATTATTAGTATTATTTTTATTTTTATTACCAGCAGAAGCTGTTATTAAAAATGACATCCCCTCCAATACAAATCCTATTATCTAAAGGTTGCTCGCACGCTTCCAACACACTTGATCCCCTGCATCTTTAATTAAACCATTTGCTTATAGGCAGCAATTGCTCAGATAAAATCGAAATTAGCCTATGCTTGATCAGGGCGCCATTCTTAATGAAATACATGCTTTGGCCCCAACACACATCATCGATCGTTATTACTATCATTGCATAATATCGTGTAATCTTGTAATGACAACATCGTTTTTGTTACCAAAATGAATTATTTTCATTTTCGGAAATACGAACCTTATTTAATTTTCGGATTAACGAACCTTATTTCGTTTTCGGATTAACGAACCTTATTTCGTTTTCGGATTAACGAACCTTATTTCGTTTTCGGATTAACGAACCTTCGGAATTACGAACCTTATTTCGTTTTCGGATTAACGAACCTTCGGAATTACGAACCTTATTTTGTTTTCGGATTAACGAACCTTCGGAATTACGAACCTTATTTCGTTTTCGGATTAACGAACCTTCGGAATTACGAACCTTCGGAATTACGAACCTTCGGAAATACGAACCTTTGGAATAACCGAACCTTCGGAATTACGAAGCTTCGGAATTACGAATGTATGCGGCTTGCATGTGTAGTTACAGAAAAAATATCAAGATCAGCAAGAAACGGAGAGTCCATGACCTCAACCCGTTTCAGTCTGTTTGTGACCCCAACCTCCATTGCAGAAGGGGTGGATTCAGGATTCCAGGGGGGGGGGCACATTTTTGCGAAGAAAAATTTGACCAGCCCCCCAAAAGTAAATGGTTTTGACCAAAAATAAAGGACATTTTGTCCACCAAAAAGTTTGACAAGCAAAAAAAGGGGGGGGGGGGGGTTGCACACTTCTGTTTGAACGGCATTTTACATCACAAAATTTAATTGTGCTTCCCAGGGGGGGGGGGGGTACGGACACAGGGGATCTAAAAAACGTATAGGTATGAATTCCAATATTGTGGAGAAGCCGTGGTGTAGTGGTTCTGACTCTTGCTTTGTTAACAGAGGGCCATGCGTTCGAAACCCACCTCGGTTTGATGTCCTTTGGCACTTTGCCACTCTCGACCCAGGTGCTATATCATGGGTACCCATTAGGATGTGAAAGTCATTGTAGCTTTTCCGGTGCTGTGTGCGCCTCATCGGCGACTGAAGAAGCAGAAGGGGAATCGAAGAAGAAGAAGAAGATAAAGAAAAGAAGAAGAAAAGAAGGAGAAGAAAAAAGGAAAAGAGGAAGGAGAAGAAGAAAAGAAGAAGAGGGTGAAGAAAAAGAAGAAAGAAAAAGAAGAGGAACAAAAAGAAGAACAAGAAAAAAGGAGGAGAAGAGGAAGAAGAATGAAAGAAGAAGAAGATATAGGAGAAAAGTAAAGACGAGAAGTGGAAAAACGAAAAAAAAGATGGAATTTTAAAGCACATAATCGAAGAAGAGGAACAATAGCAACACCAATAACAGAATAATAGAACTAGAAGGAAAAAAGAAAGAAGAGTTCTCTTTCTGCCAAGTACTTAAGTACTTCACGACCGTTTCAATCTTGACTTTCTTGAAAAGGTTTATATCTTATTAGCTCAAGCATGGCTTCGCTGAGAAAAAAAATAACTGTATGCCAATTCTAAAGTAACACCATTCTGTCCGAAGCGTCATATACGCCATTGGTGAAAAATAAACTTCCGTTTTGGCAGTTTGAAGGTCATAAATGCAGGAATGCAACTGGTGTTTCAATAGAAAAGCTGCTCTATGCCTATTTAAATCCATTAACTCCTATTAGGCGATGAAATTATGATTTACTTGGTTAAGAATTAAGACATATTGAATAAAATTGGCATTTCGCTCATTTCGACCTTTCGGATAATGAATCCCGGAGATAAAGAAATACTGGATTCACTGAAATGAATCGTATGAGAAAACGAATAAGTTAAATGAAAAGGGATATTCTTTGTACGTCGAAAATCTGTGGTAAATGAATCAAAATCGAATGAAAGAAGGATAGTTGTCAAAAATGATGATTATAATATACGCATGCGTGAGTTCTTGAATTTT
The DNA here is from genome assembly GCF_018143015.1 of Lytechinus variegatus. Taxonomy (NCBI): domain Eukaryota; kingdom Metazoa; phylum Echinodermata; class Echinoidea; order Temnopleuroida; family Toxopneustidae; genus Lytechinus; species Lytechinus variegatus. The sequence continues at coordinate 15,176,982 of NC_054752.1, forward strand.
AATAGTAAAACAATTAAGGAAAAATAAACGATTAGATGAATATAAATAGGCAGGTTTTGTGATATTGAATTTTCAGATAGTACATCTTGGACGGATTACCCCTCTCCAGCTTCAAGAAAACTTCCGAATTCTCGAGAACCACCACTCCGGCGTCTGCGAATGTGTAAGTATTAAAAACAGATTAATGGCATTTTTTCTGTTAATGTGTATCATTGCTTGCTTATTACATTGCTCATCATTTTTTTTAAATAAATGGTGCACCGAGAAATGTTTAAGTTTGAAGCCTAATTCAACACTTGCAGCTCCTCTTGGAGTGCAATCCTTTGGTGATAAAGGTGAAAATATGAATTCATTTCTTCCTTTTTGCCTCCAGAAATATCATTTTGCACCCCGTACATGTTAAAAAGGTGCACAAAGCTTCTGAGGGTGCAAAGTTACAGCTCAAAAGAAGCTTCCAGTGTTGCATTTGAAGGGTGCAAAATTCACCTTTTTTAAGTGTGTAGATAATGATGTACGGTTTTCTAAATTCTTCATTTCGTCACGGTTATTTTAGGCTATTTAGGTTATTAACTACAGAAATACTCATTGGATGTATTACATTTAATGTTACAAATATTCCACTCATCATCATGACAAACCAACAAATTGTGAAATACAAATTGTCAAATACAAATTGTCAAATACAAAAATACAAATTGTCAAAAACTTTGCTTTTTCGCAATTACTCTACCTTGCAAGTTTGTCAAAAATCCCAGATTATTATATAAAACAAGTTCATAAGTTTGTTTTTGGGTTCATTTGGAACGGCCCTGACAGGATCAAAGGGAGATACTGTCTTGTTAAGCAGTATGGAGATGAGGGGCTCAAAAGTGATATGTTTAAAATCTCTTACAAGTGCAAAAACTCAAGTGGAAACAAAGAGTTTTTACATCCAATTCAAAATGATGGAATATTATTCTGTTGACACTGCTTCAAAATGTAGGTGGTGACTTTATATTCCATTGTCATTATGATCTTAATATTTTAAACTTGACAATTCCTGAATGGTATAAAGATGTCATGATTAGTTGGAGCACAGTTATTCCAAAAAACATTAAAATATGTGACCAAATACTATGGAATAACAAATGTATATTACAAAATGGAAAATCTTTTTATAAGCCAGAGATAAAAAAACAAAGGATTTGTTAAGGTGTCACATATGTTGGATGAGTATGGCAGACCATTAAGATGGAAAGATGCCAAAATAAAGGCTTAACGTTTTTTGAATACTTTCTGCTTCTCGACTGTTACAAGTTTATGCCATCAAAATGGAAATTATTTTTTTTATCTCAAAACTTTCATCCCATTGTCGACAACATTTCATTGATTCCAACTTTAACTATTGATGACAACAGTAGAGAAGTAACAGGTGTACCAAAGTATATTTTTTACACATTTTTTATGAAGGAAAATAAACCATCAATTTCAAATATATTTACACGTTTAAAAGACACCTATGGGTTTCAACAAGAAGAAGTAAGAGAACTCTTAAAACTACCTCTACGTATAGATACGAGACTTCGAGCTTTTCAATGAAAGATTCTTAAGAATTTGATTCCTACCAAGGTTTGGTTATTCCGTGTTAAAAAGGTAACGGATACACTTTGTACATTTTGTAAAGTATCACCAGAAACTCTAGTGCATCTTTTTTATTCTTGCCATGTCGTTAACCTTTCGTTAACCAATTTTGGAATAATGTTGGTACACTTTTTGCTTCACTAGATCTTCCTGATTTCCTCTCAGAAAGTTATGTTTTTTTGGTATCTGTAAGCCCCAAATTCCCAGAAATATATTTATATTGAACTTTCTGCTCCTGTCAGGTAAACAATATATTTTTAGATGTCGATGTGACGAAACAAAACTTACTCTCTCCCATGTTTGTAACTTTCTTTTATCATTTGAAACTGTTGAACATACCATATAGCACAAAGTAAATGCAAATTAGAAAAACATGATGGCAAGTGGGCTATTATTCTGAATACTTTAAAGAGGCGATAAAGCAGAAGGCTGTTTTTGTTATGTTTATTTTTTATAGGCCAAGTGCCTGATTTTTTGTTGTTGTTGTAAACAAACATATATGTTTTCTTATTTTATACTATTTTCTATGTTAGACATGTTATTTTATATGCCAACGTCATCTGAACTTTAATATGTGATCCATTATACCATGAATGTTTTGTTATGTATATTTTGATGAAAAGGATCAATAAAACATGAATTACAAAAAAAAATCATGACAAACCAACGGAAAATTCATTATAGTCCAGTTGAATTTCCAGGGTTCGATTTTCATTAGCTCAAACAAAGTAATATAAATCATATAGTAGTTTAAACAGAATCTAGATCAATGGCATTCCTTTGTTACTCAGCTCTTTTATCTTATGACCTAAAATACTTGACATTTTCAAACAATATCAATATTTGATAGGTGAATTTCATGATGGATTCAAATTTGTTTCTTAACTAAATACTAAATGCATCATTATCATTTGTTGAGCTTCCAAGAAAAGCAAGCGAAATGTGAATCCTGTCAAGAATAAATCCGATTTGGAAGGACTTATGAATTTCCTTTATGCCCCTAAGTTATACTGTCTTCCAAGTGATACGAAAAACATACCCGGTCGCGAAAAAATAAATTGTTTTAAACTTTCCTTGTGGATGAATGTTATGTAATGTGTACATATCTGTGATGTATAATCCTCTGTAACAGGCGCCCACTGAGTCCAGCTAATATTATTTACTACATTTTGATAAAACATTGATGGAATATTATGTTGAAAGATTTTGTGAATAGCAATGGTATTTCTTCCTTTATATAGTATCAGTACTAAAAAATGTGACTAACAATTCTGAATCAGTAACGAAATACAATAATGAAGACCGATGTGTAAATGTTGTGATTACTTTAAATAATTTCAACCTATGATGAAGTTTATTCAATGTAATTATTCTAATCTTTATGAGCCCCTCGCTATCATGGTTTCTCAAATTAATGATTGTCTTTAATGATTACAATCCTGACAAAACGAAAACAAGCGAGATTTGGAGAAAAAAAATCAAGTCAATTTGCATACAGTAATGTTTAAACAAAATGTATTGCTAATTGTGAAATGTGTTGACAGTATTGACTCCATGTGTGCCGATGTTCATCATTCCGAAAGTTCATTAGTCTGATGGATTCGGTATAGACAGGAATTCGCAGATCCGAATACTGATTTTGTAGCATGCAGAAGTCGAAAAGAAAATAGAGCATATTATTCCATAGTTTCGGAAATCATATTAATTTCGTTATTATGACGAGGTCCGTTAGTCCGATATCATAATTTCGTACTTTGGTCCCGGGGGGGGGGGGGCCACTTACATTGACGAGTGGATACCATGCGCGACCAAAAAAACACGTAAAAAGGATGTCCTTTTCACGATAGGGCACGTTACGTACGTAACTTGATAAGGGTGTCAAAAACACAAAAATAATGAAAAAAGGGTATCTATTTTGCTAGGAAAATTACGTGTTTAGGGTCGAATTTGCGGGGATGATAAAACAAAATTAAAATGTTTTATAAAGGATGTCCTTTTGCCCTAATACTACGTGTTTAGAGTCCTATTTGCGCGAGGTGTAGAAGGTGAGGTCGTACTAAACCAAATAAGGTAAAGCCGACGACCGAAGGACCCGTAACAATAAAACATTCCTGTACTTGTTTAGGGGTTCATTTCAGGGAATATTTGTCAAGAGTATCGTTTTGTTTCCAATACTTGTTAAGGGTAGTGTTTCACACGCCAATACTTGTTAAGGGGTGCATTTTCAGAATATGGAAATTACGTGTTTAGGGTGCTTTTCGAGACCCCATGGTCGCGCATGGTATCCACTCATGAATGGAAGTGGCCCCCCCGGACTTTGGTTCAAGGACTCTGTTGTTCCGTGCCTCTGTAGCGGTGTGTATTAGAGGGAGATGCATGGAGATTGAGTATATCCTGGTATTTTTGTCATGTTTGTGTTGATTATTTATCTATCTACTACGTTTACGTGAATCTGATAGTTTGAATATTTGTTTTTCGTCTGTCTTTTTTAATGTTCATTTAGTGCCAGCAGATTTTTTACAGAAATAAATATTTTGAACCTGAACCTGAATAAAGACTCTAAAGTTAATTAGATTCGGCAATCCGTAAAGACAGTCAATTTAATATAAAATGGCAAAGCTTATTTTTTTGCCCCCCCCCCTCCCCGCCGAAAAGAAAAAGGAAGAAGAAGAAGACGACGACGAATAAGAACAATAAGAAAAAGGGGAAGAAGAAGAAGAAGAAGAAGAAAAGAAGGAAGAGGAGGTAGAATAATGCCAAACACTACCGATTTTATTTACGGACATCGTATTAACGTCACTGAAATCCCTTTGAAGATTGATGGAGATATAATTTACATTCGCACCAATCAAATATCAAGATCGTAAAGCAATTTAATGACCTTTTTGTGTTTAGATGGTCCTATACCGTTTTTTGTGTGACCCAACCTCCTTTTAACTGAACTGATGCTTGCGAGGTATGGACTGCACTTTTCCATTTTCATGTCAGGTAGTTGTCAATAGTCAATGCACATCCGAATAAAAAAATCATTGTTCTGATAGGACATGATGTTTTTATAAGAAAATATGCATTTTGTTTTATTTACACTATTGCCTATTCATTTAAGGGGAAGTTCACCTGACAAAAAGTTTATTGTAAAAATAGCAGAAAAAATAATAAAAAATATTGCCGAAGGTTTGAGAAAAATTCAAGATAATTAAAAAGTTATTAGAATTTCAATTATTTGATTTGTGACGTCATATGCGAGCAGAATTCCAACATAGCGAATGGTAAAAAATCAATGAAATGTCATTTTCTCAGAAAATTGAAAATGGTTTTCACTGTAACTTTTGTATATCAATAGACAAATCATTTCACACCTGATCATGAAAAGAAAACAAAATTAAGTCATCAGGAACCATACAAAATTTGAAATTTATACATTTTATATTACATAACACATGGGGCAGCTGCTCGTTTATGACGTCACAAATCCAAACTTTTGAACTCTAATAACTTTCTTACTCTTTAACGGATTTTTCTCAAACCTTCACCAATATTTTTACTATTTTTTCAGCTATTTTCACAACAAAGTTTTCTTCAGGGTGAACTTCCCGTTTAAGTAACAATATTATATTATACTCTTCAGGTTAAAACTTATTTATGATAAGTCAGTATCATATTCATTACAATAAGATTGTAGTTATTCCCATAGAGCATGCAGAGTTAGAATTCTAAACAACTTAAAAGATCAATGATACACAACGAAATTCATCACGTAGTATTCATTGGGGATACCGCGTAAAAATGGCACAGGATTTATACCAAATTCGTAAAAAGTGATTGAACGACTTTGAATAGTGCGACTCCTCAAATACCACAGTGTTCCAGTAAAAGTAAAATAATACAAGGATTTATCGTTTCAAAAGCCTTCACAAAATAGATAAATATCTAAAACAAGATAAATATCCATAAATATCGCCATTCTTACCTTCTTTTGTGTTTCCTTTTTAAAGGAAATGTATAGTATGGCATTAAATGGTTCAATTACTATTTACAAAATACAAAAGCAATTCGCAAATTATGATGGTGGAAAGTCTAAATAAATGTGTAAATCGTGTCGTGTTCCCAAGGGATAGGTCTTTGGCCCAACACTATTCTTGATAATTCAGATAATTTTGTGGAAATTCTTCTCTTCGACTTTGTGCACATAACTGAAACTTATTTCATACATTCAATTGTGATGAACGCAATTCTAAGTATGAATGTGAAAAGAATGTCAACGCGGTGAAATGCAAATAATTTGAAAATGAATTCAAATAATACTCAATACATTTCATTAAATTAGCAATCGAAAATATGACATATCAGAGCAAGTGAATAATTATCGCAATGCAATGTGTGAAATATTTGGAATATCGAACCCCCAGAACAACGGACGTCAGCAGTTTTAGCAGTTGTAAGTCCTTGGCTTATTCTGTATGTTCTGCCAATAGTCAATAACACCTCCGTTTCTCTCAGATCTTTTTTCTTTCGAATATTGTGGGTCAGCTTAAATTGTGCTTTTACCACCATAAATATATGAAGAATGCTGACTATCCTACCCATAATACCTTTATAAGTGAATTAAGTTATATTCATTTTAAATTGAAAAAAAAAGTTTATTAAAATCTTAAAAATAACGATGTATAGAGCTAAATATTACATGTATTTTTTTTCTCACAGGAGAAGAATGGCACTACACCACGTTTTCACATCATTGATCTGCATCTTGTCATTCTCTAACTCCTGTTATTCCACTGACTTCAACAATGACAGCGATTCGACCTACATGACACAAACCATATCCGTACTCGAAGAAGAAGTGTTCACCGAGATCCCCAACATCACAGAGGGTTCAACTGAAGCAGAGCGACCCCATGTTCCTGTCTGGATATGGCATGAATTCAAGTTCCGCGACTGGTACCGATATTTTCAACTGCTTTTCGGATGCGTGGGTGTCTCCGGTAATCTTCTAGTCATCGTGGTTCTTTACAGCAGACGCAAAGCCAAAAGCTCTACCGATACACTCATAGCGGCACTGGCAGCGGCCGACCTGTTGACATCCCTCATTATATTACCGCGTCCATATCTGCTAACGACGCCGTATCTCTGGGTGACGAAGTTCTACTGTTACCTTTTCGGTACCGACGCGCTTCTCCGCACCTGTATAACCGCGTCAGTGTTCACCCTGACCGCGTTATCCGTGCAGCGGTATACCGCGGTAATATATCCGATACGTTACCGCTTCGCGTTTACCAAGTCCCGCACGGTGATGTACGTCATCGCGCTGTGGATTCTCTCCGCGGCGATCACAACCTATCTGGCATTTTTCGCCTACGTGGACCCCGTTCGGTACCTGTGCTCCTACAAACCTCTTCCACCGGGTGTTCAGATTCCAAGCGCGGTGGCTTATCTAACCGCATCCTTCCTCGCTCCTGTCATGATCATGGTGGTCACCCAACTCGCGGTGGTTCGCCGACTTCACCGAGAAGCTGATAACTTCAACAAAGAGAGCAGCCGATCGGATGAAAGCGATCCGGCATATCGCCTTCGAATTGCTCGCAATCGTGTCATTAATCTGGTTCTGATTGTTATCATCACGTTCCTCCTCAGTTGGACACCAGCTCAGCTTGGATTGCTGATCACGCAGATCATCATCGTAAGGGGAAACCAACTTCTTGATCAACATATCTACTGGAGCTTCGTAGTCGTGGCTTACGTCAACTCGTGCGCGAACCCGATCATCTATACTGCCAGGTATACATTATATGTTTATCATTTCGTTTATTCCCAGTTGAAGAAATCAAGCCTAGATCTATACTGCTTTTTGTGTCATCACCATGATACTATACCTCAAGAGAAATTGTAGACCTTTTCTCCAAAGGACTGAAAAGAATCCTTAACTCAGTTTTTCATACTCATCGCTTTAAGCATTGTACCAATATCAAATGAACATATTCTACTAGGCCCCCTATACATCAAATGTGTCTTTAACTTACTATAATTCGTAGGCATATCCAGTGATGAAGCACGTACCTTCGAGTGCATGCTTCCATGGCAAATAATAAATCAAATGGAAGCTTTTAAGGTACTCCACATCGACGTATTTTTTTTTGTGGGGGGGGGGGGGCGTTCGTAATTGGTTCCGAAAGGGCAACATAAATTCGACGTTTTATGGAAACAACAAATAAGAATATTTAATTGTAGGCCTATACCGTGAAGATCGACCTCACCATATAATTTGATACAGTTCTAGAATATATATTCTGCTTTAATCCAACAGGTATCCTCAATTCAGGAAGGCGGTTAAAGACATGTTCAAGAGTAAACGTATTGAGCAGCGCCCTCTATTTGACCAAGACGCAGGAGATGGTGCCACCAAGAGTACCGTTCTATCCTCCACGGTATCCGAAGACAAGAACACAGTGTGAATTACAGATGGACGTCTTTTCTTTTATAGAAAATTGAATCCTTGAAAAATTCAGGAGAGGATCAAGATGAGGCGGAGGAGGGGAGTGCAGGCGCATTCATTCTGTAAAATTAGACAATATAACGTCGCACCACGTAGAATGCTTTCATTGCGCACCCGGTTAAAAGGATTACCTTTTTTGTCGATTTTTTTGGTGAGACAAAATATACTGCCCTTTATTTGAAGCGATGACGTTTTTTCTTTTAGGGGGGAGGGGTGACTGTATTATAGCATCCACTTCGCACACGCTTTCTATAATGCAGATATAATCTCTTAAGTCAAAAGCCCTTTACATAAAAAGCAGCCTTTGTCGAAAATGCAGGGAATGAAAACTGCAGTGTCGTCCGGCACTCTGGACAAGAGACATGTTTGCAATTTTTCGTCTGGTCCGAATCTTAAGAAGAGTTGCTATCCCGGTCCAACAAATTTCGACAATGAACTCTAAATCTGACCGACACAGGCATTTTTTAATAGATTCTGAACGTTCCAGAAAGCGTTTACGAAATGGATGCTGCTAGTGAATTTGATATAGCACCCTTTCCCTTTCGGTTGCAAAGCGCACACACCTTTCCATGTTTGCGCCACTAATCAATAATCAAACACCTAAATAAGATCAGCTTAGACCATGCAATTTATTTTCCCTTTTTAGCAAATTAGATGTGATTTAACAAAGGAGGCTGTCATGCACCAGATGAAAGAAATGTGTTACACTATAATTCATTGATGTAATATTATTTGTTTTTTTTTAGTTCGGCTATTATAGCATTACGCTTTAATGATTTGCATTCCTTACGTACACTTAAAAGGTCAATTCCACTCCAGAAAAGTGTTGATTGGAATCAACAGAGACAAATCAAGGAAGCATAAAGCTGAAAGTTTGAAACTGGAAGCAAAATAAAATAAATTCTGACATTTTCCCCTTTCCCTTATTAGTTTTTTTTAACAAGCAGTTATATCCATAATCGTTGACATGAAGATTAGATATTCGATGATGCACCTCACCCACTATTTGTTTTGTTTGTTTATTGTTTGAATTAAATAGTATTTCTTTTTTGTTTGTAGATTTGACATTAAGGACCAACTTGACTTAACCACAAACTGTTTAGGCAACAGTAATACTACATTTTCAAGGAGGAATAACACTTTTTTTTCACGGGACAATGAGGAAAACATTTCACTATACTAATAAACAAAATAAATAGTGAGCGGTGATGTCATCAGTCCCCTCATTTGCATACCAATCAGGATGTGAATATAACCGTTTTGTGAAATTAAGCGAAACAATGTAATAACTTTCTTATTTTACATCCAATTTTGATGAAGATTTTCAGTGTTGTGCTAGTTGCATTTCTTCTCTTTTATTTCAAATTAACTTTTTGGTTTTTGTTAGGAAGGACTTGTCCTTTAACAGTTTCATATATTTTCAGCATTACAAGATAGGACATGTATTATGCGAATATAAATAAAATAATATTCTGAGATATTTGGGTCGCCGTGTAACAAAATGATGTTTGGACATAAAAAAACTACTAAATTTTGAAAGTAGACATACACATAGAGAGGCTCTAAAATCCATTTGTGAGAGGAAGTACGTAGACACGTAGAATGTGATACATACGTCAGTGTTGTGAACAGCCACACCTGCGAAACAGGGTTGAGATCGATTAAAGTTCTTACGTTAATTCCAATGTCATACGATCGATCGGTTTGGAATCGGTTTTGTTGTTGTGACTGTGCATTAACGTGACCATTAAATAATAGTTATGGGAATCAAATGAATTGATGCAAGGTCATTTAGGTAGGATTTTTTTAAATTGATCCCAAGGTCTAATTTCATCGTTTTTCCTCCCTTAGTGACTGTTAGGTTGCTATAGATGTAATGGTATTTATGTTACGAAGGTGACACATGAATGGCTTGGCATATCATAATGCTATTCCAAGAAGTATTCAGTGAAGGGACGGAGAGACTATTTACATTTGATCTGGTGATGATAGGGGGTTTCCGCTCCTCGACACACGACGGATTTAAGAACGCAGTGAATGTATTGAAAATGTCCGTCAAAGTGCAACGAACAGCCGGGAGGGCTTTGTCGTTAATTGGTAAACCGGAACAGCCGTTTCCTCCTGAGTTCCGGAGTTGACGAAAAACCGCAAATATGTAGTTCGTCAACAGTCCGTAAGGAGGAAGGTGTTTTGAGTGGTTTTGATTCGCCAATATTCGACAAAGTCTTCTTGGTTGCCCTTTACTACGAAGGCCATTTGACGATACGTTTTCTATGTTGTTGAATACGTATAGTAGAGCGAATAATCCGAAACGTCGCAGCCGAATCAAAGGGTGGCCCCTGGCATCGAGTTCCGCTTTTACATTTCATCTCCATTTCCCTTCTCATCATAATGCTGGTACTGATTATTACAATGAAAATTGTATTTTTTTACCAACGTGATAATAGTATCTATGATAAGAATAATAGCAAAAAAAAGTAATATTAGTAATATTAATAATAATGACGATGTTGATAGAACATAGTAATAACTAATACTTCTTCCACCACTACTATCATCATGATCATTCTGGTAATAATAACAATAGTAATAGTAATAATGACAAATTGATATCAATGATGACATTGATAAAAGTAAGGATAATTGTTTGTCTCCGATAAATATCTATATATGCTTGTAGTGGTATATTGCCTCGTTTCATTGGAGATTGAGAACGAGATGTAACTACTTCTTTAACGAAACAAAAACTAAGAAGAAACATTATTAAAATGTTAAGTTGTGACGGGGCCCTAACCATGACGACAATAATATGACATTGAAGACGACGCTTATTATCAATGTCGAGATTTCTTTTCTAAATCATACCGTGCATAATTTCATCAAATCACATGCAATTCATTTCGATTAATATCAAGATGACTTTATTATTAATAAGATGCTTTGATCAATTCCATGTTTCCATCTTGCATGTAATAAAGTTGCAACGTTGTTTGAATCATTGTCGTATTAATTCGTCGTGTTTATGCCCCGTCATACATCACTTTTATTATTCTGATACTTCGTTCTTACTTTGTAGATATGACTTTTCTTTGCTCCATAAAAATATTTTTATTTATTCATTGGGTTTTTATTCGTTACCAAAGTATTAACAGCCTATTCCCTAACAATATTATTCAAGAAGAATTTAATGTTCTATGAATCCTTTACGAATGTTTATCATCACCATTTATTAGATACACTAGGAAGTGGGCGGAGCTAAGATATTTTTGATAGTCGTACCATGAACTAAAAATGACATCTTCTCACAGACTTGACAATTCCAATATCGAATTTTACATTTCATAAAAACTATTATTTCCCACATATCACTTATGATGTCATATAATTATAGGCAATCGTGCTGTCGACGTATATGATCATGGTTATGAGAATTAGATCCCCCTGTTAATAAATGATTGTCTAACAAATAATAAATCATTTCACTAACTTTAAATACCCTGACAGGGATATTATTTGTTTATGATTTTTAAGCGTATTCATCAAATCTGGTTACCTGTCAACGAAGCGATCTGACAACTCTGACAAAATTAAGTTCCAGTCTTTTTAAAAGAAACCATTCATAAGCGCTGTTTGTTCTTCCAATCTATCAAAATGGAATAGACTTTGTTTGACAGCTACCTAGGCGTTTTATCAAAAGTAGTATTGCCTCTGGCCACTTCGTAATGACAAATCTGCATCAACGAGATGCAAGACTGCTGGCTTTGACGTGAAGTGAAACCCATTTTTGTCCTTAGAAATACAGTACAATGATTCTCAAGCTTCATAGGTTTCATATCAGACCAATCGATACTGTCGAATGAAACTATATAAATCTCACAAACTCTAAGAAATGTCTCTCCACATGTTGTCTACACGTCCTGATGAGATGCACATTACTTTTCTTCTCAAAGTGTCCCTTTTCACTTCAACTTCTTAAATCTGTTTGCCTGATGATTGAGACTAAGACAATGGCTCAGTGGTTTGAAGAAAACGTGACTTTTATGATGACAGAAAATGAGACTTCAACTGATCTATTGCCATTTTCTACGTTAATGGATGGTTATCCAACCGTTCGCCGAGATTACGACGGGGTCGTAGCGCACTGGAAGTGGTTTCCGATGCAGTGGACCTGGTGGAACATTCTTCAACTGCTATCTGCCATACTTGGAATCTTTGGAAACCTTCTGGTGATGTTGGTCTTGTACAGCAGACGAAAGGTTCGTAGATCTACCGACACCCTCATTGGTGCTCTAGCCTTCGCTGACTTCTTAACCTCCGTGTTCCTCGTTCCGCACCCACAGATTGATACCTTACCAAGTGACGGGTGGCTGTCTCAGGTCTACTGTCGTGTCATCCACTCTTCCCTTGTCTTGTGGATAGCCGTTGTTGCTTCCGTATTTAGCCTCACAGCAATATCCGTGGATCGTTACCTCGCTATCGCATATCCATTCTTCTTCATGAAACACGTCAACTCTTCTCGCACCTCTATCTGCATCTTGATCATTTGGGTTGCTGCATTTGCAACAAATAGCTTTCAGATTGTTGTAGGTTTTGCGGCAGAGAATACATGTGTCGTCGCATTTCCGTCACAGAAGGCTCAGTACACGATCGGCCTTTTTGTTTTCATGATAGAATTTGTCGTTCCAATTACGGTAATGATCTCAACGCAGACAATGACAGCAATTATTCTACATAGGCAATCTTTTCGTTTCCAGGAAGGTAGCTCAGTCAATGACCGTTCAAATGCTAACCACATCGCCGCTAGGAAGCGCGTCGTCAGTATGCTTCTGCTCGTAACAACGGTATTTATCTTCTGCTGGGGACCTGATCAAACCTTTTTCCTGATGGTCAACCTGGGGCTTCTCGACATCTCATTCTTGTATGGCCCTCTTCATCGATCTCTTGTCGTCCTCGCTTTTATGAACTCATGTGCCAACGTTTTCATATACACCATTCGTTACCCTAAATTTCGTCGGGCCATATGCGATATGTTCAGGAGCGATTCTAAGACATTAGTTCCTCTTTTCGGAGAAGTCACTAACCCTAAGGATCAAAAGAGACTTACAGCATCGTCGTCCAATGTCTAAGATATCTTGTTGATTGAAAATTGAAAGATGCACAAGTGAAACCCCGAGTGATGTCACCACCGAACAAGGCTGTTCATAGTCATATTATAAGTTACAACAGGACGGTGATCTCCCCTTCTTAGTTTAAAAATGCAAGCGGCTTGAACTGCAACTTCTTGCGGGTCTTTCTTATGAATCTCGAGCATTTTCTCATAAAAGGGCCACGCCTTCTGTAAAAAAAAACTTTGGATATATTTATATTCTCATGTCACAAATTGATTTCGAATGAGTATACGCTATAAATTCAGATTTGTTGGAAAAGGGTTAAACATATTTATAAAAGAAATGAAAATGTATTTCCTTAAGCCAGATAAAGTGCGCATAAAGGAGAAAAGTTGATTAAAACTTGATATGTTCTAAATGGTTCAAACTGTAAGGTACAATTTAGGAATGCATCATGCATCTGTTCCTGTTGAACAGATGCATGATCGTTTCTGGGGTCGAGGGCCATTGCAAATGCAAGCTTTTCGCCAAGTGACTATACCGTACTTTCTGAGACCGATGTTGCGAGAGTAAAGGTATTTCTGTTTAATCTTCTGTTTTTAATTGATTTATGTTTATATGTTATTTATTGCCCCCTCCCCGTTAAAAATCTTCCGACTTTGTTTCAAATTTAGGAAAAAGTAACTTTGAAGAAATAAAATTCCTGTGCCAATAGCTTGGCCTATCCCTTTTCTCTCTGCGTGTACTACATTTATATCGGAAAGAAAACGAAGGAACTTTAAAAGCAATGACAACATTTCAACCATCTGAAGTAGTTTTGTACCAAAGAATATCATAGTGGTACAACTATCTTATTTTAGATTTTAACATCTCTAACTATAACAAAATATGACGATTCCCATTTCATGACTTATGTCAGTCTTCCCTGACAAATGTTACGAAAATGCAGGAAAATAAAACTGTTTCTCTGAGATTATAAGAGAAGAATATGTCATGATAGTCCAGGATAGAAGAGGCGTAACCTTTTTTTTATATATACAATATTTTTTTATGTTTTTTTGTCAATTCGAGGGTGCTGATTACGAATCTGAATGATGCCACTCGTGTAACCTTGAGCATTTTCTGCAAATTGGCAAAATCCAATATGGCCGCCAAAATATGCAAATATATTATATTATAATATTACCCATAAAAATCCTAAAATTGTCCGCACATTAGCTACGAAATGCATGAAATTGTGTGGCAGGAGTGAGATACTCTCTGAAAAAATAATTTTTGACAAAATATTTATTTTCCTGATATTCAAAATGGCCGCCATAGTCCATTGTATACTCTATTATGTACAATACATGTATGAATAGGGAAAAATAGCTTTCACAAAAGTGAGTACTAAACTGCAAAAAAAAATCGCGATGTATGAACGAAGTGATATATGGAAATCATTATACTAACGAGATATATCATTTATTATATCATAAATGGGAAGATTTCTGTATTTTGATATCTAAAATGGCCGCCACTGGCCCAAACATTATTGCGTACAATGGCAATGGGGGCCAAAAAAATTCACATGAGTGATCACTAAAATGCATATTATTAAGATTAAACGAGTGGAATACTGACTAAAAACATAATTGTTAACGAAATATATTAATATGCCATGTATTTGATGAGTGTTGTATTTCGATATTCAAAATGGCTGCCAAAGGCCCTAAAAGTATTATGCACAATGGGAAAGAGGGGTAAAGAAATCACAAGAGTGATCACTAAAATGCATTTATTTGTGATGAATTAATGGGATACTTTTTAAAAACATATTTTCTAACGAAATATATCATTCAGGTTTAAAGTTTGTGTTAAATACTGTATTTTTACTTTCAAAATGGCCGCCATAGACATTAACAGTATTATGCACAATGCAAAATGGGAAACCAATATGATTACCATAAATGCAAGTATTAGTGATCTATAAATATATAATTGTTTGAAAGCATAATTTCTATTAAGAGAAATCATTTAATCTGCCAGTTAGGTGAAAAATACTGTTATTGGAAAGTCAAAATGGCCGCTACATGCCCTTTCGATATTAGGCAATATTTAGAGTCAAACAAAGCCAAATTATGTCAAAATTATATGTCCATTGTTACAATGTACATAGTACTTTAAGGACATATGGCAGCCATTTTGGATTTCAAAGTACTTTTTTATACCTCCACAACCAATAGGAAATGTATTTAGTTAGAAATCATGTTTAAGACAATATTTTTACTCGTACATCACAGTCATATGCATTTTATGATTCTCACTCTTGTGAAAATTAGTTTCTCCATTCGCATTGTACATGATAAAATAATATAGGGATTATGGCGGCCATTTTGAATGTCAAAATACAGCATTTATCACATAAATGGCATATTAACAATGATTTTTTTAGTCAGTATTCCACTCGTTTATCTTAATAATATGCATTTTAGTGCTCACTCTTGTCACTTTTTTGCCCCAGCCATTGCCATTGTACATAATACTCTTTATGCCACTGGTGGCCAGTTTGAAAGTTGAAATACAGTATTTATCACCTAAATTACATAAGATATGATATATTTTGTTATAAATCATGTTTTCAGACGACATTTCACTCATACATCACCATTTGGCTAAGCAAAACCAAATTCTGCTAAAATAATTTGTTCCCATTCACATTGTGCATAATATCGAAAGGGTCTGCAGCGGCCATTTTGACTTTCCAATAACAATATTTATCTCCTAACTGGCAGATTAAATGATTTCTCGTAATAGAAATTATGCTTTCAGACAATATTTTACTCATAGATCACTAATACCTGCATTTATGGTGCTCACTCCTGTGAATATTGGTTTCCCACTTTCCATTGAGCATAATACTGTTAATGTCACTGGCTGCCATTTTGAAAGTAAATATACAGTATTTAACACAAACTTTAAACCTGAATGATATATTTCGTTAGAAAATGTTTTTAAACAGTATCCCATTAGTTTATCACATAATATATGCATTTTAGTGATCACTCTTGTGATTTCTTTGCCCCACTTTCTCATTGTGGATAATACTTTTAGGGCCTTTGGCAGCCATTTTGAATATCAAAATACAACATTCATCACATACATGGCATATTAATGATATATTTCGTTAACAATTATGTTTTTAATCAGTGTTCCACTCGTTTAATCTTAATAATATGCATTTCAGTGATCACTCTTGTGATTTTTTTGGCCCCCATTGCCATTGTACGCAATAATGTTTGGGCCAGTGGCGCATTTTAGATATCAAAATACAGAAATGAACCCCTTAATGACATAAGAAATGATATATTTCGTTAGTAATGATGATTTGCATATATTACTTCGTTCATACATCGCAGTTTTTTGCGGTTCATTGCTCATATTTGTGAAAATTAGTTTTCCCTATTCATATTGTACATAATAGAGTATACAATGGACTATGGCGGCCATTTTGAATATCAGGAAAATAAATATTTTGTCAAAAATTATTTTTTCAGAGTGTATTTTACTCCTACCACAAGCTTTCATGCATTCCATAGCCAATGTGCGGACAATTTTAGGATTTTCATGGGTAATTTGCATATTTTGGCGGCCATATTGGATTTTGCCAATTTGCGGAAAATGCTCAAGGTTACACGAGTGGCATCATCCAGATCGTAATCAGCACCCTCTAATTGACAAGAAACCATTAAAAAATATTGTATATATATAAAAAAACAAGGTTTGGTCAAGTTTCTATGGGGCCTATCCTAGACTATGAGTAAGTTGCTAATTCGTCTTCTATCAACTCGGCCACTCATCACATGGTCTATTCTCATTTAGTATAATGCATTTACGTCTATCAAAATTTCGTCTAACAACCATTTGGTCCACTCATCACTCCACTCATCACTTTGTCGAATCTCCATTTCGTCTATGACAATGTCGTCTCATAACCAGTTTTTCTAATATCCATTTCGTTTTCATTCATTTTGCACAATTTAACACTTTGTCCAATTAGACAAATAACTAAATGGTTATTGGACCAACTGATCTATTAGACGAAATGGCGTTTTACTAGATGAAAATAGACCATGTGGTGAATGGACGACTGATGGTAGACCATATGAAAGTACACGAAGTGGCAGTTGGAAGAATTGAAATAAACCATGTCATGTACACGTATAAGTTGGCCGTTCAATCTTTTATGAATATTTTCATACGTCCTCGTGGCAAATAAAGCTTATTATAGTATTCATAAGGTCATATTCATAAGATATATATAAGATCTATGTCGCTGGAGTTGTGGACTTGGTAAAGGACGTAACGCTATTGATTCTCCAATGTTAGATTTAAAATAACTTCTGTAGAGAATTAGATTTTCATGAAAGGCAAAATCCATATCAGCAGGAAGTTGCTAGTATGAATATAAGTAGAGGAAATATTCATTAAGCATAACACTGAAAATTTCATCGAAATCTGATTTTATTAATTAGAAAGTAAAGGTATTTCAAAAATATGCGTATACCAAAAAATTAACATGAGCAGTTTGAAAATGGGGGATAGGGAGACGTTATACCTATCGCTATATTTTGTATCTTAAAGTGATTGGTTAACATTGGTTTGACTTTTAAAAAATCTGAGCTAGAAGGTCACACTTGTAACTGTGTCTGTGATATGTTACAAAGATGAAGCCCAGAAAAAATTGCGTTCGAAAATAATTATTTAGTGCTTCAAAAATTGAAATATAAAGTGACCGGAAACATTATCTTAATTTCATCCTATACACTTATGTGTACTATTTAGGCGTCTATAAGACGCCTATTTACAAAATCGGTGTTTGCCTTGTAGTTTTAGCTTTTCATTCTCAATAATGGTTGTTTTCGGGTTTATTAGTTCTAATACTTGCACTTGTACACATGTTTCTTCTGGCTTTGAGAATTTTTTAAATCGACTGCTCACAAAGTTGAACAATACATTTAATATACAGGATAGTAAATGTTTGCATCTTTCCTCCTATAACGTGATACATTGGTTGACTTCTCATTCAGCATGTAGATTAATCATTTCAATTTATACATTCAAGTCAAGAATATCATTCAACAAAAACGTTTGATGAAATATGTTTTGTTATAAAATACGAAATGATCAGTAAGTGTGTGGTACTATCGACTCTGTTATTCTCGTGTGTTTGACATTTGACTTTAAAATATACATTTTTAAGTCATCGCTTTTTTATGTTTGATTTACAGGCTACAAGATAGACCTATAGAATAAGTCTTGCACTAATGCACTGGTTCGAAAATTGTTATGCTTGGCCGGTTTTGATAAACGAAAATAAATCGTAAGTTATTGAGTGTTTTGTATCATGTGTTGTTCATGCAATTCGTCAGGTCATAAGCATTATGGTAACAAACAGAGGCGGATGGGGGAGGGGGGAGCGGGCATTGCCCCTCTAACCCCTTTTCGCCTATCAAAATGTTCCCCATGTGTAAGTATTCAAAAGATCAATCAGTTTTCTCCGAGAAAGCCCATTGTGGATATGAAACTTACTTTTGTGTATTTTATTCTCAATAGTTATCTTAAAAAAAAAAGTATTTTGAATTTGTAAATAAAGTAGTAAAAGGGACGTTAGATGTTTTATTAAATGGAATTTATTACTACTCTATATTACAGGCAAACTTCCATAGAATTTTAAGAAGCTTTATTTTTTTAATCGAATCATACACTTCTATTGCGTCACAAGAAACAGTCACGCAAACGAAATAGATTCTAAACCGCACGATATGTTCTTGAAAATAACCTGATAGCTTTGTACGATCTGAAGTCACTTATACGTCAGTGTGACTAGACAATATATTAATCAGCTATGCTTGCTAAAAACAAAATCCTCCGACGTACATCAGAGGCTATGACATTTTACAGTCGGCCGAAAGAAGAGGTAAAACATACAGTTAAATGAAAAAAATTCATGAAATCGGCTTTATGAATCGGACTTGACTGACAAGAGCATTTTTTATGTCGAGAGGTTATAATGGCATGAATAAACTTTGAATTGCATTACTGAAAAGAAATAAAGATAAAGAGATTATGCTTTTGAGTAATGATCAATGTCTGATGATAAATAATATTTTCAATGTACAGAAAAATAAGTGGTGGAACCAGGATTTCAAAACTCGGGATGAAAAGGGGGGGGCACTGGCGGCGGAGCAGAGGATTATTTTTGTGTTGGGGGGACGCAACAATAGCTGTCCCCCAAGCACAAAAGATAATCCTTTGCTCCGCCGCCAATGGGGAGGGGGCGGCAAAAGAACATCGGGAGTAAACGCAGAGACATGAAATTCGCTGCCAGTTTCCCAAAATCGAGCGCGAAAAGTTATAAGCACTTTCAAACCATGAACGGGATGGGCATCTAAACAATTAATGCATTTCCAATACATTTTTTTCACTTTTCAGAATCTCGGGGGGGGGGGGGGTAACGATACTGATTTGTGGTGGGGTAAATTATTAGAAAAAATGTTGGTTTGTATGATGGTTCTAATAATGGTATATAATGATATTAGGTGTCGCGTTATTTAAAGTAATTGGCTTATATTGACTTGACTTTTAAAAATATGAGCTAGAAGGTCACACTTGTCACCTGTGTCTGTGATATGTTACAAAATGCCGTCCAGAAAAAAAAATCGTGTCCTGAAATCATTATGTAGTGCTTCAAAAAGTGAAATATAAAGTGACGGGAAACACCATCTTACTTTCATCCAATTTTGTGTTCTATTTAAGCGTCTTCAAAACGCCTAATTACAGAAATTGGATTTTGCCTTGTATTTTTAGCTTTTCATTCTCAATAATGGTTGGGTTTTTTTTTAGTTCTAATACATGGAATTGCACACATGTTTCATCTTGGTTTGAGAATATTTAAATCGGCTGCTAAGAAAGTTAGATAATAACCTTTAAAATATAAAGAACGCTTTCTTTTATATAGGCCTACATACAAGGTGCGTGCTCGATCGTGTGGGGTGCGTGTGTGTGTGAGAGAGAAAAAGTGTGTGATAATACAGGTTCCTTTGTGTGTGTGTGCGCGCGTGAACAGAATGACAGAGGGAGGGGGTGTGTGTGCGTATGTGTTTGAGAGAGAGAAAAAGAGTGTGATAATATAGGTTCTTTCGTGTGTGTGTGTGTGCGCGCGTGAACAGAGAGACAGAGGGAGATGGTGCGTGTGTGTGTGTGTGAGAGAGAGAAAAAGTGTGTGTTAATATTGGTTCCTTCGTGTGTGTGTGCGCGCGTGCTGGACTGAGACTGAAGATTTATGTGGGTGAATGAAAGAGAGGGAGAAATATAGAAAAAAAAAAGCTGGCGCCTCCGTGCACTCCTCATTAACCCCCCCCCCCCACACACACACACATTAAATTTGGTTTTTGATTCTATTATTCCGTTGAAGAATTTCTGAAACATCTTGAGCAGAGTACTTCAGCATGTCTATGGTAAATCGATCTTAACATATTTTGTGTAAGACCAAAAAATGGCTGGTATATTCCCATCCCAGGCGATGGAGAAAATGCAACATTAAAGAGAAATCCAGTAGTTGCAGTAAACACTGATTTCATGAGAAAGTCTGTAAAATAAGGCTTAATTTTCAGTATATCATCGAGGATCTAGATCTGGTACAGTTACAAAAACTGAACTTTGTGAAATCTTGAGATCTACGCTGAAAAATGTTCAGACTGAAGATCCCCAACACAGATAAGCGCACGTGTGACAGTGTATAATTATTGCTTTGAATGTCGGGCCCGACGCTCTACCCGAATCCTGTGCTTATTTGCTGATTTCTCAGCAATTACACAATTTCTTCCAGAATCCTTTGGCACGTACGTTTTATTTAAACAAACAGACACTTTGGTTGTCATTTCACTGCATTCTGTACGAACTCATTTTGATATCGTCACCACAACTAGCGTTTACCTTTAATTATCATTCATTAATCGTTATCATTCACCACCAGAGGCCAGCGTGTGGATGCAGCAGGAACAGTCATTCTTGATTCTCTTCAGTGATCTTGAGAGCGCACTGACCATCTCAATGAATTAAATACCACTTAGGCCTTTAATGCCTTCCAAGGACTCGATCCGGCTTACATCAAGGCCTCATCTCCCCTACTAGTAAACCGACGACTTTTTAAGAAATTGGCAAGACTGGCCAAACTCTTAAAGGACAAGTCCACCCCGACAAAAACTTGATTTGAATAGAAAGAGAAAAATTCGACAAGCATAACACTGAAAATTTCATCAAAATCGGATGTAAAATAAAGTATATGACATTTTAAAGTTTTGCTTCATTTCACAAAACAGTTATATGCACATCAGTCTTGGTCGGTATGCAAATGAGGGAACTGATGACATCACTCACTCATTATTTCTTTTGTATTTTATTATATGAAATATGAAATATTTTGATTTTCTCGTCATTGTCATGTGAAATAAAGTTTAATTCCTCCCTGAACACGTGGAATTCTATTATTTTAACATTTTGTGCTTCAGGCAAGGAGGTCCTAATCATCAAATTCGTGAAAATTGAAATATTATATAATTCAAACAATAAAAAACAAAAGAAATAGTGAGTGAGTGACATCATCGACTCTCTCATTTGGATGTAACTGGCTCGTTCATATAACTATTTTGTGAAAAATAAGCGAAACTTTGAACTGTCATAACTCTCTTATTTCACATCCGATTTTGATGAAATTTTCAGCATTGTGCTTGTCTGATTTTCTCTATTTATTCAAATCAACATTTTTCTGAGGTGGACTTGACCTTTAATAATCGTAAACATGACGTCACAGCTTTACGATGTCTTGATATTCATGGTGGTGGTAATTCAGATTGAGACGTGTAATCGTAATGAATTATGTATTTGCCTGTACATGTGGCCACCTCATAATACGGCGTACTGGTGTTGAGACTTACACAAAAATGAGATTGTTTATTTGTGTATAATAACAATTATGACAGCGATACGACGTCTTCAAATGTATACTAGTATGTCTTCGTTTCATTTTATTTTCATTTAGTGATTTATTCAAGTCCATTTTAATACAAAAGTCATTGAGCATATGAAAACGATAAAAACCCAAAAGGAAAGAAAAATAAATTAAATACATGGATACGATGAGAAAGCTAAGATTGTACAAGGCTATTTACAGTATTATGCATAATAATGAGCATGAAATGGGAAGCTGCAAAATAACAAAGCAAATGTCCTGTCGAGGCAGTCCCCTATGTAAAGTAAAAAATAAAAATAAATTCAAGGCTTGTACTAATGAAATATATTTACATATACATGTGATGGGATGAATCAATGAAGATGTTGACTGGTTGAAAGGAAGTTTTAAAGCTTAGATTTCAAGGAATCTGAATATGAAATTACATTGTCTTGGATAAATTCCTTGTTCAATATTTATGGAAACATTCAAAAGGCAAAAAAGCGATGGCTTAAAGATGACTTTACGATACCCCCTTTTTAGCATTTTCCCCATTCATCAAAGATGATCACATTTTTAATTTTTATGTACATTGTCTATTCAGAAGCTAGTTGTTAATGCATCTTGGTGTAGGGAAAACTGCCTCAACACCCCCCCCCCCGTTTATGGCCATGGACCACACAGCAAAAATTATGCATGGTGTTAAGCGTTGTATACATAGAGGACCACACCAGTTATTTTACACCGGTGTTAAATTGGTGATGACAGTTTTACATCTATAGGTGTTATTACAACACTTTTTGTTTTTACATTTACCCTCTTTGGTGTTATGTTTAATCTCTAGGGTGTAATTTTAACACCTCAGGATGTGGTCCTCTATTAACACCAATTGGTGTCCGTTTTAACACCGCAGTTTTTACAGTGCATAAGTTAGATGAAGGTAAACTTAAAAAGTGCAGTATAAGTGATCTTTTAAAGGTCAAGTCCACCTTAGAAAAATATTGATTTGAAACAATAGAGAAAAATCAGACAAGCACAATGCTGAAAATTTCATCAAAATCGAATGTAACATAAGAAAGTTATGACATTTCAAAGTTTTGCTTATTTTTTACAAAATATTTGTTTGAACGAGCCAGTTGCATCCAAATGAGAGAGTCGATGATGTCACCCATTCACTATTTCTTTTGTTTTTTTTTGTTTCAATTATACATTATTTAAATTTTTACGAATTTGATGAATAGGACCTCCTTGCCTGAAAAGCACAAAATGTTAAGATAATGGAATTCCACGTGTTCAGGGAGGAATGAAACTTCATTTCACATGACAATGACGAGAAAATCAAAAATATTTCATATTTCATATAATAAAATACAAAAGAAATAGTGAGTGAGTGATGTCATCAGTTCCCTCATTTGCATACCGACCGAGATGTGCACATAACTGTTTCGTGAAATGAAGCGAAACTTTAAAATGTCGTAACTTTCTTATTTTACATCCGATTTTGATGAAATTTTCAGTGTTATGCTTGTAGAATTTTTCTCTTTTTACTTAAATCAAGCTTTTTTTGGGGTGGACTTGTCCTTTAATAAGAGTAAGAAACTATTTCCATTTAAAGAGCATCTCGATCCGATAAAGACACTGACAAAAATGGTTTTATATCTTTCTCAAAAGATGAAGAGCAAATATATATTTTTGTTCCTTGTCAGCATTGCCAGTCATGTAAGCATTGCAAAGAAAATAATTCATTTGCTAGAAGGCCTGCCTGACATCCGGAATTAAGCCGATTACTAGGGATTAGGACTTGTTTTTCGTTTGGTAATCAATAGAATATAGCGTGACTATAAGAATTCAAACATTTAAATCTTCTTTGTAGAACAAGAAGAATTGAAATCAAGAAAGCTTTCATATGTTAAGGAATTAAGGCGCCGAAGCTATATGTATTTCTGTGTAAACAAGTAAATTAAAAGCCCATTTGATGATCCATATACTCGTCTCTTCTCGTGTATAGTCTTGACTCTTTACTATAACTATATAACCGACAAAAAATGATAGAACCATTACAGAAGATTCTTAGTTGGCTGAGCACAGGCCAATTGCAGAGTATCATGGTTTAAATTTCCAATAGTGGGATGGGTAATCCGATTAGGTTACCAAGATAGAAATTTGACTATTATACTTTTCCTATCTCGGGTGCCTCTTGTGTATATGAAAGTGGAAGCACAACGTCGAATTTGTCAGACTGAACCTTGGGTTGTTTCAGCAGGATCCGCCGTTGAAGTTCTCACAGCAGAGGTAAGTAAGCCCTTCATAACTCTGAATCTTATCACAGTAATGTGGTTTCTCGATCTATGTGACCATGTTTCCCTTTTTTAGTATGCCTACAAACGAAAAAAATATAAAAATGAAGCGTATGAAAGTTTAATTTATTGCCTCCCACAGTTTGGGGGTGATCTTGCAAGTGTTAGTTGTAAGAAAACGACACCTAGATAAAATGAGAAATCTCGTCAGCCATTTTAGCTTCTGCTAAGTGAAGGTAAAGATCAGAAAGTTTGGGAAATAAATTAGTTAATAGTACTAAAATGAATCATCATTTTAAAGTGATGAATCGTTCAAAATCGGAACATGACGAAATCAATTCCTATACACTTAAACACGAAATACTGATTTTGGACAGTGATACACGCAAGAATGAACAAGAGACCATCCGGTTCTAAATGACGTAGGCCAGTCACGCCCAGCAGCCATGCCCTACCGGAAAGCTCAGGGGATCTGCTACCTGCAGTAGAGAAACTACCGCATACATTCGTAATTCCGAAGCTTCGTTATTCCAAAGGTTCGGATATTCCGAAGGTTCGATATTCCGAATGTACGTATTTCCGAAGGTTCGTAATTCCGAAGGATCGTTAGTCCGAAAACGAAATGAGGTTCGTAATTCCGAAGGTTCGTTAATTCGAAAATGAAGTGAGGTTGGTAATTCCGAAGGTTCGTTAATCCGAAAACTATATTGATTAATGAACCTTATTTCGTTTTTCGGACTAACGAACCTTCGGAACAACGAATCTTATTTCGTTTTCGGATTAACGAATCTTCGGAACATCGGACCTTCGTTAATTCGAAAATGAAGTGAGGTTGGTAATTCCGGAGGTTCGTTAATCCGAAAACTAAAGGATTAATGAACCTTATTTCGTTTTTCGGACTAACGAACCTTCGGAACAACGAACCTTATTTCGTTTTCGGATTAACGAATCTTCGGAACATCGGACCTTCGTTAATT
The DNA here is from genome assembly GCF_018143015.1 of Lytechinus variegatus. Classification (NCBI taxonomy): domain Eukaryota; kingdom Metazoa; phylum Echinodermata; class Echinoidea; order Temnopleuroida; family Toxopneustidae; genus Lytechinus; species Lytechinus variegatus. Next base: position 15,202,469 of record NC_054752.1, read on the forward strand.
CGAAAATGAAGTAAGGTTGGTAATTCCGGAGGTTCGTTAATCCGAAAACTAAAGGATTAATGAACCTTATTTCGTTTTTCGGACTAACGAACCTTCGGAACAACGAACCTTATTTCGTTTTCGGTTTATCGAACCTCGAGAATAACACCACAAATGTTCGGATTAACGAACCCTTTTACGTTTTCGGATTAACGAACATCGAGTATTAGGCAATTTACGTGTTTCGGAAATAGGAAGTGTAACCGAAACTACTAAATGCAAAGATTGATAAACTGAACAGTCAATCTCTTCGATATTTTAGAAAGCAAAATAGCTACGAAGGTGTAAGAGAAAGTAAGCTGCACAGCTTTGCAGAGTCCTTAAACTTTCTAAAGAGATTGAAGAAGGGAAGGGTAGAAATACACAGAATCCAAAACAAATTGGAAGAGGAAAGATTGAATCGTGAAAAGGAGATAGACAGAATTTCATCTTATATTTCCAGGTAGAATTTTGTTATAATGGGGATCCCGGAGCTCACAGTGAGGAGGATACAGACAAAGTGGTGAGAGAATTATATCGGAGAAGCCTGATTTCATGGAAGAAAGAGGAAAACAGGAGTCGGTGGCGGGGGGGGGGGGGGGACAAGAGCCAAACCTTTCCCGGTCATGTCATGGTATGAACAGGCCGTAATGAGGCGACTTTTTTTAGAGGGCCAGATATTGCGTAACGGGCGAAATTTATCTTCGAGCAAAAATTTTGACCTTTTTGATACAAAAATCAAATTTTGTGATAGATTTTGACATGATATCCAGAAAATAATATATTTTACTCTTTTCTCTTTCAATCCCTTTTTTGTGGTCTGTACGCCACTGTGAACAGGATTCTTTGGGAAGTAGCTTTAAGAGAGAAAAAAAACACCTTTTCATGAGAATCTAACTTTGAGATATTTTTGACATTATATTCAGTAAATAAAATGACATCCTTCACTTTCCCTTTGCGTTTCTTTCCTCCCTTTTTTTTGTTGTTCTTGTTCGTAGAACTTTTGGGGCCAATGACCCAACCCTTCTATACTCATATACGGCACTGCTGTGCGTTTGGGGTCCGGGGCGGAGCACCCGGAACTTCTTGATATCAAAGCCATTTAAACCTCGCAGATTGCCGCTATTTTAATCAAATCGCGGGTATATAGCTTTTACACAACACATTTATTCAACCCAGGTGCGTAATGAACCAAATATTTTGAGGGGCAAAACATAAAGCAATGTGGGAAAATATATCGTTAAAAGTCGCCTGTGTGCAAAGCGAGCTGGAAAAAAATGCTTGTTGAAATTAAATTCTACTTATGATTGTGATAGATTTTCCATTATATTCAGAAATATTTTTTTGTTTCCATTCATTTCATTATACGTTGTCTCCTATAATTTATTTTATTTCTTCTTGTCTAATTCCAATCTACCTTCGTTTCCCGCTATTGTTTGCCATTTTGTCATCTTTTTATACATTTCCCATCATGCTTTTGCATCACATAAGCCTATTCCGGAATGATTTGTTTTTTCTCACATGTTCTTCTTTCCTACCTTTTCCCGCTTTTTCTTCCTTTTCCATTTACAAAAGAATCTTTGTTTTCTTTTCCCTTTCCTTTTCCTCCTTTCCTTTTTTCTTTCATTCCGCTTTCCCTTTATTTCTTTCTCCCGCCCTTTTTCTTTTTCCCGTTTTTTTATTTTCCCGGTGAAATGCGCCAATTGACGCAATCTCGCTCCTTCGCCACACCTCCTATGGTTTCCATTGGTTGAGTGATATGAGAGAGCTATAAAATCGCGTTCCTAATTGGATATTGATTTAAAAAATAGGTGTGTCTTACAGAGATAAAATGATGATAAAATTGCTTTCAGAATACCAATTCAGAGAGATTTTCAGGGTATTTATTTCTCTGATTTTAACGGAGATAAAGATAAATTGGATCTCCGAATACCACCCCTGGTCATCATCGAGAGGGAGGACGAGGGAAGGAAAGAGACGAGAGATACAAGTAGAAATACCAACGCGAAAAAGGAGTCTGGAGATAATCGAGCAATGGGTAATGTTCAGCAATTAACGGAGGAAGGAATGAAAGCAAAGGCAAATGTGAATATGACTCATCTCGGAGAGATCAAGGGAAGAAAATAACAAGGAAAGCGAACAAAAACTCAGAGGATTTTGATCGATGATGAAACAGGTAAAGATAATACCCCACATAAATAGAAGATTAAGAATAATAACGTTTACGTTGATGATTATATGATTTCAGTGATGGTAAACTCTTTTTGATAACCTGCCGGATGAAAAGAAATCATTTCTGATTTGGAGAAACTGAGAGTATTTAATTCTTTTGAATATCTGTTGACATCTGTTAAGCAGAAATTATTTTGCAAAATCTCAATGGAGAGAATGATAGTTTTGTCAACTTAGGAGAAAAAAAATCAGAGAAGTGCAGGTGTTTTATAGATTGTTAACATTAATTCGCAAAACAGAAAGAGATAAAGAGTAACATCGGGGTCCCGTAACACAAAGGTTAGCGATTGATCCTCCGCTTGATTTTTACGATTGAATGTACGTTGTAGTCAGTGAAATCAATCGTAGAAAAATGTTCAACGATCATTGCTAAGTTTTGTGTTATGGGCCCAGGAGGATGTTCAGAATCTAAAAATCTATGTAATTTTTTTTTTCTCAGATAACGGAGGCCTATATATACAATATATACAAGAACAATGTTTGTCTATACAGGTTTTCGAAGAAAAAAAAAAGATTTTGTTTAAGATTCTGACAGTATTTTGATCTGTTTGGAAGGTGATTAATGTTTTTTATCTTTATTTCTTCAAACAGTTTTAACGACAGACAAAACAAATCATTAGTTCAAGCGATGATGAAATTAGGATATAATTTTTTTTCATATCTGGGGCCCGTTGCATAAAACTTTTTACCTGAGAAAACTCTGGTAAAATGTGAAAACTATGGTTAGTCTTATTTCTGCAATTGACTTTAACACAGGGCAAAAACTCCGGTAAATACAACCTGAGTTTTCTCAGGTAAAAAGTTTTATGCAACGGGCTCCTGCTGGCAGTGAGCAGAAGTTACTTTGCAAAATCTTATTGAAGAGAATTATAGTAGAGTTGATAACTTTGAAAAGGAAAAAGGGAAGTGGTGTTTTAGAGATTGTTAACATTAATTTACAAGACAAAAAAAGATAAAGAAGAACATCAGGAGGATGTTCAAAATATCAAAATCTATGTTATTTTTTTGTTTTTAGCTATCGCAGGCCTATCGAGTATATACAAGAAGAATGGTTGTTTATACAGGTTTTGAAAAAAAAGGATGAGAAAAATTTACTATGTCGGGGAATCTTAGATTATTTTTAATTGTTTGGAAGGTGATAAGTGTTTTTTAAGCAACTTTAACACAAAAAAAAGATTATTATTTCAAGCGATGATAACATTAGGAAATTACTATTTGGAATATCTGTTGGCAATGAGCAGAAGTTTTATTTTGCAAAATCTCACTGAAGAGAATGATAGTAGAGTTTATAACTTTGACATGTTTGAAAAAGCCTAGGAGAGAAGTGCATGATATTAATTCACAAAACAAAAAGAAATAAAGAGGGATATCAGGAGTATGTTTGAAAAAAAAATATCTATGTAAAATCATTTCAGATAATACAGGCCTATATCAAGATTAAGAGAAGAATGTTTGTTTATACTAGTTTTGAAAAGAAAAAGATTTGATACAGTCGGAGAATCTGAGAGTATTTTGATCTGTTTCGAGGTGATACTTGTTCTTTTAAACAAGTCTAAACTACAAAAAAAAACATCATTTGAAGTGATGTTGAAATAGGGAAATTGCCAGGATTACCAACATTCCAAAAGTTTGAACACTAAGGACAGCTTTTACTAACTAGAAGTGAAAAAAAGGTTTATCAGATAAGGTCTTGTTTATTTATCTATCGTTTTCGTTAGTGTGCATATACTGATATACTTATCATGAGTGCATCTAACTTATATGAGATGTTACTTTTGGATTAACTCAAACTGGAATAAATTCAGGATAACCTTCTGTTGACGATTTCAGAATTTAATGATATCTTTTAATGATCTAGACTAACGAAATATCATCAATGAAAGCTTTGACAAAAATGGTCGTTAAGTAAAACTTACAAAAGATTGCTATCAGTGTGCTGTGAACATGTATAGGGGTAACGGAGTAACAAGAAATTCGTTTAACATGTTTAAGTTTGTAGATCCTTGAAAAATTGGCGTGTTTGTTTGTTTTTCTGCACATGTCATTATGTTTCACTGTTCATCCAGTAATAGAAATGTTTTAAACGTTTTGCTAACGTAACTTCCACTTAAATTTGTTTGTCGGTCCACTTATTTGTTTGTGGGTATGCAGGGCTCTATTGGTAGGAATCAACATAACTATAGTAATCTCGATGTAAATTCGCATGTCACGAGACATGCTGGTTGCATTCAAGTGGTTTGCATTTTCTATTGGGAAACAATTGGCGGGATTATTTTATTTCATTTCCTTTAACTTAACGAAGAATGTATAATCACACAATATAGAACATTCAGCGGTATATCAGCGGTTCATCGATCTCCTTTTCTCTGAAAAAAATGAAAGCCAGTTATTGTGTGTGCATGCATCTATTGCAAAATACTGAACAAAATATTTCGTTTGTGTACAATTAATGTTACACTTCAATACTAAGATACAAATATTCCAATCCTTTGGTAAAAAGTTGAATCTATTTTATACAAGAATCCATAACATTCAATTTTGTGAAATCATTATGTTTCACTGCTCAACCTGTTATAGAAATATTTCAAACGTTCGCTGACTCATATTTTAGTTGATCTGATCGTATGCATGGTAGTTGTAGTTGTGAACTCGCAATTTTGACATATTAGTGGAGCGGTTATGTGACAAAAACGGCCAAGATGCTCGGAGCTGGCAGAAAGTGTGAAATTTACAGAGGTATTTTTGGACGCTGATTTAAAAAATTGCCGGCCCCAGCGGCGATTTGAACATTGGGTCGGCCGCCATTTTGAAATCCAAGATGGCCGCTATGAAAAATCATTAAATATCATTTTCTTGAGTTTTACGTGGCATGTGACACTGAAATTTGTCATATAGGGGAGTTTTGAGGCGCTGATTTCAAATATTGCCGGTCCCCAGCAAGTTGAAATTTTGGTGTGTGGCAAAATGGCCGCCATCATGAAATCCAAGATGGCTGCCATGATTTTATTATTGCAATAATTAACGGTCGATTCAAGCAATCTGGTAATTGGTCGGCGGAAAAATTGCCGTCATCTTGAATTCCAAGCTGGCTGGCATAAAATTATTTGAGTTTTATATGATCTGTGGTTTGCACTGACATATAGACCTAGTGTGGGGTGCTTATTTCAATATTGCTGGCCTCAGCGATCTGATCCCTGACAGGGTTACTTGGGCCTAATTACAACTGGCAGGCAAATTCTTAATGTTTGATTTTTATATTGCGATTGACAAAAAAATGAATGAATATGATTGTCAATTTACACTGATGTTAGGGAGCGTAACTTTGCTGAACTCCCTTTTTTCAAATTGGGAAGATACATCACCATTTTCGAACTATCTTTACATTGGCGGAAGTAGTAGGGCCATTTTACTTTCTCAAGTGATGAATTTGATCCTGTAAGGTGTAGTCTTCATAAATGGTGATTAATTTTTTTAAATGAGTCGGTCAAGGTACCCTTTTTTGGTCAAATATGGAATGTCAGACATATCCTATCCTTCTATCCACTGGTAGTAAACATTCAACCCTCGAATTTCATCCTTAAACACGAATTTCATCTTAAACACGCGAGTTGATGGGAAATGTTTTAGGCCCGTGAAATCCAATATGGCTGCCATGAAAAAATCAAGTATCCTATAGTGCAGGTACTATTTTGAAATTTGGCATCTTGGGGTATTGAAATTTCCTCCTAGTAATCTGTCCAATAGATATGCTGCAAAATGGCCACCATTTTGAAATCTATAGAGGATCGATTGTCGTGAAAATTTATTAAAATCATTTTCTTGAGTTTTAGATAATTGGAGGCACTGCATTTTAGCAGGCATGCAGGTTGGCCTGCTGGTTTTAGAATATTGCTGCCCCAGAGATTGATCCATCAGGTCAGCTGAAAATGGCCGCCACCTTGAAATCCAAGATGGCCGCGATGAAAAATCATTAAATATCATTTTATTAAGTTCTACATTATCTGTGACACTGTAAATTGGTATTATTAAGCAAAAACTTGTATTATATGTTAATTTCAAATATGGATAGATAATGAAATATATCACCTAACACACTTTATAACTACCATTTTAAATTCCCATATAATCCATCACGACAAAATAGACATGATTAGCTAACCTAGTTCTGAATATTGATTATTGTGGGGAAAAATAAGTACAATAAGTAGCACGAATCAAAAATCATGTATGGTATAACTGATGGCAATCCATTTATTATTGTTATCAATCATTTATATGCTGGGACGGTTGAGAGTGAATCTTATTGATCTCCAGGAATTACTTAGGAACGATTCAATGGATACCCATCTTGTCTTCGACAATGTGGGTATGTTTGCCTCACAACCGGGAGATCAGCGGGAGTTCAAGCACTGACAGCGTCAGACCAAAAGATGGTAGAAGAGGGGAGTTGCTTCTACCCTGTTTGCCGGTCAACGAATTAAAGGGGAGGTTCACCCTGATAAAAAGTTTATCGTTACAAAAACAGAATAGATAATGAAGAAATATTTAAGGTTTGAGGAAATTCCATCAAAAAGTTAAAAGAGCTATTGGAATTTTATTGTGTGACGTCAGATGTAAGCATTTCCCAAATGTATCTCATAGTGAAAAGAAATCAATGAAACGTAGCATCCTAAAAAAAAAGAAAATGTATTTTATCGAACCCTCAGTATATCAACAAACAAATGATTTCACATCCGCTACAGAAAGAAAAAAAATTACCCATCATGAACCATTTATGCATTTTATATCACATAACATATGGGGCAGCTATTCGTACAGTAAATGACGTCACAAATCAAAAACTTAAAATTCTATTTACTTTCTTAATATTTGATGGATCCACCAATATTTCTTTTATATCATATTTTCTTGTGTTTTTCAAAAAACTTTTCTCCAAGGGTGAATTTTCCCTGTTTAAGGGATATATAGCAACGTCCGATGTGGCGTTGTTAAGTTGCTGCCGGGCTTACGATCTACAGGGTATAGGCAAAATAAATTTTCGTAGAATTTCTGTTACTGAATTCTAATTTGATCAATAAAATATGTATTATTATTATTATCATCAATATTAATATCATCACCATATCACTATATAACCATCTGTACTTCAAAGTCTGGAGCAGTTTTTGTATGTCAATTTTTAATAAATATTGCAATTATTGCAGCAATATTCTAAAACCAGCAGGTCAAAAACCTGCCTTTATGTCTAAAACGCAGTGCCTCAAATTATTTAAAACTTAAGAAAATGACTTTAATGATTTTTTTATAACAGTCGATCCTCTCTAGATTTCAAGACAGTAGCCATTTTGCAGCATATCTATTGGACGGATTACTGGGGGCAATTTGGAAACCCTATTGGAATTCAAAATAGCATCCAGGGGCGGATCCAGCCTTCGCCAATAGGGAGGGGGTGGAAATTTTTTTCAGCCATATTTTTCCCGATCGGCCGCTCGAAGATGAATTTTCGGTTTCTTTGAAGAGGTAGTCCTAATAGCTACTTTTTAGCTTTATTCTTAATAATCAACATAAATTTATAATATCATAATCCTTATTTATATAATGCGAGTGCGAAGCGCGAGCTAATTTTTTTGGAAATCTTGTGTATTTTTCCTTAAATTTGAACATTCTTGACAATTTTTGTCATCTTTAAAAAGATGTGAGAATAGGTACTTTTTTAAACATTGCATGCAGTTGGCCATGAAGACGTTGAATATTTTAAAAATCAAATAATGCGAGCGCGAAGCGCGAGCTGAAATTTTTTGACACTTTTGCCCGAAGAATGGAAATTCTAATCAGTTTTTGTAACATAAACAGAATAGGTATATAACTAAAAAAAAATAATGCGAGCGCAAAGCACCATCGGAAAATTTCAAGATTTAGACCTAATGAGAGAAACTCATGTTTTGTAAATCATGAAAAGGATGACTAATTGGGGATCTTCCTTATATTAATAAAACGAGTGCAAAGCGCGAGCAGAAAATTTTCATATGCGTTTTGATCTGATCGAAGAGGTACCTGTTGAGGATTGCCACTTAGCCATGGAGACTTTACATATTTCAGCAATCAAATCATGCGAGCTGAAAAAAGTTTGACATTCCTACATAAAGAATGGAAAATTTTAATCAATGTTTATAATCGTGAACAAAATAGCTATGTAACTAAACAATTTTTGACGCGAGCGCGAAGCGTGAGCGCAAAAAATCTAGATTTAGACCTAAAATCGGGACACTCTGCTTATGTTTTGTAAATCATGAAAATAATCAATAATAGGGGATCTTTCTCTCTTAATAATGAGAGCACAAAGCACGAGCAGAATTTTTTTTGATATTGTGGTCTGACACTCCTTAGGATATGTCATTGTATGAAAATGAAGGCTGTGGATTTCTCTTGCTAAGCCCGAGATGAACCAAAAGGGACAATTATTGAATTAATATCTTATTCATTCATGCCTAATGAGGGAGCGATTTGATGATGGCGTGAAAACTGGACATTTCAATCACTTTTGTAATTATAACTAGGATGCATCAGTTAATATTAGCCATTAATGCGAACGCAAATTGTGAGCCTAATTTTTTTATACACTGTCATGAAAAGGATATTTTAGGTAGTCTGTTGTATAATCGAGACATTAGTGAACCCCCTCTCATTTCCATATATGCTCTATCATACTGTTGCCTTTTTGTTTGTTTTACGAAGTAAGAATGGCCTTCTGTAAAATTGAACTTGATTTGTTTTACTTTATATTACTTTGTATTATGTTTTGAATGGAAATGAAATAAAAAGAATTGAATTGAACTCGCCAATCAAAATGCGAACGCAGCGCTAGCTGATACGTTTTGACAATCAGACCTGAAAAGGGATATTTTGAAAACTTATGGAATACACGAAAATAGTAGGAACCTGATAAATCAATATTTGCGAGCACGCAGCGCGAGCAAAAAACGATTATATTCAGACCATAAAACTGACAGAGCACTTTTAAAAAATCTATTCGTAAATCACATAAAATAATGATAGTTCGATTTTCGAGATGAAATATGTTTTGCATATTATATATTGACATTTAAACTCCATATTAAAAAATATATGTAAGTCACCTAAAATTCAATGCGAGCGCGAAGCGCGAGCGTTTATTTAGTGACATGAAAAATTTTCTTGATTATTTTCCAAATCTTCCCCTCATCTTTTATTTACTCGTCTTCTTCCTTTTCTTTTTGTTTTCCCCTTCTTTTTTCCTCTCTCTTTCCTTCTTTTTCTTTTTTCTTTCATTCCCCTTTTTTCTTTTGGTTGCTCCGCAAATAGGGGGGGGGGCGGTTCCTCGGCCTCTTTTTCTCTCTCCAGCTCTCTCATTCTTTTTTTTTCTTCTTCAAGAGATATGGTTAAAATTCTAGGTATTGTCTTTTCATTTAATCCTGATGTTGCTAAAGAAATTATTTATAAAGAATTATTAAGCAAAATTAAAAAGTTATTAAATTGATGGAAACAAAGAGATCTAAGAAATTGAAGAAATTCGTTTCGACTTTTCATGGCGAGGAAAAGAAAAATGAAAAGAAACACATTGTATCTCGGTTATAAACAAGGGGGAATAAAAATGCTCTTTAAACTCTTTGTAATCATGGTAATGGTACAGAGAGTGATGTGGGTCAAAAGACTGATAAACATGATAAATGGTGATTAGAAAGTGAAATGACCATTAGGTGCTATACTTTAATTTTTTACTGTAATTTTAAACTGATATGATCAATACTAAAAAACCAAAGTACTACCAGGAAATGTTAAGTATTATTTGGTTTGATATAACTTTGTTCTTCAAACAGGACATAAGGGATAAAACAAATGATTTTTTTCAATAACAGGTATGTTAAAAATGTAGGAAAGGCATATTTTCAAGAAAATATTTTCTTAAAAAACACATACAAATTGCACATATTGTATATGAACATGGTGAACTTAAATCAAATACTTATTTTGGATCTATGGGTCTAAATGACGACGAAATAGTAACAATTAATGAAATATTTGCACATGTTCCTGTGGAATGGAAAGTTGAATTTAAAAAAATAATACTTTAGTTGATGATTTGAAGATCAAGAGAGTTTCAATATAAAGTATTATATAATATTATCTTTGTTAACCACCATTTATATAGGCATCTATTTATATCTAGTAATGAATGTTCTTTTTGCGGTAAAGATGAAGAAACTTATAGACATATATTTTATGAATGTGAAATGGTTAAAGTATTGTGGAGATTGTGTAGCAATATATTAAAATGTCCGATTCTTAAAAGCTTACAGTGGAAGGATATCCATGTCGGATTAGAAGAGACAACAGAAAATACACAATTATTAAATCATATTATATTACTTATCAAATTTTGTAATATATCACAGAAGGGGAAAACATAAACTACCAACTGCTGAAGAGATACAAGCACAACTTTTTAAAAGTAAAGAAGAAGAAAAGAATATTGCAATAGAGCGAAAAACATTAACACAGCACTATAAAAAGTGGGAACACCTAAAAAGCAATTAATTTAGAAGGATGAGTAAGGGATGGGCTTGACGAGGTCTGCACACGTGCGGGGTTGGCTGGTCTGTCTGTCACTATAAACTGTCCTCTTTTCTTTACTTTGCAAGTTACTTCTTTCCTTCTTTCCATTTTTTCTTTTTTTTCTTTCTTTATTTTTCTTTCTTTCCCCCTCTCTCTCTCTTTCTTTCCTTCTGCTTTTCTTTCGTATTTGTTTTGTATTGTTTTGCTTTTTTGTACTGTCTAATTGTTTTGTGTCTTGTCTCTCTGTGTGTAGGGGGGGGGGGGGTCGGGTGTGAGAGCGATTTCGTTCATTTTGTGTGTGTATATGGGCGTGTGTGGGGAGTGAGCACTCGAAACCTTTTCCGTTTTTTGTTATATGATAAATTTCATTCAGTTTCATCAATGTTGAGCAATGAATTTTCTGCAGAACTATTGTATGATTTTGTGAATTTATATTGGTTATAAATGGTTAATGTTTACTCTATATCAATGATAATGCTATGACTTTTTGTACGATTATTTGTATTATGGACAATTATTTGTCTTTTGTGAATAGTGTTTTATTAATATTGATATTGTAATATTTTACAATGTATCATCACTTTGATTTTGAACTGAATGAATAATAAATATTATTATAAAACAAAGACAAACAAAAAATCATGATTTTTGTCTTCTGTTGCAGACATGGCTAATCTGAAGGGGATGCTGCTCCGTGGATGTACTCTCATGTGTCTTTTATTTTCATTCTTCGTCGGGTCTCTTGCTGACGTTCAGACAAGTACAAGTACATTACATCATCATATAAGCACCTCACGAGTGCTTCCTCCAAATACTAGCTTTGATGATAGCCACTTAACAGACGCAGAAAACCGGGAATCTACCGTATATGACTATAGCACTTTTACAACAGTGATGGATGAAGTGACTGTCCATGCTGCTGATAATACCGACGTCTCTATTGAAAGCTGGGCCTGGTATCCGATGACCTGGCCTTGGCATTCGATTCTCCGCCTGAATTCCGCCATAATTGGCATCATCGGTAATGCAGTCGTAATCCTCGTCGTTTTCAATCGTCGGGTCTCCAAGAACTCCACCGACATCTTGATCGGATCTCTGGCAGTGGCTGATCTGTTGTCTTCGATAGCAATCGTCCCCGTCCCTCAGATCAAGTACGTCCCTTCGACATGGCTTGGTGAGGTCTACTGCCGAGTGGTCAACGGTCAGATCTTCATGTGGTTCTTCGTGACCGCATCCATCTTCACCTTGACTGCCATTTCTGTAGAAAGATACGTTGCCGTCATTCACCCGTTCACGTTTCGGCGAATCTTCTCCATTCGACGGACAACAATCTACATCATTATCATCTGGACGATCTGTGTCATCAATTACGCAACCTACTTCTATTTCTTCATCAAGGTGCACGAACCGACCCATAGCTGCCAGGTGCCCAAAGACCCGCCGTCTTTTCGGCTTCTTGGAGGGCTGTCCCAGGTCATCTTCAAATACATGTGTCCTTTGTTCATCATGGTTATCACCCAAGCAATGATCATCATAACCTTGCATCGACAAGCGAAGCGCTTCAGGTCGATGAACGATTCCAAAGTGAAAACCACCCATGCCGAGAAGTCTCACCATGCGAAAGGAAGAGTCATCAGGATGTTGCTATTGGTCGTCATCACGTTCATGGTGTGCTGGTCGCCTAGCCAAATGTCGTTCCTCCTCTACAGCGCACAGATCATTGGTCCTGCCTATCTCTACAGCCCGTTGAATCGTATTTTCACTGTCATGGGCTTCTATAACTCTTGTGCAAACCCAATCATCTACACCATAAGCAATGCCGAATTTAGACTTGCCGTCAAAAGCGTTCTGACGCGTAAAGGTAGCGATACAATCTCGGCTTTCGGAATCAAATCAGAAACAGACAATCCCGATACTGCAATGAGTTCAGTGCACGATACTTAAACACTGAATAATATAGCAGGTAACGAAACTACCAAGAATTTTCATTCCGACGGCATTCCGGCTCAGTCCGCCTCTAGTGTGACGGGGGTTTTAAACTCCCGTCACACTAGAGGCGGAATGAGCCGGAATGCCGTCGGAATGAAAATTCGTGGTACATTCCTGGATATTCGAAGCGCATTCTAAGAATTCTGATTGCATTCTGAGTGCATTCTAGACATTCGGTCCATTCTTGTGACCGGCCCGAATGTTTTGCTCATGTTCAAAACTTTCGAAGTGCATTCGAAGTGGAGAAATATCGAATGACATTCAAAGTGCATTTTCTGACTGCTCTCTGACTACATTCTGAATAATCTTACGACATTCTAAGAGAATTCGAGGCATTCTGATCGCATTCTAGAGAAAACCGAATCGCATAAAACGCGGCCAGCTGCTGTTGTAACGTCATTTGGAAGTAGAAGTCACCCGGTCATGTCGCAATAAAGGAAGACATTTTTGCAAAAGTAGTGAAAATTTCAAATTCCCTCCCGAATGTGGCACGAATTTTGAAAGTTCTTCATTCCGGCTGGTTCTGCTCGATTCCTGCTGATTCCGAATAAGTGTGACGGGGGTATAACATGAAGCTACTTTATTTGATTAGTCATAATCAACACGTATCATTGGCAGGGTAGCTATGATAGTGCGATCCCAACCCACATCATTTTGTACAGTGCGTCCTAAAAAATATGAATCGAGAGTTATCGATGAGTTAACATAACTTAAACACAAATACAATAGGTTACCTATCATTTGAAAGTTTAGAATCTCTTCTTTCATCTTGTATAACTCAGAAGATTCCTCATTCTCGTATGAGACAGTGAATAAAAACAATTTGAATAAAGGATACCAAAGTCCACTTGTCGGGGAGTATCTGAGGTTCAATAAGAAATTCATGTGTGTAAAAGGTTCAGTATCAGCTCTTTAATTTGATACATAAATCACAGAAAATGGTCAAGAAATAACAAAATTCTGTTTAAGATAATTTGTCTTTTGCATTTATGATTAAGTAATGATAAATGATTGAATTTTAGCTTTCGGTTTTCCTCGGACACCTTTTATTGGGATTGAGTATGTTATTACCACAGATAAAATTCATAGAGATGTTTCTATAATAATAGGACTTGCATTATCGCGTACTACATTTTATAGCCATAACCAACGGCATTCATGAGAGTTAATGACTTTTTCTTGACAGCATGTGCCCCACAATTCCGCTCTCTTTCGGATAAACTTGTTCAACTTTGCTGTCTATTATGTTTGTTAAGTATATCTTATCTCTGTGATCTACTTTTCCACTTTAAAAAGGATATTGAAATACACTTTTTTTATATTCCTTCACATTGAAACGGAATCAAACACTAATAAAACTCACAAGAACAAGTTAAATTGGCACCTTCAGCAAGGTCAAGACAGTACATTTTAAATCTTTTTGGTGTGCATTTAGCATGTTTAGGTTTCAGTTAATAAAGATGTTGAGATGTTTTAGAGTGTGCATATCGTATTCACTAACTGCAAGGGTTACTGTGTTTTACTATAGTGGTATGAAAATGTACAAATTTGTTTGATTTTCATAACGTCTTGTTGAGAAATATATATATATTACCCAATATTTTAATGACGTTTAGATGAAATGAATGAATGTGAAAATTATTATTGATTCTAGGTTTAATTATTGGTTAACAATTAATATCGTGAAACTAGCGAAATCATCTATGGTAATTTGATTGTTGGTATATGGCCTCATGTACATGTAGATTATTGATCTATATATGCCTACATGAAGCATGTAATTCATTTTCTAGATATTTGTATTTTCTTATAGTTTCTTTTGTTATTATTGCGCATGTTATACGATACTGCGACAAATAACAAGTAAAATTTAGGTTTAGATTTCCCTCTTTTTATTACAGGAAATAATTAAGCATATACAAACAAATCATAAATGATAGTGGTGTTACGTCTCTTGAAATCAGTTCTGGCAATTACGGTATTCCAAATGATAGGATCCAGATAAAAGTCCAAGTTGGCTGGCGAAAATTCCTTAAGTTAAAGTTCACGATGATGGCGATAATGGAGGGCGATGAAAAAGATAAGTCACTGTAACAAGTTGAAATGTCCGTGAAGACGATGTTAATGATGATTAGCAGTCAATTCCAGCATTTCATGGGTTGAAGAGTGTTCATAAAAACAGGTTGATGATCTCGATGAGAACTGAGAATTCCTCTCTCAAAATAACTGCAAACAGTTCTTTGATGGCGGGTAAATAATTCCACATAAGAAAAATATTCCAGGTGGAAATAAAGTCTGCTCCGACATAAAGTCTGGCGTGAAATTGTGGTGAAGTGATCTGGTATGATATGGAGTTTTCGTTGTAGAAACTGCAGTTTATATATACACTTTTCTCATCTATTCTAGAGACTTCTAGTATTCACTATAAAAAGACCATTCTGTCCATTTCTAGAGCAGTCTATATTCTAAAACATTTTTTGAATGACCTCAGTGAAATCAACAATGTCAACAAAATAGCTAAGCCTATTGTTTATTTCCACTATTGTAAAGCAGTCTGTATTGTCTCTCTTGGGAAATTCCAGGGATAACAAAGATTATTGAAAGATTAGTGTCCAACAAAGCCGTACTGGAACATTCTTGATCATTCTATGCTATAAATATCCTTAAAGAGGAAATAACTAAATAAATGAATGTAATTGCTCTTACAATTCTTTCAACATATAACACGCAGAACACTTTCTTTCTCACTATTATCAACGGTACAGTACATTTGTATCCATGTCAGTAAATATAATTGGTCATAAGGAGTTTTTATTTGCATAAAATTTAAAAAAGAAGTTAAGATTCTAAACATAATGGTCTCTCTTTTAGTAATACCTTATTAAAAAGATATATTTTTTAAAGGTCTTTTTCTATCAAAAAAGAAAAAAAATCATCTAACAACGTGGGTACTTGTGTACATAATATATTGCAGTAAAATGCACTGTAAAAATGAAAACACGCGGGGTTTTTTTTGTCGATTTTGATTATAGATAATTCAAATGCTATTGATATATTTTTCGACTATTTTTATTGGTAAAATATTTGTCTGAAATTGTCTGAAATTTCCGATTGAATATTGATTGTAAATGTTTCGGAGATAAATGGAGGTGTATGAGTTTGAGATGCTCGTACCTTGTTTGCTTCTTTTATCGCTTAAATTGTCTTGTTTTCATTTTGGATGTTTCTGTTTCTGTTTGTGGTAACTCCTGTAGGAACTCGGCAGGACAGAATTTTCTGCTGGTAAACGCCAAGCTGGTATATAACCAATTACCTTCGAAACATTTTACGTCTAGGTTAATCAGTCATAGTGGCTGACGTAATAGACGACAGATATCACTCTTTGGCCTTTTTATCAAAGTGGAGACAATGGCAGAGTTGGGATTCGAACTCACAACCTTGCGATTATGAGTCCAATGCTCTAACCACTGGACCACACGACCCGACCCCCACGATGTACTTGTTTGGCAAAACTATATTTGTTTATTTTGTTTGTTTGTTTTGGAGAGTATTATTGTTTGACTCTTACCATCGAGAGGCGAAGCTTCCTCAAAGTTAGGGCATTACAACTTACCATCAGATATCTGAATTGCGATGCAACTTCTCCGGCTGTAATTTTCGGCCTAAATAAAATGTAATGAGCAGGCGCAAACTGTGGTGCGTGTGGGTGTCCTGCGCAAGCGCATAACGATATTATATAGCTTTGCCAAGTAAGCGTGTCACAGAAGCAGAGTTGCTAATTTTAAGATGATTATTGATGTATTAATTCATATATGCTTTACTTATGTTTTAATGTGTCAAAATAAAATTAGTAATTAAAGGTAATGATTTTACCAAGAAAAGTCTGAAAATTCAATTTAGTTTTATTTTCTCTTTTTCCCTTTTTGTTCCTTAAAGGTCAATTTATTGATTGATGAAAACCAATAAAGACCAAAATTAAATGAATTGTGTCCATTTTGTTTTACTCTTTTTCTTCCAGCAATGATTAGAGTGGGGTGTACTCACCATTTCTACTCCTTAGTTCCTACCCCCTCATTTCTTTAAAATGTATAGGACTTAATGACAGAATGATTCGATTAAGCTTTAACCGGGCCCCAGCCCTATCGTCTGGATAAAGCGGTGGCGTACATAGCGAAATTTGTCGGGGGGGGGGGGTATTTTCTTACAAGTAGAAAAAATATACCATCAAACTTCCTTCTGCCCCCTACCCGCTCCCCTCGCCATTGGTCTGTAGCAATGCCACAACATATCCAGTACAGTATTTCTTCTTCTTACAGGACACCTCACCTGGCAAGTACACGAGTAAAGCATAGAGCTATTAATATGAGTAAAGTATATTTAGGCTATGACTCTTTGATTTAGACATCGTGTGTAGGAATTCTTTAAAATTATTACTAAAAAGGAGGTGACCGATATTCCAATCAACCTCTTGAAAGTAAAGCATCCACCTCTCCAACCCCTCCCTAATTGAATAAATCTAACGAGCCACACTGCATGACGAATTACGAATAGTTGAAAGAATTTGGAGATGGATTGTTGGTAAAAGTGTTATGTTCGTTCTTCACGTTGATAGCAGGAGAGGACAAAAAACCCTTCTCGTTAAAATGGAAAATACGGGGTAAGATTTCTATTTACTCACATTTTACCTATATGAATAAGCGAATAAAAGTCACTGCTAAAATACGATGTGTTAAGTGGATCGAATATAATTCAGTTAGGAAAACCGAATGGTGGACGGGGGAGGAAGTTTATAAATACCTTTACAGTAGACTGATTGATTGATTTGATAATGAAACAATAAGAGAAGAGAAAATTCCCTATACAAATAATGTTACAATTATTACGTCTTCTTTTTGAAAGACTTTTCGTAACAGTTTTTTCTTCGATTTTAAAATGCGCTGATCATGAATGAGGTGAATTTAAAGTAGAATCCGTGGAAATTCGGTCACGCATTTAATGGAGTTGTGTAGGCGATATATTGAAAAATAAAAAGTGGTGATTTCTTTAAACAATTATAGAAATGGAGACTGATGGAATCAGGGCAATTAGAGTATTTGCTCACAATGTGTATAGCAACCAATTTGTTGTAGAGCGATGAAAAAATGGTATGGTAAATCATGGACCTATAGGTCAATGGGTAAATTGATAAATTGATAAAGTGTCGCAAGGACACAATTTTGAATGTTTGGAATGAAATTAGATAAAGACTTCCTCCAAGGGTTTATTCGCTGATGGGTGGAGCCTTTTGAGTGCATCCAATTAAAGAAGTTCCTATAAATACAAGGTTTTTCTCGTTCAGTATTCTATACAGCCCCAAAAGAAGGGAAGTTGGTGGAGGAATTCGTATCACATCTTCTTGAATTCGTCCCTGGAATTTTAAGCTTATTTCTGATCATGCCTCTAGATAAAGCGGAATCATCACCACATTTCTCAGAAACACTTCCTACATCATTCCCTGGGACTATCCCCGGATCATCTATCTTTAGCGAGTCCAGGACTGAGTTTGAAACACAGAATTATTTAATTGAGATCCTGGATGAGAATCCAGGTTCTCAGGTAGGTTTATTGTTGGCCGAAGCCACGGGTTCCAGTCTGAGAAGCACCCGAGTGGAGGATTCCCAAGCCAATGTTTCTTGGGAGTGGTACCCGCTTGAATGGAAATGGTGGACGATCATCCAACTCCTTGCTGCGATTGTAGGAATCATCGGAAACTTCCTGGTGATCCTGGTTGTTTTCAGGAGAGGGATCAAACGGAAGTCCACCGATATCCTCATAGGAACTTTGGCCATTGCTGATTTCCTGACCTCCATATTCCTGATACCCCTGCCACCAATCAGGCAACTCCCATCGACCTGGGTCGGCCAGATCTACTGCAAGATAGTCTATGTCAACACCGTCATGTGGACCTCTGTGACTATTTCTGTTTTCATCCTGTCCGCTGTGTCCATTGAACGCCTTGTTGCCATAGCCTATCCTCTACACTTCAAGACTTTCTTTTCAAATCGCTTGACAGTGATCTACATCTTCGTCATCACTACAGTAGTGATCATCGTCCAGGTCGTGTGGTCTTTCACGGCCTTCGTCGATGAGGACATGAATACATGCGTAGTGCGATATTCTTCAAAGCAACTACAGGCGGACGTCGGGATCGCCTTGTTCTTCTACAAGATTGTCATACCGGGTTTGGTCATGTTTGTGTCGCAAGCTCTGACGGTCATGGTTCTGCGAGCAGAGTACAAACGGTTCGGCGACACGGGCAAAGACATCAACGTTTGTAGTCCTCAGTTCAAGCTCTTGATAGCGAAGAAAAGGGTTGTGAACATGCTCCTGATCGTCCTACTAACCTTCGTCATCTGCTGGGGTCCAAATCAGATCTTCTATCTGTTGCTCAACCTTGGTCTCGTACCCATATCTTATCTGTATGGTCCGTTGCATCGATTTCTTGTTGTTTTGGCTTTCTTTAACTCGTGTCTCAATCCGGTTATCTACACGGCCCGTTATCCACGGTTCCGCGACGCTCTTAAACATTTGTTCTCAAGCTCTTCTTCTCCCAAGTCGCACGTCCCAATCTTTGGGCAGAAAATGGAAACTTCTACCGTGCCTACCGTCACCAGTAATGTTGCTTGACTCCATAAAGGGGATATGCGGGAGCGCTATCGGGACTTCCATCTCCTATAAAGACTAAAACTAAAAACTACAAATTGCATGCACTAAAAGAACGTTCAGATTCCCTACAAGTGTTGATTGATAGAGTGATAATAATAATAATGATAATAGCCGCATATTTATCCAGGGCAGCCACTTCAGTTCCGAAAACTGTTCTCCCAGCGGGCCCTGCTATTATTACCCCGGCTTTAGCACGGCTACCTTGATCAAGAGTGTATTCTTAAGTTACAAGTGACATAATAGCTCTCTGGAAATGTGGAAGTGAAGAACTTTAAATGATATAAAAATAAAAGTAAATTTCAGAGATATTGGACTTTCTGCCATTCATAAAGGATGTTCCATGCATGTTTCGGAAACGTGGGGCGTTAATATATAATTCTGTTTGGTGTGTTTCATCAACGGATGATCTAATAAAACTTCTTTGTTGGGAGTTAATAACAGTAATAATAATATTACATTGTGCATAATCATCGCCGATTTATTCTATGTCTTCATACGGCAGAACGGCGTCGTGTTCAAATGTTAACGTTCTCATTTTATAGTGCATCATTTTCTCTGTTTACAAAAATTCTTTCATTTTCCCTTCTGACTTTAAGCTGAAATTTTACTATTGCTGACAAAAAATTCAACGTTCCTGCATGCAGCAACCCCCCTTCTATTTTCAACAATGGTGTGTGATTTTTTGCTTGATTACTGGGGCAGTGAATGCTCTTTTTCACTTTTTTCTTCTCCCTGACGTTGTGTTCATCTACAGTGTAATTGGTGTAAATAATCTGAGTATTTTGCTTTTAGGGTTAATTTACCTTTCATTGTGAAGTGAATAAGTAACTATTCTTTTGATTAAAAATTTCTTCTATCATATTGCCTCAAAATCGAAAAAAGCACACCATATATAGTAATATTATATTGTTTTTGTTATTACTAAATGAGATTTGGTGAGTAGCATTTCATAGATTCCACTGAGGAATTCTACTGTCACTTTTTCTAGATGGAATTTTTTGTCGATATTCTTGTTGCTTTTCTTATTATGTTCATGTTCTTATTATGTTCTACAGCGTGCTAGAAAATCAGTCATTTTTACTATTTCAACCTGATGTCCAAACAAATGGGGATTTTAAATTTGTTTTGTGGTTGAAATGTAGTACTACTGGGTAGTCATGTAAAAATGACAACCAACAAAATTTTCGTGTCCATGCATGGGTGAATTTGAGGTTAAAATATTGCGTGCCGCATACATGATTTCTGAGTCCCCGGCTTACGTCATGCTGGGGGGGGGTCAAAATTAATGTATTGCTGTGACATGCGTGGCCAAATTATTTCTAAAAACCCCTAAACGATTTTTTTTTCTCTGTGTGCAAAAGAACCCCCTAAAAAAGTTTCGCGGGCTTTATTTACACACTATGGCCCAAGTTGCAACAAGTTGTTGCCAGAATATGACCCCGGGGAAAAAGCTTGAGGAAAAAACACACACCCTAAACACGTTTGGCTAGTCTTTAAAAAGAAATTGGAAAAAATACCCTAAATACTTTTGACCCTGCGATTGACAATTGACCAATTTTTAAAAATACCCCCCCCCCCTTTTTTTTATATTTGGTGTTTTTATACCCTTAACGAGTGCACTCGCGGCCCGCGTTCAAAACTGAAAAAAAAATCAGTTTTTCACATGACTAGCCACAATAAATTGATCATTGACACACACACAAAAAAGGCATTTTTGCTGCTCAAGCATTCAGCAAAGAGACTATGTAGAATCTGTTGTCGAAATGTTCCGTACGACACGTGAGGAATCGCCCTATAGTAGTGTGCCTGCTAAGACAATATTAGACCTATACACCATCATCTGAAACAGGGCCCTGGGATTGACGATTTTTCCTTTTGACTGGGTGTGCTGATCCCAATTTGACAAGCAAAAGAAAGAAGAAAAATACCACTTTAAAATGTAGATAATTTTTGTCCCGAGAAATTTGAAAAGCAAAACAAAAAAAAAGGTTTCTATAAAAAAAAATGTTGGTCATCTTGGTCACATTTCTCCCGTCCAATATTAATGGGGGGATGGGTGCTGCCTATGAAAAAAAAAGTACACGTAGCGCCCCCATGGAACATTTTGGGGGTGTTTCAGTACTCCCGCTTCCCAGGGCCATGATCTGAAAAAGATTTTCTTTCACTCCAATTAAGTTAAACTTAAAAATTGATTATTTTGATTGAAACCGATTTGATATATTTCCAACGTTATGGTTGGACATTCATAAAAAGAAGAATGTGGTCCCGATCAAATGATAACAAACGTGACCACGCTACAAAATAGTGTGGAACGTAATTTTAGCTACATTTCAAAACATCTAACTGTATCTTCAATTCACACTATGAACATAATTATTCATGTGTTTTTTATAAACCAAATGGTAAAACGATATTTACGAGATCGGAATGAATAGTTTACTGCTTGTATGTTTCATATAGGCCTATGTTTACTTGTTATTGAATTTATCAATTATTTTCACAGTTTCATGATGATTTTAACAGGATAGATGATTACTTGGGAATTGACATTGTGTTAAATATAAAACAATTTCAATGTTTCTTTAGATGTTATAATGTTAATATGATTATTTATCAAGTTAATACATGTTTTTGAGAAGAATGGGAATGTAAATATCAATGTGCGCTTTAAAAATTCATTTATTTTGCATCTCTAAAAACATACAATACATCAAGATTAAATCAATCAATTCCATAGTAAGTAAAATATGAATATTGTAAAATTATGACAAAATAGCAAAAGATGTTGTTTGAAGGTTTGCATGGTGGCATGTACAATCGCTGATGTGGTTTACGGTACACCATGTGGAGTGTTATAGAAACAGAGGATAGAAGAAAAGAAATGGATAGGAGAGAAAGTGGAGATTTGAGAGTAGAGTATTCTTTCTTGAAAGTAGTCCTGAAAAGGACTGCACACCAGAAGCGAATTGATGAGTTGAGAACAACTTGAGTAGTAGAGCTGATGAGGAGATGCTGGCTTGAGTTGGCGAGTATAGAAGCAGTCGAGAGACTCGACGTTTCGGGCAGGTTGACTGTCCGTCTTCAGGAGTTGACTGTCCGTCTACATGCGGTAATGAATGGGATGTGAGGAGTAGCAAAAAGCCAAATAGGCATATCGAGGCTACTCCTGACTACTGAAGAGCTTGCAATCAACTTATTATTGCAAGATCAACCAAAATTAATCAAAAAGCCATAGTCTACTTAACAAGGGATTTACTAAGTATATTTTTGATAATTATGTTTTCAGTATATATTTGGAAATGATCTAGATACTTTGTATTTAATAAATAAGTGCTTGGTTTGATTCATTGTTTGATTGATTGATTGATTTGTTGATTGATTGATTGAATGAATGAATGAATGATTGATTGTTTGATTGATTGATTGATTGATTGATTGATTGTTTGTTTGGCTGGATTGATGATTGATTGATTGATTGTGTGATTGGTTGGTTGGTTGGATGGATGGTTGGTTGGTTGTAGTGTATAACGGCATATGGGGTAAAATTTCAACCAACATGAGGGTAATTATTTATCCAACCAATTTGGGGCAGTATTTTAAACAATGCGGGAATCATATTGTCCAGTAAGGTAAAAAAAATGAAAATAAGCAGCGATTACTTCAAATTTGGCAAAATTTTCATCACACTGGATAAATATAAAAATGCCTAAAACAAATGCTCAATTCTGGTTGGACACATAATTGCCCTTATGGAGCATATTTACCCAATATTTTTTTTAGATTTGTTGGTTGGTTGGTTAGTTTGTTGGTTTATTGTTTGGTTGGTTCCGGTTCATTGATTGATTAATTGGTTGATTGACTGATTGGTTGGTTTGTTTGGTTACTTGATAGCCTGAGTGGTTGATTGGTTAGTTGATTGGTTGGTTGGCTGGCTGGCTGGTTGGTTTGTTGGTTGGTTGACTGATTACTAAAACATGGAATGTGTAGATATAGGAGATGATGTAGTAATTCATAAAGTGTTATTGTAGGAAAAGGATTGATAGATGAATCTTTAAATTAATAGTTTTACATCTAACCTAGATTATGATCCTCGATCACGACACGTGTTGCTCTATTGCCCGTCATCGCCGGAGATGGCGTAGTTTCGTAAAGTGTCTTTAACATTCATTGTGTGCCGTGGCCGAGTGGTGCCGTGCGGAGTGGTCTAAGGCGCCTGGCTATACATGGAAAGTCCGGAGTTTGATCCCCGGCCGCGGCACCTATGCCCGTGAGCAAGGCATTTAACCTACAATGCTCTTTTACCCTGCTTTCAAATAAATGGAAATGCTATATGCATTATTGGTAATAGGTGTGCACTTGTTTTCTTTCTTTTTTTAATAATTTAATAACCACATACAGGAAGGATGTATGAAGAAAAAAATTATTTCAAAGCTATATCCAGGCTGCAACCCCCATGGCATATAAAATTTACCTTTAGAAGCGGCGCTACCGGGGGCGGGGCCTACCAACCCTATTGCGCTTATACATTTTTTTCATAGAGTGAGACGAGGGTGGAGAAAAAAGGTTGAAGAAAGGAGGGGAGAGAAGAAGGAATCTAATTGACTAATTGAGAGTTGTGAGTCATACATTGCCCCTATATCTGTACAAAAAATGACGTCACCTTGAAAGTCGTCTTAATTACTCTTTATAAAAAATAAGAAAAAAAAAACCATGGCGCCTCCCGTGTTGACATTTCATATAAACTTTCCATAAATAGATTAATCATTATAGAATATTTCATGGCATACAGGTCCTCAACCGACCAATACACTTGAATCAATCCTATTCGATGTGGAAATTAATAAGTAGGCCTATTAGTAATAATTCTGATAATTGAAGACAGATCTAACCAAATTATCATTTGAATAAGCATAATATGAATACAAAACGTTGTAAACTTCATGCATTTTCACAATTATTAACTTGTCCACAAACTAGAAGGGTCTTATCAACTTAAAGTTTATGTAAGAGTGGTTTAAGCGTGTATATACAGACAGACGAATCAAGTCGAATGATCTTGAAATACGACCCCCCCCCCAAAAAAAAATGGGGGAAATGCAATAACTCTAAATACATCTGCCACTTGACAGTCGGGGGCTGCATGTTTTCACACCGATTCCGCGGTGTCTTTTACACTCTCAATTCCAAGGATTTAAAATAAATGCAGATCGGCTGTGAATAGTGACCAGTCGAATATTAGATTAAGATTTAAACCATTAGGATTAAAACATAAAGCTAAAAGATTTGAATTTAAATCATTTGAGATTTAAAAGTTAATTCTAAGTATTGAAAGTAAATCAAAAACTTGGCCAGGCACCATTCACAGCCGATCTGGATATATTTTAAATCCTTCGAATTTAGAGTGTATAGGGAGAGAGAGAAAAAAAATCGACAACGGGGGGTTTATATATATCTCTGGGATGTAGCATATAAACCTGAATATGACTAATATAATAAACTAATGAATATGGATGTTCAGACAAGGTAATAAGTAAATTAGTAAAAGTAGGTGTTTAGGAAACAAAAAATGTAGAGAAATCAACTAGAAAGAAAGAAAGAAAGAAAAAAAAGAAAAGAAACTTTAAAGAAATTAAGAAAGAAAGAAAGAAAGAAAGAAGGAAGGAAGGAAAGAAAGAATGAAAGAAAGAAAGACAGACAGAAAGAAGAAATAAAGAAAGAAATAAGAAGGAAGCAATCAGGAACTAAGGAAGGAATGAAAGAAAGAAAGAATGAAAGAAAGAAAGAAAGAAAGACAGAAGGAAGGAAGGAATTGGGAACTAAGGAAAGAAGGAAGAAAGGAAAGAAAGTATGAAAGAAAGTCTGAAAGAAAGAAAAAAGAAAGAAAGAAAGAAGGGTCAAGGGAAAAGCAAAAACTATAAAAAGGAAAAAAAAGTTAAGGAGGATCAAACACATTGCTACATGTGGAGCACTTTTTGCATTTCTCATTTAATTTTTCATTTTTCTTTTCTTGAGGCTACCGGTATTTTCTTTCTATTCTATTCTTTCACCTATCTTTTCTCCCCTTTCCATTCCCTGTTTTCGCCTCAAATGTTCGGGTTTATTTTTGTTTTATGATTAATTTCTTTGATATGTATATCGTTTCTTTTCTACTTCGTTTATAGCATTGCTTTTTTGCGAAGTGGCGCCTCGGTGGCGCCACGAAGAATGGCTACCAGTGCAATGCAATTAAATGCAAAAGCAAAAGCCGCGTCGCCGCATGTGGCGCACTACCTAAATCTGCACGATATTATAAAATTCCGATATTGCATTGACGAAACGAAGGAGGAGAGGAAGCCATCTCGAGCTGTCTACTATTAATTTTGGTTATTAAACCACAAACCTTCTTCTTAGTCCAACTACAAAGTAGCATAAAATGGCCCGAATCTCACTTTGTACAGCGATTCTCAGTTTATGTCTCGTTCTTAATTTGTGTGAAGGATTAGGTGAGTTGATTTTAACGAAAAAACATCGAGTGGAAAATACAGTGCCGCTGCTGCTGAAGTCGACTCGAACAAACAGATTATCGTGTGTAACTACCCCGAAGCTCTCCCATAATGGGGCAACAACAGGCGCCGCGGTGTGTGGCTCCACGACATACACTAGCGCGTTTTTGCCTATTTATTTGGGCTAGCTAGGCCTAGATTCTAAGTTATTTGTGTTTTGATGAACATGATTTCAAACTAGCGCAAATGTACCGTACATGAATGTATACTAACTGTAGGGTGAGAAAATATTAGGAATCACGAAAGTGGAAATTTTCGCGGATTTCGTGGCAAGATCGGCGAGCGCAAATTTACACACGAATTTATGAGCATCTATTTTAATGCAAGTTTTGAACCACGGTTCGATTGCGTGTATCGTTTTGGCAAAGAGATTGCATAATTACAAATTTGTCCTACAGAGAGCAGCATTTTTAACAGTCGCAGATCGGTATTTAAATTATGATTTCAATTGAAACATGCTGTTTGATTGGTGAGTGTTTAGATCTGTTTAGTTTTTAAGAAGACCCTGGCTTGGGTCGATTGCCCATGTTTGTTGATTGATCCCATGCTTTTTGAATAGTGGTAATCCCCCTGGTCCTTACCTGGTGCTTGGCTGTCCATACCAGGCTAGCAGCGCCTCCATTTTGCCTTCCCCGATGTGCACTTTGCAAAGAAAAGTTGCCCTAAATGTCACAAAAGCTCATGATTTGATCAAAAGAATTAGCCGCTTTAGTTTATACTAGAGCGAGAATTATGATCAGAAAATGCAATTTTGTTGCTGAAATGTTAATTAAAACCATTCACAGATGGACAAGAAGAAAGAGACTTTGTGATTATGGAGTGTTCAGCGTGAATTCAAGAACCCGCGAAAATGTTTTGAAGCCGCTAACCACGTAAAATTAATCCCGCGAAAAAATAACAGCGTTTACAGTAACCTAACAATTGTAAAAAGTCATTACAATCAAATTTTGGGCAGCTTTCGATGAGTAGGAGTCGATTATGATCGTGATGTGATATCTTGATCATAGTCGACTAGTGCAATCGTCTGAAGCTGCCCAGGATTTGATTGTAAAGACTTTTTACAATTGTTGGTTAACATTTAGAATCCAATGTCATGTGAATGTATCGTGTATGGCGCGATTCCTTGTTCTCGCACTACAGGTAGTATCCATGCTCTCATAATCGATTTATTACAATGGAATATACAGTTACCAGAGCTGCCAAGTAGTACGGATTTTCCGTATTAAGTACTGAAAATGAGAAGAATACTGATGGTTTCATGCAAAATACTGATTTCTAAAGTTTCAGTTTGATGTGTTGTCCTATTGTATTTCTTTGAAAATACTGATTTCCTCACCAAAATACTGATTTTCAGCTAAAAAAATACTGATCATTGTTCTTGTTCAGGTTGGCAGCTCTGAGTTACTCCCAATTATTATTTACTTGTTCTAAATGTTCTAAGATTAGATCTAGATCTACATGCAGGCCTGATGTTGACGTTAGAAGATTATGTCTTTTCACAAAATGAAATTTGCATCAATATTTGTTGAATATGTTTGTCTTTTTTACTTACATTTTTACAATTATTATTCACCTATCTCAATATATTTAGATATGAGGTCAGGCACTATATCAAATTAGACTTTAAGTTAACCATAAAATCTGTTAACTCTAATTGGTAGCAAATTTGAGAGATATGATGAGATACTATAATGCAGTCGGGTTACCGTAGGTAGTAACTTTTCATACGTGCTTAAGAACTTTTTTTTTTCCCTATATGAATAAAGCCCCTTTCACAATTGGTGATGTGACTGCTTACAACCGTTGCGATTGTGAGCAACATACATGTATATATTGGGTGATTTCAAGTTCAGTGTTGACCTTTTGGTGTTAGTGTTGGGTCAATTTTTACATGATTATAACACCAAACAGAAAATGAGGATGGTCCCGAAAAGTCACTCACTAGTTGCTGAGATGTCAATAATGTGATCTGGATCAGTTTTACAAGCTCTGAATGAGTTTTGGAGCTAGGGGAAGCAACCGAAATTTCAACACTAACACCAACACCAAGGCCAACACCGAACTTGAAATCACCCAATGTAACCAAATGATCGCAAACGATCATACGAGCAATTGTGAAAGCCCCTTAATCTAGACCAGAATAACTTTAAATACACTAACAAGTATTAAACTTTATTTAATTGACTATTCTATAGATGACCAGCCAGTCTACAAATCAGTGAATAGAGTTTGGTGGACGAACCTCTTAATAGCAGATGTACAAGTAAATACAGAGGAAAATGTCCCAAACGTGGCAATGAGATACCGACGACAGACACCGTCCAACACAAGTGAGATGCCTGTTGACACTGTAACTATTGAAGTAAGTAGTTATCAATGGGGGACCCAGAGGTGCCAACTGGTACTGATTTTCAGTATTTAGTTCTGAAAAATGAGAAGAATACTGATGGTTTCATTCAAAATACTGATTTCTAAGATTCTGTTTTATGTGTAGCCCTATGAGTATTTCTTCGGAAATACTGATTTTCTCCTTTTAGAGTACTGAAATGCTCTTGTTCAAGTTGTCAGCTTTGGGGATGGGTGTTTCATGAAGCATCTTGTAAGTGATTTTTCACTGATAATAAGTTATTTTGCTCTGAGCCAATTGGATGCAGGGATTTCAGGAGCTTGTAACAGATGTCAGTGAAAATCATGGACTATTTGTTCATGAAAATTCTCTCATGTTTCCACTATCCGAGTGTTTCTTAGCATTTCTGAGTATTTCACAGTATTGCTTGTATGTCCAAGTTTTTGCACCAGAGGAGGAAATATATTAGTTTATTAGTTTACAGGAAACTGCCCACACTTCTTGCAGATTACAGGGAATAATTTTGCTTTATAAATTTGAATAACATTTTTGGTCAAATGAGAAAAGCTCTGAACTATTAATGTACAGTCCTATGTAAAAATATATACAAATTAAGACTTTATGCATAGCAGTCTTTCAAAATTGTGGAGCAAATTGCGATGCGATACCAGGAATATTATTCCTGGATTAACATTTTCCTTTGCATTGCAGTCACTTGTTGGAGACTTTCTTTTTTGAAAAAAACCTAAAACTTTCGTTGACTTGAATTTCCATTTGTACTCTTGAAAAATATGTGATAATCTGATTTATTATCCTTTTTCAGTTTAATAGGTCTATTGAAAATTGATTATTTTGTACAATTCCATGCTTAAGAAGTTTTAGAAAGTTTTTTTTCTTTTTTTTTCAATGGTTGTAATGAAGATTTTATAAATTAAATGTGAATTGTAAATTTTCATTTTTAAATTGGATATACATGTATTGTAATTTAAATTGCATCTTTCACACAATATTTGTTCTATAGTTTCGGATTGAATTTGAAAGCTGAATGATCTAAACTCCTGAATCTGAATTAAAAAAAAGATTTTGTTTGTAGAGGACATGAGTCCATATCTTTGATGATCTTGGATTAATTCATTTTACCAATTTTCTGATGTTCTGAGTATTTTCAGATTTTGAATTACAAATGCTGACCTCTTGCATTGGTTTTCATATTCACAACCTATTGTGATGTGGACCATAACATTTGAAATAACAGAGTTAGGTGCCAGAATCTTCAGAAAGACTTTCATCCATATTCTTTCAAGCAATCAAATTGTGCTTTAAAACTGTCATTTTTGTCTCACCTGCGAAGCAAAGTGAGACTATAGGCGCCGCTTTTCCGACGGCGACGGCGGCGGCGGCGGCGGCGTCAACATCAAATCTTAACCTGAGGTTAAGTTTTTGAAATGACATCATAACTTAGAAAGTATATGGACCTAGTTAATAAAACTTGGCCATAAGGTTAATCAAGTATTACTGAACATCCTATTAGAGTTTCATGTCACATGACCAAGGTCAAAGGTCATTTAGGGTCAATGAACTTAGACCATGTTGGAGGAATCAACATCGAAATCTTAACCTGAGGTTAAGTTTTTGAAATGTCATCATAACTTAGAAAATATATGGACCTAGTTCATGAAACTTGGACATAAGGTTAATCAAGTATCAATGAACATCCTGCATGAGTTTCACGTCACATGACCAAGGTCAAAGGTCATTTAGGGTCAATGAACTTTGGACGAATTGGGGATATCTGTTGAATTCCCATCATAACTTTGAAAGTTTATGGATCTGATTCATGAAACTTGGACATAATAGTAATCAAGCATCACTGAACATTTTGTGCAAGTTTCAGGTCACATGATCAAGGTCAAAGGTCATTTAGGGTCAATGAACTTTGGCCGAATTGGGGATATCTGTTGAATTCCCATCATAACTTTGAAAGTTTATGGATCTGATTCATGAAACTTGGACATAATAGTAATCAAGCATCACTGAACATTTTGTGCAAGTTTCAGGTCTCATGATTAAGGTCAAAGGTCATTTAGGGTCAATGAACTTTGGCCGAATCGGGGGTATCTGTTGAATTACCATCATAACTTTGAAAGTTTATTGGTCTAGTTCGTTAAACTTGGACATTAGAGTAACCAAGTATCACTGAACATCCTGTGCGTGTTTCAGGTCACATGTCCAAGGTCAAAGATCAATGAACTTTAGCCAAATTGGGTGTATCTGTTGAATTACCATCATAACTTTGAAAGTTTATGGATCTGATTCATGAAACTTGTACATAAGAGTAATCAAGTATCACTGAACATCCTGTTCCAGTTTCAGGTCACATGATCAAGGTCAAAGGTCATATAAGGTCAATGAACTTTGGCCATGTTGGGGTTTTTTGTTGAATAACCATCATATCTCTGTAAGTTTATTGGTCTAGTTCATAAAAAGAGGACATAAGAGTAACCATGTATCACTGAACATCTTGTGCGAGTTAGAGTAGTATGCAAAGTCAGCACTGCTGCTATATTGAACCGCGTGATGCAGGTGAGACGGCCAGAGGCATTCCACTTGTTTTATCATGGAAATCTTGATTCTTGGCTGCTTAATAACCCTGTTGTATGATCTGAATTGTACATGTGATTTGATCACGCTTGTATTTCTTTTGTAACAAGGTCTTTCCTGTATGTACATGTACAACTAGCCTTCTGGTACTGAATGTACAATTAGTTAGAAAGGTGAAAGTACATGTATGGTTATTTTATCTAATGCAACCTCATCTTGAAATCAAAGTTGAATATCACGTGCATGAGTGCACGAGTGTGTTCATGGAGAAGTATGATTTTTCAAGGTATATCTTTTGATATCGACCTTTAGAATGTCTTGGTGTTTGGGAGTATTATGTATGTACCTTCATGCATGACTTACAATGTCAATACAGTCTCATGCTTGAGTTCAACATTGCTCGGTCAATGCAAGTCAAAACTGTCAATGTCAAACTAAATATGAGTTTTCATTTTATACCGCTTTAATGAGTTTCATCAGAAATATGACAAGAATGCATCGGGGAATTACGGTAATTGAATCTTTGAGACGTATTGAAGTGTATTTCTCATGCGATGAACTATGAAAATAGGCTCTTTTATACCCTAGAAAAAACATCTCACAAGTACATACAGTATGATGTAGACTACATGTAGTTCTTTTTACTTTCAAGTGATTTTTGATGGTTTTGTATTGTACAGTACATTTTTAAATTATGGTAAACACAAAAGTTCAATTCATTTCAATTCATTAAACCATTAAACCAATATAAATTATAAATCAATTGCAAAGCATATTTAAATATCTCACAAGTACATGTACAGTATGATGTAGACT
Organism: Lytechinus variegatus; assembly: GCF_018143015.1. NCBI lineage: Eukaryota > Metazoa > Echinodermata > Echinoidea > Temnopleuroida > Toxopneustidae > Lytechinus > Lytechinus variegatus. The sequence continues at coordinate 15,234,311 of NC_054752.1, forward strand.
ACTGTTACGTGGCCAGGACCAACTCTACATCACAGCACACAACAACCTCAACTTCTCCAACTCCTAAGTCACCCCAAATCCTCACAATCGATGACACATCTTTTAAAGACAGGGAAGCCGTGTTTGTGTATTTGATCTCTAGCCGCGAACTCTTTATTACTGATAGTCTACATCCAGACTTGGGTGCGTCACACCTCCACCCTTTAAAAACGAAAGTTATAACAGAACTTTCGTGACAAAATAGTACATAATCAATAGTAAATGTGGTTATTGAGGAATAAAAGTTCCAGACTTATGAAAATTTTGATGCTAAAGCCTTTTGTGCGTGCATTCGTTAAACTCTTTGTGATATCAATATCTTGGTTTAGAATACACTCAATATTTTGTTTAATTAGAACATTCCTTTTGAGAATGTTAGTATCCAAATAATCAAATACATGAACTATGTACTCACTGAGTGATTGAGTAAAATATACTTTAACATCCAAATGAGGGTTTTTGTTTTGAATTTGAGAATCCTCAAAAACCACCAACAACGACAAGTAAAAATACCATTGTATGAAAAATGCAATACAGTTGTACATCATGCTCATTCATTTTTGTCACACAATTTTTTTTTTTAACTCACTAATTAAAAACACAACCAATATAAGATTGGTTAAAACCTGAACCTATATACTTTGTGAGGAAAGTATCAGCAAAAATCAATGCCATGAAAACGCAACCCCAATTACTTATTTTGGGTACAATTTCTTTGTGTTTTGTTTAATTTTTGCATCCAAAAAGCTTACAAGCCCCCAGTGACAAAGACTGAGCATAAATGTGCATGTATATCTTGATACAAAATAACAAACAGTTTGCAAAAATAAGATCGATGATGGAAGTTAAAGTTCACTTTGGGTTCATTTTGATGAGGTATCAGTTCGCACTTCAGTTAGTGTTCAGTTTGTGATTGTTCAACTTCCAGTTTCCAAGATCAGTTCAAATTGAAGTATATCTGTCAAAGTTCCGATTCATCATTATCAATGTCAAGATCCAGTACATTCGTTAGATTCAAATTCACCGTTATTCAGTTTAGGTTCAAATACAATATTACTCAGCAAATCCACGAGACAAGGTATCTGCGATCACATTGTCCTTTCCGGGTATGTGTTCAATGGTAAGATTGTATTCCTGAAGCATCAAGGACCACCTCATCAGCCTAGCGTTCTTGTTCTTCATTCTGTTGAGGAAGGTCAAGGGATTGTGGTCTGTTCTGACCACCAATGGATTGTTCGATATGTAAACATCAAAGTGTTGAATGCCAAGAATCAGTGCGAGCGTCTCCTTCTCAATAGTGCTATACCTAGCTTGATGGCTATTTAGTTTTTTTGACATGTAGCACACTGGTCGCTCTATCCCATCACGATCTTTTTGAAGAAGAACCCCTCCGACTCCAAGACCGCTAGCATCAACTTCCAGCACGAACGTCTTGCTGAAGTCCGGTGCTGCCAAAACAGGCTCACTAGCAAGAGTTGCCTTCAGGCGTTCAAAAGCGATCTGGCATGACGGTGTCCAAGTATATGGCACATCCTTCTTCAGCAGGTTCGTCAGAGGTGCAGAAACAGAAGCAAAGTTCTTGCAGAATTTCCGATAGAATCCGGACATCCCCAGAAAGCGACGTAGAGCCCGCTTATCCTCTGGAATCGGGAAGTCCACAATGGCTCCTACCTTCGCACTGATCGGGCGTACAGTCCCAAGCCCAACAATGTGGCCCAGGAATACCACCTGTGCACGTACAAAGTCCGACTTCTTGAGATTCACGGTCAAGTTTGCCTCGGAGAGGCGATTGAAGAGGGACTTCAGGAGATGAAGATGTTCTGCCCAGGTCTCGCTGTATATCACAATGTCATCAAGGTATGCCTGACATCCTTCAAGACCAGCAATCACTGCATTCATCAACCGTTGGAAAGTGGCAGGGCTGTTCTTCATTCCGAACGGCATGACTTTATATTGGTAGAGACCATCTGGTGTAACGAAAGCGGACAGCTCTCGTGCCCTTGGTGACAGGGGCACTTGCCAGTATCCTTTTAAGAGATCTAGTTTCGACACAAACTTAGCACTCCCTATCTTGTCAATCAGGTCGTCAATGCGAGGTATGGGGTACGAGTCTGATTTGGACTTGGAATTCAACAACCTATAGTCTGTACAGAACCTATAACTACCATCCTTCTTTGGTACTAAGACACAAGGAGAACTCCACTGACTACTACTTGGCTCAATAATGTCATTGACAATCATGTAGTTAACTTCCTTCCTGAGAATTTCCAACTTTGACGGATTCAACCTATACGGATGTTGCTTAATTGGGGTACACTCCCCGACATCAACATCATGTTCTACGAGAGTGGTTCTACTGGGAACATCACCAAACAAATGACTGTATTCGGAAATCAACTCCTGCAACGACTCTCTCTCACTCACTGGAAGATAATTCAACCTTTCACCAAGATTCTCCAGAACTTCTGAATTCTCAAGCTTAACTTCAGGCAAGGAAAGACCAACTTCCTGTTGTACGTCAACAGTATCACTCCTACCACAAGCAACACCAACACTCGCAACCGACTTCGCTTTGCAATCCTCACTGCTCTCTACATACTCTTTCAACATGTTAATGTGACAAAGACGTTTCTGTTTCCTCTTATCCGGAGTGCGAATTACATAGTTCACCTCACTCACTTTCTCCTCCACAACGTATGGACCAGAGTACCGAGCCTGCAAACAATTACCTGGAATTGGCAAGAGCACTAACACCTTAGAACCGGGATCAAAGCTTCTCTCCCTAGCTTTGCGATCAAACACTTTCTTCATGTCTGCCTGAGCAGTCTTCATGTGCTGCATAGCAAGTTCTCTTGAATAAGACAACCTTTTTTGGAACCGAGATACATAATCCAGTAATCCACACCTCTCATCCGATTCAAGCATCTTCTCTTTCAACACCAATAAAGGCCCACGAACAGTATGGCCAAATACCAAGTCAAATGGACTAAATCCTAATGAGTCTTGCACAGACTCCCGAACTGCAAACAAGAGTAAGGGTAGTCCCTCGTCCCACTCTTTCTCACACTGAAAACAATAAGTTCTCATCATGTTCTTCAAGGTTTGATGAAACCTTTCCAATGCCCCTTGGCTCTCAGGATGATAGGCACTCGAATTCACGCATCGAATTCCCAACTGCGACATCACTTGTCTGAACAACTTGGAAGTGAAATTAGAGCCTTGATCACTCTGAATAATCCTTGGTAATCCTACCAACGAAAAGAACTTCACCAGTGCTTTGCAAACATTCTGAGCCGTTATTCTACGAAGTGGCACTGCCTCGGGAAATCTGGTTGCTGCACACATCATAGTCAAGAGATACTCATGTCCAGCCTTAGTCTTAGGCAGTGGACCAACACAATCAACAATAATTGTTGAAAATGGCTCATCAAATGCCGGGATGGGCCGTAATGGTGCCGGCGGAATCTTCTGGTTGGGTTTGCCAACAACTTGGCAGGCATGACATGCCCTACAAAATTCACTAACATCACTCCGCAGCCCTGGCCAAAAGAAATGTTTCAGAATTCTGTTAACAGTCTTATTGACACCAAGGTGTCCACCAAGACCAGTTTCATGTGAAACTTTCAAAATCTGCCTACGAAAGACCTTAGGCACCACAACCTGATGGATAACCCTCCAATCTTCATCAAGACTTGCATCTGGAGGTCTCCATCTCCTCATGAGAATATCATCCTTCATGTAAAAGCATGTGCTTTCATTAACAGTTTCCTCCTCAGACAGAGCACTATTGATACTTCCAACCAACTCAGGATCTTTGCCTTGAGCATCGATCAAAGACAACCTATTAAGTCCTACATCAGATTCACCATCGTGATTAACTCCACTACTATCTTCAGCAGATTTGCTATTATCTACCTGACAGAACACACTGTTATCATCCAAATGACCAAGAAAACTATCCCCCAAATTAACAGTATCCGGACTAGTCTCTTTCAAACCCTGCTCTGAATTTTTCCTTTCCTGTTTTGCCTTAGCAGCCATAGACCTAGTCAATACACAGGAGGAAAACACGTCTGGCATCTCTTTTACCAAACTTTCAGTTTCCTCATCAGACACAGGAATGTTTGATTTAACTGGATGTGGCAAAACCTTATCACCCGCAAGATCATTACCTAACAGCAACGATACGCCTTCTACCGGTAAGGCAGGAGAAACTCCAACATCCACATGACCTGACACAATAGCAGACTTCAAATTCACACTATGTAAAGGCACCTGTATTACACCACCTACACCTCTTACAAACACATCCGAATGAACAGCCGAGTCCTCAGAAAAAGGCAAAACATTAGCTAAGAGAAGAGTCTGGGTGGCCCCAGTATCCCGAAGAATACGGATGGGAACCTCCTCACTACTACCTGACAAACTTACAAAACCTTCAGTAACAAACGGTTTATACCCTACAGACACTGCTCTATTCTCCCTCTTGACACTAGCTAATGCATTAGGAACTACTTTCCTCTCACCAAAGCCCTCTTTCTCTCTCTTTTTCTTCAGTTTACTACACTCAGACATTCTATGTCCTTCTTGCTTACAGTAATAACAAGGACCAGGAACAGGTTTTTGCCTATTACCACTCTTGACAGTATTGTTACTACCTTGACTCTCATCTTGCCATGAATAATCTTTCTTACCAACAGACTGATTAACCTTCCCTTGAGGTTTACTCCTATCAACTACCTTATGTGTTAAGACATATTCATCCAAGAGTACTGCTGCCCTCTGAACGTTCACTACCTCACGCTCCTCTAAGTACTGCCTTAATTCATGTGAAACCGAACGTTTCAACTCCTCACTCAACATAAGCTCCTTCAAACTCTCAAAGCTATTAACACCAGTTGAGGACAACCATCGTTCAAAATGAACAACCTTCTTACGAACCAGGTCCACATAAGTGTCCCGTTCGCCCTTTTTAGTATTGCGAAATGCTTGCCTATGTGCCTCAGGCACTAACTCGTAAGCCCTCAAGACAGAAGACTTCAGTTGCTCGTAGCAACCCCCCTCTTCCACAGACAATGAGGCATAAACCTCCTGGGCCCTACCGATGAGCACACTCTGTACCAAAGTTGGCCAGACAGATCTCTCCCAGCCTAAATTGACAGCTACCTTCTCAAAATGCTGAAAGAACTCCTCTACCTTACTCTCATCAAACTTAGGAACTAACCTAACATACTTACAAGCATCAAACTTGACAGAGGAATCACCACTCCTCACATCCAATTCCTTAGATTTCAAATCTAGGCTCTTCATTTGTAGCTCAACCTCTTTTGTACGAAGTTCAATCTCCTTCAATTTCAACTGTGCTTCCAGAGTTTTTAGATTTAACTCAGAATCATGAGATCCATCAGAGGACGCAGAATCATCCCCCTCCTCCGCAGAATCAACACGAGCTGACCAAATGTCCGTTTGGACCAAAAACTGACGAATGCAGTCCTTAATCTCATCCTTTCTAAATGAAGGACGAACCGAAATGTCTAAAAGACGAGCAGCTTCCACTAACTCAGCCTTCGTCAACTGCCCCAACAGCTCCGGTGTGGGACCATCAACAAAACTTTGCACTCTATCCTCAGCCATTGAGAAAAACTATGCTCAGACCACAAAACAAAACAACCAGTCTATAATATATACCAAACTCCACTAAGGAGACAAAACCAGCACAACAGCTAGTAAACAAGACAGACTGATCCAAAACATGCAGTGAGCAAGCACAAAAATGCAAAGGAAACCTAGCAGCGAATAAAAATACCAGAAATCCACTGCGCCTTGAACGAAGGCTAAATCCGAGAAAAATTGAGCGTGACCCGTCGCCTACACGAGCCCAACGAAACGCTCCACACACAAAACGTGCATACACACACATGCACAGAAGATGCCCATAACTACACGCAGCGCGAGCGCATTATAATACATGTACTGTACTACGTAATAACCGGTATACGGAATACGAAAACTAACTACCTCGACATGAAAACTGGCTTGTTTTCCGACTCCTGGACAAGGTCCCAAATATGTTACGTGGCCAGGACCAACTCTACATCACAGCACACAACAACCTCAACTTCTCCAACTCCTAAGTCACCCCAAATCCTCACAATCGATGACACATCTTTTAAAGACAGGGAAGCCGTGTTTGTGTATTTGATCTCTAGCCGCGAACTCTTTATTACTGATAGTCTACATCCAGACTTGGGTGCGTCACAACTACATGTAGTTCTTTTTTACTTTCAAGTGATTTTTGATGGTTTTGTATTGTACAGTACATTTTTAAATCATGGTAAACACAAAAGTTCAATTCATTTCAATTCATTAAACCATTAAACCAATATAAATTATAAATCAATTGCAAAGCATATTTAAATATCTCACAAGTACATGTACAGTATGATGTAGACTACATGTAGTTCTTTTTTACATTCAAGTGATTTTTGATGGTTTTGTATTGTACAGTACATTTTTAAATCATGGTAAACACAAAAGTTCAATTCATTTCAATTCATTAAACCATTAAACCAATATAAAGTATAAATCAATTGCAAAGCATATTTAAATGGTTGGGACCAAATGAAGCTGAAGCTTGTGAAATATTGGCCCTTGCAAAAAAACAATAGGCCAATTTGGTGCCTGTTCACATTGAGGGAGAAGGTCACAGGAATGGGAGTATTTGAAAACTGCTTTTGACAAACTACATGTAAGTCATCGGAGTATGTACATTGTAGGAAGCACTATCCTGTTATTGTCTACTAGACCGTGCTTGGTACCGGATTGTCCCTATTGACAGTGGTTAAGATGATTAGCTGTTGAGGTTTATTCTAATGTACACTCAGTGATACATGTATGTATACATGACCTACTTTGGTTTATATCATTGAAGTAAAAAAAAAAATCCTGAATACAAAAGAGCATTAATTTTTTCACCCCCATTGGTGCATTTCTTACTGTATATTCTTTTCTTGTTAATATGGAGAATTTCAGTATATAATTAGGAGTGGGCTATACATGGGTCAAAAATACTTTTTTTGGATTTTCAATATGGGAACATTTTTTATTTATTCCTTGTAATGTATCTCAACATGAAATGACAATATTTTTTGTCTTGGGTCCGAGAAAAAAGTGTGCCGGGCCAAAATCCAAAATGGCCGCCAAAACCACTCAAAATCACAGTTTTGGCCACAACTTCTTTATTTGGTGGTCTTTTTCTTTGGTTTTGGTGTCTATTCATATGTATTTGGGGGCAGCCAATTTGTTTTTCCTATAATTAGTACTTTTCAACCATTATTTGTAGAGTTAAAAGGTAATTATACCTAAATTTTTCAATTTTTATAGCCTTTTTTCAGCCAAAAAGTAGATTTTATCGTCCTGGGATTCTTGAATATTAGATGGTACGAGGTCAACATTAGTAAGCAGCTTCATAGAGCTATATCGCTTTATTCCTCTACTATGAGTTTTACGGATATTTGTGAAATATATCATATTAAATTAAAACAAATGTTAATTATCCATAGGGGCTATACAGTATTAATGTACTGTACATACTGCACTGCATAAATGCATTGACCACCATGACAAGGCATGTACATGTATAAACTATAGTGTTAAACATGTAGAAATGAGCTCTTAGGTTTAGAATTAGATGCCTCAGAAATTGAAGATATGTTTTGTCTCAGAAACTGAGGACATGTTTTGTCAAATATGCTAATTCAGGGGGCGGAGAAAGGTAATTAACCAAACATCATGGCATTTACACTGTAGATATTCTGGGCACCGTTGCATAAAAATTTACCATTATGTTAACTTAATGGTAACTTTACATGGAATCCTTGGTTCTGATTGGCTGTTGATCAACGTTACCATGATAGTTACCTGACCCCATTAACATAGGCCAGTTAGACACAACCAGGTAAAAAAAGCCTCCAAATGAAGAAGATATGGCTACATGTACACATGTGATGTACGTATATGATATGTGATATTTTTATGTGCAATTTACGTTGCTGGTTTCATCATGTACATCAGCTGACAAGCAATCAAATTCACAATTTAATTTTAAACCTTAGGAGCCTATTTCTATGACACTATAGTTTATATACAGGCCTTGTCATACATGTATGTCCTGGTGGTCAATGCATGGATATATGCAGTGTAGTATGTACAGTAACAGTACATTGTATACTGTATTGCCCCTATGGATAATATTTTTTATTGAATAAGATATATTTCACAAATATCCGTAAAACCCACAGTAGAGGAATAAAAGCAATATAGCTCTTTGAAGCTGCTTGCTATTGTTGACCTCTTACCATCTAATATCCAAGAACTCCAAGATGATAAAACCTACATTTGGCTGAAAAAAGGCTATAAAGATTGGAAAATTTTGGTATAATTACCTTTTAACTCTACAAATAATGGTTTAAAGTGCTAATTATAGGAAAAACAGATTGCCTGCCCCCTAAAACATATGAATAGACACCAAAACCAGAGAAAAAGACCACCAAATAAAGAAGTTGTGGCCAAAACTGTGATTTGGGGGGGGGGTTTTGGCGGCCATTTTGGATTTTGGCCCGGCACACTTTTTTCTCGGACCCGAGACAAAAAATATTGTCATTTCATGTTGAGATAAGGTAAAAGGAACACAAAAAAACTGTTCCCACAGTAAAACCAAAAATCACCCATTTATAGCCCACTACTAATATAATCAGTAGACAAATGTATACATGCACAAATGTCATAGGTCTATCATACATGTACCGGTATGTCTTTTTTATTTTGAATTTGGTGACTGTTCACATGGAGGGAGAGGGTCGTGTGGATGGGATAAATAACAAAATTCATCTAATAGGGAATATTAAAGAAGCATACATACATGTATGGTGAAGACAAAAAGAAAAAGATTGATAAAGCTACAATTTTATGTACATGTACATGAAAATTGAATTTTGAAATAGGTCGACATGTTATAGTGTTAGTATGCAATGATGTGTTTAATTGATTGATACAGTCTCATTCTTGAATGTAGATTGTGTACAAAATTACAAAATATAAGTTCTAAGATTTTCTTCAATATAGAAATTATATAAAAAGATGTTAGTCATGCATAGTGCTTTGTGATTAACTCATACAGGAATTACAATGAGCTTGTGTGGTTTGTATTTATAAGTGCATGTATTTGGGAAGAAGATTTCCCCATTGACACTGTTCAGTGCACAATAATACCGAGTCAGGCCTACAGGTACATATATCCTGCTTGGTCATCGTACAAAAATGTAGCAAGCAAACACATTGCCCCTTTCATACTAAAGGGAATCACTTGTTTTGGGAAAAGGGAAGACAATAATTGTTAGTTTCCAAAGTGATTTCAATACATATTTGGGAATGTACCGGTACCCTGTTCGGTTATTTTGCAAAGATACAGAGAGCACAGAACACATTGCCTCTTTCACATTGAATTTAATTGATAATTATTAAAATAATATGCTATTTACATGTAGAATACATACATCCTCCTTTACTAGAAAAAAAAATGTACAAAAATGTAGACTATTCCTGCTTTTAGGGTTTTAGAAAGGGTTTACAGGACACATGTAGGCATTTATAAGAGCTTTTAGTTATTTTTTAAAAATCAAACAATCAAAACAAATATTAAAACACATTTTAAGATATTTTATCTCTATTAAATCTGATATGGTACTTGAAATATATTTAATGTAAAATAAAAGAAATTGTACATGGCCTAAATTGCATAATAAAACATTGATTGAGTATAATTGTAATGAAATTTGGAATATTAACATTGAATTTTTGGTGGATTTCATGAAACTAAGCAAGAAAAGGCTTTGATACTTGGTAACTACCATGTACAACGTTAAGGAACCTACACTACACTGTGCATATATGTTCTCCAGTATTGATAATGACAAGTAGTTATTATATTTGATGCTATTTGATAAAATGGTCACTATAATGTTGTACTTTTGTGTGGATGAAACCTGTCACGACAGATCGTCACTCTCCTTATCACCTTCGATGTCTCGTCTCGCTCAGATTTAATTACGCTGAGCAGCTTTTGGTTGCCATGGTGCAGCTATATCAACATATTGAATCCCGGTGAACTTGTCCCTTTCTCCCGTTTCTGTTCCCTCATCAATTCCGCTGACCATCTTCGGTCCATGCTCAGTCTTGACGTGTTATTTTCTCAAGGCTCAAACCGCATCTCCTTCCCTCTTTATCTCCTTGTAGATGCCTTTATCGCTCATTCAATCTTATTCTCCCGGCTAGAAGCGTCTTTCTGACCTTGTTTGTACTTACTTTGCTTGACAGATGGATCCCCATTGGGTCTGTTAAATGAACGAAAGCCCATACTGCCGTCCATATGCATAGAAACGAGTGCAATGAACCTTAAAAAAAGCTGCTTTCTTTGCAGAAGTGCCTGTATTTTGGCTTTGATGCTTGCCATTTAACTTTTTTTCTTTCAGTCTTGCCATTTAACATTGGATATCTACATGTGTGCTAATAATAAATTCAGAGTTGGTTTTCCACAGCATCACTGCCTCATTAATTCCACCCAAAGAAAAGAAGCATAACAATTACATGTAACACCGATAACGTTGTCCAGGGGGCGTTTCATGAAAGGACTTGTCGGACGTTTTATCCGACAAGTCCTATTTTATCGGACATTTACCATAGGAAAAGTGCCTCTCAGCCAATCAAAATCATGGAAAGATGTCAGATCTAACAACTTGTCGGATGAAAATATTGATGAAACGCTCCCCAGGATGTACATGTACATTGTAAAATCTGTCTTGTGGAAATACATGTACATGTATAAAGTGAAACTTGAAATTTGTATTTTTCTTTGACTTCTTATTTCTATAAATTTGTCAGCACATTGATGCTCCAGTGTTTAAATTTTCTATATTGATGTTGGGATTAAATTTGCCTTCGCTGATCTACAGTATTGGCTGTGAAATAATAATTGGCTTTATACAACACTTTGTCAATCTACATGTATGACTGTTCAAAGTGCTTCACAATTATTATTACCACATCACTGGATTCATAGCTTTTTAGTAGCTTGTAATAATAGGCATGAACACTTGCTATACCAACCACAGTGGTGGTTGTTTCCTACCGGTACCCAATTAGCACCTGGGTCGAGAGTGGCAAAGTGTGGATTGATGCCTTGCCAAAGGACGCCAGGCCATGAACACATGACCCTCTGATTACAAAGCAAGAGTCAGAACACTACACCATGGTGGTTATGAATTATGAAGCAAAGACGAAGAAGGCACACAAAAGGGTTTCGACTTTTTTTCGAATTTATTCTATCTAAAACATTTTTTTCTTTCTTTTTCTATATGCTACAGGATGATCATGACTACTACACGTCAAATTTTTATTCTGATGGTCAAGAATATTTTCAGAATCTCGAAAGGGGTAGTCCATACACTGTAGTAGACCATGATGCTCTATCTGATAGCCATCTTACAGCAGGGGTAAGTTTTTAGTCTTTTCATCAATATCAACATCATTAATATACAATTGATCTTTCTAGATCCCCTTTCACAATGGGTGGTGCGACTGCTTACAGCCGTTGCGATTGTGTGCAACATATATTGTGACCAAATGATAGCAAACGATCGTACGAGCAATTGTGAAAAAGCCCCTTTTGAAAGGGAAAAGGTGGAGGAAATGAGTGAGGAGAGTGAGAGGAGGAGGAAGAAGAATTATGAAGCAAATATGAAGAAGAATGCACAAAAAAGATATTAAGAAAGAAAGGATGCAAGAAATAAAGAAGTTTGAAGACATAAAACAGATGAGAAAGGAAAAAAAAGAAGTGGACAAAGAGGAAGAAGGAGGAAGGGGAAAAAAGCTGAAGGAGGGAAAAGAAATGCAAGGAGGTAGAAGAATGCCTTGTGCCACTCAACCTATTTACGGTAGGAGAAGAAGAAGAAATAGAAGAAGAAGAAAAAGAAGGAGAGGAAGGAAGGAAGGAAAGAAAGAAAGAAAGTAAGAAAGGAAGGAAGGAAGGAAGGAAAGAAAGAAAGAAAGATAGAAAGAAAGAAAGAAAGAAAGAGGAAAGAGAGATATGATAATGAAGAAAATGGAGAGAAATATGGATAAGAAGAAGAGGGGGAGAGGGGGCTCTATGTACAATAATGGGTCTTGCGAGAAATCTATATTCAATTAATTACCAAATTGATCTTGGTTGTAAAATCAGTTCTTGCATTCAATCTCTAAATTTTCACTGACATTTCATCATTCAAACAACATTATTGATGACTTTTCTAATGTTTTGTTTAATATTCAGGAGGTTCGGTTGCCTTTTCAGTTTCCGTTTTATGGCCACAACATCACTAAAATTTATATCGCAACAGGGGGTAAGTACACAATTTTTGAAGTCATCAGTGAAATTGAATGGATGTCTAGTTGATGGAGAATAAACTATGTAAAGGAAGAGAGAAAGAGAGTGCGTGATTGTTAGAGGGTTTGCACGACAGTGAGAGAGAGATTTTCAAATTTTGACAAATGATTGTTGAAAGAGGGGGAAGTAAAGGTGAAGGAAAGATGGATCTTTCTTCAACTTTGTTCAATTCTTGTTGTATCTGAAAATGTGATGTTTCTGGTGATGATGATGGTGTTGTTATTTGTAATGGTAATGATGACAAATCATGATTTAATTATAACAGGGTTCTTATCATGATGATTAAATGATATTGACAAAATGATCTATTATAATACTGATGATAATCACTTTGCACCTACATGATGTAATGTTACACTCTAAATTCCAAGGATAAGGGTTAACTTAAAGATTTTATATTCAAATCTTTTAGATATATATTTAAATCAACAAGGTTTAAATCTAAATCTAATATATGGCTTGTCACTATTCACAGCCTATGTGGATTTATTTTAAATCCTTGGAATTTAGAGTGCAGCGGGAGTTCTTCTGTCCTCCCCCAGTGTTAAAATTTGTCATAATTAACTGTAGATTTGATTCCACTTTATCCCCTGCCTTTTTTACAGAATAAACCTATGGCAGCCTTTAGGCAAATAATAATAATAATAATCATAGGAATAATTTCTTGTTAATAGTGATTATTAGATAATGATTATGGTTTACAATGTTGGATAGTAAAAATGATGATCTTTACTACATGTGATGTAATAGTTTATCTCTCCTATGAAATTCATGTTAAAACTTAGGAAAGCAGGAAATAATTTGAAAGTAATCAACAACAAAAAAGAAAGGAGGAAAGAAAGAAAGAAAGAAAGAAAGAAGGAGGGGGACGGAGGGAGAGAGAAAGAATAACTCAGTATGAAATATTTCAGAAAATAATGTGCCCCAGGATGCTTTCTTTGTAGACTTAATGAGAAACTTTGAGACCGGGGCTACTGCTTGTTTAGGATCTGATATTATTTTCATTTTCGATAATGATCACGCTCACTGGATAATATTTCTCATCCCCCTGAAGCCAAATTTTATCTTCTTGTCAGTTGCAGTCAACATCATCCAATGTTTCAACGAGATTAAATCGGAGTTGTTCTCTCCATTCCCTCAATATTTCAAGAACTCAGAGAAATCTTGAAATACGAGATGACATAAAAGCCTATAAATTTGCTCTGTACAGAGGCAAAAGTCACGAGATACTTTCTCGGATGTCATCCGTGCAGGCACCACTCACGACTGCTATTAATGTGTGTAGGAAAAAAAATTCTGTCGAAGTGGGCGAGGTATGTCTGTATGGTTCGCTGGAGAGCATTCTCCTTGCTTGGGCTTTAGATTGCATTATCGTCATTTTCGCAGTTGTCTGCTGCTTTTCCGCTTTCTCTTTTATTTTCTTAAATGATTTTACTGGCCATTGATTTGGTTGTGGCAAATTTCATGATTCAGTTGTTTACAATGGCCCTGGACAGCAATGACAGGTTTTTCAGGCAGATCTTGAATTCACATTGTCAAGGCATTTTCTGCAAATTGTAGCTGAATGTAATACATGTATGTATTTTGTTAAGATCTGCAAAGCAATATAACTCACAGATTTTTATCTTGTGTTTTTCTTCAAAATGGTGCATTTATTCATACATACAGTAAATGTTTACAGACTTTTTTTCTTTTAAAAAGACCAAGATGAATAATAAAAGGAGAATGTACATAAACATTATATGAAAACATAAGAAAAGGTGATAAATGCAACAGATAGAAATGTACAAAGAGAAGGGAAATAAAAAGAAAGAGAAAGAAGCAGGGGAGGGGAGGTCGAGACAGAGAGAAAAGGAATGCAGAAAGGATAATCATTTCGTTTCAGAAAAAATGAATTATCCCCAAATCAAAACAATTTTTCTAAGAAAACATTATTAGTGACGCTTTGTTCGTAGTGCATGGAAAATTATCTTAAAATTGAAAAAAATTGATTGATACACCTGTATAAACTTCTTGATTTTTGTCTTAACATCACAACTAAGCATGTGAGTGTTATCCTTTTCTGTTAGTGTTACTTTAATACCATGTATCTCCCACGATAATCCAATTGAAATTTTGATGAATGACTATGCTATATGAGAATTCAATTGGAATGCTTGGATTTCCTCCGAGCACAAATATAATTAGTTTGAGAAATATACATGAAGCTGAATTACAAATGATTGATTAGTATGCCATCCTCACTACTCTTTAATATATCTTGGTAAAAATGTTACCATAATGAAAAAAAATGAAATATGGTGTTAAATTAGGGCATAAATCTTTGAATATGGGTTTAAATGAAACCAGTGACTCCCTTCATGTTACTTCGGTGAACTGGAACTTGATTTTTTTTTAAATAAGAAATAAAAAAGATCCAAGAAAAAATATATGTAGTTCAAAGAGGATGATTATGAACATGAGTATGAAATTTTAGGTGTTACTACATGCACCTAAAGTAAGTAGAGCCAGGTACATGTACAGTTGATGTGATGCACTCACAAATTTGGACCGATTTTATGCACTCACAAATTTGGACTGATTTTTAATGAATGAGGTTGTAGGATGCTTTAGGGAATGTTCTGGCTCTGCTTCATTTAGGCTGTTACAAGGGTTACCCTAGGCAAGCTGAAACATCTCTATTTTTATAACCTACCCCTTTTATTATACTGTCAAATCATTTATTCTTAAGATAAGTTACACCCATTGTAAATATGTTACTTACTATGTAAAGGGGCCCCGTTAACAAGCTGTGCTTCACTGGGGTCCCAAACCTATCATTCTGAGTTCTATGATGTTGTATTCTGTACTATTGTTTGTGTTTGATATGGTTTGAAATAAATACTATACTAAAAAAAAAAAAATCATTAATTTATACATGTGAACAGGGAAATGAACTGCATATTGGCAGTTCAATTTTTGAATAGTAATCAGAAAACAAAAGGTTAGCATGACATGTAGCCTGGATAGAACGTGGATTATGATAGATAATAGCTATTCATAATAATGCCTATAACCCCCTTTCAAAGGTCACCATTACCATAGAAACACTCTTGACTTCAACATCAGCCGAACAGTTTATGCAACATAGATTCCTATTTTGGAAATTGTAATAAAAACAAACGTTCGTCGCCATGCTTTATGAGTTAATGGGATATAGTTCTAACCAATTTTCCAAATGGTTTGCCGCCATGGAATTGTAAATTTCGAGCCTTGCCCCTAGCTGTCTCTGCTCATAATAGATCAAGTTTCGGGTCAAGAAGTGCCGCAAGCCACGGAGGCGCTGGTTCGGTGAACATCGCGTTCTTGCTCTAAACGAAGAATTCCAATTAATCATTCAGGGAGCATTTCTTCAATAGGCGTTCTTGAAGAGAAATTATATAAGGATGATGCATCTGACTGCTAAAATATTAATGAGTTTTAACTTTTTATGCAAGGTTTATATGGAATAAGAACAGAATTCAATCTTTGAAAATAAGATCCCACTGCAAAATACAATTTTTCCTTTTTGTATGATTTCTCATTCTCAAATCCATGATAAGAAATTATATAATATACCGGGGCTTTGGAATGTTTTTGAATCCATGGGGAGGGGTTGACCATCCCAAAAAATCATCACAGTCAGATGGTAGTTTGTTTTGTTGGTTTTGTACATGTATGGTTTTGGCGAAAAATGGGAAGGGGAGCTTCCCTCCCCCCCCCCCCCTTCCCCTGGTTCCACGGTCCTTGATAACATCTCTAGATATGAACATGAAATTAAATAATTACATGTAGTCTGTTTACACTTGGGAAGGTGACTTTCACACAGTTTAACTTTGTATTTGATTGCAAAAAGTCGCATTTAGGGACACAGTACCAATGTAGTGAGTTTAATTACTGGTATTATCTATTTCTGTTTAAAATATATACCATGAATTCAATCTGGGCCCGTCTTACAGAGTTACGATTGATCCGTTTAATCATAACTCTATGGAAATTCATCAGTGTCATAATTTTTTTCTACGAAAAACTTGCACAATGTCCTCTGTATGCAAAGAAAGGCGCAGAGAATTTCAAGAAAATAATAATTATGCATAAATTTACATCATACCGTAGCTAAAAAATGTTTTGAACAAACATGCATGATAGATGTTGATGTTGCTGGCCGTCCATAGTTACGATTGATCGGATCAATTGTAACTCTTTGTAAGACGGGACCCTGACTTTGATTTCTTGAAGTAAAATGCAGGGAATTGTTCAAAGTGTCATTACATGTAGTTGTGCTAGTACAAAAGCTGAATTTAAAGCTGAATACATGTAGCTTATTGTGCTACAGTGTTGCTGCAGTTTGACTGATAGTAGAGATTTCAAAATCAGCATAATTTTAATCCCTGATGAATTTCCACCATCCTCATTCCAATCAGTGGTGTATAAATCCTATCTCTTATTTAGCTCAGAAATGGCAGAGTTGAATATACTGTACATGCATAAAATTACAAATTTATTTCAGACATACATGTACATAAGCCAAGCAAAGCGCAAAATAAAGGTTTGTGCACGATTGCCTCTGGTAAACTCCATGGTTATAGAGTCAAATTTAATATAGCTTATCTTTTTCTGCAGGCTTTATGTTACTGTCACTTTTAATACATTATACATGTACATGTATGATGTTTTTTATTTACTTTTATTTTTTTACTTGACAAGAAAATGAAGAAACTGACTGCAATGTCATTGTCAAAGCGACGCTGTTTTTATAAAAATCTAAAAAAAATTGTTTTACGTACATGTATATGTATCAGCAGCATATACAGTAGTTGTTGGAATGCATGCATTCAATTTTATAAATGAGTTTTATGTAAAAATTTTGCATAGCTTGCTAGAGAAACCGTAATATACATTTTAACATGTATTCGTAAAGCGAAGTCAAATGTTAATATCGGTACCTTTTCTGGTTTTCAGTGAATGTTGGTTTGAGTTAGAGGATACGATGGCATTTGATGAGATTTACAAGGATTTGATAGATCTGTCTTTAAAGAGACCAGCCAAAGACAGGAGTGGATTTAAAAAATATATATATCTGTAATTCACATGGTTGGTTTCCTCTTGCTTTCCAATTCAAGAGAATGGCAGCCTGTTTAATTGTACTCTAAACCCTTTTATCGAGATTTAAAATCTCCATCTTCTTCGCCTTGGCATCGGCTTCTTCCTCTTTCATCTTCAGCTTCTCATTATTTTGTTCACTCCCTCTTCCATTCTTTTTTTCTCGCATTCTTGCTCTCCTTTCTCCTTCTCTTCCCTTTTCTCTTTTTCTCCCTTTGATCCTATATTTCTCCCCTCTTATTTCTCTTTTCCCTCCCCATTCTCCTCTCCTTCTTTTCTTCTCCTTTTCCTCCTCTTGTTCTGCCCATCTTTTTTCTCCTGTCCATCCTCCTCTCCTTTAATTTCTTCTTCACCCTTTCCGACTCTTTCTCTTCCTGATTCTTCTCTCATCCTTTTCTTTTCCACCTCTTCTCTTTTTCTCCACCCCATTCTCATCCTCAACTTCTTCCTTTCTATTTCTCCTCCCCATTCTCCTCTTTTGTCTTTCTTTTGCTCCTCCACTTCTCCCCCTACTTTTGTCTCTTCTCCCTTTTCCCTCCTTCTTTTCTTCCAGTCCTTCTTCTCCTCTTCTTTCTTTTTCTTCACCCCATTCTCTCCTCCTTTTCCTCCATCTTCTTCTTTCTTTTCTTTCTATTTCTCCTCCATATTCTCTCTTTTACTTTTCCTTAATTTAATGAAATATAAAACAATGATTCATTTTCATCAGAATAACAAAATTTCATTTTAAAGCAAATAAAAAATCTTATTTTATAGCAAAAATACATTCCTAATCCTATAAAGAAAGTTACAACTATTCTTTGTTTGCATGTAATAGGCATATCGTAATAGGAAAATCTTTGCTTAATTTTTGTTTCAAATATATATTGATCTACAGATTTCATCTACCGGTATCCACATACATGTACATGTACATATGCTTCAGATACAGGCATGCGTTGGACCCATCTTACCTTCTTGAAATGGAATGGCATATAATACTTGATTTCTCAAATGTCCTTTCTTGATCCTTTCCTCTTGTAACACTCGCTACCTCAACAGATCTCGAAATTTTCCTCTCAATTACGGAAATCTCTCGAGGATTTAGAGAGAGATCCGCTTGAAGCTACAGAGGCTTGCCAATATCATCTCGTCCTTCACCAGGGACTGCATACGATCTATGACATTTCTTAATTGCCAATGAAGCAGATGAAAGAAGAGATGTGCAGATAAAATTCAGCTAATCTAAATTCAAAGTAATGGAGATATGCGCCATCATTTTCATCGTTCTTAGAAGGGGAAAGGTGACAAATCTAAGTCTAAATTTAGCTAATTAAAAGCAAAGGATTTTATAGCTCAATTAGAAAGAGAATGAAAAAGAAAGAGGGGGCAGACAGATGGACCAAAAGGGAAGGAGAGGGATAATGTCTTTAATAGGGAAAAGGGAATTATTTTTCGAGTTTTCAGAATATCTTAGAAATTGTTATCTTCAGTTTATTAACTGAAAATCCTGACACAATATGAGCATTACGTTATTAACATGATTAAAGATATCAAATATTTGAAGGAAAAATAAGTAATTTTAATACTCAGTGTGATACAGAGATGCATCTACATGTAGCTCTTGTCTGATGTGTACTTTTAGGGTGTTTTCGTGTTAATTTTGAGTCAAGAAGTTTTTGTTTTTAAAGCTTTAATCATGAAAAAATAGAATGGTTCCTAATGCATTCAATGCTGGAGACTGAGAGTGTTCACAGATGTTTTTTTTTCAGGAATTCTCATCAATTTTTAAACTTTTTTTATTGGGCAGTATGCCAAAATAAAATTAGCCAATTTGAGTGAGATCTCTGGATGTAGGATGACAGAATTACTCTTCAAAATATTTTTTCAGCATTTTAGGTTGCCATTCTCAATCATTATTAATTGAAACTGCATATTATTACAGTTAGTTAAAATAAATATTGGGTACTATTGAATAAAAATTACTGCTATGGTTCGCCATAAAATGGTAATTTTCTTGGTATGCTTGATTTTGATTGGCTGTTAAGCCTACCATTGGATGGCAAAGCTATTACACACAGTAACTTTCACTCAACTGTGCCCTGTGGTAAGTGACTGAACCAAATTATAGATTTATATTTAATTCTTAAAGATTTATTTTTCGATCACAAATGATTCAATTCAAATCTTTTGATGTAAATCTAAGTCCAGGGTTCAAAAGTCTAACAAGACCAAAGTCATAAAGGGATTTTCCCTTGTTGATTATGAATTACAAAACCAACCACATTTTTTTACTTCTAAATGTCATTCCACTGGATGAAAATTTAGATTGAATACATCATCAGCATTATTTTTGCTTCTCTTTCATGTTAAATGTGGTGTTTGTTATAAAGTTCACCACGTCTCTACGTGACAAAAGCACACTTCTGTAAAATGATATTAAGTGACACATGCATGGCTCCCAGCTGAAAGCATGCCACCTTGTTGTTTGCTAGGAGCAGATAATGAGACGAAAAGAGCTTTTTTCTGTTTTACACAGAATTATGAAGGAGAGTGTTCAAGGGCATTGATGAAGGATCTGAATTGGGTATCTTTCTCTTTGACATACAGTACGATGCAAGATAATCGTTTTTCTTTGGGACATCGTCGATAAAAACAAGTTATATCTCTCCCGGTGCTTCACTAATGTGTTTGCCCTGAAAGGCTAGAGGACTACTGAGACACATGAAAGATTCATTCGCTCGATACCAATTCATCATTTTTTTTCCGCCGGTTGAGGCAGTTTTTCATGGAAAGACGATGTTTAGAGGTAGTGAGGGAACTTTGATGTCGGAATTAAGAGGTCATCTGAGGCTCACAGCTGCAGAAATTAAGTCAAGAAGGTTTGAAAGCAGATTCCAACAATGTACCCATGGTATCCTGGTTTTAACTTGAACTCCGTGTTTATTTGCATTGAATGCAGTATACACTTTTATGA
Organism: Lytechinus variegatus; assembly: GCF_018143015.1. Taxonomy (NCBI): domain Eukaryota; kingdom Metazoa; phylum Echinodermata; class Echinoidea; order Temnopleuroida; family Toxopneustidae; genus Lytechinus; species Lytechinus variegatus. The sequence continues at coordinate 15,254,902 of NC_054752.1, forward strand.
AGAAAAAAATCTAAGAAATATATTCGGTTACACTTCGTAATTCCGAAGGTTCTTTATTCCGAAGGTTCGTAATTCCGAAACACGTAAATTGCCTATACCTCGATGTTCGTTAATCCGAAAACAAAATAAGGTTCGTTGTTCCAAAGGTTCGATAATCCGAAAAAGAAATAAGGTTCGTTGTTCCAAAGGTTCGTTAATCCGAAAACGAAATAGGGTTCATTATTCTTAAGGTTCGTTAGTCTGAAAACGAAATAAGGTTCGTTAATCCGAAGGTTCGTAAGTCCGAAAACGAAATAAGGTTCGTTAATCCGAAAATTAAATAAGGTTCGTATTTCCGAAAATGAAATTCATTCACTTTGGTAACAAGAACGGTGCTGTTCTTGCAAGATAACAGGAATATGCCATGATAAACTAACGAAAGGTGATATATGTGTTTGTTGTGGCCAAAGCATGTATTGATTTAAGTGCACTTATATGCCAAAAAGGGCATTTTGGTGCAAACGGATATTTTCACCAATTTCACAAGGGCTTATGATATTATTACATAGTTACTTTATTTTATAATAATTATTGGCTATTAGGAATACCCTTTCAAAAAAACAGACAAAAAAATCAACTTTAAAGCTGCCGATCCGGGAAATTATGGGTGAAAAAAATTCGCCCCCCCCATTGGCGAAAGTTGGATCGGGGGGGGGATAGCAGGGGGCACTTGTGTACCCCTAAAGAAATAATAGGGAAATGCTATTTTTCCAAAATGGGAAATTTTTTTTTCAAAATAAATGCTTTATTTAAAGTATACATTTTAGATTAATTTTCAGGAGAAGCTCTTATTAAAAATGACATCCCCTCCAATACAAATCCTATTACCTGGAGGTTACTCGCAAACGACCAACACACTTAATCCCCTAGCTGCATCTTTAAACCATTTGCTTGGGCAGCATTTGTCAGATAAAATCGAAATTAAGCGTATGTTTGATCCGGGCGCCTATTCTTAAATCAATACATGCTTTGGCCACAACACACACATATCATCGTTCGTTAGTTTATCATTGCATAATATCCTATTATCTTGCAAGAACAGCACCGTTCTTGTTACCAAAATGAATTAATTTCATTTTGGGAAATACGAACCTTATTTAATTTTCGGATTAACGAACCTTATTTTGTTTTCAGATTTACGAACCTTCAGAATTACGAACCTCATTTCGTTTTCGGATTAACGAACCTTCGGAATTACGAACCTCATTTCGTTTTTGGAAATGAACCTTCGGAATTACGAACCTCATTTTGTTTTCGGATTAACGAACCTTCGGAATTACGAACCTTCGGAATAACAAAGCTTCGGAATTACGAAAGTATGCGATATATTCAACCTTCATTGTATTTTTGTTTGTAACTGCCCTGCTAGATAATCAGCGGCACTCGTGAACATGTATACTACTCAATTGTCCAAATCATTTCAAACAGATTACATGTCTACATGGCCCTACGATAGTTGTTTTTACAGGCTAATGGTTACCGCAGGGCAACCATAGTATAGTCAGGCTGGTTTGGTACCTGCCAGCCGAAAGAAACATGATTTTTTTTTTGGATGGTCTCAGTAGTGATTTTATTTAATAATCAAAATATCAATTGATTTTATGAATAAAGGGCTGGGAAGGAGGATGAGATTGAGAGGGGCAGGGGCAGAAGCAAACTGCATGGGGGCCCTGGTCAATTTTGCCCCCCCCCCAAAAAAAAAAATAAATAAATAAATAAAATGAAATAAAAGGTATAGGGGGCGTTGGAGGTGGCCAGAAAGGCATTTGGAGAGGGAAAGCAAGAGTCAGAGAGGGAGGGGCGATGAAAAGAGAGAGCTTGGGGAAGGGAAATTTATGTGTATTTTAAAAAGTGAGGTCCGCCCTATTGAATTGGGAGGGAATACAAGTAAAAGCAGGACCAATATATCGCTAAGCATGTGACGAGGCAAGTAGATGAGATATAGAGTGGAGAAAATTAATGGGTTGGAAACCACCGGAGACAAAATGTACAATATACTGCCCAACTTTTAGGCTTTTTACACAGGATTTTCTTAACCCCGGACTATCGCTAACCCCGTACTATCCTTAACCCCGTACTATTTATTTTCCTTTTCACACATGCCAAATTGTTTTTACTAACCCCGATAAGGAATGCTTGCTTTTTACACACGAAACTCGCTAACCCCGGACTATTGGTAGCTCATGAATATTCACAAGCGCACTGAGGGGTCATTCGGGTCATATCCAAAATCGCTGACTTCTGGCGCGCGCCTTTTTTTCATCGCCGTGATCGCTGTTCATGAATATTCATTATACTTACCTCTGATTGGACAACAGGGCCGGCTCTGTTGCGGGCATGAATGGGAGCGCTTAGCCCACTTTCGTTTTACACATGCGATCTTAACCCCGTACTATTGCTCTTAGCACCGCAATTGGTGGGATAACCCTGCTTTTTTGCAGGGCCAAATAATCCCGTACTATAGGTGGGGTTAGCCCACTTTGCAAAAACGCTGTGTAAAACGAAAGTGGGCTAAGCTTAACCCCGTACTATAGGTGGGGCTAAATTGCCATTTAGCCCCACCAATAGTACGGGGTTAAGGAAATTTTAGCCTGTCTAAAAAGGGTATTTGACAAAAGGAAGCTAGTGACACATCAGTTAAATGTGAGTTATTGTTGTTTCTAAAACACCCTTTGTAGTTTCTATGTTGCACGTTCAGGCAAAATTTTGGGAAGAAATGATCGTTCTATGGAAAGATATTGCAGAAAATATGCTCTTATATTGCATTGACACCTATAAAATGACGAACGTACATGTACATTGCTCGTTTGCAACAAATGATACTTGCTTCCTTTTGCCAAAGTACAAGTATGGCAGAATAGTGAGAAAGGGACCTATCATCATTTAAACAGAATGCTTAAGAATGGAGAGAGAAAAGGAGAGAGCTTGCAGACAGAATTGTAGAGAAAGGGAATTTTGAGAAATATGTAGAAATACCGTGAATAAAAATCAGTGAAGGTAGCAGGATCATACATGTACCAGCCTGTACATGTACATGACTTTTCTCTTGAAAATAGTTTCAAGATTAATTACAAAGACAATATATAAAAAATGTACAAAAATGAGGCGTAGCTTACATACATGTACAACAGTATGAAGAAAGAGCTAATTAAAGGCCAAGTCCATCCCAACAAAAAGTTGAAGAGTTAAAAACAAATCAAACAAAAATTATGCAGAATTTATCAAAATCATATGTAAAATAAAAAAAGTTATGACATTTTAAAATATCTCTTATTTTCACAAAACAGCTGAGGCTAATATGCACAAGTAATAGTGAGTTGACAATGTCACTTACTCATTATATCTTTTGTATGGTATGAACTGTACATTATTTCAAATTTTTCAGACTTTGACAATATTCATACTTAAAGTTTAATACAATAAAGGCTATTTTACATTTTAGGGAGGGATCAAAATGGTTTTACATCATTGGCATGCACATTTCAATATTGGATGTGCATTGTGCAGATGCAAAACTTCAGAATTTTCTTTTTAACATAAACATCTGATTTTGGTGAAATTGTCAGCTTTTTATTTTTGTCTTGCATGCAGAGAGTAGATACTAGCAAATTTGGAGGGATTTGAACAAACTATCCACCTCAAATTCATTCTGCCATCCAGTTTTATAAAATAATTAATGCACATTTATTAAAAAGAAAATGGTTCTGTAAAAAGTGACAAAACCACCTGTACATGTAGGCATCTTGGGGATTCATAATATAATGAGAATTCACTTGGTGCAACTGCTTCGTGCTTGTCGCACACCCTTGCGTGTGCTGTATTGCCACAACATATTCATAAAATTGCATTATTGGTAGGCCTAAACAATATCTTGGTAGCTCATTAATTTCATCTAGAATTCCACTATGTTTACACGAAGTGGGAGTTGCAACTTTCCTATTTGGGGATGTACAAAATATACCCCATGGGGGCAGATGTTTAATGTCGCAATAATTTAAAAGAATATCCTTGAGGCTATTTTATCAGGCATGTGCATGTATGATAAGGTTACATGGTAATAGGATGTAATTTACACTATATATGGAGAACAGACCTTGGGAATGTTTTTGAATTTCCATATTAAGCAAGACAATGAACTCAACCCAGTGTCTCTGACACAAATGCTAATCACCGGTGGGGAGGGGGGGGGGGGGTACTCAACCAAAAAAGTGGTAGGTATGTGCCACAGGCGAGACAAAAAGTCAGGGCCTTTGGAGTGGGCTTATTGTAAAAAGGAGGGTCCTCGGAACTACAAATGTTTTCAAAAAACAGAAATTTGAGTGTAAAAATGGGGGTCCCCTCTGCGGCACATACCCACCATGCATTACATACTGAGAACCATTTAAAAACAGTATTTCAATGTGAAATTCATGTCATGTATTGTTCATGTGGGGGTGCTGCTGGCATGCGGTGTCACAAAATTAAAAACCTTTGAATTCATAATCCTTTTCTTTTTCAATATTTTTCTGTAAATTATCTGCAAAGAAAGAACCATCTGGACATATAGTTTACTGTGCGAAATTTTTCCTAAAGGAAAATGGTCTGAATATGCAGCCTTACATGTAGGTCCCTGACGAGGATGTAGAAGGTCTCCTCATTTGAAACAACAATATTGGTAGTTTCTATGGTGCATATCATTCAGTAGTGAATATTCACAAGTTGTATTTGTTACTAACCTTGTCTCAAGACCCACTTATGGAGATCAAAGCTTCAATCAGAGTCTGTGCCTGTAGACTACTTGACATCAGAGTGAACTTCACTTCAAGCTTCGCAACTAATTCTTATCTGCTGATGAGTATAAAAGATTCCTGCCAATGACGCAAATTCATACTTTATATTCATTGGTTTTTGATGTAGCCTGATCATTTATGTACATGTACAGTTATGTAGTAATATTTTCATAATTAAGGTTTTTTTTCTTCATACTTTTCAATTCATGCAATATATTCATTGGTTTTTAGTGGAGCCATGTAATCATAATTTTTGTTGTTTGCATTGATATTTATACTTCTTATCATTGCTGCAAAGTTAAAACGTTCCTTGTTTCTCAAAATAAAAAAAAAATGCTCAAGACAGCTCAGAAATACTGCTTGATTTTAATAGGCCTTTATAAGAGGCAAACTTCTTTTTCCTAGAAAGAGTTCTCTCACGATGGAGGAGATTGTCTTGGGGGGGAGGGGGGGGGGCACTCAAATTATATTTTGATGGGGAGGTGCCTCATGTAAACCCTGAAATGGGGGTCTAAGGAACTGATGATCACAAGGGTAATATATGGGTTCTTGGGAACACAATATATACCGGGCGGTCAGCTAGTGTGAAAAACAGGGTCTACGGAACGGGATCGCTGTTCAGTGGGTATGGTGCACGCTAGCGCTGTGCATGTACATATATGTGGGCATTAGCGGCATGGAGCTGCTATAGCGGAGGGAGTTGTGAATCCGTGCATGCAGCTCTCGCATACGATGGTGCTCACTCTGGCAGGGCTAGGGAACTGAGATGTTTCGTAACAAACAAGGGTCTTGCGAGCGGGGCGGCTTCTGAATGGAATTTTTGTCATTTGGAGTATCTACAGAACTGAAAATTAGGTCTGAAAAAGGGGGTCATCAAAGTACCACCCCCTTACCACCAATTTGTGCAAGTCCCCCCCCTCCTGTTGATTGTTTTCAGACATGATGTTGCCACCATTTGCCATGTTTTTTTATTTTTTTAAAAGAGCATTTTGTATTAAGCTACACTCAACATTTTGAATTTTGGAGATTAGAATTTGTCGCCTTTTGGCAGAAACAGTGCCAAACAATGGTGGGTTTTATTCTGGAAATTACTTTGGTGACCATTGTCTTTGTTCATTGTTTTGTGTTTTGATGTCTAATACTACATATTTATGATTAATTCATAATCCAGCAAAGCTCCCAATATATTCATGATCATTTGTGATTTTCATATACCAAACTTAAATACATGTACATATAAAATTAATGTGAATGTTATTAATGAAAATACAATTAAAAAACACACACACACATATAATACTTGTTGTCCACAGATATTTTCCTCACTGTCAAATATTTCTTTTTTTGTTTCGGGGGGGGGGGGGTGGGTTACAAGTATAGAAAAAGGAAAAAAAAACTTTATAAGAACAGAAAAGCGAATGGAGAAAATAATAATTGTCATTCAGGGACTCAGTTTTATAATTATGAGGGGAGCAATAAATAGCTCTCCTAGATCTTTTAAGGAGAGCGGTAGAGGAGCACTGCAAAAAGCTCTTCTTCAACATACAAGGGGAGCTTTTTGTCCAATTAACAAAACAGATGGAGGAAATGTATGTACTATAAAGTTACAATCAACAACCAAAGGAAGTATTTGTAATTGTTTTGCAATGTTTTGTAATTAGATTGTGTGTTATCAAAACCTGTTTGAGTTAGGTTTGACTTTGGCTTAAAGTTGAGTAACTAACAATTTTTTTTTCAGGGGCTCCATTTTAAATTTTTTGGGCAAATTTCGGGGGCTACTTTTGCATTTCGGGGGCTCTTTTTAAATGCTATTTTTTGTATTTTGAGGAATACCTGTTCACTTATTAATGAATTATTACTTTTTGTTCAATATTGTATGATTTTTAAAGTTATTTTTCATGCTTAGAATCTTGGATGTGGGTGTGTGTGGGTGAGTGGGTGTGTGTGGGTGAGTGCGTGTGTGTGTGACTGTGAGTTGGACTTGGATATACCTGTTCACTTATTAATGAATTATTACTTTTTGTTCAATATTGTATGATTTTTAAAGTTATTTTTCATGCTTAGAATCTTGGATGTGGGTGTGTGTGGGTGAGTGCGTGTGTGTGTGACTTGGATATACCTGTTCACTTGTTAATGAATTATTAATTTTTGTTCAATATTGTATGATTTTTAAAGTTATTTTTCATGCTTAGAATCTTGGATGTGGGTGTGTGTGGGTGGATGTGGGTGTGTGTGGGTGAGTGCGTGTGTGTGTGACTGTGAGTTGGACTTGGATATAAATGAATTCAATATCTAATTTCTACTCCATCTATTCCAGTACAATACCTTGTACTCAGCCATGTACATGTAATAAAGGCCCACATCCCCTAACTTTTCCTGAAGTTCTTTGAAAACGCAGATCTCCATGAAAATTTCATTTCTCTATTGGGGAGTCTAAATTCGGTGAGAATGTATTCATTAAGAACTTAAATATACATGACAATGAAGAAATCATCAAACTTTATTGGCAGTTTTGAATAATATTCATGAAATGTAAACTCTGTCTGAAACAGAAAATCACCATCACTGAGGCCTTTACTGAGTGAATTGTCCCCCAGAGCTCTGGCAGAGACAGAGCTCTAACTGGCTAGCTAGTAAAAGCGCCAATGCGTGAGCCTGCCGCCAGCCTTGTAAAATAGATGGAGCTTTGTTTGATGATTTATTGTCTGATATAATACCTCATCCCCTAGAAAAGAAAATAAATGATTTTTTAGTCATAATTAATAAATAAGGTAACTTATTTTGGAAGTTAATAGGCCTAAGCCGTTTTGAAAAGCAAAGCCGAATGACAACTCACCAATGCTAGGTTACAAGTCTCGGGATTTATTTCCTGTGTAATTCGAATTATTCAATCACAGAATCGTGATATCTGTAGGTGAAATATGTGCATTCGAAATTGCACATGGTGGTAATCATAATGGACCCCTATACATGCAACTGTTTCCCGACCGTTGCATTGATTTTTTTTTTCCGTAGTTGGTACCATGTGTATGGAAATACGTGGTACAGAAAAAATAACGCAACGTCGACATTTGAAACTGCGCTACTCGCGCTATTTTTAAGGATTATTCATGACTTTGAGTGTTGGTTTTTGGATTATTTTTAAATGGTAAGCGGAGCTCGAGCATATTGAGTTGTTATTCACTCGGCAATAAGCATGATTTTGGGTGATTTCGAGGGCGACTTTAGGCATTTCCGCGCAGGTCAACGATCGCGAGGCGCGCTATTAATCGCGCTACCAAAAATGGATTAAGGCGCGCATGTAGCGCGCGATCGCTCTCGCGCGCCTTAAAATCGAATCCCTGTTTAACTTGAGAGGTAATCCTTTTTTATGAAAATTGTTTTCAGCCGTTGTTAAAAAAAAAATTGTCAGCACTGGGAATGGATTTCAATCAATTATTTTCTTTATTTTTTTGTTTTTGTTATTCATACAAAATGCATTACTCTGTGATCCATTACTTGATTACTAATGATTCATCTCGGGGCAAAATACTCTCATGACAATTTCAAAGTTGTATCATTTCCTGCTTTGTTTCTCACCTAGCATCAATTTGATTAACACTGAATACAAAGCATTAGAAAGATGATGTACATTATGTCTGTTTGTATCACATAATTTCATATTACAGTATTTCTGCTTTTGCATACAGTATGATTTATGGCCTTCGCTATTGAAAGCCTAACTTGACAATACAAGAACTTTTCCACGTTTGACATTTTTACTGCTTTTCAAGAGTAGTCTGAATTCATTGAATTACTGTTTTTATTGAGTTTTCAGAATTCAGTATTAAGGCCTCAGGTTTACCACTATTTTTCAATGTTATTAGAAACTCCCTAATGATTGTGCATGTAGCCTGACAGCTGTGGTTTCTTATTAAATTGTGCGGCTGATGTTGGATGGGGGCGATTGTAACAAGAGGTTGGCTTTAAAGGGAAAAGCCCTCTGAAACTCATTTCATCCTGAGAAAAATTCAAAACCAACATAAAAAGAATAACAGTTGTTGGAAGAATGAGTGCTGAATATTGTTTGGTAGTCTATTGTTTCCAAACAATATGTTTCCGTGTTAGAAATACTTAAAATAGATATTTGAGGCATTTACGTATATTGATTTTTTTTAGGTTTGTCAGATTTCAGGCAAATTCAGTGTGAAAGAAATGCATGATACTTTTATGAACAGTCTTTACCAGAACAGACTACTGAGAAATATATATTTTTTTCAATTATTGGCTCTGATAAGTTTTAAACAAACAATTATACATGTACATGTACCTTCCCAAGATACAGTTACTCACAATGGAAATTTCAGATAAGTGTTTTAATTCATGTAAATGTATGATTGATGTTTAAACCATTTTCAAGTAGTAAAGCTTTGATTTCAAAAGCTTTTCATTTGAATTATAATAATCATAACTATTTCAATTTATGTTTTTGCAGGGTTTTTATCACTGAGTACATTCTTCCATCAGTACTTGTCTGCTACCCAGTACATTGCCCCTCTGATGGGAAACTTTGATCCTAGTCTGAACGCATCATCAAGGATCAAGTATGGGTATAATGGTAAGTTTTTTTTGTTTAATCTTCATATTAAAGTTGTTCATGTCATATCATCAAACTGCATCTCGGACGTATCGTGATTAAAAGACCCGTCTTTTCCAGCAACTTTGAGGCCGTTCTCATTAGGATTTCTAAAACTTGTTTACTGGAAACCGGTTAAGAAAACCAGTTTGGAAGATCGCTTTGCTAGTGCTCCCACTTCGACTTGATCACATGAAAGTGGTTTTCAAAATCACTTTACATAAAGCGATCTTGTTGCTATGGAAATGCTCTCAGTTGGGTGACACGTTTCGCGCGAAATTCGAAACCGCAGTGTAGGCATTCTACACCTGTCATGTGGAGTAGCGCGCTAAAAATGTCCGAAGATCGCTTCCCGAAGAACGGTTGTGTCCTCATGCACTTCTGCTGAAACCAGTTTACCAAGGCGAAGCGATCTTGAAAACTACATCGCGAGGTGTTGTTCCGAACTGGTTTGGAAGATCGCTTCCAAGACCGCTTCGACCGTTCTCACTACGCGTTAAACTAGTTTCCAGTAAACTAGTTTTAGGAACGTAGTGAGAACGGCCTCTTTGTGATGATCATGTGGCATACAGTGTGGCTAAAGCCTATGCCTTTTAAAATGATAAAGTCACACTGCACAAATGGTTTTCATCATTATTAGTCAATCATCATAAAAGTGTTTTATGTACATTAATGTATTTTAAAGTGTAAACACTCCTGTAATGTATAAATTTTGATGTGCCCCATACATTAGCCTCCTAATCGAAAGTAGTACGTGTACATGCACAGTACAAACGCAATATACAACATATACGTGCTTTAATAATGTAATTTCTATTATAAAAAGCACTACATGCTATTACCCTGGCTTTGGCAAGGCAACCATGGTCGGGCGATCGAGCATTCAAGAAATTTCTTTCTACCGGGGAGCCATTTACTACACCTGGGTAGAGAGTGGCAAATGTAGATGAGCTCCTTGCCAAAGGATGCGAGTGCTGCAGTGGGATTAGTAATGTGGAATCCATGTTATTCTTTGATAAAAATTCATCATAATGATGAAACCTATTGCACTTTGGATAGTCACATTTAAAGCAAACATGTGGAACTGGTACTACAAGGAACCGTCGCAAAGCGAGGTACCTCGTTTCCAAGACAACTGACGTTGAGAGAACATCCCTTTGTATGTTTACATGGAAATGCAGGTGGCTCTCTCTCCTCCCTTCTCTCTTCAAACAGACGTTGTTGGAGAAAGTAAAAGCGATGCCAAATTCAATGCTCAAATTGCTTCTCATCTTTATAGTGCATGAGCAGTTGCACCTGAAGAAAAAAATGGTTTTTATATGAGTAGTTTCACTTCTGTTGATTTTGATATGCTCTCTTTAATAGAAGAGTTTGATGGGTTTGAAATTTTATCTCCCACGTAGAGTAACAGATAGATGATGCAATAAAAAACCTATTTTATGTTTGAGCATGTTTGATACCATGTGTCAGTAGAGCATGATGAAATATGCGCTCATCCCAGATTGGGGTCCCAAGATAAAATGTAACCTCATGAATGCATAATTAGCCCCAATGAGGTCAATGTTTATATTGACTTGGTTTGTAGCATTAAGAACCAGGCGGGTGTTTCATAAAGCTGTTCGTATTAAAGTTAAGAGCGACTTTAAGAACGGCTGGGGATCCTTTCTTATGGTATGATAGGCCTATTCACCATTAATGTTCACTGGTGTACATGTAGCATGTACAAGAAAGGTTCACCACTCATTTTTAAAGTCGCTCTTAACTTACGAACAGCTTGATATGAGATGCACCCCTGGATAATGATATTGTAAATTGATTTCAGTGAGGCTATAATGTTTTCATGAATTCATATCTTGGGCCCCCATGAAGTGATTCACTTGGGATACAGTCTCAGACATGGAAATATTTCATGATGCTTTACCAAAAAACATGTACATGTATGGTATCAAAAATGGTAAAATTGAAAAATGGAAAACTTTGGTACTGCATTATTAAAGTAATAGCAGAATATCTTGACATAGTTGTTTCCCTGAATATCCAATGATTTGTTATGCAACTGCATTTGGTTCTAAAGTCTAGTCTGAAGAGCTTTGCTCATTCAAATCAACTTTAAACCTGTTCAGTTCTGTGTAGATGTAAAACCTTTCAAAAATTCTTAATGTGTGGCAAACAATGGTGCTATGGTCAGGGGTTTTTTTTTCAATTAAAGAGTGGGCATATCTACAGTTATAAATGATAGGGACATCTTTTCAGATGTACATGTACATTTATTTGTGCCAGAGAGGGAATATGTTTGCGATATACAGATACTGTTTTCACATCTTCATCGGATCAATATGCTCTCCTATAAACAGGTTCAGTTGTGCAGATTTACTTTAAAGTAGATGCAAAGCAGCAGCCTCAAAAGCACCCCTCAAGTCCTTAACTACTCATATCTGGCCAGGTTCCTTACCCATAGTGCAACATTCTGAGCAGTGTAACCTTGCGATATACAATGTAGACCCACTTTAAGGATAATCACACTACATGTAATAACTACTCAATGCATTCATACCACCATAATTATTTCCAATGCATCTAATGCAAATTCGTCCAATTGCTATATCCTCTTCTATCATTTGGTCTACCATCAGTTCGTCCACTCACCATATGGTCTACTTTCATTTAGTCTTATGCCATTCTGTCTTATAGTACCAGTTGGTCCAATAGCCATTTAGTTCATAAACCATTTTGTCTAATTAAACTAAATTGTGCCAAATAAAGGAAAAGAAAATGGGTCTTAGACCAACTGGTTATTAGACGAAATGGTAATAGACAAACTGGTGATTAGACGAAGTGATGATTGGACCTAATGGTTATTGGACCAAATGGTTGTTAGACGAAATGTTGATTGATGGAATGGCATTAGACTATTAAAATGAAGGTAGACCATGTGGTGAGTGGACGAGTTGGCAGTGGACGAATTGGCAATTTATGTTACCAAGTAATTAAAGCAAGTGTTTTTCTTCTCAAAAGCATTTTAGTTTCTTTGTACAAATAAAGTTATCGGCTGATCTACAGTGTATTCCCTCTACTGTCTCAAAGGGTATACTTCAAGACTAGCTATTCATTTGAAAACACAATCTGTGAGAGAAGACATGGAGTATCATGTACTGAAAGCACTAGAAAAATTATTTTTGATAGTCTATAAAAAACAAGGTTCTTGTACATGTACCTTTAAAATTTGTCAGAACACCTGGTTTTAGAACAATCTTCAACTCTTTTGTTTTGTGAACTTGAGTGTAGAAACTAAGGATTGGAAATTTCAAGCAAGTTTCGGCATGACAATAACATCAAATGATATACATGTTTTTATGTAATTCATGCTTAATACTGTATTTCCTTTTTTCCTCTTGTTACAGATACTGCCTTCACCGTTGAATGGGATGAACTCCATGTGCAACATATAGTAGGAGGTATTGATAATAATAAATTGATAATTGCAAAATTTCATGATCATGCAAAATGATGATGATTATAATATGATATTAGTATTATTAGTAAGCTTGGTTTGTATTTAACACTTTGCCAGAGGTTACAAAAATTGCAAAGAAATAGATCACGATTTGATATATTTTTCGTTTTAAATGAAAAAATATAAAGAGATGGACATGTAGCATCACAGTTTTACTCAACATCATTTTTGGGATATTTTTTTCAGCACCAGACAACTGCCACAAAGTTAACATCTCTATCCTCCAAAATATCAGAAAAGCAGATAGGTTTGAACTTTCATTCTACTTTTGAAAAATGCTGATACGAAATTAAAATGAAAGTAAATTTACGTATCACTTTTAGAAATATCTCCTTGTCCTTGAAGAAGCTATTAATTTCATTCAAAGTAGTTCAAACTGTGCAGTACATGAATACATGTACATGTATGTGTTCCTGTCCATCTGTTTTTCATTTTATTTTATTTTCTTCAATATAATTACGGGAATTGATGCCAGTTCTTCTGTCTTGCATGGCATGTAAATTCGGAATGCAAAAATTTCTCTTTCAAATTGCTTGAATAATAACACTAATTCAACTTCTGTCGTATGTTTTATTGTGCGGTGATAATTTGTTTTTCTTTAAATTTTGAACTGCTCAATGTAGATGGCTTTTTCATGATAATTCTCTTTCCAATAAAATAGTATCAACTTGTAAACTGTCCCAATGTCACATGACAAAGCAACCTTGCATTTCGAATGAGCGAATACTTCACTCCAAAATACATGCATGTATCAATCAGGGTTGTTATTCAAGAGGCTGACTCAATGCCAGAAATTTTGACTTTGGCCTCATTTTGACCTTGGAGAAAAAGTCATGGCCTCATATTTGTACACTAGCGATGAATAATCTTCATCGTTCCTCGAACGGGGCCAGACATTGAAACTATTTTGCCGTGTTCACGAAGCCCCGAGAGCTGTATCCAGATCAGCATGGCCAGGTAATGCACAGAAAATGGATTTTGTAGAAAAGACTCAAACTTATAGATTTTTTGCAAAAGTTATCATACCTGCGAGATTCTTTTGCAATTCTGCAGGGAACTTTTGTAATTGAGGTGATATGCTCAATCTTCAAGTCTTAATAGCCATATTAGTTAGGGGCCCCTCTGTTCTGGATGTTTACAATTTCTATGTATTTTTAGATACATACATGTTGGCCCGTATTCTGAAATCAGGTTTAACTTAGACCTCTGCAAAACTTATGGAAAGCCAAAAGTGTCAACATTTTTATCAAGTTGTATGTTTCTTAACATGTTTACTGTGCTCTTTCCTGATTCATCGATGGTGAAGACAATAATTTATTTATACTTCCTAGACAATTATAAAGGCTTTGAGAGCCAAATGAGCTGAAATATGGTATCTCTACCATTAGTGATTTATGTAACAATTGGCTATCCATACTTAAACCACAACTTTAAACCTGAGTTTAAGTTAAACCCGACTTCAGAATACAGGCCATACATACCGGTATACATATGCGTCTTGCGCAGAATCCATGTGGATGTGGTGCTTGAGAAATATTCTTTAGTATTATTATTATTATTGCTATGTACTATTATTATTATTTCTATTACTAAGTACTACCATTATTATTATTATCGTCATCATTATTTTAGTGAACCAATAGATGTTTCACTAGTTCTGCTTTTAAACATAGGATATTACAGTACCTAATTAATGTTAATATGTAAAGCTTATTGCCTATGATACCCGTCACATGTATGCACAATGCATGGACGTGTATGATCATAACTAATGCAGTAATTGAATCATTTTCCAATGTAGCTGTAACTCGAAACGCTCAATAATATGCTGCTTTATGACGAGCATAAATTCATTGTTAAGGACGAGGAAGTGCCTCTCATAATACATTTATAAAATCACCTCTCGAATTAAAGCAGATGATTATAAGGCTTTCAATAGTTAATGTGCTACATGTAGTATTCATGATGATTACATGTACATGCATGTAGCGCTTTAACACTTATTTTAAGCGCTCTACAGCAATACAGCATAATTACCCTGGCTTTAGCAGAGCAGCTGCTATGCGCGCTGCTTTTCAAGGAATAGATTCCTACCACGTACCAATTGACCTCACCTGGCTTGAGTGCAGCACAATGTTGGTTTAATTTCTTGCTGAAGGAAATCATGCCGTGGCTGGGATTTGAACCCACATCCCCTCGAATTGAAAGTCAAAGTTGTAACCACTTGACCATGATGCCCCCATCTTTACAAAGCCTTTCTAGTGATTAGATCCTGGATTGAAAACTATTTCCCCCAAAAATATATCTTTACCTAGTTTATTAACTTCAATGTTTTATTACAGTATGTACATGTAAATACCTGTATTAGAATTTTAAGAATTTTGCATTTTCATAATCTGACAATCTTCCTTCGAAGAGGGGGAGGGGCTTTGGCTTTGATAATTTTGAATTACTGTATTTGCCGGCGTATAGGCCGCATTATTTTTTTATGAGAAAATGAGGCAAAGTCGGGGTGCAGCTTACGTGACGATAGTCGAAAGCCGTGTCCCGCGAACGCTGAATACGTGGTCAAAACAGCACGTATGCGTACGTATGGGACTACAGTGACGCTTCCATTGTAATGGTTGTTAAAACGGCGCGTTTATAGGATGAAATAGTAAAAAAAAAATGACTTATCTAAGAAAATGTTTTCAGTACCTTTACGTGATAACTTACTTTTCAAATTAAATTCTATTTAGGTCTAAATTTGTTTCCATAAATGCAGCAGAGCTCAGAGACCGTGCCAGCGATCTGACTCTGTCTGGGGCTGGCAATAGTACGTTTGCAATGGCTAGCTACGTACCGCTAGCGCTCGCGCTCAACCACCGGGGTATAATTACTTCTTATGGCCCCCAGTTTTGTATTCCAGAGGTGTTTTTTTTTTCAACTTTTCAGGGGCTTAATCAATCCTTTGCCCCTCCCTTTATTATGGCTGACGTTATAGGATGGCAGTGCTGCTAGAAAATTGCGGCCCAAAGGCGATAAAGAGTTTCTGACGATGTTCTTTATGAACAGGTGCTTGTTATGGAGAATGTTTGAGAAAACAAAATTGTGGTATTTTTCCTTGTACATATGTAGGTGGTACTGATCTGAAGGGGAAATTCAGGTGATTTTCATGCTTGAATATGATTGCAGATACATGTACATGCTTGTATTTCTAACATGCATGACCAAAGACTTAAATTCACTTTACTAACTTACCTTTAACATTTCCTTCTTCCCTGCCGCCCAACCCTGCCTTGCCCTGCTGGAACGCCTATCCCTCTCTCCACCCCCCCTCCCCACCCCTGCATGTGACTCCACCCACCTGGCTACAATCTTGCTTGCCGATTGGTCCATACATCTCATGCCGCCTGCTGATTGGTCAATTATCTTGTATGCTGTGTGCTGATTGGTTCATACACTGACACACTCAGTTGGACGATTTACATTCCAGACCACCCTCATATCAGATGGGCGTATCCTCTTCGCGTACAAAGAGGTAATTATTGCCAAGTATGCTTTAACTTTTTTATAGAAACCTTATTTCATTATATTTATTTTGAAGTTATTTCCATTTTCATTTCAACAGTGAAGCCTCTCCAGTTGACAACCTGCTCTAGCTGACAACCTGCTCTAGCTGACAACCCTGCTATCATCTCAAAATGAATATTCACATAACAAAGATCAGTATTCAGTGAAAATACTAATAAAATCTTATCGTTGTCATGTTTTTATTAACCCTATCTAGGCCAGGGTATTTTCGGAGTTCATATGGGGAGGGGGGCTCCCAGGCCCCCCTTGAGATCTCGGCAGTCGATCGCACGATCGCACCGAAAATTGGCACGCAGGTTGTCTGGGATATAATCTACAAAGTTGTATAGTAATTTTTTTCATGCGAATTAATATTACGTAATTATTTTAATTTATGCGTAATTAGTATGCGAAATCATACTTTTTCCTCTAACTCCATGAATAAAGCTCAACATGTTCTAATTTTTTTTTTTTTAATACAAACTCTTTGTAATGTTCTTAGCAAGTGTACATGAAAAAAATTGTGATATCTGATCAATTTCTTATGTTTTATATTGTTTTTTGCAATTTCTTATGTATTTCCTTGTTTTTTGGACCTTTTGTTTTTCATTGTTTTATCAATGAAATTTGTTGGGACTCTTCTACGATCATAAACAGGATGAAATACATACATTTAGGCCAGCAAAATTAAAAATAATTGTACATTTATGATTTTGGGTTGAAAACACAATTTACATTGACTTTGTACACGAAATCACGTTTTTGAGCAATTTTTGGTCTGACATGCACTTACATAAAATTGTGTAACTTCAGAACCGCGTACCTGGGTGACACAAAATTGGTCTCAAAAGTTGCGCAAGACTTGAAAGTAAAAGGTAAACGAGCAGCGCGGTCATAAAATTTTGCGCGGCGAAAATATCGCGCGACTTGTTGAGGGGGGCCTCCGAGCCCCCCCCCTCCCCCTGCCTAGATAGGGTTAATCTTTGCAATAGACAAATGATAAAAACCTTTTTACAACTGTTCATAGCTAATCAAATTGCATGATTTCAGTAGCCTATAACAATGATTGTAATCCCATCAATAACAAGTCCTATAAAACAATTCTTTGGTTTGTTGAGAATAAATACATTTTTTAACGATAAATTTGGATTCAGAAATGTTGTATCCCTCTTTAAACTTTTTTTTTTCACTATGATAATTTTAGATGTTTTTCTTTATGATAAAAATACAATTCTATATTTTTGCAATAATTTCTTTTCTCTATTTATGAAATTCAAGAAAAATCATTCTTTGTATTCCCCAGCTTACTATTAAGAATTCATTAGACTTTCATAAGGTGTTTTGACCTCTGAAAAACTACCATTTTATTCATGATGTTATATTCATTTGATTGAAATGATACCGCAATCGAAATCCCTTGAGATTTATATGCATTTTTATATTTTTATAATTTTTTTCCCATTTTGAATGCTGATTACTGCATTGTGCCAACTGGCAAGCATATTCTTTATTCAGTCATGCTATGGATATATATTTCTTGAGGATTGGCTAGCAAAAATAAATTGGTATTATCACTTTTTATTAATATTTTTTTTACTGTTATCCTTGATCTTTTTTCTAAAATTTGGTCAACATTAAAATTGTGATCATATATGTGATTTAGTAACACATATAATTCAGTTGAAAAAAAGGTAACTTATGCATAAAAAAAGGTAATTTACTACAGGGGGGGGGGTAAAGTATTGTAGATCTACAGTATAGTATTTTATGTCAACAGGTAGGCAATTTATTTGGCATTCTGAAACTAATTCATCGTGACCCTCTGGAGATACATGGATACATAGTTTACATAGCCCATTGAGGATTTGCCATACAAATTTGTATGTACACTAAATTGATATTGTGCCATCATTTTGGATGATTTCTCTTTTTTGTATAATTCATTTTATCCTCCGTCTGAGATATTTCCTCATTAAGGAATAGTGAAGAAAAAACAAATATAACAAGCTCGAATACCATACACTGGAGGACAACAAGTTAGTTATGGAGATTAATGAGGCCATACAATTTTTTTCCCTGAAAAATAGCCTCGGCGATGATGATCATTCTACAAATACCATGTCATAGATCATTTCTTTTTCATTGTATGGATTCTATCATTTGTTTTATAAGGCTTTTCTAAAATTTAATGAAAAATGTGTTTGCGTGGTTAGTTTGCTAGTTTGGGCGTACGTCAAGGAAAACTATAACTGAAACAAATATGATTTCACTGTAAGCAATATTTACATCTTACATGTAGCAACATTGTTTTAGAAGGCTTTTAGTATGATATCAAGTAAAAATATGTTTTGTGGTAAGTTTGCTTGTTTGGTCATGCATCAAGGAAAACTATGATTGTGGTAGCTGAAACAAATATGATTTCAATGTTAGCAATGTTCACTCCTTTTCTGTATATGACCATTGAATATGCCAAAATATTGGAAAGAAAATATTTGAAAACTTCTGGTAAATGTGGGTTATTACTCACTTCATGTTTAAATGAATGTATTTCATCAAAATTATTACACCTTTAGCACTCAGAATGTAACTGAATCAATATTGAATATGCTGGTATTTGAAATGGTGAATCGTGTTCTTTTTTTTTAAATGTAAATATGAACAATGGTTTATACAATATGAATTTGAGATTGAAAAAATAATCTCAGGCGCAAAACTGTGTTTATTCATCATGATGTTTAATGATTTTTGTTTTCTAAATTTGTTGATGGAAATTATCTTTTTTTGTACATGTAAATACTGTATATCAACATACATGGTTATTGAAAAATTCTAGTGCATTTATAAAATCAGGCTAAACCTTTTTAAAATTAAGAATGAGTTCATTGACAGAATTGCATTATAAATGTGCTTGAACTATATTGAAATCATAATTGTGAATAATTTTTATAACATAAACAAAGTTAATATGCATTCTGGTGATTACTTATTTGGGCATGAATCATTGATTATTAAATTGAAATATACTTACAAACACACAAACGATCTACTATTAACAAATATAACTTTCACAATTTATAAAGCAGATTTCTTGAATTGAAATGACAACCAAAGTATTTTGAAGCTACAATTTTTATTTTAGTTTTTATACACACTTGTTTGACATTTTACATGCATCTTTTTTTTTTGGTTCATTGTAGATTCCTGAAGATGTGAACAACATTGGTGGAGGAAATGGTCACAAGGTGACGGTTGGTCTGTCAGATGGATACTACATCGATGAGCCCCTTTACCCAGGTAAAAGTCCATAAGGTCAAAGGTTGTAGAGGTCAACAATCTAAAATGGTCACAAAGTGACGGTTGGTCTGTCAGATACTACATCGATGAGCCCCTTTACCCAGGTAAAAGTCCATAAGGTCAAAGGTTGTAGAGGTCAACAATCTAAAATGGTCACAAAGTGACGGTTGGTCTGTCAGATACTACATCGATGAGCCCCTTTACCCAGGTAAAAGGTCATAAGGTCAAAGGTTGTAGAGGTAAAAAAAATTGAAATCGTCAGAACGTGACGGTTGGTCTGTAGGATGGATACTTCACCGATGAGCCCCTTTACCTAGGTCAAAGGTTGTAGAGGTCAGTTAACTGAAATGGTCACAAGGTGACGGTTGGTCTGTCGGATGGATACTTCATTGACAAGCCCCTTAAGCCAGGTGAAAGGTCATATGGTCACATTTTGTAGAGGTCAGTACCATCATTACAACATCTCAGATCAATTAACCTTATTCCAACAGAAGTGGAAATAATGGTGAATAAGAGTTATTTATGAGTTATGCTGTAAACCATGTGTTAAATGGGCACTGGCTAGATCTGAAAGCCAAAGTAGTCATCCATGTAAATGGAATCTCTTGCCAAAATGCTCCCCAGGGAGTGAAGAAAGTCAATACATTGTGTGCTGCAAGTGCGAAGAAATGTTGTTCCAATGTAAAAAGAAGGGAATTTTTTTGCTGGTGAAGTAGACAGCATTTTTGAAATATTCAGTCTATTTACTTTGATATTCGATTCATGTAAATAGCATTAAGAAAACAAATGCTACCATTTAACATGACCTTACAAATTAGTCTTCAGACACAATATATGATACATTGTGTTGGTAGTGTTATTAAGCCTCGATTAATCCAGTGTAAAGAGTGATTAAAGTGGAATATCATCATTATACGTATTGTTGTTTTCAAGTTGTTATTGTTGTTTTTTTTCTGTAGGATCCCACTTGGTAAGGCGAACCATCTACCATTACCACAACATCCTGCTCAACAAAACGCTGGTTATGACCAATGCCTCTTTTATACTTCAACCACTGAAAAGTAAGTTTCTTTTCATTCACTCAAGGAGTGCACAACAGCAAGGGGCATTGGCTCTATTAATTCTCAATGTGGCATTTTTTCCTGTGCAGTCATATGTGACTTACCTCCTTCATATTCACAATCAGTGAATCAGCCAAAAATTATTTACGAGATTCTTAACCCTATCTAGGCCGGGGGGGGGGGCTCCGAGGCCCCCCCCCCTCAACGAGTCGCGCGATATTTGTGCCGCGCAATTTTTTTAACCGCGCCGCTCGCTGACTATTTACTTTAAAGTCTTGCGCAACTTTTGAGACCAATTTTGCATCACCCGGGTACGTGGTTCTGAAGTTACGCAACGTTATGTAAGTGCATGTCAGACCAAAAATTGCTCAAAAACGTGAATTCATGTACTAAGTCAATGTAAATTGTGTTTTCAACCAAAAATCATAAATGTATGATTATTTTTAGTTTTGCTGGCCTAAATGTATGTATTTTATGCTGTTTATGATCTTAGAAGAGTCCCCAACGAATTTCATTGAAAAAACAATGAAAAACAAAAGGTCCACAAAACAATGAAATACATAAGAAATTGCAAAAATAATATAATACATAAGAAATTGATCTGACATCACAATGTTTTTTTCATGTACACTTGCTAAGAACATCACAAAGAGTTTCTATGCCAAAAATTAGAACATTTGGAGCTTTATTTATGGAGTTAGAGGAAAAATGATGATTTCGCATACTAATTACGCATAAATTAGCATAATTACATAATAATGATTCGCATGAAATAAATTACTATACCATTTTGTAGATTATTATCCAGACAAACTGTGCGCCAATTTTTGGCGCGATCGCACGGTCAACGGCTGAGATCTCAAGGGGGGCCTGAGAGGCCCCCCCCCCCGCCATATGAACTCCCAAAATACCCCGGCCTAGATAGGGTTTAAGATGTGAAAGTGTGAAAATTTCAAAATGTGATTAGCCAAAACCCAAATGACTTTGATTGAATGTATAAGAATTTAGGGATTAATTGAAAGAAAAAGCAGAAAACATGTCTGAAGTTTATTAGGTTCACTGAAACTTGACAGCTACACTGTATGTATATTGTCAGGGGTGGAAATCTCTCTAAAAGGTAGGGGGGACAAATGACTGGAAAAATTGACAAGCAAACAAAAAAAGTATCACCCAAAATATAAGGTCATTTCGACCAACACCAATTTGACAAGCAAAAAAAAAAAAAGGAGGTTATCCCATCCAAAATACATGTTTTATTTCGATTTTGAATATTGTATTTTTTTCATGCAAAAGACCAAAAATAGTAAGGGGGACAATTGATATTGTGTCCCCCCTACTATTTTGGGTAGGGGGGACGCAACCCCCTTTCCCCCCTGGGATTTCCGCCCATGTATATTGTGCATGACCTATTAAAACAGTCTGCCGTCTGAGAGAACGGTCTGGATGATACTCTTGTGACGATACTGCAACAAATAACAGAAGATTTTTAAATATAAAGTTTGAATTTTCCTTTTTTTTTTATTACAGGAAATAATATACATAAATAAAACAAATAATGATCTTACATAAATCTCTTGAAGTGTCCGATGTAAAATCCCGAAGTGATGATGCTATATCCAAGTAATAATCCAAATGATAAAAATCCCAGTTGACTGGCGAAAATTCACAATGATGGCGATGATGAAACTGAGTTGAAGTCCGATGAATAATAAGAGTCACTGCAACGAGTTGAAATGTCCGTGAAGACGATGTTGATGATGATTAACAGTCAATTTCAGCAATCCATGGGTTGAAGCGTGTTCATTGAACAGGTTGATGATGTTGATGATCTCGATGAGAACTGATAATTTCTCAAAATAACTGCAAACAGTTCATTGATGCATAAACTGCTCTGATCTGATCTGGTGAAGTGATCTCATATGATGTGATGTGATCTCCTGCTCTCATATGATGTGATGGTGTGATCTAATATGATGTGATGATGTCCTTAAAGAAACTGCAGCTTTATATATACTAAATTTCAATAAATCTAGAAGCTTCTAAAAAATGTCACCACCATAGAAGGTTCTAGTCCCTTCTTCCAAAAGAACTTTCTCCTTTCAGGAGCAGTAAAAATCCAGAACACTCTTGAATGACCTCATTGAAATCAACAGTGTCAATAACATAGCTAAGCCTATTGTTCCTAATCTCTATTCAGAAATAACAATACAACTCCTTGGCCTTTTAAATAGGCAAGGCCTGCATAATAAAAAGACATTCTTGAATGTTCTTTACAATTCTTGGCTATCCTTAAAGGGAAATAACTAATAGATGAATGTAATTGCTTTTAAAATTCTTTTACAATTATTCTTATATGTAACACCTCCCCCACCGGGGAAAAGAAAGCTTTACCGTAGTAAAGGTTTCTTTAAGATTACTTTTTTTTTTAACTGTTCAAAGTCATCTTGATAAATCATTTACATTTATCGTGTACAAAAATATAGTACTTAACGAACATGTTAAAATAAATGAACATCAAAGATGTTTTCTTCAAATGACACACTTGGTCAAAATCATGAATAATTTCACTTTTTATACTCTTGATAGAGCATCAGCAATTACATTATTCTTTCCCTTTATGTGTACAATTTTCAAAGGAATGGTTGGAGCATTAGGCTCCATCTGTACAGTCTTTGATTCTTTGTTTTGAATTTCTCCAAAAACACAAGAGGATTGTGGTCTGTATAGACTGTAATCTCTCCATTGGTTAGATACACCTCAAACTGCTGAAGGGCTAGTACGAGACTCAGGGCCTCTTTTTCAATAGTTGAGTATTTCTTTTGAAACCGATTGAGTTTCTTAGAGAAGTAGCACACTGGTTTTTCGATGCCTTCTTCATCTTCTTGGAGCAATACTGCTCCTACTCCAACATCACATGCATCAATAGCTACTTTGAATGGCTTTGTGAAGTTTGGAGCTGCCAAAACAGGCTCATTCACCAAAATGGCCTTTAATTTCTCAAATGATCTTTGACATTCGTCAGACCAAACATACTTCACTTTTGCCTTCAGCAGGTTTGTCAGAGGACTAACCACTGTACTGAAATTTGGAACAAATTTCCTGTAGAAGCCACTCATACCTAAGAATCTGAGCAATTCTTTCTTAGTTGTGGGAATTGGGAAGTCTAAGATAGCTTGTATCTTGGCTTCTCTTGGTAGCACTTGCCCTTGACCAACCACATGACCAAGATATGTGACCTTTGCCTTGGCAAATTCACTTTTCATCAGATTCACTACTAGATTGGCTTTGTCCAGCCTGTCAAACAGTGCTCTCAAATGATTCAGATGATCATTCCAAGTATCACTGTATACTAGGATGTCGTCTATGTATACGACACAATTGTCAAGTCCGGCAATCACTTGATTTGTCAACCTTTGGAAGGTTGCTGGTGCATTTTTCATTCCAAAAGGCATGACTTTGCATTGAAACAAGCCTTCAGGTGTAACAAAGGCTGATATCTCTTTGGCTCGGTCAGTCAGTGGCACTTGCCAATATCCTTTAAGCAAGTCTATCTTTGTGATATAGGCAGAATTTCCAACCCTATCAATACAATCTTCTAACCTAGGAATTGGATACGAGTCAGTCTTAGTTACTGCATTTACCTTTCGGTAATCAATGCAAAATCTCTGAGAGCCGTCTGGCTTTGGAACCATTACAATGGGGAACTCCAACTACTCTGACTCGGTTCAATTATGTCATTATCTAACATAAACTGTATTTCCTTATTCACCATTTCCAACTTGCTTGGATTGAGCCTATAAGGATTCTGTTTGATAGGTCTTACATCACCTACGTCTACATCATGTACAGTTAAAGGTGTACGACCTGGTTTGTCTTTACACACATTTTCATATTTTCTTAACAGGCCAGATATATCATTTCTCTGATCTTCAGGCAGGAGTTTTAATGCCTCATCCATGTTTCCTAACATCTCTGAGTTAGACAACTTTACACCACATGGTTCGTTCTTAGATACATCTGTATAAGACAATTCATTATCTGTCTTTCCATAGCATTCTTCTTCATGTACATCTACATGCTTTTCTTCTTTAACCTGTGTTGTACCTATTGGCTGACTAGCCTCTCGCTCAAAGTATTCTTTTAACATGTTTACATGACAAACTCTTTGAGACTTTCTTCGATCAGGGGTACTGATCACATAGTTGACATCATTCAATTTCTTTTTGACTATGTAGGGACCACTAAACCTAGCTTTCAAGGGCTCACCTTGCAAAGGCAACAACACTAATACTTTGTCTCCAGGCTTGAAACTTCGCTCTTTTGCATTTTTGTCAGCTTGAGCTTTCATTTTTCCCTGCGACTCTTTCAAGTGTTCCTTAGCCACATCACAAGCTTTTGAGAGCCTTTCTCTAAACTTTGACACATAGTCTAGAAGGTTTACATCATCATCCTGAACCATAAACCTCTCTTTGATAAGCTTTAGAGGACCCCTAACCTCATGACCATAGACCAATTCAAATGGACTGAAACCTGTGGACTCATTCGGGAATCCCTAGTTGCAAACAGTAGGAATGAGATCCCTTTATCCCAGTCATCGGGATAGTCTTCACAATAAGCCCTAATCATGGTCTTCAAAGTCTGATGATAGCGTTCTAACGCTCCTTGGGACTGTGGGTGATAAGCAGAGGACTTGATCTGCTTTATTCCCAACTCCTTCATAACTTGCTGAAATATTCCTGACATGAAATTTGACCCTTGATCAGATTGAATTTCCTTGGGCAGACCATACCTAGTAAAAAACTGCACTAACGCCTGCACCACTGTCTTTGCAGTGATACTCCTCAAAGGTATCGCCTCTGGAAACCGTGTAGACAAGTCCATAATCGTCAGGAGAAATCTGTGACCCGACCTCGTTCTGGGTAAGGGTCCGACACAATCAACAAGAACCCTAGTAAAAGGTTCATCAAATGCAGGAATGGGTATCAATGGAGCAGGCTTGATAGAAGGCTGTGCCTTACCAATAATCTGACATGTGTGACACGTCTTACAGAAATGCACAACATCTTTGTGCATCTTAGGCCAATAGAAATGCCTCATAATTCTATCTTCTGTCTTCCGAATACCGACATGACCTGCCATAGGTAACTCATGAGCCATTTTCAGAATATCTGTGCGGTAACAAGGAGGAACTACAACCTGGTGAATTATACACCAATCTTCATCAGCTGGTCTCCGGGGAGGTCTCCATTTCCTCATCAAAATGTCATCTTTGACATAAAAGCACTCAGGAACCTTATCAGCCTCAGCCTCAGAACATGCTTTCTGTGACAAGCTTTTTAATTCTGGGTCTGCCTGTTGTGCCTGTACAAGGGAGGATTTACTAAACAAACTATCATTGTTAGCAACAGAGCCTTCAACACTATCCCCATTCAAATCCTTGAAAAAGGTTTCAGCTAACCAGACATCAGTACTCTCCTCTACATCAGCAGATTCCGCATCATCCTTTTCAGCTCTACGAGTCTGAGACCTAGTAACAACACAATCCGGGAAAATCCCTGGAAAATCTTCCTGCAACAATTCAGTTTCAGCTACCTCAACGGGCTTTTCCGAAACCACTGGAGATGCAACAACTTTATCTCCAGCCAAGTCGTTACCTAACAAGAAATCAACACCTTTCATGGGTAATTCTGGAACGACACCAACAGTCACAGGACCACTAACTAGGTCACACTTTAAGTCGACCTTATGCAAAGGAACCGACATGAAATTTGGGCCAATACCTTGAACTAAGACGTTGGCATTCTCTGAACTCTCCAGAGGAAGAGCCGAATCCCCTGGCACCATCAGGGACTGTGCAGCCCCTGTATCCCTAAGGATCACCACTGACCTACCAGCAGCACCAGTCGAACAAGGGGATACTTCACCATCATGCAAAAAACTTCTAAAAGTTTCATCAACCTGCTTGACTTTATCAGCAAATTCTAGAGAAACACTCTCAACATCTCGATTGGGCTCTGATGGAACAAACTCCATCGAGGGAACACTTGTTTGCTTGACAAAACCCATGTCTTTCTTAGTTTTGGTTGGCATTCCAACCAATTTCCAACATGATTCTTTCAAATGTCCCGATTTATGACAATGAGTACAAATTTTGGAACTACGACTCTCAGACCGTTTGGTTGATTCTGTGCCCCCACTAGCCTGATCCTTATTAGCGTCTTTGTCCTTGCTTGCATATTTTCCCTCACTAGGTTTATTGTGGGATTCAAATGACCCTTTACCTTTCTTTTCCAATAATTCTTGAAAGGAGGCCTATCTCCACTACCTTTATGTGTGACCTCAAATTCATCAGCTACTATGGCTGCTTTACTGACTTCAGTAACTCTATGGTCATCTAAGTGAGATTTAATGCCAAAAGGAAGACTCTTTTTGAATTCTTCTAGGAGGACAACTTCCCTAAGGTGAACAAAATCTTTGTCAACTTTCAGTGATCTGTACCACTTATCGAACATCATTTCTTGTTCCCAAGCAAATTCAACATACGTCTGGCCTGTTTGTCTTTGCATGTTCCTAAATTTATGTCTGTACGCTTCTGGTACCAACTCATATGCATTGAGAATTGTTTCTTTTACTGTAGCATAGTCACATGATTGCGTTTCAGAGAGTGAAGAATAGACTTTTGCAGCCTTTCCAACAAAAACGCTTTGAAGGAGAAGAGTCCAGTATTCCTCGGGCCAATTCAGTCTCTTGGCCACTTTTTCAAATGACACAAAATATGTATCAACTCCCTCTTCATCAAATTTTGGCACAAGGCGAATATTTTTCGCCACATCAAAGCCTTGGGGAGATTTATCTTTAACAGAGTTAGTATTAGTATTTGCATGAGCTAACTCCATTTCTTTCAACTTTAACTGGTACTCCAATCTCATTTTCTCCATTTCAATGTTTTCTCTGATTCTTTCCTTTTGAAGGTTTTCTTTGATTCTTTCCTTCTCAAGGTTTTCTTTGATTCTTTCCTTTTCCAATTCAATGTTTGCCAGTTGGATCTGAGCATCCTCTGACATATTGATAGAAGCTTCCAACTTCTCTGTAAGCTTCATGTGACTAGCTAATAAGTCAATTATCTCTGCCTTCTTTAAACCTGGGGCTAGAGATACACCCAAACGATCACAAACTGTTATCAAATCATCCTTCTTCAGTGACTTCAAATGATCATATGACAATTCTGTCATTGCAAGAAATTCTTCAACATCAAATGTAGCCATAGTGAATATACACAAATACAAGCACGTAATAACACAGTACAGTATATTCTAGAACTTTCCAAAATGTTTCCAATTCAAATTGGCTTTTGTTTCCTGAAAAACTGGTTTTAATTTCAAATTGGCTTTAAATTTGGTTTTCGTTTCAAATTGCCTTGGCTTGTACAAATTTGGTTTTCGTTTCCCGGACAACTGTTTTTTTGTTTCAAATTGGCTTGTACAAATTTGGCTTTCGTTTCCCGGACAAGCCCCCAAAATTATTTGTTACGATACTGCAACAAATAACAGAAGATTTTTAAATATAAAGTTTGAATTTTCCTTTTTTTTTATTACAGGAAATAATTATACATAAATAAAACAAATAATGATCTTACATAAATCTCTTGAAGTGTCCGATGTAAAATCCCGAAGTGATGATGCTATATCCAAGTAATAATCCAAATGATAAAAATCCCAGTTGACTGGCGAAAATTCACAATGATGGCGATGATGAAACTGAGGTTGAAGTCCGATGAATAATAAGAGTCACTGCAACGAGTTGAAATGTCCGTGAAGACGATGTTGATGATGATTAACAGTCAATTTCAGCAATCCATGGGTTGAAGCGTGTTCATTGAACAGGTTGATGATGTTGATGATCTCGATGAGAACTGATAATTTCTCAAAATAACTGCAAACAGTTCATTGATGCATAAACTGCTCTGATCTGATCTGGTGAAGTGATCTCATATGATGTGATGTGATCTCCTGCTCTCATATGATGTGATGGTGTGATCTAATATGATGTGATGATGTCCTTAAAGAAACTGCAGCTTTATATATACTAAATTTCAATAAATCTAGAAGCTTCTAAAAAATGTCACCACCATAGAAGGTTCTAGTCCCTTCTTCCAAAAGAACTTTCTCCTTTCAGGAGCAGTAAAAATCCAGAACACTCTTGAATGACCTCATTGAAATCAACAGTGTCAATAACATAGCTAAGCCTATTGTTCCTAATCTCTATTCAGAAATAACAATACAACTCCTTGGCCTTTTAAATAGGCAAGGCCTGCATAATAAAAAGACATTCTTGAATGTTCTTTACAATTCTTGGCTATCCTTAAAGGGAAATAACTAATAGATGAATGTAATTGCTTTTAAAATTCTTTTACAATTATTCTTATATGTAACAGTCTTAAATCTTGTGTGTTTCATTTGAGAAAACAATTTCATATTTCAACAGTGGGGAAAGGAAAAGTTACTCTTTTTGAAATTGAACAATCTCAATTCTGGTTTTGAAGCCCAATTCATCATTGAGGTTTAAAAAATACAAAGAATCTTGCCTAGTCTGCAGGCACAGACCCTGTTCGAAGCTTTTATCAAGAAGTGGGTCTTCACACAAGACTGGCACATGTAAAACTTCCCGTTTCAATTTTCTGAATGAGAGGTCATTGTATGTTGGGCATTCAGACTACTTTAAGCTAAATGCCAGTAGTTGCAGTAAACACTACTTTTGTAAGAAAGTCTGTAAAACCAGGCTTGATTGTCAGTATATCACTGAGGATCTAAATCTGGTACAGTTACATAAAGTGAACTTTGTGAAATCATAAAATCTAAGCTGAAATACATATGACAGTGTATTATTATTGCTGGAATAAAGACCCGACGGAAGTGACCGAATCCACGCTTGTATTGCCTATTTCTCAGCAATTACACTATTTCTTCCAGAATCCTTTGGCACATATTTTTTATTCATACAAACAGACACTTGGGTGGTCATTTTATAAGATTCTGTAAAAAGTCATTTTGAGATCATTTCCAGAACTGGAATTTACCTTTAATTCAAGTGAAGGGTTTGCACAGCAGACTAAATCTTCCTTTTTGTGTTATGCTACAGTTAGCTATGGTCACACCAACATAATTGACTCAAGACCAATCACAGCTATTGTGTTATTTTCAATGTCGCATAATTGGGCAGTCTGGAGTCACTTTTGTTCGTATAACTGTAGCATTATTGTTAGTTTAGGGCTGGATGGTTACATATTTTTTTACAAAGTCATGCCTATTTTTAGAGCATACCATACAGTATCGGTTGATCTTGTTATTCGTTTACTAAACTACTCATCTGCGTGACGTGGGTCTTTTGTTGATGCTAAGTGGGATACCTTTGTCTATATAGAGACTGCTCAATGAGATATGAAAGTGATCTCAATTAGTGTACAGACACAGACCCTAACGTTTTGTGCTTCAGGCAAGGAGGTCCTAATCGTCAAATTCGTAAAAATTGAAATATTGTATAATTCAAACAATAAAAAAACAAAAGAAATAGTGAGTGAGTGACATCAACGACTCTCTCATGTGGATGTAACTGGCTCGTTCATGTAACTATTTTGTTGAAAATAAGCGAAATTTTGAAATGTCATATCTTATTTTACATCCGATTTTGATGAAATTTTCAGCATTGTGCCTGTCTGGTTTTTCTCTTTTGATTCAAATCAACATTTTTTCTGAGGTGGACTTGACCTTTAAAGGTTTTTGTCTCACCTGCGAAGCAAAGTGAGACTATAGGCGCCGCTTTTCCGACGGCGGCGGCGGCGTCAACATCAAATCTTAACCTGAGGTTAAGTTTTTGAAATGACGTCATTACTTAGAAAGTATATGGACCTAGTTAATAAAACTTGGCCATAAGGTTAATCAAGTATTACTGAACATCCTGTTAGAATTTCATGTCACATGACCAAGGTCAAAGGTCATTTAGGGTCAATGAACTTAGACCATGTTGGAGGATTTAACATCGAAATCTTAACCTGAGGTTAAGTTTTTGAAATGTCATCATAACTTAGAAAATATATGGACCTAGTTCATGAAACTTGGACATAAGATTAATCAAGTATCACTGAACATCCTGCATGAGTTTCACGCCACATGACCAAGGTCAAAGGTCATTTAGGGTCAATGAACTTTGGCCGAATTGGGGATATCTGTTGAATTCCCATCATAACTTTGAAAGTTTATGGATCTGATTCATGAAACTTGGACATAATAGTAATCAAGCATCACTGAAAATTTTGTGCAAGTTTCAGATCACATGACCAAGGTCAAAGGTCAATGAACTTTGGCCGAATTGGGTGTATCTGTTAAATTACCATCATAACTTTGAAAGTTTATGGATCTGATTCATGAAACTTGTACATAAGAGTAATCAAGTATCACTGAACATCCTGTTCGAGTTTCAGGTCACATGATCAAGGTCAAAGGTCATGTAAGGTCAATGAACTTTGGCCATGTTGGGGTTTTTTGTTGAATAACCATCATATCTCTGTAAGTTTATTGGTCTAGTTCATAAAAAGTGGACATAAGAGTAACCATGTATCACTGAACATCTTGTGCGAGTTAGAGTAGTATTCAAAGTCAGCACTGCTGCTATATTGAACCGCGTGATGCAGGTGAGACGGCCAGAGGCATTCCACTTGTTTCATTGTGGTGTCCAATCTAACACGAAATCAACTCTTTCTATCTTTTTTGTTTGTTTTGTTTTTATTTTCCTTGCTCTCACACCTCGTCCTCCCTCCCTCCCTCTGAATCTCTTCTTTGTCCCCTTCCTCCTCATTTATGTCTTTCTGTGTCTCCTACTCTTCCCCTGTCTCTCTCTTTGTCTTCTCTCTTTATCACTCTCTATTCTTGCTCTTCTTTCTCTCCATACCCTCTCTCCCATTTTATTTCTCTCTTTCTCATTCTATCCCTCCCCTCTCCTTGAATATCTCTCCATCTCACCTTTTCTGATCTCCCTCAATACCCCTCCCCTTTTCTCTTTTTCCCTCCCTTTCTCTTTTTCGTCTTCTTTCTCTTTTCCCTCTTCTTTCTCTTGTTCCCTCTCTTCTTTCTCTACCCTCTCTTTCTCTTTTTCCCTTTCTTCTTTTTCTACCATATCTTTCTCTTTTTCCCTCTCTTTCTTTTTCACTCTCCCCTTTCTGTACCATCTCTTTCTCTTCCTCTCTGTACCCTCTCTTTATCTCATTCTTGCAGCCTGTAACCTGTACACCAACTGCTCAGGATGCCTGTCCATCAGGGAAGAGATTCGCTTTGATTGTGGCTGGTGCGGAAAGATCAAGAGATGCTCCAGCGGACTTGATAGGCACAGGCAAGATTGGATAGAGGCTGACTGCTCAGAAGAGGTAAAGATAAATACCTCTCATTTGAATAGGAGGGTGGGGAAGGAGGAGGAGGGGCTGTATTGGAAGTGGAGAAGGGGGGGGGTGCATTGGAAGTGGAGAAGGATGGGGGTCAAGCAATGTTCTGTGTGAAGCACTGCTCAAGTGGCCTGGATAGGCACAGGCAGGATTGGATAGAAGCTGACTGCTCAGAAGAGGTAAAGATGAATACCTCTCATTTGAATGGGAGGGTGGGGGCCGCATTGGAAGCGGAGAAGGATGGGGTGGTCAGCCAATGTTCTGTGTGAAGCACTGCTCCAGCGGACTTGATAGGTACAGGCAGGATTGGATAGAGGCTGACTACTCAGAAGAGGTAAAGATAAATACCTCTCATTTGAATTGGAGGGTGGGGAAGGAGGAGGGGGGCTGCATTGGAAGTGGAGAAGGAGGGGGGGGGGGGCGCATTGGAAGTGGAGAAGGATGGGGTGGTCAACCAATGTTTTGTGTGAAGCACTGCTCCAGTGGCCTGGATAGGCACAGGCAGGATTGGATAGAGGCTGACTGCTCAGAAGAGGTAAAGATAAATACCTCTAATGTGAATGGGAGGGTGGGAAACGAGAAGGAGGGGGGGGGGCTGCATTGGAAGTGGAGAAGGATGGGGTGGTCAACCAATGTTCTGTGTGAAGCACTGCTCCAGTGGCCTGGATAGGCACAGGCAGGATTGGATAGAGGCTGACTGCTCAGAAGAGGTAAAGATAAATACCTCTAATGTGAATTGGAGGTGGAGAGTGGAGGAGGAACTGCAGATGAGGAGGAATAGGAGACAGAGAGGAGAAGGGGTGGTAAGCTAGTAATATTCTGGGCCAAGTACTGCTATATAGCGGTTTAATTAGATATAGGCAGAATTGGAGAGGAGCTGACTGTTAGAAGTGGTAAAAAGAAACACCTCTAATGTGAATGGGGGGGGGGTGGGGAAGGGGGGGGGGAAAAGGGGAGGGGAGGAGGAACTGCAAGTGGGGAGGAATAGGGGAAGGGGAGGAGGAGGGGGGGGTAAGCTAGTAATATTCTGGGCCAAGTACTGCTATAGCGGTTTAATAGATATAGCAGGATTGGAGAGGAGCTGACTGTTAGAAGTGGTAAAGAGAAACACCTCTAATGTGAATGGGAGGGTGGGGAAGGGGGAGGGAGGAGGAACTGCAAGTGGGGAGGAATAGGGGAAGGAAAGGAGGAGGGGGGTGGTGAGCTAATATTTAGGGCCAAGCACTGCTATAGTGGTTTGATAGACATTGGCAGGTTTGGATAGAAGCTGACTACTCTGAAGTGGAAAGGAGAAGTATATCGTATGAAAAGGAGGTGGGAGGGGGGATAGAGGGGTCATAATATAATATTCTTGGCCAAGTACTGCTCTAGAGGATTTTTTTATAGACATAGACAGAATTGGATAAAGGCCGACTGCTCTGAAGTAATCAACCTTGTTTCACATTATAATGCAGAGAAAAACAAAACATATACACTGTATTACAAACATTTACTGAGTGTAAGATGTCATAGTTAATGTCCCTCATTTGCAAACCAGGAGGATATCTTACTGTCTTGTGATATGAAGCAAGTCTTAAAATTATTGTAACTTTTTCATTTGATGAAATTTTCATTATTATACTTGTTTGATTTTTTTTCTCTCTTTATTTCAAGTTATACTTCATCACTTATCTTTAAACCACTGAGTAAATGCAACTAAATGTTCTTCATGTTTTATAAAAGTATATTTTGTACAATTATCTTGCTTAGAATGGATATGTTTCTGTTTTTTTCAATGATTTGCAGGCTCAAGAGGAATGCTATAATCAAAGTAAGTAATTTTTGGCTTTTTAAAAAAATAAAAAAAATATATTAGATGCACCAGATACAATTTTAATTCATATATTAAAATATAGATATACATGTACTACCATTTTTTTGTGAAAACTATTCTCTTTGTAGTTGAACTGATTATTTTATTTCCATTCATGTCCTCATAAAGATACTTTGTAGAATATCTTTTGTCAACATTTTGAATTTCTTGATGAACAACTATTTGTACTGTGTAGGAATGCTTTCCTCAAATGTTTTCATTGTTGGGCATTGCAAGAAAATTAAAATCAATTGCCAGTTAATTGCAAATTACTATAATTTGCTGATCTGTTCCGTACAACAAGCAGTTAGAATAAATTTTCTCAAGTTACAATTGGTACATCAATTGTGAATGTATATTAGAAATTTGCAATTGATTACTAATATGCTTTTTACAACCAGCAATTTAATATCAATTTACTCTAGTTACAATTGAATTATCAATTGTAAATGTATATTAGAAATTTGCTATTGATTACTGATATGCTTTTTACAACCAGCAATTAAAAATCAATTTACTCTAGTTACAATTGAATTATCAATTGTAAATGTACATTAGAAATTTGCAATTGATCGCAAACATTTTCTTGCAACACCTTAGCATTAATCAATATCTGTAACCTCTTTCAAACAATTTCAACATGCCTAAAGAACACTAATTTGAGTAATTTAAATGTGCATGTAGAACACTGATACAATGATAGTACATGTAGTTGGCCCATGGGACTACAGATTAGTTTACATCTCAAATACAGAGAGGAACGCTACAGAGTGGATTGTTACAAGTATACCGACCCCATTGTACAAGCCAAGACCAACGCCGCTGGTTCTAGCCCGAACACCATGGCCACATGTCATGCCGGTACCAAGTATGCGATATCTCATCTGTCGTAGGGTGATCACCCTACTTTGGTTTATGCTTTTGATTACATTTTCCTGCATTTTGTTGGTTTGCGTTTGTTTTGTTGTAAAGTTTTCTTCCAGTTTTCAGTTAATTTTTATTTGGTTTTAGTTTGACTAATGAAAAGACAAGAGTAGTTGGCTATTTCCTCATGGAGGCACGATTGAGCAGATGTGCTGGAGCGATGTGCATGAAATTCTGTTAGGGGATTTTAGAACTATGGTCAAATACCAAGCTCCCACTGTCATGATTCGCACCACGATGGAAACTGCTGTCTTTCATGGAGTATTCGTAGGGATGTGCCAGATCTTATCAAATCTTGAAGTCAGTTGCGGCAATCATTGTGGCCCGAATTCACAAAGTTGGTTTGAAAACCATCGGTTGATCCCAAGGTTTACGCAGATTTCCTGTATAAATTACGCTTTTAATTGATATATCGCGTCTAATGAAAATTTTCCAGTACTGATGCGTGCTTTTGTCACAGTGCTCCAAATTGATGGCTGTAAACATGGTCATCCATGCTATTTTATTCAGGAGTCCATTGTTTTGAATCAATGATCTCACAGTTCAAAACAGTGGACTCATAAATAGAATAGTGTGTTCGCCATGGTAAATTTGGCGCAATGGCATCACCATTGAACATTTTTCAATATTCGTGGTAAGTTAAGCCTAATGATACAGGAAATGCATTTTGCCTCTGACGAAGATTCTGCTAGGATCGAAAGCTTAGGCCCCTTTTGACTCTCTAATTTACTCCATTGGCTCTTTTTTTAGATAAGCATTTTTCAGCAGCTTCTTTTTGCCTTTGATACAGGAAATGTGCATAAATCATGAGTTCAACCATTGGTTTTCATAACTACCTTTGTGAATTCGGGCCTTTGATTGTAGAATTTTTTTTTGGACAGCTCAAAAATGTTTGCAATCGGCCACAAATTGCCAACCGTAACGCAATCGCATAATAGTGGGAACAAGGTATTAGATTTAAGCTTTGGTCTCAAGTTGTGGTTTAATTATGGTTAGCCAATTGTTACTCAAGTCTAACAGTACTGATTCAATTTATCAGTTCATTTGACATTCAAATGATCCATAACTGTTTGAGGATGATAACTGAAATAGTTGTCATTGTATTTAAAGAGCTTTTTTTTTTTTTATTCAAGGATTTCATTTTTCAGGACTATCATTGTGATCGTTTTACTGCAGAGCTGGATTGATGATTTTGTTTTTTGATTTAAAATTGTCAAGTCATTGTATCTGATTTTGTTTTTATATTGATAGTAATATTTGGAGGATTTGTTTTATATTTCCAGTTATTTCATTACTATGTATTTGTTATTGATTTGCCCCTGCATTGTTGAAAAATTATGTGCCATCATCAAATTAGAATGGTGCAGTTGTTTATGCCTTTAAAGGATATTTACATGGATCAGAATTACTTTATGATATAAGGCACATATTAAACTAAGTGCTATTCAGGGAGGCTGATGGGCTTCAGGTGAAATTATAAAGGTTCCATTAATAGGGGTTTGCCAATGAATTGTAAGAAAGTATCACTGTCATTAGTTGCAAAATTGCCCCTATAGATTTTTGTTGAGTTTGAATGCCAATGCAAAGAAGTAGGAAAAAATGTCCTGCGAAGGAATATGTTGTCATTTTCTTGATAATAAGATAAATTGTTCAAACAATCCAAACATTTGAAATTAAAAACATTTAGAGATACAAGTTTATGTGTTATTTCGCAGCAGCAACCGTTACAAGCTCATCCACTGTGACACAGTTTGTATCAGTTACTTCATCACGGTCAACTGCTATGAAAAGAAGTATGCACCTCATTTTTATTTCCGTCACTCCGTAGTGGATCACCAACAAAATTTCACCTGCAAAATTTCGGGGCAATGGGTCAGTTCGGCACAATGCACTTTTTTTCCTGCCTTTCAAACATTCTTAAACCATTAACAGGCAAATTACTTGGAAGAAATTATTGAGTTGTGTATGTAACATAGTTTCAGAGTATATTTGTTTAATAATAAGTTGATATTAACAAAATCACCAACTGAAAAAATTAGATCGTGCACTAATTTCTTCTGACTCGATTTGGGGAATGCACTGCTTTTAAGCGTACCCAGACCCAGTTTTCAAACTCAAACTTCAAAAGCTCTTAAATGCTGCACCACGCAATACCATTTCTCAAAACATATCTCTTACATCATTGAATCTCTTCACTAGTTACAAGTCAAGGATCACTTCATAAGTTCATACATGTATTTATAGAAAATATTCGGGTATTTTAGCATCCACTTCGCAGACGCTTTCTCCAACATTCAGAATCTATTGATAATGCCTGTCAAATCACGATGGACAGATTAGAGGTCATTGTCGAAAGTTGGTGGACCAGGGGCCAGTAACACAAAACTTAGCAATGATCGTAGAACATTTTCCTATGATTGATTGCATTGACTACAATGTACAATCAATCGTAAAAATCAAGTGTACGATCAATCGCTAGCCTTTGTGTTACGGGACTCAGGACAGCAAATCGTCTTAAGATTCAGACCAGACAAATAATCGCAAATATGTTGTTTTTTTCCAGAGTCTAGCACGACACCGCTGTTTTGATTCACAGATTATTGTCAAAGGCTGCTTTGTCATCCATATTTGTTATTGTTCGAAATAGACATGAAATGAAATACTCCAAAATTTGCTTTGCCCAACAAATAATCGCAAATATGTTGTTTTTTGTCCAGAGTCTAGCGCAACACCGCTCTTTTGATTCACAGATTATTGTCAAAGGCTGCTATGTCATCCATATTTGTTATTGTTCGAAATAGACATGAAATGAAATACTCTGAAAATTTGCTTTGCCCAATTGATCGTGTGCCCGGCAGCCGCTGTGCAGCGCCAGATCGACCAGGCTCTATCCCTATAAAGGGCTTTTGACAAAGATGCTCAGGAGAAAATGTCTTGTGAAGTGACTGCTAAAATGCTTTATTTGCTCTTTGTCTTTCTCTCGATCAATGGTTCTGTTCCTCAGTACAGTGTT
This sequence comes from Lytechinus variegatus, assembly GCF_018143015.1. Lineage (NCBI taxonomy): Eukaryota > Metazoa > Echinodermata > Echinoidea > Temnopleuroida > Toxopneustidae > Lytechinus > Lytechinus variegatus. The sequence continues at coordinate 15,292,966 of NC_054752.1, forward strand.
GATCTATATGTAGTTCACAAATACCTCTGTCAAATCTTCGTTTTTATCCATCTCTGGTTTTCCTGTTACTCCTATATCTACAAACGTCTGGGGTATAGGCTCTTGCTCTCTGGAAAGATCTCCCTTAGGTTATACAAGACCACTTTTCTTTACACATCATAAATAAATGTTACCTGAAAACCAGCCTAGGAACATCATGTTCTTAATGTCCTTGAGTCTTACCTGCTCTTTCTTGCTGGATATATATTTTCTTACTTTACTTCATTTTGCTCGAAACACTGTACTGAGTGTATTTGGTACATTTTTGCCCTTTTTACACAGGATTTTCTTAACCCCGGACTATCGCTAACCCCGTACTATCCTTAACCCCGTACTATTTTTTTTTTCCTTTTCACACATGCCAAATTGTTATTGCTAACCCCGGATAAGGGATGCTTGCTTTTTACACACGAAACTCGCTAACCCGGACTAGTGGTTTTTGTCGATCATTCGTAGTACAAGTGCTTCACTCGCAATTTCCTTAACCCCGTACTATTTAAGCTTAGCCCACTTTCGTTTTACACATGCGATCTTAACCCCGTACTATTGCTCTTAGCACCGCAATTGGTGGGATAACCCTGCTTTTTTGCAGGGCCAAATAATCCCGTACTATAGTGGGGTTAGCCCACTTTGCAAAAACGCTGTGTAAAACGAAAGTGGGCTAAGCTTAACCCCGTACTATAGGTGGGGCTAAATTGCCATTTAGCCCCACCAATAGTACGGGGTTAAGGAAATTTTAGCCTGTCTAAAAAGGGTATTTGAATTATTATCGTCAATATTACAATTTCAATGGGATTTTATTCATATCCCATCTACATTCAATGCATCCGTACTTAAATGCTACAAATCTCTTTCGTTCATTGTCTGACGATTCTTCCTCCACTTTTACCCTTTCCTGCGATTCTTTCAGTCGCTGCAAGAGATTCCAACCCAAGTGAGTGCTACACATGATCAAAGAAGACTATCAGCTACTTATGTATCTTCCTGTTTCATTCAGAAGCTTTAACCTTTCACCTATTCATGCTTTATTAATACTTTTATCATCATCGTCGTACATAACGCTTTTGCTTTTCATTAGGAACATATCTCTCTGCTATCAGGGCCCTGTCCTACAAATAGTTACAATGGATCCAATCAATAATAACTCTATGGAAATCCAACAGTCATATTTTTTTCTACAGGAAATTTGCACAATGTCCTTTGTAAACAAAGAGAAGCTTGAAGGACAGGTTGTCCATCTATACTTACTGTCACTGAATCAAGTCTCTGTATATTGGAATATGTGACCAGCCAGCCATTCCAAAACCAACAATAAGTTGCCTAAAATGAATGATGACATCTTCGTTGAGCTGTAAAATCACAGCCTAAGCTTTTAACTTATATATAACTTGGTCAAAATTAATCAAGAACTCTCACAAGTACTTGATCACTTAAAAATTCACCATATTCGTCTAGAGAAACTCCCAAGTCAACCAACCTGCGGATAATCGCTGATCCTCGAATATCCGGCGGGGGGGGGGAACATTCTGAGATGACATGATTGAATGCAAGGATGGATGTACATATATTCGGGGAAAAATTTATATTAGACTTTCTTTTGTGGATGATACGTGCGTCCAATGCAGCAACATTTTCACCTCGAAGACACTCAATAACATCATTAAATATTATTTTCTGTTTGAGGATTCATTGAAATTTCTTTCCAAGCTTTATACCTGTAGCGTCAGCAGAAAGTCATGCAATTTCTTTACTTCAAAATGATCTCTTTGTATTCATTTTATAGTGCTATTTTGTTATATTTGACTCGTGTAATTCCAGCAGAGGAGCCACGCAACATCTTCATGTACATCCGACAAGTTTTCAGATCTGACAACTTTCCTTGATATTGATTAGCTGCAAAGCATTGTTACTGTATTAAGGATAAATTCCAGTTGTGGTAAAGATTTCAAAATGAGTTCGTACAGAGTCCAATGAAATGACCACCAAAGTGTCTGTTTGTATGAATAAAAAATATGTGCCAAAGGATTCTGGAAGAAATTGATTAATTGCTGAGAAATTAGCAAATAAGCATCGGATTCAGGTCAAGCATCGGGCCGACATTCAAAGCAATAACAATACACTGTCCCACGTGCGCTTATCTGTGCTGGTGATCTTCAGTGTGAACATTTTTCAGCGTAGATTTCAAGATTTCATAAAGTTCAGTTTATGTAACTATACCAGATCTAGATCCTCGATGATATAGTAACAATTAAGCTTGGTTTCACACAATTTCTTGTGTAATCAGTGTTTACTGCAAATACTTTCATTTATCTTTAACTGCGTGATAAAACAGGACTGGTCAGATAAAACATCGACAAGACCTTTCATAAAATGCTCCCTAGAAGATGAATTGATTTGCTACAGTTGCAACTCATCATAAGCCATAAATGTTTAGTTGTAATTTGCAATCGATTCAACATTAATTTCTTGCAAACTCCCCTGGTGGTCTCTAAGATTTCCTACTCTCTCTGAAAATGTTATTGTAAAACCTCTTTGTTTTGTTCCATACATTCCTTCTATTTCATGGTGAGTTTCTAAAACACTGCTGTTTGCCGTTGCTTGAAAGATTTTTTATTCCCAGCTACATGTATGTTGCTCTGTGATACATTAATGTTTTCTTTTAGATGGAGAACGTAATTGTTTTCTTTTTGTTTCGCTTTTATAAAAAGTGAAATCTGTTTTATTCTATAAGCTGAAGCTTTCATGATGATTTCAGTTTTGCAAGTATGTCATGACAGAAATTTAATGGCTACTTTTGTTAATTATGCAATGTATAATAGAAAAATTACATTAAACAAAAAACAATAGTTTAGAAAAGTGAGACAGTGTGAAACTCGTGGACTTGAAATTTATGGGGGTTTTTCAGTATTTGGATTTGATTTTGTTTATTTTCTTTTTGAGTAGATTTATTTTCCTGTTTACTTCTGTTGCACATGATAATTATTTGCATTAATTCAAGAAAAAAAAATACTATCACATGTTTATGAAATTACTGGGCCAACAAGCTGAAAAACTGCAGAATTTTCACAAAGCTGTTGTAAAGTTATGCACAACCAAGAACAATTTGAATATGGACAGCTAGTATTAAGAAATAATCTCATTGACTTGAATTCAGTTTGTTTTTTGTGATCTGACAAATTGACTTATCAGGCTTGTCAAACGTAACACTGTAGCCCCAATTTCATTAAAAGTTTATTTTGATATCATACATGTAAAAGAAGACTAAAGACATGAAGAGAATCTGTTATCATTTTGCATTTCGTTTCTTTATTATTTTTGATGAATTTTTATGATTTTTTTTCCTCAACAGCAAGTTCAGAAAAGTGATTCCTTTTGCTAATCCTTCAGTTGATATTTTGTTGTTTTTTTTTTCTAGTAATTACCCCAATATTGTATTTTTTTAGACATTTTTTTGCATTGCACGCAACTAGATTGCACAAGTAATATATGGATACTAAGGCCCGTATTCTGAAGTCGGGTTTAACTTAAATTCAGGTTTAAAGTTGTGGTTTAAATATGGATAGCCAATTGTTACATAAATCACTAACAGTAGAGATATCATATTTCAGCTCATTTGGCTCTCAAATCATTCATAATTGTCTAAGAAGTATAAATAGATGATTGTCTTCACCATCGATGAATCGGGAAAGAGCACAGTAAACATAAGAAACATACAACATAATAAAACATTTATGGCTTCCCATAATTTTAGCACAGAGTGAGACCATGGTCTAAATCAAAACCTGACTTCAGAATACTGGCCTATATTGAGATTGCTTTGTCAAAAGAATACATGTAGCAGCTTGAAAATCATGATATTCTCATGTCACTGTAATAGTGCATGATATATAATTAGCTATTTAATATAGTTAGATAATTTCTTGCTTATTTAACACTGTTTAAGCTTTCTGTATGCATTAACTCTTAACATGCCACGCACACTACTAACCCAATGCCACAGTGCTAATCCGATGCTAATCCCCTGTGCCACATTGATTTTGGGATCGCGAACTGTATTCACTCCTTTCAATAGTCATGATTACAATTGCTCATAACTCTCTAACGATTAGTTTATCCACAAAATATTTTGTAGTAAAGTTGTAGGAAACTTCATACCCCTTATAATGGTGTCCTCATTATGTAGATTGGTTACTATATTTACCGCTAAAATATGAGTTGTAATCAAGTAGTTCCATTTAGTGGAGTGTTTTATATGGATAAAAAACCTAGGTCTCTTCCCTCTCAGAGGCGGAGCCATATCTTTAAAAAATGTAGAAATTCTCGAAAAAGTCGAAAGTAAACCGCGTGAGTAAGTTGATCTGTCAAAAAGCAGAGTTCACACTGCACGCAATAGTGCTAATTACGGCGTGCATGCGATGCGCAATACAATGCAAAACGGCGTAACAATGATTGTAATTCCGAATGTGCGCAGTCATGCACGAAGCAGGCAAGGGTAGGAAACAATGCAAGCACAAAGCAATCAATAGTAGGCGTGCGAGCATGAGTGTGGCATGTTATAGTTGGATACGTAGCGTGCACGAAGCACTCAATGAGTTAATGATCAAAATTATTTTTCACGATGTATCACATTTCATTTCAATCAGTTTCATGCAAGAAACTGTGCTGAATAAAATTCTTTAAAAATTATCTTTATGCAAACAGAATATTTTTTGTGCTATTATATAAAGATAAAAAATTCAATGTTGCATTTATTTAATGATGAACTTGGAGTTGTTTTAAATTTATCTAGCATGTTTTTCTAAGTTTTGAATATTCAAGAATATTCTACTTGTTTTAAACATTTGCTTTATAGTACTGTGAAAGTTCCATTCTTTTAATTTGAATTAAAGCATGATAATTGACTTTAAGCATTCCAAAGAAAACAGAGAGCTTTTTAGATTTCATGTTTATTATGTGCCGATTTGATACTGGCATGTTCAGAGTCTAGAAAGGGGTGGGGTGGTGGTGAGGGAGGGGTGGGTGGTTGCTAGTTACTAACATCGCTGCACACACACAAGACTAAGAAAATGTGTTTAAAAAGGGTATGATTTCTTGTAATACATGTAAGAAAGTAATTGTGCTCCAAAGGCATAGGAAAATTTGTGGAAAGGGCATCAATTTGACAAATGAGATATAACCTATATGGGTGGTATTGAAAACCTGCTGCCATGCATGTGTACAGAGATTCAATTGAGCCCCCCCCCCAAAAAAAAAATGGAATTATGATTGAACACCGAATTTCAGGCCAAAATTATTTGAATAAAATCATATAAAAACCATTCAAAGTGTTTAGCATTATGTTTGCCATTAGTTATTTACATATTGCAGTATACAAAGGAAACTGTATTTTCTCTTCCAAAGATTCTTACGATTTGTAAGTGCTTTATGAGGTGTTGTGTACATGCCATCAAGGAACATAGAATTGAAATTTATAACACCCAAGAATTCTAAATTTGCATTTCAGAAAATGGAAAACTTGGGAGTGGGGACATAATACAAACAGCTGCCGAGAAGTACTAATTTTCAGTATTAAGTAATGAAAATTAGAATAGGCCTACTCATTGTTTCATGCAAAAATACTGATTTCTGAAGTTCCATTTTATTTGTTCGATAGTATTTCTTTGAAAATACTGATTTCCTCATCAAAGTAGTGATTTTTTAACTTTTTATATACTAAAATGTTCTTGTTGAGGCTGTCAGCTATGTACAAACCCTTTTTTTTAGTTGAGAAGTTCCGACAAGTGCAAGGCACTCAACGACTGATGTAAAATTTTCATTTCCCAGATTTCCTAGCTCAAGCGGCCATTGTCATCGTGATAGTGATTGTTGTGGTGATAGTCTTCTTTCTGATGGGATGCCTAATCTATGCCTACAGGAACCCTTCATCCAGGTCTGGCCAACAACTCGTTCAGGTAACTTGGCATGCCCAAAATCTTTTATATTTTATCTGAACTAGATACTTTCATATCTTCTTTCTTTTGATGATGATGATGATGATGATAATGAATATGATGATGCATGATGATGATGCTCATGATGATGATGATGATGATGATGATGGAGATTATGGTGATGCTGATGATGATGATAAATATGAATATGATGATGATATGCATGATGATGATGATGCTCATGATGATGATGATGATGGTGATGCTATTGCTGATGCTGATGGTGATGATGATAATGTTGATGATGAAAGACAATTTGCCAATATCAATATTGATAATATCATCCAAATTATATGTAAAAGTGACATACATGTACATGTATGTAATTTGTTCATTGATTGCTCACCTGTGTATTGTGATTTGTTGCCCTGGAATTATTGAATTGAATAAGTACTGACCTGAATTGAATAGACCAGTTCGTAATTTCTTCATGGGCAATTTTGGTCAAATGACCTTTCACTTCTTTCATCATGATAGGCAGATTTCAAAGCAAGATATTACGTAAGCTTGCCTTACATAGCAGGATGAAGGAATTGAATAGACCAGGTGACCAGAATAGCACACCAATGAACGCTTAATGAAGGTATTTGTTGCATTCCTACTTTGAATGCATATCTTAGCATGTTGCACAATGTACTTGACAAACTGTGAAATACTAGTCGTTCGTGGAAGCATTGTTGTTTTTTGTGGATGTAAATGAAAACGACAATTCAAAAGAATATATGAATAATCAAGACATCAAAGTTGGTGCTTATCTCATTAGATTTTAAAGCACCATGTCACTTTAGTGCAAATGACCTTCTTCTGATCATGCGTAGAATCTTTTGATCATGCGCAGAAAGGAACTACGAACTGGCTTATTGGTATTTAAATTATGATGGAGATGTTCATATTTATGTCATTTATCCTTTTGGTTAACAGTTCCAGCAGCGAGTCCGACACATGGCACGTCGCAACCCACGCGACAACTACGAGGAGAGCATTGTGGGTAACATGCAAGAAACCAAGCCTACCCCACCCCCTGCCTACACCCCTCCCCAGGACTCTCCGTCCATCCCCACACCCGCGATGTCCGACACGCCTTCCGTGATCACCACCACCGGAGCGCCGGGTGCGACTACGCTGTCCGGTAACGGGGATGTCGCCGCTGATTCAGAGCCGAAGGTCGATACAGGCATCGACCCTCATACCCAAATGGCGGAGTGCTGATCTCAACGCATTATCGTGTATCATCAAATTGCCTTCGATGTCCCAACTCGTAAAGTCACAATCTTCTGAAGTTCTAATTATCTATTCTGATCATATGTGATTGCAACCATCTTCTTTAACCGATTGAACAAGATTCAGTTCATTTTGGTTTTATTTCCACAAATCTGTGATGTTACAAATTTTTACTGGGAAGGATCCTATTAAAAGCGAGAAGTACTGCAGCAATTTTGAAACTTTAAGATTCCCATAATTTTAGTCCAGATTTTAGACCATAGTTGAAGTTAAAACTGGAGTTCAGTATAAGAGCCGTCAAGTTCTTTCATTCACATATACATTATGTAGATATCAGGTTTCAATCGATAACATATAAGCAATGCGGTATCTATTGTTTGACATTAGAGCAGTGGCCCTTGTAGTAAACGCCTGGTCACACCGCCTGAGTGTTGTTGGATCGGTCGTGGAGCGGAGAGAAAAATCATCACCGCTCGCTACCGTTCACCATTTTCGATTTCGATTACTTTTATTTTGTTTTCAATTTTTTCCCCAGTTTTGTGAGCGAAATTCGACCCTCTCTCACTTCCGCTCTAAGACCGCTCCAACAACGCTCGGGCGGTGTCACCAGGCATTTAAGAGCTTGCTCAGAATGACTATATGTACCTGCCCACTAAGACTATTTAACACCTTCCTTGAGCAGTTTTATTGACAGATTTCTCTTTGCTCTGCCTGCTACATGTAATAGTCGGGGTTTTCTTCATTCGATTATTTGTTATAGGATACCATTCCTACGATATATTTGACACTATCTTTATTCAAATTCAGTCATTCTATGTTCAAGTTGGCCCAATCTCTTTTCTTTGATTGATATTTTACTTTTCAGATAGTTTAATAATGCATGTTTATTGTGATATGCAGATTTTTTTCTAACATATATTTGTGATGAATTAACAGAAAATGGTTTTGATATTTATACCAAGAGCCTGATGTCTATTACTGTGGAAAAAGTGTATTTTTAAAACCATTTTCATGGGGTATCCATTTATGAAGAAACCTCATTATTGAATGCCACAAGTTTAGAATATGACTGATTTATCATTCATCTGTCAATTGATGTGAGAATACGAATATATCTCACAAATTAACATCCCATTTTTTCAGAAAGGCTAATTTTATCTTTTATGGGGAAAAATAGAAAAGCATTCCTCGGTTTTGATTTGTCTGCTCTATACATTCCTACTACTGTACTTTCAGGAACACATTTTATAATAATAATAATAATAATAAAGGATTTGTATAGCGCATATATCCACCGTGCTCAAGGCTCTCCTATATTACCCCGGTTATCCTAGTTTACCGATTCCGGTGCACACAGCTTTTTGAGGATTACTTCCTGCCAGTACCCATGTACTTCACCTGGGTTGAGTGCAGCGGAACGTGGGTAAATTTCTTGCTTCCATGGCTTGGAATCGAACCCACGTCCTTCAGATTGAAAGATGAAAGTCTTACCACTAGACAACTAATAAGTATAAAATTATATACGTATTGGTTTATTGGTCTGGTTTGTGTTGATACCTAAAGTACTAAATATAAATTCCGAGGGATTGGGGAGGACTAATAGCATAATTTTCTTCAATTAAATTTTGAACTGAAAATCATAGATGCTTACGCAGATGCTCATTTACACCGGGGGAAGGGGGGAGATATTTTAAATGTGCCCTTTAGGAGTGCCATGCATGCATGTCCTCATGGGGCTGAATTTTGCTCTGTCAGAGATGCTGGCTCCAAATAACAGGTACCTTAGTTTAGGGTTTGCAAACAAAAGAGACCTTTGGAGCATTGTGGCCCAGTGGATTAGTCTCCTGACGTTCAAACAGAGGGTCGTGGGTTCAAATCCCAGCCATGGCATAGTTTCCTGCAACAAGAAATTCATCCATATTGTGCAGTCAAGTGAGGTAATAGGTACCTGGTAAAAATCTATTCCTTGAAATGCGTTTGCGCTGAAGTAATTACCGCCACCAAGCTGAAGCCTCGGTAATGATATCCAAGTCCTTTGGAAGCATAAAGAGACACTTTCATCATCATGTGATATGTGCTATACAAGAATTCAAATCATTATTATCATTTATCATTATTACTTTCATTCTACTGGGAAAAGATTATTTCATTACATCATTCCCACATTACCCATTTCTATTTTCAGTAATATAAAGAGTGTATTTTTATATCCTTGCAATTTCCATGTCGTTTTATCTTGAACGATACAATGCATTTTTGACTACTATGAAATTTGTTATTTTCAGAATTTTGAGAAGGTTTTGCTTGAATGTGGAAGATTTGTTGTTTGGTATATGTGGCCCCCATTCATTTCGGTACCTTCATAAACATCTGTGTGGCATTTTTTTTAGTAGGAATCTTGCTCTTTCAAAGTAGGGACGGTGAGTTTGGTATATGTGGCTCCCATTCATTTCGGTACCTTCATAAACATCTGTGTGGCATTTTTTTAGTAGGAATCTTGCTCTTTCAAAGTAGGGACGGTGAGTTTGGTATATGTGGCTCCCATTCATTTCGGTACCTTCATAAACATCTGTGTGGCATTTTTTTAGTAGGAATCTTGCTCTTTCAAAGTAGGGACGGTGAGTTTGGTATATGTGGCTCCCATTCATTTCAGTACCTTCATAAACATCTGTGTGACATTTTTTTTAGTAGGAATCTTGCTCTTTCAAAGTAGGGACGGTGAGTTTGGTATATGTGGCTCCCATTCATTTCGGTACCTTCATAAACATCTGTGTGGCATTTTTTTTAGTAGGAATCTTGCTCTTTCAAAGTAGGGACGGTGAGTTTGGTATATGTGGCTCCCATTCATTTCGGTACCTTCATGAACATCTGTGTGGCATTTTTTTTTAGTAGGAATCTTGCTCTTTCAAAGTAGGGACGGTGAGTTTGGTATATGTGGCTCCCATTCATTTCGGTACCTTCATAAACATCTGTGTGGCATTTTTTTTTAGTAGGAATCTTGCTCTTTCAAAGTAGGGACGGTGAGTTTGGTATATGTGGCTCCCATTCATTTCGGTACCTTCATAAACATCTGTGTGGCATTTTTTTTTAGTAGGAATCTTGCTCTTTCAAAGTAGGGACGGTGAGTTTGGTATATGTGGCTCCCATTCATTTCGGTACCTTCATAAACATCTGTGTGGCATTTTTTTTTAGTAGGAATCTTGCTCTTTCAAAGTAGGGACGGTGAGTTTGGTATATGTGGCTCCCATTCATTTCGGTACCTTCATAAACATCTGTTTGGCATTTTTTTTTAGTAGGAATCTTGCTCATTCAAAGTAGGGACGGTGAGTTTCCATTTTAAAAAAATGGCGTTTTCGGTATCTGAAAACATGTAAATTTCATTCCAAACCCGATCTAAAATGGAAATTATGTTCTGTCATAGAAATGTACACAGCAAAAAGGTGAATTCTGTTTCATAAAGAAAAATTCAATTAATTAATTTTTTACATGACTTGAAATGTACAGAACCAAAATGGATTTCCTTTTTTGATTTAAGTACTGGTTAATGCAAATCCACTGTTCCTAAAGATGCTGCTCCAACATTTGTAATGGTGCTTTAACTTGGATATTCATGCATTTTAAACAGAAACACATGTAATAGGGATATTGAGTATTGTGAAGTTTTGTTTTGTAATTGTTAATATTTTTTGTACGATGGCTGGTAATTGGGACACTTATTATGGGTATGAGGTTTAACTCTAATTGCACATGCCAGAACAATCTAGAATATTGTTAATATTGTTTATACACCATTATTGAATAACCAAGAATTAATACATTAGTTTAATATAATATTTTATCCACAGAGTATTTGAGATTATAGTTAAAGGCTGAATTGTGGTTTATTTTTAAGTATGACTTTAAGTTGTGCTTTAAGTCCCAAGTTACATGTTCAAAATGCTGGCATTATTGTAGGCTGAACTGTAGATTGTTTCACAAATAGTTAAGTATGACTTTAACTTATGCCGATGCGCTCATGGTATTCAACCCATAATTCCATTAATTACTACGCATCTCCCGGCATCTCCTAGATATATATAATCTGACCAATGCGGTCCTACATACCACACGCGAACTGTGACTTTTTTAATACAACTTTGGATACATTGTATGCTTGGTTTTGTAGATAGCCTGCTTGATTGCAAGTAATGATCTATGTATCATATGTAAAAGCAGCCTATTATTTAACCGATAGGATTTGTGTATGGATGCCTGGTAAAGCCCCATTCACAACTGGTGGTGCTAATACTGCTTCCAACTGTTGTGATTATGTGCAACATATATCGTGACCAAACAATCGCAAGAGCGATTGTGAAAGCCCTTTACATTATACATGTAAGAAGCATATTTACTTCCCATGTATAGTCTATATCTGTTTTTAGATACATGCATTGCAGTAGCTAAATGAAATAATCGTTTTCACCATAGACATAGGCTGAACCTACAGATATGATGTAGCAAAAGATTTTTGTATCGCAAGAGCAATTGTGAAAGCCCCCTTACATTACAAGAAATATATTTATTTTCCATGTATAGTCTATATCTATTTTTAGATACATGCATTGCAGTAGATAAATGAAATAATCGTTTTCACCATAGACATAGGCTGAACGTACAAATACGACGTAGCGATAGGTTTTTGTATAGATCTCTTCTATTTGTGAGATCCGGGTGTAAGATAGCCTGCTGAAACAGACTGAAACAGATTCTATTCAATATTCATGTATTCAGATGCAATAGAAATGAACAGTGTTATCCGTTCCATTTTAGTATGTCTACCACTGTGAACCATATTTATTACGGGAGGGATTCCTGCTGTAAAATTTAGATATTTCAAACTAGACTACATAAATTGATGCTGTACCTCTGTATATATAGGTCTATATTTTGTAAATGCTGTCATGGTTAGTATTTATTGCACTTTTCTAAAACTGCCCATTCTATTAGAGGAAAGTCTATCACATTTTGATATAAATATTCCATGTTCTTGTTTAGATATGATTTTTTTCCCCTTCTGAATTGTTCTACACAACTCTGTATGGGAATAAAGTTTCTTTCTTGTCCGAGTTTGAGGATTTTTTAACCAAAGTGAAACTTTCTGTATAATGCCCTAAATAGCTCATTGTGCCTTACACATTTTTTGCATCGTAGTTCACATGTAACTGATGTATCAATTGATAGTACATGTATGTGTGTATGTTTAGAATGATATAAAAAAAAACTTAAATGTATGTGTAAAATATATAAATTCGTTTGAGTTGAAATGGGGGAACCAAATTTAATATTTTGGACAACAAATAAAGAAGTTTGAAGAAGGTCACAATTAAAGCAAATAGTATTCAAATACAGTACATAGAAAGCTTAATTTGTATTGAATTGGTCAACAAAACACAAACAGAATTTTGATTAGTATCTGAATCTCTTTTTTTTAATCTATGAAATAGTGAATCTAATGAAATTTCAATATTGTAATTTCACTTTGAAAAGAAATCCTGAAAGGCTACATTAGAAGTTAGGGTAGCTAATACTTGGTGCAAAAGAAATGATTTGTCAGTGTTCAAACACTAAACAGATTATCTCTAGTTTTGTTGATTAATTCATGAGAGAATATTCATCAAGTTCGGGGTTTCTAATTCAATCTGGTGAAATGTACATCCCATTTTTATAGTTGTAGAAATTTTTCAGCAAATACATGTATGTGTGATAGATTTTGTATTTACTGCGAAATGTTGTGTCAGTATATACATGTATGTTAGTATGAAGTTTAGCTATGTACCCAGAGTTATATAAATCTGCACTTCTGCAAGAAAATGATATATTTTTATACTGAGGTCAATATTTATCTAAACCAAACTCATGGTATTGTTCTTTTTAAGAGTAGAAGTAGTATTGTTACTTTATATATATATATTTATTCCTACATATACAGTATGCTCTGTATGTTAAAGGGGAATGAAACCTTTGGAACAAATAGGCTTGTGTGGAAACAGAAAAATCAAAGAATAAGAATAAAGAAAGTTTGAGAAAAATCGGACAAATAATGAGAAAGTTATGAGCATTTGAATATTGCAATCACTAATGCTATGGAGATCCTTCCATTGGCAGTGCAACAAGGATGTGTGGTGTCACTGATGAACAACTTTCCCTTTGGTGGACTATAAAATACCCTCAAAATGTCTCTTTTTGCTTTTTCTTATGATGATACAAACTCTTTATCCATGATGTATTCTTAAAAAATATGTATTACATGCCCTCATGTAGAAAGAACATTATGATCTATGGATAGATGTGATAAAAGAGGCAATTCAAGTGAAATATATACTAAAGTAATGGGAGAGTTGTTCACAAGTGACATCACACATCTTTGTCGCATTGCCAATTTGCTATCTCCATAGCATTAGTGATCGCAATATTCAAATGCTCATAACTTTCTCATTATTTGTCCGCTTTTTCTCAAACTTTTTTTGTTATTATTCTTTTATTTTTCTGTTTTCACACAAGCTATCTTGTTCCAATGGTTTCATTCTCCTTTAACTGTCTGTATTCAAGAAGAACCCATGAGATCGAAACCTTAAAACAAAAGAAAATTCTGAGACAATAGTGTGTCAGCGGGTTTGTTTTTATCATAGAAACACATTGGCCCGAATTCACAAAGGTGGTTTCGAAAACCCACGATTGAGTCCATGGATTGTGCAGATTTTCTGTATAAATTACGCTCATTTACTGCGTATATTAAAAAAATGTCCAGTGCTGGTGTGCTCTTCTGTTACAGTGCGCCAAATCGACGCCTGTTGCCATGGTTATCCACGCTATTTTATTCATGAGTCCACTCTTCAAACAGTAGACTCATGAATAAAATAACGTATCTTACTAAGGTAACAGGCGTCAATTTGGCGCACTGTGACAAAAGCACGCATTAGCATTGGAAAGTGCACCCGATACGCGCTAAGTTAATAATTTATACAGGAAATCTGCCTAAACCATGGATTCAACTGTGGGTTTTCAAAATCACCTTTGTGAATTCGGGCCATTAAGGTTTGATGAAAACCCATCAAAGAATAATGGAGTGTTTGGATTTTCTACACGTAGGTTTCAATTTTTATGATGTCGCAAAAGGAGCAGCTCCCTCATATGTCATGTGATATAGATTCCATAAAAGACACAATTTTTCTCAGAATATTGGTAAACAATTTCACTGATGTATTCAATAAGTCAGTAAGGGCCATTTCACACATGAATCTTTGAATCATCATGGTAACTTTGATTGCAATTCGTCTTTAGAATCATTGGACCTTTCACACCAAAAATTTGTACCGTAATTTTATTAGAATTCACTTCCGGAGTACAACTGTAGAATTTGAATTTCATGATTGTGATTATCGTTTGTGATTCTAGTTTGGTTTCACACGTGATGAAAATTCGTCATTACCCTTGGAATTATCATTAAAGCTAGGATTTTTTACCGTGTGAAAAGGCGGAAAGTCTCAATCTATTCTGGGTAAACGGGAATATGCTGCCGGGAAGGGTGGCTTTTTCACGAAAGATCCTCGGACATAGACCTCTTTTCATTAAAAAGATCCCTAGACATGTGTCCCATTTATCACCCCCTCCCAATCCCGTTTCCACCTCATTTTTTTGTCAGAGATTTCTGGATTTGCTCCCAAATACTTCAGCTTACATTGACAATTCCCAATGCAGGGCGGGGTCAAGTACGCCTCATGAATATTCACATCCACACAAAACGTGTAGTATATTGCGTAATTTTCATCCCAACGACCAGCTCATCTGGTATGGTGCCGTCAGTTAATTGGTGATGCTAAGGCTGATTGCACCAAGCCTCAAAATGCTAACTATTATTGCTCAACATTAATGTATTCATAGAATTTCCATTGTTTTTCCCCTTAATACATGTATTAAGTCATTCTTTATATGCAGGAATAATGGTTACATATTTGTAAATAGAACTTCAAATTGTAATTTAGATGGATTTATATTTTATTTTTTTTCATTGAATATATGGCATTTGTTTTGAGAAAAGGGAATACTGTGTGTGTATTGTAAATGTAGATGTAGAATGTATAGTACGGAATTCATGTATGTGTATGGAAAATTGATAACTAAATTTTTATAGCACTTTCACTGATGTCTATCTGTATATTTTGGCTGGAAAGAGATTTATTAATTCCTCGAATTTGCACCGATATTTATGATATTAAAATGTGAATTCACATGTTGTAGTGGTTTATTTGAATAAAGAGATTGCTATTTTCAGGCAGAGACATTCGTATGCTGTTTTTTGTTTATTTTTGGGGGGCTCCGAAACTTAGGACGAAACTGATGTTCCGGTTCACCAATTTTCAACAAAGACCTCCCAGCTGTTCTTTGTCATTTGACAGACATTTTTTTGGATCAGTTGTGCATTGCTAGAGCAAGAACTCCCTATCCACTAACGACCATTCCAAACTTGCTTGACATAACATAGTACACCACGTAATAAATACTCAGAAGATTAAATGTACATAATTAATTTGTATATTTACAATATCAATCCATCTTCTTGAAAAAAAAAAAAATCTGAAGTTGATATAAATACAGTCATCCTTCATGAAATGTAAATTACATATCAAATGAACTTCACCATACATAGAATGGTACCACCTAACATTCTTTAATCCACTTTCACATTCCAGTGCCACTCTGGACCAGCCAACCCTAAACCACTTGAGCTTGAAAAAGCTTTAAAAATGATACTGACCTACAAGAAGTGATTAACAATAACCAACATAAGTACTAGATTTGAGTGTAGAAGAAATTCAATCAGAGCGTCAAATAACGAGAAAACAAGGTTTGAAGGTCAGGGTTCACTCAATCATGAGTTCTGCAATCTCGGTGAAATTTCCAAGTTCACAAAAAATGGTGTGAAATGAACCCTAAAAGGCAGCGGATCATCAGGCTCGGACAAAGAAAGTGGAGGGGCACTTTTTGTCTGCCAAACAATAGGTGCCCCTCCACTTTCATTGTATAAGCCCGACGTCCCGCTGCCTCTGACCCTTATATCTTCTTTTATTTTACTTTACTGCTTCAAATTTTTACAGTATGAAGAAGAATTACTATACTTCTTAAATTTTGCTTTTTGAAGATCAGATTACAAAGCAACTGAAATTGCAACTCTTCGCTCTTAAATCTTTGGCAACCAACGAACCCTCCTGGGGTGTCTTTTTCACCCTTCTTGGCAGATCAAGGTCTGGGGCCCGTTTCTCAACACCGTCATAAGTCTAACTTCTTGACTAAATCGGAAATAGTGAGCTACTTGTCCGCTAACCGTTTCACGAAGCCCTCTTTACCAAGATCGGGTACAACAACCTCACTAAATATTTATGACACCTCCGAACCTGTCACAACTTCTTTCTTAATGACGTAGTGGCATCACGTGGGTAGACTATGACATGCAAAAGTGCCTAGAAATGTGAAAATTATAATCTTACGTAATCAATCAAAGATGTTGAAATTACATCAAAAAACAAGTTGGATAATGCATTCTTTGATCATGGTAATACAAAGATTCAAAGAATCTACAAAAACTGTTGGTAATACTCCACAAAACCATTCATTTTGAAATAGTAAAATCATTTATTTGATAAAGATTCTACCACGTCAGGCCATCCATAAATTGACTCGTATTTGTCGTTTTCAGACCCCTATTAACATTTTGATAAATTCTATCTCTAATTTATGCATAGAATTTGTCAAATAGTAAGTTTCAGTATCTAAGATTTAAAAGAAAATTGTTAAACTATATTTTGATGATGTTTGGAATCGTAAAATACCGTATAATTATCCTCATTTTACAACAAAAACCGTTATGGTTTTACTTTCGTAACCTATTAAAATTGGATATCCCGGGGGTACCCATCTCAACGTCCACATGTGATTTTTTAGTCACGAGATCAAATATTCATAATTCCATTTTCTCAGCAATTGAATGCTCAAGTCTTCATGGTCTAAGTATGTATGGTGCATAATATACCTGTGCTATTATTCTTAAAAGATGAAATTCCCAATTCATCACAATATTTGCAACTTTGTTATAATTTTTCTTTTCGAAAATTATGCTATTTTGTGACTAAGGCTACGTCTCGTCTGCTCTTTTTACCGATAATATCGATATCAAGGTATTTTAGTTAGGAAGCCTTTCGAGAAACGGGTTTAGTAAGATTGGAACTAACTCCGTGGTTGGTGGATAAAGATATGACTAACTTGTCCAGGTGTTGAGAAACGTGTAAAGGCATGCATCAGCACGCACCTGAACTAAAATCAGTTTGCAAACGTAAGCATTTGGGCTGGCTACGAAAGTCTATGAGCACATGATCCTAGCCCCATATTCATGAACATTTTCCTGGAAATTGGTTGCCCACTACCTTCATTAGCCGCAGAACGCAAGATAGCCAATAACTAGTCTTATCAAGGTGTTTATCTGGAACTTGCAACTAACTATAAACATGTCATGCTTCATAGAATCAAACAGTACTCTAATGAGGTACTCTTACCTGAGAATGTGAGTATGATATCAAGAGGATAACTTCAGAGCAGTACTACATGGCGGCCCAAGTGTCTGAAAAGTGGAAACTGACTGATGATGGTGATCGGACCAAAGCATTTTGTAACCAGGGGACGGGAATTTGTATCAATCCATCCCCAGCAAAATCGATTGTTGCATCATATCCTAACAATGCTGGGTCCCGTCTTACAAAGAGTTATGATTGATCCGATCAATCGCAAGTTTCGCAACTATGGATGGCCAGTAATGTGAACATGTATTATCCTTGTTTGTTCAAAATATTTTCCAACTATTCATGGTTTTTTTTTAAATTCACTGTGCTTCTCTTTGTTTATTATTTGTATTATTTTGAAGAATGAAAAATGAATTGAATTTCAAAGAACATTGTGCCAATTTCCTATAGAAACAAATTATGACACTAATGGATTACAATGGCAGAAAGAAGCTGCTAAAGCTGCTTATCTAATAAAAGAGAGCCAATGGAGTAAATTAGAAAGTCAAAAGGGGCCTAAGCTTTCGATCCCTTATGGATTTCCATAGAGTTACGATTGATTGGATCAACAGTTAACTCTTTGTAAGACCGAGGACTGACCTTTGCAGCGCAATGGCTGGATGAGTCTAAAATAATTTGTAACAAGTGCAAGTGGATGTAATATGAGAACACATAATCAATGTTTAAACCCTGTGTTCCTTACATGAATAAATTCAAAACTAACTTTATAATATTGACTTGGTGTTTGATAAAGAGAAGAACGTTTTCTGATATGTATTGTTGTTTAGCATCATCATGAACCACATTTAAAACGAAAAAATATAAAAATTCTTCAAACACATCCAGTGTTGTGTTCCGAAGTAGGTGTCCATTTCTTTGTCACTGTCAAGGACACAAAAAACATTTTTCATCATAAAATTTGAGGGAAAAAACATTAGATACATATAAAACCTCAAAAAAAAGAAAAAAAATTATACAAATGCTTGAAATTTCATAACAAAGGAGTTCCATTAAAAAAAAATTCCATCTAAAATATTTAAAAGAAAAATTGATAAAATAAAAGGATAACAAAGGAAATGGTTTAATATTAAATACTCAACAAAACGCAACAAAAAATATCAATAGTTAAAATACTTGTTTAAATTGAATACCAATTGGTAATATTGGCTATAGTACATGTACAATAACATTTTCTGCTGGCTTTGTTTAATATGGAAAAAAAAAAAGAATAGTCTATTAATTCATTAATATCCAGATTTACCATCAAAACGATTATTAAAAAGAAAAATATCTCAAATACAAAATCGATTATGGGAGTGGCCATCTCCTGACGAGAAAGAAGAAAAAATATTGCATTTCTGTGAATATGAGTGAGCTCATTGAAATGTCAAAAACAAAAGATAACGATTTATCTCACGGGATTTGCATATTACGTACAGGTGACTTTGGTACGTTAGGTCACAAATTGGCTAGCTCATTATATGCAACAATACATTTTCAATGGTACAAAACTCATCGCTCATATGAAATTATATATGTAGTATAAACTGAATGTCCGAACCATTAGAAAAGATTCGAAAAGAGTACAAAAGTGTGGAAAATAGAAACAAACATTTAAACAACTCCAAAAATGGTGGTGAAGGAATTTCCACTCAACTTCTATAAATACACCTGTATAGACACATCAATGAAGGGCACAGATAAATTGACAAAACATTGCCAAGCTTGCACAGTCCATGGTATTAAAAATATTGTGAATCTATTAAGGTCTGTCCATAAATTATTCCTTCATCATTTGATATCCATGAAACGTACATCGCTAAGGAGGAGGTATCGCCGTGGTAACGGTCGAGGAGCAGGCGAAAGCACGGTGAATGTCTTCCTATCCATGTCCACGTTGGTACTAAAAGAGAGGAGATAAATTTTAATCGAAACTGTTAATAGCGTGACCTGACATTGCAATTAAAATGAGGCAGCTTCACATGCAACTCAATTGGGAGCAAAGTTATTTGGGAACAGTTCTTGGGGTGTAACAGGAAGACATATAGGGTGTTTTTTTTTACAGTGTGCAACAGAATTGGAGTAACGCTTAATTTAATGTCAAATTACTTTATCTCAGGCCTTCAATCTTGATATTTTTAGGGCAAGGCCACATTCTTTAATACAGAGCATTTTCTATTTTACAGCACAAATTGAAAATCAATGAAAAGGGCACAACAAATCTCAAAGAGAGAGGCATCAAGACTACGGTAGTCAACAAGCCCTGAGGGCCACTTCCATTGACGAGTGGATACCATGCGCGACCATGGGGTCTCGAAAAGCACCCTAAACATGTATTTTCCATATTCTGAAAATGCACCCCTTAACAAGTATTGGCGTGAAACTTTTGTGAACTATTGTGAAACCCTACCCGTAAGAAGACAAGTACTGGAAACAAACCGATACTTTTGCGGCAAGTACTCCCTGAATTGAACCCCTAAACAAGTACATCGATATTTCAATTGTTATGTCACGGACGTCGGTCATCGGTTTTACCTTTACCTACAACATTGGGTTTAGTACAGCCCCACTTCCCACATCTCGCGCAAATCATACTCTTAACACGTAGTGTTGACTCTTGGGGCAAAAAGTACATCCTTTTTAAACATTTAGTCTTAATTTGTTTATACCCTTGCAAATTTGAACCTAAGCACGTACCTTTTCCTAGCGAAAATAGATACCATTTTTCATTATTATTTTTGTGTTTTTGACACACTTATTACTTCACGTACGTAACGTGCCCTATCTTGAAAAAGACATTCTTTTTACGTGTTATTTTGATCGCGCATGGTATCCACTCGTCAATGTAAGTGGCCCCCCTCCCCCGGGTCTACAAGGCATCCACAGCCATGGATGAATTTAAGCACTGGCACTCTTTATATAGACTTCAGTTCAGTTCAACTTTATCCAATTTCAATATCAAAAACAATTTACAATGCATTTGATAAAAACATGCAATTTAAGATGAAATAATGCAATTCTGTCAATATGTACATACATATTGGTATAGCTGGGCCAGGGCCCCATTGCACAGCAAAGTTACCATGCTGTGCAATGGTAACTTCCATGGGATTCTTGATACCATGATAGATATCACTGGATGGCAAAGTTATCATAAAAGTAAACTTTTATGCAGCGGGGCCCTGATCCTCAGTAAATCTTACACATGTCCTCCCTCAACTTCAAATACTAAAATAATTATTAGAAGAAAAAAAACATTGAGAGGATGAAAATACGGATTCAGTTATTTTTTAAATCAGTATCTTTTGACCAAACCACATTTTTTTTTCAATTTTACACTCCCCCCCCCCCCACCAATTTTTCCTCTTTTATCTACTCTTGTTATTTCTATAGCAAAATGCTCCCCTTGAGCAGTGGTAACTATTTTTTTTTCTTCACTTGTCAAAAAACTGTGGTAGATAAGGTACCCCCAACCTCCACAGTAGATCCTGGATCTGAAGCTGCGTTGTACTTACATGACAATGAACCCTGCTACATTGGTTGATATTAGATCATCGTCTTTGGAATCAGCTAGACTTACACTAAGTAGATGGTGAACAATCTCTGGACCTGAGAAACAAACAAACCAAGACACAATATTTCTCATTTAGAGATACAATTTAGTTCTGGCTGTATACGTACATTTATACATGTATATGTGTAATGATGGGAACACTCCTAAAGATAAATTCCAGTTCTGGTAACGATCTCAAAATGACTTTTTACAAAATCTAATATAATAACCACCCAAGTGTCTGTTTGTATGAATAAAAAATATGTGCCAAAGGATTCTGGAAGAAATTGTGTAATTTATGAGAAATAAGCAAAACAAGCGCGGATTCTGTCACTTCCATTGGGTCTTTATTCCAGCAATAATAATACACTGTCCCACGTGTGCCTATCTGTGTTGGCGATCTTCAGTGTGATCATATTTCAGTTTAGATTTTATGATTTCACATAGTTCAGTTTATGTAACTCTACCAGATCTTGATCCACAATGATATAGTCATACTTAACCTTGGTTCTACAGACTTTCTCACAAAATTAGAGTTTTACTGCAACTACTATCATTTAGCTTTAAAGTGATTGTGAAACGCTAGTCAAGACAAACCAAAGAACTAGCACTAGCCATAAAGCATTGGAACTACACACATGAAAACAATTGACACACTACACACCAAAAAGCATGTATGGGATTGCATCCAAATTGTCAGCAAGCAACAACAGTTTCAGCTGCCATTTGTTTTAAAGTGAATAAGACAGCATTGGTGGACTAAATATTAGTGTACAGTGTTATGGATTTTCTACTCTTCTTTTTGAGTATTTGTATTGAATAGCGCTAATTTCATCATGTGCACACCATCTTTCTAATGTCAATAATCCAACTGCCATGGTGGCGATGAATGAATTAATAATTATATAAATTATACAAAGTTTACCCCCATTATGTTCAACAAGACAAATTTCTCATTTGGCATAAGAACGAGTCACCAGAGATACATACAGTCTTGTGTAACTTTACGGACAGCTTAATGCAATGGCCCCCAGTTTCATTACATGTTTAACCCTAAATCTCCCGGGGTATTTTTATTCTTGTCATTCCCGGGGGGGGGGGGGCCATTATGCCCCCCCCTTAAGATCTCGGCCGCCGATCGCGCGAGCGACGCAAAAATTTGCACGCTGGTAGTGTGCGATGTAATGTACAAGGCTGTATGGTAAAATTTTCCAAAATAATGAGATTTTATTTTATATGAATTAATTATGCTAATTTATGCATAAATCATACTTTTTGCTCTAATTCACTAAATAAAGCTCCTAGAATGCTAATTTTTGGTGAAAAATTTTCTTTGCAGCATTCTTAACAATCGTAATTCAAAAAACTTTGGTTTAGAAATAAATTTCTTATGTATTTTATTGTTTTATGAATTTCTTATGTATTTCTTTGTTTTTTTACTTTTTGTTTTTTATTGTTTTTTTCAATGGAAATTGTTCCAGACATAATTCTGATCATAAACAAGGCAAAATTAATTAAGTTTAATCAGTAAAAGTAGAAATAATGATACATTTATGAATTTTGGCTAAATACGCAATTTGCATTGGATTTGTACATGAAATCACGTTTATGAGCAATTTTTGGTCTGACATGCACTTGCATAATGTTGCGTAATGTCGTAACCGCGTCTCAAATTTGCGCGAGACTTGAATGTAAAAAGTCAGTGAGCTGCGAGGTGAAAAAATTTCGCGCAGCAGATATATCGCAAAAATTGTTGAGGGGGGGGCCATTATGGCCCCCCCCCCCCCCCCGGGAGAATTAGGGTTAAAGATTTGTTACCAGACGTACCTGGATTGACGGGAACTAGTTTGGTTTGATTATCTTCGGGTGTCATTCCAAGAGGTAGGCAAGAATTAGGAACCGGAGGAGCTTCAAGAAAAAACATAACAAAACAGAGTACAGGTAAGTCCAAGTTGGTATAATCAACAATTTGGAACAATGTATACATGAACACAGTCACAGGAAGTCAAAATTTATTAATCATCCTTGTGATAGTTGTACATGCCAATGTAGAACAAGTACTAGTACATTGCACTTTTAACACATGACCTGAATATACTTTATATTCATAATTTTGTTTAATAGTATACTGCATAGAAAACACATAAAAACATGCTTATCAAATTGAATTTAGCATAGTCATATAATGAAGAGCTCAAGTTGTATGAATGATGCTCAATGGATTTCAAGATTTTCAAATCTCTTCAAAAAATAAATATCTGAATTTCCAAAAATATCAAATTACAAGAATTAAATTAAATGAAACATAAATCATATTTTATTTTGCCGTATCTTGGAATCCAAGTCTTACCTCCGACCTTGTAGATTTCTACATCAGCAAATTTGACTTCAAAGGAATGTGGATAATAACAGCAGTTAAAGCCGTAGAAGTACTCCCGAACTTTCTCGTCTCTCGTGAACCGCCTGAAAGCCTGAGATCTATCCACAACCTAAAAGACAGAAACCAATAAAAAAAACTGTCAAAGCATCTTAAATATAGCTATCTATATCGTGCGGTCTAGTGGTTAGATCATTGGACTCATAATCGCAAGGATGTGAGTTCGAATCCCCACTCTGCCATTGTCTCCACTCTGATAAAAAGGCCTGAGAGTAATATCTGCAATCTATAATGTCAGCCACTATGACAGATTAAATTAGACCTAAAGTGTTTCCTAGGTAATTAGTTACATAACCAGCTTGGCGTTTACCAGCAAAAAGCTGTCATGCTGAGTTCTTACGAGAGTTACCCTACACAGAAACAGTACAGATTGTGTCAAGTTTAGAATTTTGAAAAAAAAATTGTCTCAAAGTAACACATTTCATGCTGAAGAGATCATCTAAACATGTTACTCACCCCACCGGATTTTGGTTGTAACACAATCTTGACGAATGAAGGCATGTCCCGGACCAGTTCATTGTACAACCTCTCCTGGTCTAGAACGATGATGACATCAACTGTTTGGAATAACAACAGCAACAGATTTATATTTTATATACCTGGGAATGCTTATCAAAGAGCTTTCAACTCAGAAAGAAAGCTATAAAAAAGATTATTCACTTCAATGTGGACATTAGAACAGTGGTTCCAAATGGTGGTGTGCTGTTGGTGGTTTTGGGGTCAATGGGCCATATTCTGAAGTCGGGTTTAACTTTGTTAACTCAGGTTTAAATTTGTGGTTTAAGTATGGATAGACATTTGTTACATAAATTACTAATGGTAGAGATATCATATTTCAGCTCATTTGGCTCTGAAATCATTCATAATTGTCAAGGAAGGATAAATATAAGATTGTCTTCACCATTGACGAATCAGGAAAGAGCACATTGAACATAAGAAACATATAACTTAATACAAATTTTGACACCTTTGGCTTCCAATAATTTTAGCACAGAGTTAGACCATGATCTAAGTTAAACCTGACTTCAGAATATGGGCTATTAAATCTCTATGTGCAACATCCTTGGCCTGTAACATACTTCCTTTTTACTCCAAGGTGACGACTTAATATTATTATACAATAATTAATGTGGCACTCCGACATTATCCTTCAGGGCTAAAACTAAACACGGTATGATCTTTTTTTGACATTCAAATAAATGAAGCCATCCAGACGCTATTCTAATCTTAGGGCTGGGTAGTTCCCTTTTGCTCTTAAAGAAAAGAATTCAGTTCTGGTCGAGAGACAAAGATGATTTAATCTTATAATAGGAGGAAGTACATGCAGTTTTACATTTAGTCACTGATAATATCAAGAATTCAATCATAATTGAGGGACAAAGATGATTGCATTAAATTACCTTCAAATGCCTGAGCTGCATATTTGATACATTGGTAGCCGTCACCTTTGACCCAACCACACGTATTGATGACACACCCACTCTGAGCAACTGGAAGATCAAAGAAAAATTAAATCAAAGAGACATGTCAGTTGTGGTAACAATCTCAAAATGAGTTTGATTAGAATCCAATACAAGTAGAATGCCTCTAGCAGTCTCACCTACATTACATGATTCTATATAGCAGCAGTGCTGACTTTGAAAACAACTATACTTGTGCAAGTAAAAAAAAATTGACACCCCACAAATCCGCAATTTAAGAAGAAAAAAAAGTAATGAACATATCATTATTATATATTATCTGAAAAGGTATGTTTTCCCAAATAATTTGGTACCAAATTTATGTGGTATGTGTTAACGTTTGGATGACCAGGAGAAATTCTTTGCAGTGAAGTAAAACTTGATTTGTGCCAGGGTAAGGCATGACTGCAATGAATGAATCCAGATGTCAATGATGTCATAATCCTACAAGGGTTGCATTGAAATCCATTTCAATAAACACTTTTTAGTATCAATTCTCAAGCTACTTTCATTGAAAAGGGATGAGCAAAATGTCTTTCAACTCATGTAGGATTTCAACAGAATATTTTAACCTGTTTTCCCTTACTTCTTGTATTTGTTTTACACCGCATTGCAAAGACCTCGGCAAGCTTGGCAGTGAGAATCTGATAGAGTTTCATATTGATGCCGGGTGAGGTAGCACCGAAGTGATAGACTAGAGGGGCGGTGAGGGCGAAACCTTGCTCTACGTCGGCTGGTCTCTCTACCAGCAAGGCTCCTACGGTACCAGGCACAGATACAGAACCCTGCATGGGATGAATGGCAAAGAGAGTAGGTGATTACGGAAGGTGTCGGGGTACCAGCAGGGCACCTATGGTACCAGGCACCGAAACACAGGGCTTAAATTAATCGATGGCTAGGCCGTCAATGCCCCTATACCTGGCCGTGATGCCCTTTAAAAAACAAGAACAATTCACGGCCAAAAAGGCTGTGCCCTTTTTTTTCAAAACCGGCTGTGCCCTTTCTCACTGTGAGATTAAAGTTTACAAAGTTCTCCCATATTTCACAAGTAAAAATACAGGAGAGAGAAAAACAAATTTTACAACTTCCCTTAATTCAAATTGCAAGCCAGTTTGCCCTAAATTCTGTGATCTTCACACAAACACACAAACGCAAAGTAAGCATACATACTCTACTAGCTGCTGCACCCACGTGGCATGGCATCCTGCCTGCGTGTGGAAGGCATGCAGGATATCGAAGCAGTGGTACTTATGCAGATGCTGGAATCAGAGTGAACAATTTTCCACCAGTTTTTCCAGCAAAATAATCACAAAATCGGGGGAAAATTTATTTTAAATGTATATGGATTCTCAGATTACCGATTTGGTGATGTAATTGGAGGAGCAAGTTGTTTAGTATTCATTACTAGATCTGTCTAGTTGTTTTACTTTTTGTTTTGAGTTTTCTTGTTGTAATAGGAAGAGAGATGCCTGTGTACGTGTGATGCCGCAATGTTTCACCTTATTTTTAATTTTGATGTTTCACTTTGAAATTTTATTAATTTCTAAAACATTTTAGTTTTCTAACATTCTCAAAAAGTAGTAGTAGTAGTAGTAGTAGTAGTAAGATGATCACATTTTTATTTGTTTGCTTGAAGTTTGAACTTTTTTCCCTCTTCTTCCTTTCATTCTTTCTTTCTTTACTAACTTTCTTTCTTCATCCTTTCTTTTATCCTTCTTGCCTTTTTTTTGGTTCCATCATCTATCTTTATTTCCAGTCTTTCCTAGCTTTCTTTCCTGATCCTTTCTCTCACAGTTGAAAAATTTTGCACGTCGACATAGTGACAAAATTCCTGAAATTCCAAAGTTTGGAAAAAATGCGTAACAATAACTGAACTCACCTGACCCACATCTAATTCAATAAAAGTAGGTCTCCTCCCAACCCTGACTGCATAGTTTAATAATAATCGGCATACTGTGCTCTTCCCGACGTCTCCCGGTCCGACAACCATCACCTAAACAAAAAGAGTTAAACAAATAATATAAAAAAGAAACCATGGTATTAAAAAGACAGAATATATGTCCAAAGTATCAAGATTCCAGACTTATTAAAAACACGTGATTGCATCTTAAAAGCTGAATTGACAGTTAATAATATTAATAACAGTCAGTTCTTGTATAACACATTATGAATAATGTCTCTATGCGCTTCCAAAGGACAAGTTACCCTGGCCGTCGCTTAAGCAGCTTTTACGCGCTCAGCATTTCAAGGAATAAATTCATGCCAGGTACCCATTCACCTCACCTGGGTTGAGTGCAGCACAATGTGGATAAGTTTCTTGCTGAAGGACTACTACATGGCTGGGATTTGAACCCACGACCCCTGTTTCAAAGTCCGGAGACTAATCACTGGGCCACAATGCTCCATGGTTGTTTTACAATTAATAAAAATGAAATTAACAAATAAGCAATACCACAAAAAAATCAACAAATAAAAATTACAATATAAATTCAAAATATTACAGTATAATAGCACAAATGAGAGTTTAGATTTGAAAAGCTATGACAAGATGCAATACTAAAGATTTTTTTAATGAAAGTTCACATAGGAATGGTGACTGTCATTTGCTCTCTTTGTTTTGCCTTCTTGAAACTTTCAAATATGTTGCAAAAAGAACACTAATCCTCCTTTAATAACATTTTCTTTAAAGCTTTTTACTTATTGTTTTTTGCAAAATTGCCAAAACATAATTAATTTGCCATGTATTGTACTGTTTTTTTTCTTATTATTACGTTTTTCAAAGATGCTTCAAAGCACACTGCAGAGATTACATGTACATGTAGGTGATTGATAAATATTTCACCACAAACTGCTAATTAACCACGACTGTGGTTTATGCTCTCCAGGGAGAATTCAATTATAATGATGTGATTAAACTAATAAAATTATTTCAAAGCAAGTGGAAATGTTAGAATAATTTAAAGGGGCCTGAAATTGACAAAATCACGAGAAAATGGAATCGTATAGAATTCGCAAAAGGTTACTCTATTCGCAAATTTTTAATTTGTCCATCATGTGGGTCCAACAGACTGAAATGATCAACATTTGAACAGTACAAACTTGTCCGAACTCCTGACATTAGCCTGTTGGACAAAATATGTGATACAAATTTTAACTGTATAAATTAAACCGAACTCGGGATTAGTCCCTACTCAGGATTGTACTTTATTCTGAGTTGTCATATTTCTCGGCAATCCTATAAAAGTTGCTGTAATTATTCTAATAATTCAGCACCACAGGGCACTATTGAACTAGTCAAATGCAAAATGCGCCCCCACACCAATAAAATCTGGACGCTCTTTCACAACAAAATTTTCTTATCGATGGCATGTTAATAGCTACTGTATCAAGATTCTGGTTGGATGATACAATGCTACAATACCTAGATGTCTCACCTTTGGTCCCCTAGTAGCCTCAAGTTCAGCCTGTTGTCTCATTTGCTCCAGAGCGGCATGCGTGTTCAGATACATCACCATGGGCGTTTCTTTGGAAACGTACGCTACCTCCGTCTTCCCTCGAAGGTGCAAGCGAGCGGTCAAGGAATAAATATGTGTATGCATGAAAGCAGGCAATATTTGGACCATTCACTTCGGAATTCCCCCTACAGTGTATGTTTTGTGCAGTTTCAGTGGACAATTACTTAATAACTTAAAAATAAGGCAAAGAAGTGTGATATTATTGAGGTCTATTTCAAATACTACAATGTAAAGCTTACATGTACCACCAAAACACAAGTTGCAATCATAGATTTTTATTTCAGTAAATCTGGTCATAAAGTTTTATTTTGATTAAATGTTAAGCATTTGTGGACTCGGCCTGTAATCACACAATGGTTTGTCCCTTTTTAAACTTTTGTCTGATCATGTTTTAGTAGTCTACAAGCATAGACCCTGATTGAAAATGTAATCAACAAGAGGGCCTTCACACAAGGTTTTTCTGGAAATTCATCAGGGGCACCTGATCAAAATAAAATATCTGCAAGTTTTTTTCATTTGATATAAAACCTATTCCAAGCATGGATTGGGCTAAAAATTTCAATAAGGATATCATCATTATCTGTAGCTTCTTAGCAAATCACTGTGATAATACACAAACAGCCGGTTTATTGGAATATAAAACTATCACCTTGAGAGGGCTCTTTAGGTGTTTAAATATTCACAAAGAACCGGCAGTTTAAAAAAAAATCTGATGGCGACAACAAAATTTTTGAATGTTAAATGAAACTCTTGTAGACCCTTAATAGCAAAGCTACATGTAATATAAGGACAGGAGCCTTAAACCTTCCTTTTCATGAATTCCATAGCAACCTCCACAAGTTGTAGATTGAAAAGGATATTATAATCTTGCATCCCTGCCATGTGAATACTGCTACTTTGGAACCTGAGGAAAACTTGTATATTCTATTCTTCATCAGCTCCGAGCCAAACACTTCTGCCAAACCCTCTTTGATCTGAAAAAAAAATCACAAAGAGACAAGCATTTTATAATTAAACCCAGCAACAGCAATGAGTATACAGTAAAATAGTTGAATATTTGACAAAAATCATTAGAAGCCCATCTAAAGCCCGGCGCATTCTATGCGACCCGATGCAACACGATTTTTAACAATAAATCCTGTTTGGAATCAAATGTGACATTTGGGCAATTCCAAGCAAAAATGGACATTTTCCCAAAATTTATATTGGCTCTATTTCAAATCTGGATCAAATTTTTCTATCAAAAATCATATGAATTTTATAAATACAAAAGGGGAGCACAATTACATGTAGCTACAATATTTTTTCTTACGCATCTCCTTATAGGAGAATCCGAACCATACAAGAAATTCTATACTTCGTTTTCACACTAAGTTTTAGCGAAGTGGGCTAGCACGGTAAATAGTACGGTGCTAGCACCACAATTGCGGTGCTAAGAGATGCAGTGTGAAAACGAAACAGGGCAGGGCTAGGGAAAGTTGGGCTATATAAGCATTAGCCAATGACAGAAGTCAAATTGCACGTTAATCACGCTCTGTATGGTAAAATCATCAATATTCATGAGCTGAGGGATAGTCCGGGTTAAGGCATTAACCCTGGCTGAGCAGATACATGTAGTATGGGGTTAAGAAAGACAGTGTGAATCGAAAAAATGGTAGTATGGGGTTAAGGATAGTCCAAGGTTAAGGATAGTATGGGGTTAAGGAAATGTATTTAGTGTAATAGCCAAATGCCATTGAAACATACATTAGGCTCAGAGTCAGACATAACCCATCTCTGACAAGTGAGCTTTTAAATTTAATAGTGGCTTGGCCTTTTGCCCTTGAAATTAATACATCGAAAGAGAGAGTGAAAATGCATGTTAATATACATAATTTTCTATATTGATTTCGGCCCTTTTGGTGTGTTCTGTTCCAATGCTCTAAAATGTTGAAATGAAAATAATCGCTGGAATAATTTAATTGGCTAAATAATGAAAATTTTGAAATCTGTCTTCCATATTTTCTATGCAAATTGGTGAATTTCTATAAAACTGCAGACATTTTTAACAATCCATGA
Organism: Lytechinus variegatus; assembly: GCF_018143015.1. Classification (NCBI taxonomy): domain Eukaryota; kingdom Metazoa; phylum Echinodermata; class Echinoidea; order Temnopleuroida; family Toxopneustidae; genus Lytechinus; species Lytechinus variegatus. Next base: position 15,323,828 of record NC_054752.1, read on the forward strand.
AAGAAAGCTTTTACTATTGCCAATTCGAATATCAAAAGTTGTATGATCTAAAAATAATTGCCCTGAAAAATCTCACACATCTTCAACCGAAGGCTAATGTACATGTACATGTATACATGTAGCACTGCTCTCATGGATCTGCAATTTCTTTTCATTGATTGCAATCGTGCAGTTACCATGGCAATGCAATTTTGTATTTCATACAGTAGTCAAACTGTCTATTGTGCATCTTGTCTGTAGTCTCTAACTGCATACTGCAATTTTATTAGAATTGCTATTTAAAATACATACATTATTTGTATGCTGTTCTATCTATCTCCAGACTTTGCAACAAAATACCAGCACATCTATCCTATTCATCAATCATACATGTACCTGTCCCACTTTAATCTTTTCAATGATTTTTTAGGGGGGTGGGTGTGGCTTTAACAAGAACAATAGGAATAAAGCTGTTTCCATCATGACAATGTACATGATTTATTTACCTCCATTTGTACGATTTCATTGTTTTCGACTTCAAATCGCAGTTCGTTGTCTTGAGAAAGTATGTACTCTTTGCCGCCCTGTACACAGGAGAAATATACACAGAGAATAGAATTAAACAAGTTTTTACATATTTTTATGCATAATATATTACATGCCATACAGTTGTACATACCAAGATATCTATAAATGAACATAGAGGAATGGGTACCTCCCCCCCCCCCCCCCGGCCCATAATATTATCAAGAAAAAAAAAATCAATAAAAGTTATTTCTAAACTCCACTTTTATAGTACATGTATAAACCAAGACACGGATATTAAAGTGATCTGATGTTTGGAAAACATGAATTGAGACCACATCCCCATTAAAGATTAGTTTGTGCTAGATGAACATTTACATGTAGCGTTTCATATTTCATAAGATCTATTCCAGCCTTATCCTATCTCATTACTTTATGCTATCAATGCTACATGTAAATAAATAATCGTTAGGCTTTACTACATGTATGTATACCACTGCCATTGAGATTTTCTTTTTTAAAACACAATACACAATCAAAGTGAAACAGCATTTTCCTAGCTACAGCATAAGAAACCACAGAAGGTTTCACAAAATTGACAATAACCATCTATATAAATCATTAGTCTCCATCTCAATACTTGGAGACAAATATGCATGACCTACAAAAAAGTATTCAACAGTTTAATTATATGTATGCCATCGCTGACAAGAGTTGATTTTAAAAAATATACTATATGAACTATGAAGTCAGACTTTCAAAACATGGACACGTACACATGTATATGACATAATATTTTTACTAGTATGATGTAAGAAGGGTTCACAAAATATGTAGAACTTTTATCAGTAATCCAACCTTATCCCAACTCACTATTTTGAGCCTAAACAGATTGTATGCTTCAGAAAAATAATTTCATAATTATGCCATTGTCATCATGATTCAAACAAAAAAAAAGCATAATGCGCCTTGCAAACAGTACAATATGACATAACATTTTTCCCCATCATGATGTAAAAAGAGAAATTATTCACATATTGAACTTTTGCCAGTAATCCAGCCTTATCCCCAGCAATACTTTGAGCCAGGATTTAATAAGAAATATTCATTAGGCGTTACGCCATCGTCGTCACGATTCATGCGGAGAGCAATGTGACTCGGAGACTGTATGATGACTTGCTTGCTTTATTATGAAACTATTAAAGGGAAAATACATGTACATGATGAAAGCAATGCAATGATGCTAATCACCTTTCTGTATGCTTTCCTGATCATGATGCGATTGAAATAATGAGAATTATTTACCCTTAGTAATAATTCCTTCATCACTTGGAACCTAGCTTTTTTAATTTAATTTAACTTTGGGTTTTTTTTTATACAAAGAGGATCCTCAAACATGTACACTGTACATTGTTTATTTGCATAAATTGTTTGTGAGAGAGTAAAAGGAATTTTCCAATTTTACAGAGTACATGTATATATTGAAATGATCAAGATGACATGAACAATTTTGTGAACTTGTGTGACACATTACAATAAAAAAGTAAAATTCAAATTCCACAGATGAAGAAATGAATGTCAGGGATGAATCCAATGTTCACAATAATCACTAAATTTCAGCTTTTTTCAGCTCTAAAAAATAGAGAAAACATACAGCAAGGCTCGACATTAGCGGTGGCCCGATGGCCCGGGGCCACCAAAAATTCATCTCGGGCAACCATTTTTGAAAAAATGTTAAGTTTTGGTGGCCCGAATCGGGCAACCAATAATTTTCAAAGTAGCGCAATTTTTCTCCCGATTTTGCATGTATTTATCAACTTTCTACAGTTCAAATAGCAAGCCATTCGTCATGCGCCTTTTTTGTTAATCTACACACAAATACACACACACACACAAAGATTGCATAGTCTTGACAGTACGTAGGCCTACCGCTAGCATACAGTAACTATTATTCAGCCGGCCGCGGCTGTCTGGCTGAGCTTTGTGTGCATGAAACCACTGCAGCTAGCTAGCTGTGCACGAGCAGACTATTCAGACTCAGGGAGCTGCGATACGAAATGTTACTGCTAAGAAATCTTCCCCAGAACTCTGAAAATCTACGACAAAGTCACATTTTACACCAATGAAATGCCCTTCTACAGTCCGTATTACTGAAACCTGATTATCTGCAAGAATTAAAAGGAGGAATTATGACCTCTCTTTTGACTCAAAAAGACCGATTTCCAAATGCATTAATACACATAAAACACATAGGTGAGTACTTCAGAGTCCCATATGTGCATTTGTATGTATGTTGATATTTGGTTTATTTCGAAGCTGTGTCTCTTCTAGCCAAAAATAAATAGGCAGCTTCTTTCTTTCTTGTTTACAAATGACTTCTTCAACCACTCTTAAGGAAGTAAATACTTTGGGAAGGGATTTCATTGATATGAAATGTGAATTTTTCCATCATTTTGTCAAATATAGGGAAGGAATTTTCTCACTGTTTTTTTTTGCCGTTTTCTCATTTTTTTCTGTCATTTTTTTTACAGTGATTAAACCATTTATACCCCTTCCCATTGAATATGCCCGATTAAAGAACATGTTTCTACTGAATAATAATAATTTTCCCCATTTTTTGATAATTTTGTCTTATTCATTTTTCTTACATTTTCTTTTGTTTTTTCTCAAATGTTTTTCTCCTGTTCTTTGTTTTTTCTCAAATGTTTTTCCTGTTCTTTGTTTTTTCTTTCTTCATTTTTTAAAATTTTTGATTTCTTTTTTCAGTATACTATTCTAAAAATGATTTTTGTTTATTTCCCCCTTTTACACATTGTTCTAATTCTGCAGCATATTTTTCTGTGATTTTCTCCTGCTATAATATGCTGGAAAAGAGAAAATAAACTGGATTTGGGGCCTGCATAATCTAGGTTTTATGATAAAAAAGGAAGAAAGGAAAAATTGTTTTGTAAATCTATCTGAGTATGCTATATGCACTATATATTTACTTTACCATTATGAGTGTGTGTCGATACGGTGATTAAGAGTCCAGAACATGGGAACAATACAATTCTTTTATTCTCTTTCAATCATTTCATATTTACAATGATAGAACAATTTATATATTACCACAAAATAAGCAAAGTAAAATAACAGCAAGCACGATTTACATACAAGATGTACAAAGAATAGTGGTACGTCTTAGTGACTGCAGAATATTTCAATTTGTTTTATTCATTTTAAATTCATGTTTTTCTTTATATTTTTCGGGCCACCAAACTTTACTAATGGGCCACCAAAAAAAATTATTTGAAGGTTTTGGTGGCCCGAACGGGCCACCACCAAAAAAAGTTAATGTGGAGCCTTGCATACAGTATGAATGAAGAGAGAGAGTCAAATATGAATTTTCATTCTCAAAAGAAAATGAAAAAGGAAATAAAAAGAATTTAGTTAGCTAAACTTTTCTAAGCAAATAAGAAAAGATAGAAATGTGTGCATGTGTCTGTGTTACCGGGGGGGGGGCAAATTTTTTAAAAGCCAAAAGCTTCAGGTCTCTATATTGGTCGGTTGTTTCACTGTACTTAGTACAAAAAAAAGTGAAAAAGAAAATGTTCCTCCAAACAGATGATTTTTTTAGTAGTCTATTACATAGTATGCAAGCCCTTGTGGTGTGCAATCAGGAGGGGGGGTGGGGGACCGTGGGAGAGAAGGGGTTCTCAAATGATAACATGATACCTACAGTACATACCAAAGTCGAAAATAGGGGGCTCTGGAACTAAACCTTGGTCTAAAATAATGGGGGACTTCAGAACGGCTCAACCACAAGTTTTACAAAGTACAAACCCACCCATAATAGGTTTTATTCATGGTCAAAGTCATACACCCTGTACCCTATTCAAGTATTGTTGTGTGCTTCTTCAACAAGTATGCAGCCTCCTTCCCGCCCCCCCCCCCCCCCTGCCCCCGAAACAAGTATTGCCCCCAAAACATATATTTTTACTCAAGTCAAGGACAAAAATTAAGTTTTTGACATCCTAATTAGATTGTCAACATGTCCCACAAGAATTAACCATCATGATCATCAAAAAGAACATGTAGGATACCCTTTTAATATTTTTTGGTTGAGCGTGTTTACAGCAATATAGTTGAGTGCACCCCCCCCCCCCCCCCCGCCCCTTGGTCAGGTGCACAATTGACAGGAAAGATATAAAATTATATTTCCATATTCATAATTCAAAGAAAATAAAAAATAACTTAAAATAACCAACGATGTTAAAGGAAACTGTACAATTGCAACAAACAGATTAAGAAATACACTGTACATTACGAAAATATAAAATCAAATCATAAATACACTGTAAAAACATGTAGTTTGTAGATATATTTTATCACATATTTGTAAAATATTCATTTCAAAATTAAATTCTTACCTCTGCTCCTAGACTGGCCTGAGCTTTTAACTCTTCCCAATTTGAGCAATCTTTTGCATTTTCAGCGGGTATTTCTTCAGGGGGTTCCATATGGAATTATAACAGAGTATTACTCCCAATGACATGCATGTATGCAGCTACATTCAGGAAAATGAATTGAGTGCAGTAGTATGAAATATATTTTGTACAGCTGATGGCTCATGGCCTGGTTCACAGTAAATGCAAGGGTACCCCTGCCCCTGTTCACTAGAATACACACATTACATCTACATGTAAATTGCACAGGGAACACACACTATACACAAACACATGCTATGTGCATTCTATTGTGCAGTGGGCAGCATGCATTCGATATGTAGTGTGTATTGTAACGGTACACACAAAAAGCACATGTCAATCCACAAGACACAGAATAGTCTCCTTATTTAGACTTTTTTAACTCACAACCTCAGTTGACAGAATTTGACATGTGTATGCTAGTGGGGATTAAGGTTGATTATCTCATTAATTAGCACTTATACAAACTTGAATGCGAATAATATACATGTACATGTAAGAGTGGACTTCATGACATAAAGGAGACTTTTAAACTTTACTGAAAAAAACTAGAAATCTGATATATTGGCAAATTGACTGAAATCAAAGTCTACAATCAAAACTCATGCATATTCAATTTGCTTGAATGAATATTCATCAGGGCATGAAGGGTATGGAAAAACTTACAAATTTTACCTGTTTTTCAAAAAATCATACACCCCAAATCAATATATAGTCAAGTCATTCACAGAATACTTGAAGAAAACTACATTCTCTTCAATCAAGCTCCTAAAAGTAAAAAATAATGATGAAAGCAGACAAATATTTGACTGGATAAATAATTACTAACTGTACCAAGAAGGCACTCATGAATTGTACATATCTGAATCCAACTCCTTTTCTATCATTCATCAGTTAGGGATAATCCTTTCCTGTTACCTCTACCGAGGTAGCAAGATGAATATGATGAGATGGTTTGGATGATCTATATGATTACTCTATGGGAGTGGGGATCATGACAACCCCCCATAACCCCATCTCTGATTCAACTGATGAATCTACTTCAAGTAATTTTAAAACCAAATGTAGAATTATACTTATGATTTTCATCCCTGAGGTTATACACCTTAAAGGTAAATGCTAGTTTTGGTAACGATATCAAAATGAGTTCGTACAGAATCCAATGAAATGACCACTGAAGTGTCTGTTTGTATAAATAAAACGCATGTGCCAAATGATTCTGGAAGAAATTGTGTAATTGCTGAGAAATCAGCAAATAAGCACAGGATTCGGGTACATTGTCCCACGTGCGCTTATCTGTGTTGGGGATTTTCGGTGTGAACATTTTTCAGCGTACATTTCAAGATTTCACAAAGTCCAGTTAATGTAACTGTACCAGATCTAGATCCTCGATGATATACTGGCAGTTCAGCCTTGTTTTACAGACTTTCTCATGAAATCAGTGTTAACTGCAACTACTGGAATTTCTCTTTAATATTCAAACACACATTTGCTAGTACAACATTTCGCTCATCACAACAATTAACAATCTTTTTGTGAGGGTGAACTTCCCCTTAACAAGATGAATATGATGAGATGGTTTGGATGATCAAGGAGCTTGTTGGAAGCTCCTTGGGATGATCTATATGATTACTCTATTGGAGTGGGGATCATGACAACCCCCATAACCCCATCTCTGATTCAACTGATGAATCTACTTCAATTATCTTTAAAAACAGCTATGTCATGCAAATATAGAAATATATTTGAAATCATCTTATGTGAGAATACATCAGGGGTGTGAGTGGTCAGAAATAGAAAGATCTGAAAAATGCTAGTGGTGAAAAAGTCTGAAATATAGAACAAGCTCCTATTCTTTTTGTACAGAGGGAAGCCAAAAAAGCTGAAAATAAGCTGAAAATCAAAACAAAACAAAAATCTGAAATCAGATAAACATCTAAACTCTCACACCCCTGAATGATACATATAATCCTTAGTTTCAAACACACATTTGTCAGTATAACATTTGGCTCATCACAATTATTTACAATGAACTTTGTGTCAGGGTGAACTTCTCCTTTAACTAAGTCTGCACACATTGAACACAAAATGAATTTAAAAAAAAACTTCTTGCAACAAACTTCAATTCAATGTGAATTACCAAAAAAAAAAATCTGTCCATGTCGGAAGCTAAAGGAAAAGTGTTGACAGGATGTGAGTTCCACAGCTGAGTGATGCTTCCAATATTAAAGTTCCATTATAAAGGAAAACATCACCATTTTATAAATTTTCATGATTTTGGGGTAATTTTTCTCCTCTGAATAATTATCTTCATTAATTTAAAATTTATTTTGCATTTTACTTAGCCTGATTTCTGATATGTTTAAAGCTGTGACCTTAGTAATATCCTCCAATTTAGACATATTGTTCTTGTCTATCTCTCAAGCAGCATTTGTAAAAATGTTGATAACATCTATTTGGATGTGGAATATGATAGCAAATAAAATAAAAAGTTATAAAATTTCTCAACAAATTCAAACTTTACATTATTACATGTACGTGTAGATTTATCACAACTAAATGAGACACAGGTATTTTATCAACATGTACCACATAAATACTGTATATTAAAGCACAAATGATGATCAAATTACAAGGGTCTACCGTAACCCTAAAAAGGCCTAGCTACATTTTTCCCGATAAATCAGCTGTGCGAAATTTTCAACCGCGCAGCTCATTGGCTTTTTACTTTCAAATCTTGCGCAACTTTTAAGACCAAATTTGCGATGCCTGAGTACACGATTACGAAATTACGCAACATTATGTAAGTGCATGTTAGACCCACAACTGCTCAAAAACATGAATTCATTTACAAATCCAATGCAAATTGTGTATTTAGCTAAAATTCATAAATGTATCATTATTTCTACTTTTACTGATTAAATTTAATTAATATTGCCTTGTTTATGATCAAAATTAAGTCTGCAACAATTTCATCGAAAAAACGATAAAAAATAAAAAGGCGAAAAACAGAGAAATACATAAGAATTTTGTTTTAAATACAGAAGAAAAAAATTGTAATACCAAATTTTTTTTAAAGTACATTTGATTGGTTTCCTACAAAGAGTCTGTGAATAAAATTGGCAGTTTTGAGGCAATATAATAGCTCATTAGAACAAATGTTTTATTTCATGAATAAATTACATGTAGCATGATTAATACATAATGTGTCCCCATGATTTTTAATACAAAAAAGAGAGAAAAGAAAAGAAGCCCAATCTTATGGGGCTTTGTGATGAGGAACCATGTGTTAGCTTCATGGAAGAATAGACAATGAAAACAATAAACCAGCAAAAAGCACAAGTCATTCGAAGGCTACATGTACATTGTAAAAAAAAAAGGATCTTCCTTTGAAACAATTTTAAGAGTATTCACTGTTCTTGTGCTGTCAATCAATATTTTCTTGTAAGATACAGTGTAATTACAAAATATTTGGAAAAGTAAAATTATATTTTTCTCAACCTTGATTTACAATATTTCCAATCGCCCACATACAGATCACAGTTTATCTTCCATGTACATATATGTAGATTATCATTTTCTTGTTACATGTACATGTAGATCCAAGCTTCTCTAACACTGGAAATTATAGTTTTCATTTTTTTTTTATTTAAATACTAATTAGGGCCAATCACATGCCACATCTGTGATACTGTATATGGTGAAAATTTATAATTTTGCATGACAAGATAATTAGCAAAGTACACACGTGTATAGTATCTCCCGAGGCCAAGACACTTAAAAACAGTAAATGAAAATACATGTAGGGGGAAGGCGGGGTAAGTTGAGCATAGGGGCAAGTTGAGCCACCAGCCGCAGGCCAATAATGAATGAGTCAGACATTGTGGTGTATTGATGACCCATAGCATAACCCCTAACCCCACCACATTGTTTCCAACTTTGAAACAAAAAGTATTTTTTTAGAGGGAAAAAAGTGAATTTCAGCCAAAAAAGTAAAAAAGAGTGTGAAATAGATAAGTGCTTTATAAACACACACGTCTTTAAATATAATAAAGACATGATAACAACATTATTAGTCCAGGTATGGATCTTCATTCTTGTCATAGTCTTTTATATGATGGATGCATAATAAATGTGTGGATACAAAATTATCGCACTAAGTTCGGACTGGGGTAAGTTGAGCCAAACAGCATGGGGCAAGTTGAGCCATAGTAATTCCTATGGTAATGTATCTTAAAAAACAAACAAACCATAAAAATTGATTGAAATGCAGGCTGAAAGGAGCAAATTTACATGACTGCTCTTTTCAAAGGATGTTAGTATTTATAGAGAATTAGCAAGTGAAAAGACTTAAAACAAAAAATTGACATGCTGGTTCTCCCCCATACATTTTTTACATAGTTTTTGTGGCTCAACTTACCCCAGAAGGTGGCTCAAACTTACCCCATATATGGGGCAAGTTGTGCCATTTGACATCGGTTTTTTCAAAGGTCACGATGACTTTCAGTGTTGGGGTAGAAATTTATATATAGGTGGAAAATATTTCAGAAGAATGAAATTTCAAAGCAAGGTACTTATTTCGACAAGATTATTAATCATATCAATTCTAACTTGCAAAAAGCAAAAACTGTCACAACTTACCCCGCCTTCCCCTATAGCACATAACACAATGTATTGTTGTCATATTAAGCCAAGGGGAAAATAAACTTTTGAAGTAAAAAATACCAACAATGTTAGCGAGAAGCAACTTTGTGTGAATTTGCAGAAATCACGCAATTATCATTATGGATGTCCAAAATTGTTAAAACGTACAGTACACTGGCTGCATACATGTATACACATGTACATGTACCATTGTACCTGTACATGTATCTCCTTACAGTTCAGTTATTTTTTCTATTTTCCTCTATAACAACTTCTCCTTTGAACTTACAGAGTCACCTTCAAAAGAAATTATAGCTAGGATGGGGGTTGGGGGTCCACGCAATTTACGTTTACAAGGAAAAGTTAATGGACGGACACCGAGTGTGATACCATAATACACCCCGTCGAGATGGGCGTATAAAAAGTGAGGACATGACATCATCAACCCAACAAATGAATTCATGATGACAAGGATAAACTGTTTTCACTATGAAACTTTAAAATTCAATCATTTGTTATTAGCCATCAGCTTTTTAATGAATTTTTCTGCATTTTACTCTATTCAGCCTAGAGTACCCCTTTAGATCAATCAGATCCAAGCTATGCATTATTACGCAAGCGATAGATTAAAAGTACAAACTGTGTATAAAGAGCAGAGGAAAGAAAAAATGGGAAAAGGCAAAAGAAGAGGAAGACAAGAAAAAAGTAAGAATGCATAATAAATTAATGAAATGATTATTCTTATCCCTATTTATTCTTTGGTACTTGCCGCATCCATACCATATACTGAACTTTATTTTAAATTATTGATATTTCTTGGGTATGTGCGTTTCAACAAGCCTTTTTATGGCTTTTTTGTGCATGCCTGATTTCCATTCATTATTTTGTTCATCTATATTTTTATATAATTTATGTGCCAACCATAATTTTATCATCACCACTATTTGTTTCAGTTCTGTTCTGTTGATACCTTTGCTTTGTTTTATGTTAAACAGCTATTTATTTTTACTTTGTGTATATATACTTTTGTTCTCATTTTGTTCTTTTTAATGAATTTGGAAATAAATGCTGAATTGAAAAAAATAAAAGACAAGGAAATTGATAGGAAGAGAGGAGTACAGAAAGAGAAAGGACATGGAGATAGCATAGAAAGGGGTAATACATGTAGAAGGCTTAATTTAGAAAACAGGAAAAAATAGAGCTAAAGGAAACCAGGGGCCCGTTGGATAAAACCTTTTACCTGAGAAAACTCTGGTAAAAACTGAAATCCAAGGTTAGTCTTATTTCTGCCATAGACTTTAACACAGGGCAAAAACTCAGGTAAAAACAACCTGAGTTTTCTCAGGTAAAAATTTTTATGCAACGGGCCCCAGAAGACAAGAAAGCAAAAAGAAATTTAAAAAAAACAAAGAAAAAAGGGAGAAGAAAAAAAAGAAAGCAAGATAAAGAAAAATAGAGGGAGAGAAAGAAATGTGATGCATGTGAAAAAACTGTATTTTGATACCTGTATATTTACAGAACAGGGGGCCTGCTTCACTATGCATTCATAATCTTGAGTAAAATCATGGTAAATCTGTCATTATGGTAGGCCTATCTATCGTGGTATAAAGGCTCCACAGCTAATCATAATCAAGGTTCTAATGGTAGTTATCAAAGTAATTCTTTGGAATGCCCAATTTTATTAGACTTGTTATTTCTCTAATAGATTTACTTTCAGCCAATCAGATTTGTTAATTTTAGTAGTGTAACAGTAAATTTTGCTTGGTTTATTTATTTAATTTGTATTCTTACTTTTGGCTTTCCATACTTTATTGTTTACAGTCAACTTGTTTATTTCCATTCCAACTCATCTCATCCTTTTTCCATCCTCACAATCCACATACATTGTCATGATCTCATCTTTCATTCCATCTCCACAATACATCTCACATAGCAACACAGGTTCATCGCATTTCATTCTTTCATTCAGTTTCCCCTCAGTCATGCTTCCTGGTTTTCCATTAGCTTTCCACTCCACATGGTTTTATTGTTCAATTCTCATTAGGATTCAGTTTAACTCATGATCACCCTTCTCTATTCTCTGATTGGTTCTTATTTTTAAATAGGGTTAGTTGAGTTCATTTTATACATGTAGTTCATACCATTTTCCTTGTATTTGATTGGTTGATTTCTATGATTATCCAATGTGGGTACATTGGCAGAACTTCCCAGAAGATAAGATTGGAAAGTAAAGTCAGTGCTGATCTGGACTTCATCTTGTTAAGTTCTAATTTATTCTGTGTTCACCCTATCTTCAGTTTAATAATTTTAATTAAAAAGGAGACTTAGGAGATTGAATGTACAGGAGAGCATAGGAGACTGAGTTTATGATTCTTAGAAGTGTACAAACGGTCATGTTACAGTAGCTTTTACTTACAGTACATACCTGTTAGATGTATTTAGAGAAATTGTGCATTTGCTATTGTTAACAAGTCTAAAGTGTAGTATGAAACAAGACCCGGTACTATCAGATCTGATTAACTAGCCTGGAACTGAGGCTTTACTGTCACTAATCAATAGACATCTATATGCCCAAACCGAGGCTGGGCCCTCCTGTAGACCAAAGGTTCGCGGTGTAAAAATTGTAAATTAGTTGTTTTGAAAAAAAAAGTGTGGATGCAATGATGCTCATGATTCAGTCATTGCCATTTTTAGCAATTGATTACAAACTGTAATTCTGCCCAATGCCCTGCCCTTTATGAATTAAAAAAAAACAAAATACGAAGAGAGAATCCATCTTGTCAGAAAGAATAAAATGAGAGTAGCATATAATAAAACTCGTTTCTCCAAAATCGGTTATAGAATAAGCAAGTTATGTACTTTCTATAGGGATCTTCAAATTGGTAAACAGGCTTCAAAATGTCTGATTTTGTGGACAACTCTCCATCAGTCTTGTACACAAATTTTGAGATTTTCCCCTTTTTTTTTACATATTTCACAATGTCTCCTCCTGACCTTGACATACATGTATGTATGTGGTGTGAGTTATATTTTCTCATGACAGATTTTAAGCTCATCAGAAGGCAAGAGGCAATTTGAAAGATAATGGGGAAAATCTGAAAATTCATGTACAAAACAAATGGAAGAGTTGGCCATTATCATAAAAATTATTTATAATCAAATTTCAAATTTTATTATTTGTTAAATAGATAATTTTTATTTATAAATTGTTTTTCAAAACTGCATTTTGTAACATCGCTTATCAATGCTACGTCATAACGAAGCAGTTCAAGGGTCACGCCTATTGAGTGCATTTGTGGTGTTTACGAATGGATCGAGGGATCTACACGAGATCGGTCTGGTAAGAAACCTCTAATTTTTCGTATTTATACTAAGTTTTTTAGTACCTTCATACACATTAAACGTAGGAAGGTGTATAGATAAATAAAAGCCAACAAATTTATGTGATTTCTAACTTTAATCATGGATTACCTAGGGAAATCCATCCGCGTAAACTTACGTCCTGCTAATTAGGAATATATGGGGAGGGTTTCAACGCTTCATGGTGTAAAATGTAAAAGTATTTTGAAATATCACCACGGAGTGCTCAAGGCTAATATCGATGTAGATCTACACAAAAATTCGTGTACAAAACAAATGGAAGAGTTGTCCATTATCATAAAAATATAATCAAATTTCAAATTTTATTATTTGTTAAATAGATAATTTTTATTTATAAATTGTTTTTCAAAACTGCATTTTGTAACATCGCTTATCAATGCTACGTCATAACGAAGCAGTTCAAGGGTCACGCCTATTGAGTGCATTTGTGGTGTTTACGAATGGATCGAGGGATCTACACGAGATCGGTCTGGTAAGAAACCTCTAATTTTTCGTATTTATACTAACAGTTTTTTAGTACCTTCATACACATTAAACGTAGGAAGGTGTATAGATAAATAAAAGCCAACAAATTTATGTGATTTCTAACTTTAATCATGGATTACCTAGGGAAATCCATCCGCGTAAACTTACGTCCTGCTAATTAGGAATATATGGGGAGGGTTTCAACGCTTCATGGTGTAAAATGTAAAAGTATTTTGAAATATCACCACGGAGTACTCAAGGCTAATATCGATGTAGATCTACTGATGCGTGAAAGTCCACACATGGTCTATTCCCATGGTAACGGATTGAATGTGTTTGGAATGTTTTATGATGTTGACCAAAAGATGAGAATGTTGGTTTCATTGTTGTTTAGACAGGAATAAACATAATTTCTGGGGAATCATTTAACAATTTCTGACATTTTACTATGTACTGGTGAGTGGAGCCAACGCAGTTCAGCGGAACAATCAAACACAGAGACTAAAGCATTTGGTCTAATTGTTGTTGAACATTTGAAATTTATGAAGGCTTTCACTTCAAGCAAATGCTAAATCATGCAAACAATCGATACACATCTCTTCAACAAAACAAACCACTCCTTTCAATCTTAGACACTCAAAACATTCACTGCCACCTACATCCTGGGCAGAATTCTGAAAAAATGGAGGCTGGTTAGTAGTAGACTCTTGCCTAAAGACGCCTAAAGTCCTGAAACTTACATCCAACTTCAAAGTGGTCGAGGGGTTGGTTCCTGCCCTTCCTGTTGATAAATTTCTTATTAAAGCAAGACCCAAACGTAATATCAAAGCTAAGAAATTAGTAAACTTTGATGCTACTAATGTGGTAGAGAAACAAGTTACAAATAACTCCAAGTGTTTCTCAATAAGACAATGTAACACAGAGCAGTTAAGAAATTCTTTTTTTGTGAATACAACGTTGGCCTGGAATCAGCTCCCTAACGAAGTTGTCAACAGTACATCGCCAGAGGTGTTTAAAGCTAAGATCGAGGAAAGCCACCTATGTTTTGACTAAACTCATTTGCGCCCTCTCCTAACCCGGTGCATTATACCTAACGGTCCTGCACTGTATTACATCCAGATCCAGGCGCATGGCTAATATGGGAGACTGTCTCCCATGTGGGAGATTATCTCCAATATCAGAGACTTTTGTAAAGAATTTGGGTATCCAATTTAAGAGACAGTCTCTCCTAGTTTGGGAGACCAATTTCCTTTGTTTACATTTGCTGCAAAAGGATTACCTTGGTAGCAAATAAAAATGTGATAAGATTCCTCATAAAAAATTACCCCTTTTCACAGTCTACTTTAGAAATTCACCATCTAATGATCTACTTTTGTTTTGATAAGGATTTTTGTTGTCATTCACACACAAAACAAATGGGCTTCTGATTTCAGTGAGCCGAGACAAAATTTTGGGTGGAAAAAATGATGTTTTTGTTGGTGTTGTTTCTTTTGTCCTTTTGCAAAGCAAGTCATCAATTTGGGAGAATGTCTCCGATATTGGAGTCTCCCATACACAGGTATATGTACAACTACAGTAGGCTAGTAGTACAGGTTAGATTATTAAACAAGAATGCATTTTCTAATCTAAGTAACATTTCAGTATATTTTCACTTTTTGACAGTCACATATCAGGGAGATTGCACATACATTTCACGATAATCACAACATATTGAAATCACTGTCGAGGAATAATGAAGCTTGCGCCTTTCCAATGATATCAGTTTCACCTTTAAAACTTTCAGTAACAAAATCATCCCTCATCACGAGTTGCAGAACTTTTTTTTGGAGGGATTTACCGTACCCTCTCAACCGGGTACGGCGTGCCGCACCTGCCCGGCCGGAGCCGCCGGGGCGAAGATCCAAGCCCTCCCGCAGCTACCCCCAAATCAATGAGATTCTGTAGCGTTATAAAAAAATGGCTGACCCCGTCAGAGGAGAAGATCAGTTTAATAGAAATTTTGGTGAACGAGAACTTACCTCCAAATGTTCAATTTCCTCTCCCTCCGCCATTGAAATTTGAATGTTTCAGTGATTCCCGGCTGATGATCGTCAATGTCAATCGTAACTTCTCGCGCATCGACGCCTTTTTTGTCAACAATATGCGAGTGCAAACGGGTGATGGCGCCAAATCCCAATGATTGAAAGCTCACAAAAGTTTGGGCTAAATTGGCGATGTTGCAGTATTCCAATGAATTTTCTCCTTGCTTTCCACACTCAACTTTGTCCAGTCCGACAAGACAGTAATTTCAGGAACTTAAATTACAATAGATTGAAAGTATGATGGGGTGACCATAATTTGTGCACGTTTTAAAGATTATCAAGAAGTGATTTTCAACAAAAAATTATGTTAGTGGGCCATATTTGATATTTCTCATTAATTTTGTAATCTGATTGGTTGTGATCACAATCCCCAAATAAATATTCACAAAAAATTTTGCTATCAATACACAAATTTGGAGAAAATCGAGAGTCCAGCTATATCATGTTTCTATTTGCTTAAAGAGATGGTCCGGGCTAAAAATATGTATATTTAAATAACTAGAGTAAAATTCACAAAGCAAAATGCTAAATATTTCATCAACTTAAAGTCGGATAACAAATAGCGAAGTTATTGAATTTTAAAATTTATCAATACTTTGTGAAAACAGTTTTGCACATCGTCATCATTAGGTGGGTGGATGATATCACATCCCCACTTTCCTTTTTCTTGTGTTATTACATGAAATCATAAATGTTTCATTTTTCATGTATAAATAATGTGCGCCATATGATGTTGAAATACGGGGCAATAAATAACGCATTTAATCAGTTGTCAATCCAATTGTTTTACTTCAAGGTAGAATTTGTTTTAATAAACCTAATTTCACATAATAAAATGCAAAAAAAAATGGGGATGTGACATCATCAGCCTACCTAATGAATATTCATAAGCACTATTCCGTTGAGACAGTGGGCTATATATAGCCCACTGTCTCAACGGAATAGTGCAAATCTTTAAAATTCAATAACTTTGTTATTTGTTATTCGATTTTGATCAAATCTTCAGCACTTTGCTCTATTTATTGAGATCTAAATATCCCCAGCCTGGACCATCCCTTTACGTTTCCAGACAACAGACCCCTATCCTACCCCTTCTTCTAAAATATGGGTCCTTTTTACCTTCGGTTCGGGGCCGGCTCCATTGCATGAAAGTTACTATTATGGTAACTTTACCATCTAATGGTAACTACCAGAGTAACAATGCTCGATCATCTCAGCCTGCAATCAAAATCAGACACCACTGGATGGCAAAGTTACCATAATAGTAAGCGATGGGCCTAGGGATGATTACCCCCCCCCCCACACACACACACACAATTATAGCCACCCCCTCCATACAGAACTGGGAGACCAAATGTTTATTTCCAACCTATTTATTCGAAAGCATATCAGCGATTGTTTCTAAAAATTAGCCAAACTGTCACAAATTAACCTCTTGGAGAGGGTGGTCTCCTCCATTGAAGAGAGCATCAGCAAGACTCCCCCCCCCCCCAAAAAAAAAAAAAACACTGTAATATTCCCATTTTTATACCTCATGATTGATAGTGGGTACATTTCAACTTTGGACTTTTTAAAGTTTTTAAAGCAAATAATGAACCACTAGCCATAATAGCGCCACCTCAAGTGATTAACTTCTCAAATCTGGCCAGATTTTTAACCCATAATGCAATATTCTGGTCAGTATAGTCTTGACAAACTAATTTAATACTCAATACATTCACACCGCAAAATTTACGACACCAAGTGGCAAAACAAGTACTTTTATCATCAAATATAATTTTACTTCTGTATAATTAAAATCATTTGCTAATCTATTCTCTGTATTATCAATAGTTATCTCAAAAGGTATATTTTATTTTCAAATCTTTTCTCAAGACCCATTTAATTTTCAAAAGGTTAATAATGCTAAATATAGTATGTTGTTAAATATAATTATGTTGTAATGGTAACTTTAGTACTTTAATATTGTAATGTGTATAGAGAGTCTCTCGACTATGAGGCACTAACTGAATTTCAAATATTATTATCATTAGGCCCCAATTCCACAGAGGGGAGACTTTTGAAGGACATTTAAAAGACCAAAAATTGGCAAGGTATTAAAGCAATCTCCAAGATAACTGAAATTTGTCATCTCTGTGGGATGGCTTAGAAAGACCCCTCAAAGAACTCTAAAAAAAAACTAATCTATATTTCTTGTCTTAATGGTCTTAGACTAGTCCTGTTGAGATCCTTCAATGGTCTTTCAGAGATCTTTTCTGCAACAAGTGATCTCTCAGAATTCTTTCCACGGAATTTGCCTGGTCTTTCAATGATCTTTCACGGACCCATCAATGATCTCTCATAAGTCTTACGGTGATCTCTGCAAAAATCTTGAGACTGTCGAAAGATCATGCAAAAACTAATAAGAAGTTTGAAAGTTCGTCGAAAGAACATTTTCCTGTTAGACCTCTGAAATACTGTTTTGAATAGTTTCAAAAAGTTTTGGAGATCATGGAGACCACGAAGACCACTGAAAGATGCATCAGGAATCGTGAAAGACCTTAGAGATCTTTGAAAGTTTGTTAAAAGACCTTTGAAAGATCAAGCAAGTTTCATGGTCTTATAGCAGTCTTTCAGAGGTCTTGCTTTCTGTGGAATGGGGGTTTAAGACTAGTTATTTCAAACACACAGTCACTGGGAGATTACACACAAGATTTGTCAGTTAACTTTCCCTTCAACTAAGCACCCTGATCATGGGTGACGATTTGTGTTGACAATCTATTGTTCAAGGGGGGGGGGTGATCTTTTGTTTCATCCCCCCCCCAATTGAATAGTATGACGTCATGGATCGACACCAGTGATCCTGATTATTTTTCAATAAAAAGGACAAGAGATAGAGATTCAATGAAATATGAAAATACTGATTTAATCATTTATAAAATACTTGTCATTTGCCAGTTTTATGTGAACTTCTACACAACAAAGCTACAAAAAGTTCAAATGATTTACATTTTCAACAAAAGTACAAAAAGGCTATAACTTTTGAGTTTTGGTAAGGTAAGATGTCATACATAGATAGGGGAAGGCGGGGTAAGTTGTGACAGTTTTTGCTTTTTGCATGTTAGAATTGATATGATTAATAATCTTGTCGAAATAAGTACCTTGCCTTGAAATTTAATTCTTCTGAAATATATGCCACCTATATATAACTTTCTATCCCCACACTGAAAGTCGTCGTGACCTTTGAAAAAAACGATGTCAAATGGCTCAACTTGCCCCATATATGGGGTAAGTTTGAGCCACCTTCTGGGGTAAGTTGAGCCACAAAAACTATGTACAAAATCTATGGAAGAGAACCAGCATGTCAGTTTTTTGTTTAAAGTCTTTTCACTTGCTAATTCTCTATAAATACTAACATCCTGTAAAAGGAAAAGAGCAGTCATGTAAATTTGCTCCTTTCAGCCTGCATTTCAATCGATTTTTATGGTTTGTTTGTTTTTTAAGATACATTACCATAGGAATTACCATGGCTCAACTTGCCCCATGCTGTTTGGCTCAACTTACCCCAGTCCGAACTTAGTGCGATAATTTTATATCCACACATTTATTATGCATCCATCATATAAAAGACTATGACAAGAATGAAGATCCATACCTGGACTAATAATGTTGCTGTCATGTTTTTATTATATTTAAAGACGTGTGTGTTTATAAAGCACTTATCTATTTCACACTCTTTTTTACTTTTTAGGCTGAAATTCATATTTTTCCCTCTAAAAAACTAATTTTTGTTTCAAAGTTGAAAACAATATGGTGGGGTTAGGGGTTATACTATGGGTCATTAATACATGACACCACCACAATGTCTGACTCATTCATTATTGGCCTGGGGCTGGTGGCTCAACTTGCCCCTATGCTCAACTTACCCCGCCTTCCCCTATACTTTGAAAAAATGAAACAAAATTTTAACGAATGAAAGAGCACTACATTTGATTTAAACCGAAATTGACTTATTTTTAATCAACAGTCCATAGGGTTTAAACCATGACAAACATGAATGAATGAATAGGAAACAAACATTTTACCCCACGTAAATAAAAAGAATTAAACAAATTTTATCTATATGTATACCTCTAGACACACAGTAAAATCATCAAATACTAAATTATTGATTTCTTTTATATTTTGTTGTTACTTGGAAAACAATTTTCACATACAATAGTTCAGTCTTTGGCTGTGATTAATGTTACATTTCAACAACTTTGATGTTTTGATTAAATTGGCACGATAATTACTTTTCTTTGTGTATGTAATTGCAAACAAATAAAATATCGCTTAAATACATAACATGACTGTAGGCAAGACAAATGGTAACAGTAAAACCAGTGAATAACCAATAATGATCAGCCTAGTAATGAGAACTTTAACAAGAAAAATAATTATTTTCCAAATAATCGATTCTTCTAAAAGGAGAGAACATACCAGCATGTTTTTTCAAACAACAAAAATTGAACTACAAACCCATTTCCCCAAGTAAACAAGTAAAGTAATAACATGAACATATGTTGGCAGAATATACATGTATACATGTATATGGTTCAGAAATATGTAATATACAAGTATCCTTGGCCAATAATATATACCCTTTTCAAGTAGTCATATATATATATAAAATAACAGTAACACACAAGTATGTATCAACATTCAGCTTGAAGTATAGTTTACATCACATGATCATTTTTCTTTCTTCATCAAAATCACACAAAGATGTACAGTAAATACAAATCCCTATATATAAGAGTATCACATTAGCTTTGGTCACAAGAACTCCTGATAGTAAATTTCACTCAAATACTATAAACACTTTCATAATATCCCTGATCCATCCTATAAGGTCATTCAATTTCATTACTATTTGTCAAATAGTTCATTTTCATTAGTACAGTTATTGAATTTCACAAAAAATGAGGATAATGAATTTCTTAGATCATTCTATTTCATAAATAAGGAGATCATTCAACTTCATTAATGAAATCAATTTAAATTTATAATGAAGTTGTCAAATTTTACTGTTATGTGTTATTAAGCCCAATCTCACATTTTCAATTATAGAACTTATCAGGTGCCACGGAAGCGGGGTCTGGCGGGACCTCAGCCCCCTCTAGGTTACTCTTTTTCCAAAATCGTGTACAACAGAATTATGATCATCTGATTGTGACCTTTTGCATGGTCAGCCCCCCCCCCCCCCCCCCCGCACTGTCAAACCATTCCACTGCCCCTGCTTAATCAATACAGGGAGTGAAGCAGAGAATTTCACTTTATTCTCTTTATTTCTCCATCGAACAATTATGGTCCACTTAACCAATTCAGCGTAACAGTTATGAGTATGAATTTGGCCAAGGACTCAAGGTAGACCAATAGCCGAAGAACCTTGACCAATCATTTATATTTGTCATGTAGTGTAGAAAAAATTAAATCAAGAAACAATCTAGTACTGTGTGACTCTATTCTCTTTGCACATTGTAGAACAATCGGCTGTCACCTACTTGGTGAATGAGTTGACAACTGGCACTCCATAAACGAGTGGTCTAAGTTAACCCAGGTTTAACTAAATCATGGCTCTCAGAATACCACCCATTGTCAAAAGGTGGTTTCAGACCGCCTCGAAATTCATCAGTTCCAGGTATTTTCTGATCGGGAAATTTACCCGATCAGAAAATACCAGGTAATATTGGGAATGTGAAAGCAAATTACGCGTAATGTTCCCGAAAGAAAATACCCACCAAATAGTAGGTACTTGGCAAAATCACAAGAACTTTCGCTGGAATTTTTCCAAGGTCACAGGTATTTTGGCAATGTGAAAGCAATTTACGGGAACTATAAGCCCAGCGTGTATTTGGGCGTGGGCGCCGTGGGTGGCTGCTGAGCTAGTGATTCTGAATCTTGCCTGCTTATCAGACCATACTGCGCATGCTCCTAACTTCAGGAATTTATCCCAAAGGGTATGTTTCGGGGCAGTGTGCATGCAGGAATACTAAATGGGTATATTTTAGCCTAAAAAAGTTCTCGTAATTTATCTGGGATTCTTATGATCGAGGCGGTTTGAAACCACCTAATGATTTCACTGATCCTGACTCACTGCCTCGTTGTAATTCTAGACATATAAGAGACGAAGAGCCCTGTGATACAATATTACATAATATCAGGAAATCACAGATTATGCAGGAAACTGCTTGTATCGTGCATGTGATTGAAATGAACTTTCGAAACCACATACATGTACATGTAATTCTGAAAGTAAGCTTGGATTACTGATTCACAATTTAAAATGATTGTGTTTCATTATACATACTTATTTTTTAATAAATAATAAGAATAATAACACTTATTTACACAGGGTACCCACTCTCAGCTGTAAGCTGTTCTTCCAGTGGGCCTTGCATAACATAATATGTTATTACTACCCTTCGCCATTCTCAATGCTGAGCGCCAAGCAAGAAGTCAGGAGGTCCCATTTTAAAAGTCTTTGGTATGACTCTGCCAGGGATCGTACCCATGACCTCCTGTCCATGGGAGGGCGCTCTACCACTGAACCACCATGCACAGAGAAACCCTAGCTGGAAAGGTGGAGAGTCGGTCTTTGGTATAATACTTGATAATTTGGATTTAGCATCAATAAAACATACCATTTGATATCAAGATCCCTGTAAAAAAAAAACCATCCACGATGATATAACATCCTCATATCATACTATCAGTACATATATTTATGTGACCAGAGAAGTTTTTAAAGAATTAACAGAAGTCCCTGTATACATCATATATACATAATATATAGGGCTACATGTATATACCTTTAGGCTACATAATATTTCACAGTTTTGCACCAATACATGTGTAAGAGTAAGATATTCATTATTTCACTTTAAGTTAAGAACAACCTGTAAACACTGTGTACAGTATAAACCAGTGAACTATATTGTTAGAGTTCAGTGGTACATAATGATCAACTACTAATGAGTAACACCACACTGAATACTCGGGGGATAAAAGCTATAATACTAGGATTAAGCTTTAGATCAACTCATAGAGTAAAGCTGTTCTTTTATAAAAGTTTTATATTATTCACACTTAACATATACTGGTACAGCTGGCTAATTAGCCTGTCTGTAGATATAGTAACTGGACAAACAGAGACTTACATAAAATCATACAGGAAAAGCAAGGAAAAATCAATCTTGCTTCCCACCTTCATCAGGTGTAGACCTGCCTCTAAAACCCAGACCACCACTCATGTGGTTAGAGGTCAATATTGGGTTTATCCGACTTTCATGACTTTGTTATAATAAATGTTCCAGAATACCAACTACATGTATTATGACTGTGCTTCATCATTTGTTCTACTAGCTAACACTCATACATATTACCACGCTACATCTTAAGAGTGTTACATTGGTGGCAGCGTAAAGTGGAGTACGCCATCCCGCTCGAACATTCATCAATATTGTTTTTATTGGTCGACTGATCCTGACATTTTGCTGTTTTTGACATTTTTATATTGAGTTTGAATATTATTTTGGAGTGTTTCATCGTTGGACAACCACGTCACTGCTCGAATTTATAACTTACTCTTCAACTTTTTATATTCTGATATATACATATCTTGGAGATTCCAGACACTTCTTTTGGAAATCTTTAATTGTCATTCGTGATTGAACTATTTCGATATAGAACTGCTGGATGAGTTGTTTCATCATACCTGGATTACCAGCAAACCAATTTCGACTGAACTCGTGTATGTGGTCTGCATTTTATTACTTCTATCCTGGACCTCCACATCCTGATATAGCGACGTTCCCTAGGTTGTCCGGGAATTCCAGTTTCCAGTTTTCTCGACAAGATCTTCAGAGTCATCACCATTTTCATCCTTGTTTTCATCTCTATTATCATTTGGAAGCTGAACTGTGAACAGATCTGTGTTCCTGGATACTCTTTTTCGTCGTGGATGTGCCTGCATGCTGACAAACTGAACTTGATACACTCTCCTTTGAATCCGTTTTGGGACGATTTCGTACTTTCTGCTGAATTGTTTATTATTTTGATTTAATTTCTCGACAACTTAAGTAAGTTTATTCCTTTTTGATTTGAGGTTTTTTCTATTGTTTTCACTAGTTACTATATCTTCCTTTATTCCTGTATTTTGCATATATTATACTGGATTTATTCCTTTATTCTTTTGTTTGAGTTTGTACAGCTTTTGATTTTCTTTATTGAATTATTTCGCCATGTATTCATCTTCTCATGACTATTCTCCTTCTCAGTCTGGTTATCACAGATCTTTCTCCCCTTCCCCCAATCACCACTATTATAATTCTTCTTCTCATGCTCATTCCTCTTATACTTCTCGTTCATTCTACAACCATTCATCGTACAATTACGAGCCACATCGACCTCGTCCCCATTCTCCCAGCATAGAATATAATTCACACCCATATCACTCCCCTCCTATCTCTCCTTCATTTGACAGGCGCTCCTCTCGCTCTCATTTTCCGTCTTCTTCTCACAGCTATCATTTTCGTCCTATTTCTCCTAGATACGATGAGCGTGACCACCAGTCTCCTCGTCCTAGCAGGAAACTCTTTTCACCTCCACCACCTTCTTCTGTGCCTAAGAAATCTTGCCTGCAGAAGAACTCTCGCTCTTATCCTCCCTTTTCTTCTAACTCTTCTGATCTTTCTACCACACCATCGTTTACAGTAGAAAGAGGACAAAATCCCTCTCCACCATCATCACCATTGCCTACTGCACCTCAGAATGCTCCACCTACATCTGTTTCCGCCTTGTGTGGTGCATTGATGGATAGAGGCATTCGACTCCATCAGGCCCAACATCAAAACCCTATCCTCCGCCAGGTGACTACATGGGTCCGTACTGGTCATGTGCCCCCAAAATCCACTATTCCCCGATATGAAGAGTGTCTCTTCAAGTATCGAACTCAGTTTGATCGGTTAGTGATCAGGGATGGCTTGCTATGCCGCCGAAAGAGGCATCCTTCTGGCACTATCATATATCAACTCGTCATCCCTCATTCCCTCATACCCACTGTCCTCTCTATTCTCCACTCATCTCCATCTGCACAACACTTTGGGAAATCCAAGACAACCCAGCTCTTTGATGAGCTGTGCTACTGGCATGGGATGCGTAAGGACATCGCTGTCCTCTGCTCTCACTGTCAGGAGTGCAACTCCTACTGCACATCCCTTTTCCCTTCATCTTTTTTGCCACACAAATGTGACGTGATCTCTCATCCATCCTCCCTCCCTACACCTCCCATCCCTGATTTGTGCCAAGATGCTCCCAAATCTTCATGTCCTACCAGTGCATCTACACTACTCGCCACTCTGAATCCACCCCTAGAAATCGCTTCTGAACCTCTCTCACAATGTGTGCTTGATCTACCCAGTCCTCCTCCATCTCCTCCATCAATCACAATAGCGTGTGCTGAACCTAGCTTACCAACTAACTCCTCTGTTCAATCACATGAACTTCATTTCTTCAAAAGTCTGTCTGTCGATTCTGATGATGAGAGTGACATCCATTCTGACCACTCATCACTATCTTCCTCTCCTCCTCTCAGTCCTGTTCCTCATCTATCCTATCCTCCATTGAACTACAATCAGGGTTTAGCTGGTCACAAAGGTGACCACTCTTCCATATCACATCACTCTCCAAGTTCCTTGACTTCTCAGGGACTTCTTTCATCCCCTGTCCTCACTCCTTCCAGTATGCATAGCACGCACATGGTCCTACACATGGCACCATCTCATGATGGATATGCCAGTTCCCATCCTCCTAAAATTCCACCATGAAATAGTGTTCGTTCACATACTTAGTTTGCCTATGTCTCCAGTCCAGTCATTGTTTTCCTTGATGTGGATGGAGGTGTAACATCTCAATCATTCATACTAGTACTTTTTAATAAGCTCTTGTATTTTAATTTTTTTTCAACATAATTTGTTTACTATATCTTCCAATACGTTTCTCTGTTTATGCTTACTTATTACAAGAACTATCAGGACTTTTTGTCACTGTTTTATGAATCATTAAGCTTTGTAGTTCCTTTTGAGGAGACATCTCGCAAATTTGACTGGACATTTACTGTGCAAGCCTTAAAATGAAAATTTGTAGACTTGTAAACATTCTAGTAAAGAATTCCTCTCCCTTGTTACTTCACTACAATTTTATATTTTAATCAGTTGTTCCATATAGTGTAGTCCCCTTCTTGCTATTTGGTAGGTTGATCTAAACAACACTGATCAATTAAAAAAAAAAAATGTATTTTGTTATTTGTTGTTGTTGTTAATATTCATGATATTATGATAGATGTAGATTATGTTAGTTTAATCACAAAGTTATAAGTTCTGGATTAGTTTGTGTTCATTTGAAGTGACTGTAATTTATTTTGTTAGGGGAATCATTTCATTTAGTTGCATGTAGTTGCTTAATTGTTACATTTATTGTATTTTCAAATAACATTTTTTTTTCATTTCCTTGAATAGATAGTGCTCCTTTTCTTAACTTTTTTTTTTTTTCTTCAAAATAATGGAGTTGTCAGCTTCTGTTGTAGTCATGCATCTTTTTCATCCAGACTTACATCACTCAAATCAGTATTGAATAATTTCAGTGTTGAGATGTTGTGGATTAACCTTTATACTGTCTTTATTATAGATGGTTCTCAATTTTTACAGATATCATTACAATTCACTTTGCATTTCATGTTAAAAATTATATTCCATTGGTAATGAAGTACATTTTAAGCACTGACTTAAATAATCATGTTTTGTTTCACGATGACTCCTATTTGGTAGAGATGCAGCGAACGTTTAATTTCCAATTATAAATCTGAACTTGACAATTCTCAATTTTTTTTTCTCCTTGAAATATCTTTGGATACCTTTCTGATATTAATCTTCATTTCATTGTTACTCCCTGGCCCTTCAGTTTAATTTTATATATGTTTTGATTTGTGATTTCCTTTAGGAAGAGCCTCGTGATTAAGTTTATATTGATACTGCTTTACTGCTCTGATATTCAATATCTTATTATATAAGTTTGTTATCAGTTTAATTTCATACATTCTATCATGAAAGGAGGACGTTTCTTTTCGGAAGGTGTATCTAATGTAAGAGTAAGATATTCATTATTTCACTTTAAGTTAAGAACAACCTGTAAACACTGTGTACAGTATAAACCAGTGAACTATATTGTTAGAGTTCAGTGGTACATAATGATCAACTACTAATGAGTAACACCACACTGAATACTCGGGGGATAAAAGCTATAATACTAGGATTAAGCTTTAATCCAGTAAACCCGAGTATTCAGTGTGGTGTTACTCATTAGTAGTTGATCATTATGTACCACTGAACTCTAACAATATAGTTCACTGGTTTATACTGTACACAGTGTTTACAGGTTGTTCTTAACTTAAAGTGAAATAATGAATATCTTACTCTTACATTAGATACACCTTCCGAAAAGAAACGTCCTCCTTTCATGATAGAATGTATGAAATTAAACTGATAACAAACTTATATAATAAGATATTGAATATCAGAGCAGTAAAGCAGTATCAATATAAACTTAATCACTAGGCTCTTCCTAAAGGAAATCATAAATCAAAACATATATAAAATTAAACTGAGGGGCCAGGGAGTAACAATGAAATGAAGATTAATATATCAGAAAGGTATCCAAAGATATTTCAAGGAGAAAAAAAAACATTGAGAATTGTCAAGTTCAGATTTATAATTGGAAATTAAACGTCCGCTGCATCTCTACCAAATAGGAGTCATCGTGAAACAAAACATGATTATTTAAGTCAGTGCTTAAAATGTACTTGATTACCAATTGTGACTTTATCATTTCCATTCACTCTGTATGTAATTCTGCTAAATTTTAATGAGATCATCATCAGTCTTAGTGTAAACACAAGTATGTATAAGGTGCCATGTAAGTTTTCTATTCATGATCATCATCTGTAAACATGAAAAAATAAAATACCTTGTTCATCCAAGTGCACCAAGTATCAAGTTTTAATACAGAGAACGAGCACAAAGGGAATATATATAGCACCAGAGGTAATATCTTTCATCTAGATTCAGGTCATGCTCGGTCAAATTACGGGTATCTGCCTATTCCTGTTGGAAAACAAAGTCCAATCCCGATCCAGCCATCTTCTCCTTATAGACCGCATCAAAGCGTGCACTCTGTTCATCGCTGAAGAAATTCATCCAGTCACCTACAACTCCTGGAAGAAAGAGAAAAGGAATAGAAATGAGAAGACATTGATACATAAAGTAGACAGATAATCAAACAGAAAGACAGACGGATAGATAAAATGATAAATAGATAGTTAGATAGATAGCTTCATACATAGATAGATAGATAGATAAATTGATAGATAGGTAGGTAGGTAGGTAGGTAGACAGACAGACAGACATAGAGAAAGAAAGACAAATAATAATAGTAATAATAATATTCCGCATTTATATAGCGCTTAATACATCGGAACGACGTCTCTAAGC
Organism: Lytechinus variegatus; assembly: GCF_018143015.1. Lineage (NCBI taxonomy): Eukaryota > Metazoa > Echinodermata > Echinoidea > Temnopleuroida > Toxopneustidae > Lytechinus > Lytechinus variegatus. The sequence continues at coordinate 15,351,935 of NC_054752.1, forward strand.
GCTTTACAGACATATTATTATCCCGGTCATCAGATCCTTGCATGCCCGCATACAATGTATGCACCTTCTCCACTCCCTGGGGAGCATTCCAACAAGAGTTCCAAGACTCAATTATTGCTAGTTAAATTAGTTGATAACTTTTCTTTGTCAACTACAACATTTGAAATACTTTCCATCATATTTATGCAAAAGATGCATAGACCAAATTTAATTGAGATTATAAAAATAAATAGAAATGCATGCAAATGTATATCATTTGGGTAATTAAATATGAAAGGTTGTAAAGAAATTTGTTGGCAAAGCACTACACGTATGTAGCAAGATCCCTAATATGTAATACTTCACATTGACTGGATACTTTGAGGCCAAGACCTCCCCCTAAACGAAACCTTAGTCTGAAAAAAAAAGCCAGTTCAAATATGGCTAGACAATGAGAATGTCCTGAATTCAATCTTACCTTTCCTGAGGAAGGTTTTCTTCTGACTTTCATTAGCCTGGAGCTGGGGCAAACTATCAGGATTAGAGTTTTTATTCTTCTTCATGGCATCGAAGGTACTGCTCTCCACGATTCCCTCAATGGTTTCGTTGGAAAAAGACTTTCCCATGAACTCACTGATCTGCTTGACTGCTACCTTTAAATCCTAAATGGTATCAATGAAAAAAAATCCTTATTTTACAGTTTGAAATAGACATTTGAAATCCTCCATAACTAATTTTACCCAATTGACTGGAGGCCTGACAGCCACTGAGCAGTGCCAGATTAACATTGCTCTATCCCTTCAATCGTTGAACACCAACCGCTTCTTTTGATCTCCCAATGGAATAGTCTCAAAGCCGATACGGTATCCTCCAAAAGCACTGACATACTTAAAGTAAAACTAAACATGCGAAACCTGCAACAAAACAGAGTAATAACACTCCCACTCTCGTCATCCCTGAGTTACCCTTCCTGGTGGAGGACTTCAGGGAATGGAACTACAAGGTACAAGGTATGTCTTTTGGCCTGATGCAGCAACGTATTAACTTCCAACCTCCCTGCTGTGGGGTGGATGCTATACCAACTAAAGCCAGCAAACCAGTTGTTACTGCGTTAATAATATTTACATAGATGGCTGAGACACTCAAGAGAAGAATTATCGCAATGAAAAATTTCCTAACTTAATAGTTACAGCATGTCAAAAACTAACCTTATTCCAAAATATAATTAATAATAAATAGTTACTGTATAGAGCATATTTGTAACAGCTCTATGTGCTTCCAAAGAACTATGATATACATGTAATTACCCTGTCTTTAGCTTGTCTGCCATTCTTCTTTACAGCACACACTCATTTCAAGGAATAAATTCCTGCCAGGTACCCATTTAGCTCACCTGGGTTGAGTGCGGCACACAACAGGTTGTTTGCAAATTAGTGAGCTAAAGATGTTGTGGGGCCAGGTTGTGTTTGATAGTTTCAAGAAAATATTGATTTCTTTTTGCTCAAAAATTGGGAGGCTGATATAAGGAATGTGTTAGACTATGCTTTCTGTAATTTGACTCGTCCCTCGGATAGGACGTTAAATGGAGGCCCCGTGTAGAGGAGAGTCACCACCTTTGCACGTTAAGAACCCACTGCACTATTCGTATAAGAGTAGGGGGAAACCCCGGTGTAGTGGTCCACCTGCACTCCGCCCAATCAGTTATATCGGGAGGAGAGACCTGCGGGTCATAGTGATTCAGTTCGCTTTTTGCCTCCCAGGCACAGGTGATGCCAAACAAATAATAATAATAATGGAGGAATTCTGAAAAAAGTAATTATGCTTTCATACAAACCACATTTGAAGAGAAATCAAATGAGCATTTTGTGCTTACAGTATCACTTTTATCATGAAATAATGCCAACTCCAAAATTTCTCATCCAACTTAAATGATCTGAATAATAAGGCTGGTTTCATTTTTTACTGAACATGGTAGAGTACCTCTTTAAAGTCATATGACCATGAAAAAGGATATGAGGGTGACAATAGGATACAAACACGAACCATTAAACCAAGTTTTAAACAGAAAGCTACTGTATTACAATCAAACATAATGAGAAATGTCATTTTTATGCCTTGAAAGATGATAGATTGAGGCAATAAAGTTTTATCACTAAATGGGCCCACGTGATCATGAGATCTGTAATCTGATTACTCAGTTTGTCTGAGTAACCGGTTTGATATTTAGCTGCTGTTATTTTAATGTTTCACGTTTTGATTTCATTGTAGTGCATATATATATATATATATATATATATATATATATATATATATATATACATAAATAAAAACTATATTGGCATTGAAAGCATTACCTTTTATCTTCAGCATATTTTGTTACTTGTCTATTAGAGAGGCCAATACGTGAAACTTTAAGATATATATATACATACATATATATATATATACATGTATATATTAAATATATACATGTATATATTAAATATATATTAAAATTAAATTCATGTATACTTTTATCATATTCATTATCCTAATTATCCCCCACTGTCTAGTCACATTTGCCCAGTATTGCCTTCATGTTTTTTTTTCACCATATATATATACAGTATATATATACATATATTTCTCTACATCTGTGTTTAAGGCGAATTTGTTTGTCTTCTTTCAATGTTCGTAATGCGCCTGAACGCCCTCTACCTTCGTCTTTAGGAATTCATTCGTGCTGTAGGTTTCCATATCTTCACCTGGGTGAAGAGCGGAAAACTGTATATCAACGCCTTGCCAAATGACAGAAGTCTGGGACTGGGATTTGAACCCTCGACCTTGTGGTTTAACGTCCAGAGACGTATCCACCGATTCACATTACCCATTATTATCGTTCAATTTCTAAGAATGAAAGGCAGAGATATTTCCATCCTCGGTCATCTAATATAAAATTTAGCAATGAATTGTATGCTTTATTTTCACGATTGATTATACATTGCAGTTAATGCAATCTATCGTTAGAAATGTTCTACGATCATTGCTAAGCTTTGCAGTATGGGGCCCTGGTCTTACCTTTTTCATTTCTTCAAACTTGATGAAGAGCACCAATGGGTCGTCTTTCCGCTTCCACCAGTAAAGAACGCTATCAAACCATGAACCTCTTGGTACTGGGGAAAAAAACAAAAAAGGATGGTGATGTTACAGGTCATCTAATAAGAAAACAAATATTATAATATTCCCCAATGGCTAATGTTATGGCGACTCCCATGTGGTCCAAGCAACATTCTTTTTCCCACATAAACAATAGACCTGATTATTATTCCAAAGGGATTACCAATATTCCATGGTGATTACTATTTTTCTAAGTGACTACCATTACCCTCAATGACTATAGAAACATTTCCTGTGATTCCTAGTATTCCTTGGATAGAATCATTCTATTTCCAGGGAAAAATGATGAACACCAGTCTCTAGAATGATTCCTCTAATGATTAATATTCCGAAGTAATTACATGTATACCCAATGACTATCATGGACCCAAAATGGATCCCTGTGGGACACCTGATTTAAGTTTTACACTTTCACTGATACAATTATTCACGATGACAAACTCTCTGAAATCTGTCAAATACGCTTTCATCCAATCATATTCGTTACCCTAATTATCCCCCAAGGACTAGTCACATTTCCTCAGTATTGCCTCCATGTTTTTTTTTGCCATTGACCTGTATCCATTAACAGCCATTCATGATCATTTTGCGACAGCCTCTTCAAGAGGGGGTGTTTCACTAGATAAATGTGACCGATGGGGTGTTGCAAGAAACTTACAATCAAATCAGTGGATTCCCAATACGGTGCGCCACCTGTCGGTTGCAGAGGACAGGCCGAGACTCGCAATGCCCCATGGGAAAAAGTCGACATCTGCTCAGCGTGCTAGTGCATTATACTGTGCCGACTGATGCGACTCGGCCGCTTTGCATAACATCATGCTGTTTATCTGGGTCCTTGAGGTGGGAGAGAAATTTTCTGCAGATTTCTCTCGGAAATTTAGACTGTTTTTGGTGAATTCTTCCTCCACTTATCCAGGGCTTGACACTAGCGGCGGTCCGACGGTCCCAGACCGGTAAAAATCGCTGAGGGGCCAGTAGATTTTCAGAAATTGGAAGATTTACTGCTCCGACATGACCAGTAAAAAATATCATTGTCGGGCCAGTAATTTTTCCAAAAATAGAAAGATTTAAGGGTCCGACATGACCAGTAATAAAAACCATTGTTGGGCCAATAACTTTTCCAGAAATGGTCAAATTCACAGCAAACCATTTCCCCCCCCCCCCCGTTAAATTCTGCCATTCACACACAGAATGAATCGCACGTAAGTGTTACTAGAGTACTATGCAGCATGCATACAGTGTACATGTAGTCTGCCACACAAACCACATGGTAAATTCTCCACTGGCCGCACGAACGAAGCCTGGCTAAACTCTGGCAGAAATCTCTCACATAACTGTCAAAATCCAAGGTTCATACTCATGAAAGGCTCTTATAATGTCCATATTTCCTAAAAATTGGAGCAACTCTGTTATTTGTAAGCAGTAAAGGAGAAATTTTCACTTCTGTTTTGGTTCAAACAGATCGGGTTTCGGGTGATATCGTCTGAATAAATAATAGCCCCACATATGCATTTATGTGTGTGTTGATACACTAATGGTATCTGCGACTTTCGTAGCTATTTTAAATGAGAAAAGAAACTGATAATAGTTTTAGCTTTCTTCCTATCTTTCTTTCCTTCTTAATCTTTCTTTGTTTCTTCCCTCGATTTTTTTGTTACTGTCTTTCTTTTTTAATTTCCCTTGTTTTCTTTCATTTTTTCTTTCTATCCTTTTATAAAATATTTTCTCTATTTCCTTTTTCTCTCTCTTTCTTTCTTTCTGATATTTGTTCCTTCTTTATTCCTTCCTTTCCTTCTTTAGTTCTTACTTTTTTTTCTTCCTTCACATCTATCCTTTCTTTACCTTTTTTTTCTTCCTTCCTTTCTTTTATTCTTTCTTTCTTTTCCTTCCTTCCTTCCTTCCTTCCTTTCTTTCTTTCTTTCTTTGTTTCTGTCTTTCTTCGTTTCTGTCTTGCTTTCTTTTTGTCCTTCATTTTCCTTCATTTTTTTTGGGGGGGTAACGAAAGGCTAGAAAAATAAACTTGCGCCTTTTCTTAATGTTTTCTTTATTTTTTGGGACCAGTAGATTTTAGGTTCGGACCAGTAAAAATTTGAAAAACTGGGTATCTACTGGTCTGACATGAATAGGTTGGACCAGTAGAAAAAATGGGTTAGTGTGGAGCCCTGATTTATCATATGGTTTCTTTTTTTCTTCTTTAAACCAGTACTATGCCAACTATATATGTCAACCCGTAAGTTACAAATTGGCCTGTCCACTGCTGACTGACAGATGGCGCAATGTATTGTGAATCCACCGAATTGCAAGTCAATTTTAGGTGCCTAAATCAAGTCCGGTCATTTATTGCAAATTTGCACTTGATTGTTGGTCTTCTCCTTGAAACAAGAGGTAAAAAACAATTTTGGTATAGTTCCAATTTATATTATATTATATATCAGCAACAGAAATTAGCAACTGATTACAAATACTTGTCTTGCAACATCCCATTAGAATTATCCTTGAATGCCGAAGCGCACATAGTATGTAAGGCGCACATTTCCATATGCAATCTTATTGATTAAAATGCAGAGGCATGCATCATCATAGCATGGTTTGACCAATGCAGTGATGCCATTTATACCGCACACAATTGGGAACTAGAGTGCGAGTCTAAGTCACACTTACATCATTGTGAAACACCCCCTAGAAGAATACTTTATCTCTACATAACTTTTAAGTGATTTGAAAGATCACCTCTATCGGCCATGAACTCTTCAAAGAAGACGTCCCATGACTCGTAGGTAGGCAGATTCACGGTCATCTTACAAAAATGAAAATAGGAGACCATCATGTCTTTGGGATTCCTGGCGATGTATATGACCTTGCCCTTGGATCCATCATAGACGCTCGGAGGGAGCCATCGTGGCGGGAGTTGCGTCTTGAGGATTCTGGGGGACGGCATTTCGTCTGCGATTTCGGACTGCATTCGTGCTGTATCGGCCTTTGGCAAGAGAGAATATAAGACGTGTGTAAAATCAATAAAAATGAAAATGCCATTCATGCCGATTGGTGTGTGCTGATGTCTGCCAGAGTTGTTGCTATGTTGAGCTTAAATTATGTACTTCCATGTATGATGCTAATGATAATGGTTGTGATGATGATGATGACATCGATGATGGTGAAAATGACAATGGCTACAATAATTCCTATCTTCTATACCTTCAGTACAATATTTATCATGCATTTTCTATTAGCATACTAATCAATATTTGTTGCAAAAATCAATGAAGACATTTTCATTCATAGTAAGCGTGAGTGGCACAGTATCAGTAGAAGCAATAATTAACACAAAACCATTCAATTTCTAATAACTAATAAATGAATTAATCGAAAACCAAATGAATGTGTATTCAGATTTGATGCTCACTCCTTTCACAACACACATTGGACTATGTGTTGACCCATCTTAGTCCTGATAATTAAAGAGAAACTTAAAAAGAGAAATGTAAAAAGAGGTGTAACAAGTGTGTCGCCAAGGCGAGCACATAATACGCCTGTCTATAACGCGGAAAATGGAGTTATTGGTGAAGGAAGACTTTGACCTTCTCTCCTATAAATCAATAGAATTGCTAGGATCTATGCTAGTATCATACACATCAAATTACATGAGCCTAGGTTTAATAAGTTTAACTGAAGTTATCACTTTTTCAAGGAATGTTAACGGACGGACGGACAGACACCAAGCGTGATACCATAATACGTCCCGTCTACGACGGGCGTACAAAAAGGGAGGTGAAAGCCCTGGAGGACCCTGCAATGTATCATTTCAAGAGAAAATTAGAAACCTTTTATCAAACACTGTCCAGAAAGTTAAAACCAAGCAGCATCAAATACTTGACTTACATTGTCTTTGTTCATGCCTTCCACAGCTTCTATGAAAGGCACCATCTTGAAGATATGCTTGCCTTCCAGTTTAGATTTGTCCCCATCGTGATGAATGAGAAGAACAATCTGCTGCACCCATGTAGTACCTTCAGAAGAGGTGTCAAGAAAAGTGTAAAACATCAGGTGTAATCAAGAAGGTGTAAAGAGAGATGTAACTACAGAGGTGTAATCAAGAAGGTGTAAAGAGAAAGATGTTACCAGAGAGGTGTAAAGATCAAAGCTGTGATGAGCGAAGAAAGTAAAGATCGACAGGGGTAAAGAGAGAGCTGTAGTGAAAGAGGAACCACAAGAGAGGGGTAAAGAGAAATTCACAATAAAATCAGTGCATCACTGGCAATGGGTGTTCAAGAGAGAGGTGTATAGAGATTTAGAGACGTGTGTACCAAGTGAGGAGTAAAAGACAGACAGGTAAAAGCAGTGTAATGAGAAATCTGCAAAAAGATGTGAAAAGAGATTGTGCAAGAAGATGACGACAATGAAATCCATGACATGAAAATCCATAATTTGTTGTTTGAAATAGAAATCTGACACAGAAATACTCCAAAAATTAGTTTTTCCCAATTGACCTTGGGGACAGAAACACCAGATCAATGTACATGTAGCTCTGTCCCTTGAATCGTTAAGCGCCAAGCAGCAACTCCCATCTTTTAACATCTTTTGGTCTGACACAGTCAGGGTTTGAACTCCCGGTTGTGAGGCGGATGTGCTCTACCAACTGAGCCAACACACCGGATAGGAGCTATTACTAAGAGAGAGGTTGCAACCGTTGCAAAGACAGACGTGCAAAGAGTGAAAAAGAGAGGTGTCAAAAAAAATTCATCATGCAATTCTGCTCAATTTTTGCAATCCTCAACCTGACTCCATCCCCCATCCTTGTACACCCTTTTACCCTCAAGATTAGACAACGTGATACCAACTGTTTCAAAATCGAATTTTATCATTGTCACTACCGTATATCAATACCTAAAATAGACACTATAAATAGTGCTTTGCCCTCTACCCAAATCCTTAAAACTGACCTGATTTAGATTAAGTTGTGAGAAGTGATTACTGTCCCTTACTTTGAACTAACCAGCTGATGCAACTGGCTGGCATTATCTCAAGGGTGATAGTCCACTTTCAAACTATTGCCCTCATGTGACCTTTGACCTTGATGCATGTGACTAGTACCTACCTGATTTAGGGTAGGTTGTGAGAAAGAGATCATCATCTCTGACTTTGAAGTTCTTGACCGACTCGATGCACCTGGCAGGCATGATCTTGGGCATGAGTACCCCGTCATACTCGTGGGAACATTCTGAAGCGTATGCTGGGGCTTGAGAAAGCAACGACACTCCATTACCATCCCCCATGGTTGAGACCTGGGTGGTGTTACAGAAAAGAGGTATACAAGTACTCAATGCAACCATTCTGTCATGTCGGTGCAGGAACGCCCCTAGCACACTTAGGCGCATTTCATGCACGTACATGTAGTAGCGGGCGTAAGGGCATTGCGTAAGGGCGTTTCTGTACCATAGAGGTGCGCGGAAATGTGATGCAAAGGGCCTTCCAGCACCGACAAGACAATTGCAATCAATTTTACCTTTAAAAAAACTATCTACCAAAGTTAAAATCAACATCAAGATACAAATGAGTTATGACACTCCTTTACAGCCCATCCTGTATTGTTCAAATTTTGGTGTACATGTAGGTCACAGGTCTATGTCTATGCACTAATGTTGCAAACGATTAGAAGTCAAATCTGATCGAAATCATGGCACATGGCAACAATCAAACACATCCAAATTAAATCAGCATTCAGACAGGAAATCTGTGGCTATGTATACATCACAATGCCAGGAAGTTAGAAACGAGGCAGTAGTACTACCACACAGTATGTTGCTTTCAAACCAGAAACACTGGATTTAAATCTAATTTAAAGTACACACTGTAGTATTAATCTAAAGCCAGAATTTTAATGAACATTGGATGAAAGTTTTCTAAATTCTCAACGTCTCTTCAATTTTTTCAATGTCAATTCCAGGTTTATAAAAAATAAGAGTCACAGCCAAATAGCTGCATGTACAATACAAAGAACAAACAATTCCTAATACTAGTAGTCTCATTACAAATTTCAAACATTAAAAACAGCAACATTTGTAAATAATGATTAACAACAAAAATTAACAAGAAAAATATAGGCATAAAAACACACATGGGATCTGTCCAAACAAAATGCAGGCAATTAGGTCCTTAGAAAAATGTCGGGTGTCTCTGGGTGGGAGAGCATTGGACTTATTTTCTTACTTTTTTGGGGGGGGGTTGACACCTGCAACTAATAACCCAGTGCCCACTTTTTGTTCATACTTGTGAAGATTCTTTGGTATTAAAGTAGGACTTGAAATTGAAGCAACAAACGATTCACAAAATCATATGGTCAAGCTCGGATTTTGTTTAAAATTTATAAGATCCAGGACTAATCAGACAAAATTCACATCTGGGAAAAAATATCATGCACAAAATCATAATCTGTCCTTGTATGCTGTAGCATTTCTGAAATATTAAATATTTTGATTTTCTTCTCATTGTTGCCATGTGAAACAGAGAACTTTTTATTCCTCCTGAACATGTGAAAATTACAATTATTTCATGACCTTACACAGCAGGGAGGTGGAAGGGGGCAGTTGCCCCCCCCCCCACAAAAGTTTTGAAAACTTTCATATTTTGCAAAACATAAAAAAAGAATCACCCAAAATTACAAGAAATCTGTCAAATTCACTTTGGAAAATGTAAAATCACCCCAATGATAACCTTGGTCACTTTGCTCCCTCGCTGTAGAGTTTCTTTTAATAAAAATTATGCATCCTGCCCCCCCCCCCTTTGGAAAAAAAATCTGCATATGGCAATGCAATGTTTGAACATTTTGTGGTTCAGTCAAGTTTGTCATTGTTGTCAAAGCCGTAGAAATTAAATGAAAAAAAGATGGAGGAAATACCATAGTAAGAAATATCAAAGACTCTCTCATAGTCTCATTTGCATATCATAGAGTTGTGCTCATATTTTGTCAATAAATATGTGAAACTTAGTAACAATGTGATGTCATATCTTTCTTGTTTTATCGAATTTGATTGAAATTTTCAGCTTTATTCTTGTTTAATTTTTCTCCACTGGTTCAAACCTTGATTAAAATAAATACACAATATATAAATCAAATAACTTCCAAAGCATCCCCACCCCCCCAAAAAAAAATCACAAAATCTACATTTTGAAAAAAGGATCTTATTTCATTCTTTAAAGTTTATAAGCTGTGCTTGTCAGAACAAGGACAGCTTGAAATTGAGGCAATTTAATTCTCCATCCAACATCGCTTTGGACTGCACTGTAACTTTTGCAGATTAATGAACAGTAAACATTATTCTCCAACCAGCAGGACCACCGAGTGAGCACACCGAGTGCCGCCGATCTCTGGCCGGTTAGCACAGCCAACATCCAGCAGCGAAGTACCGGGTCCCTACCCATCATCATCAATTGACAAAATACCCACCCACTTTATTCGTGTTATAACACAAGTTCTCGGAAACCAACATATAGGAAATCAGGTTTATAAGGAACAGTATTCCTACTCACATATGACTCTTAATTCTTGAGTTTCGTTCCTTCCTCTCCTATTGCCAGACCAGAGATTTCTTCCGAGTTTCGGGAAAATATCACCTTATCAATATCAGTTCGGCAGTCGTCCTGTAGCAACTGTACGTGGGCGCGATCCTACGGCGCGAGAGCTGGGGCCCGCGGGCCGGCCGGGCGGAGAGCTCGGAGCTAGCCGCGTTCGAGCATGCATTCATGGGTAGCGCTATCGTTCACTTTTTTTCCATACAGGATGCGGAAGCTGCAGGCGTGGCGCATTTGCATATGCTTGGTGGTTGGTGGGGGATTGTTAAAAGCTACGGAAACAAGTAAAGTTCTCATTAAGAAACCCTCATGATTTAACTCTCAAATCTAATGGCCCATTAGTCGTCCCCCTCCCCGGTTCAGCCCGTGTTAAATGTTACATGGTCGTAAGACATAGGCCTCTGTTAAATCTTTAAAAGTATACTTATACATATGAATATAAAATAAGATCAGCTTAAAAGCGGATATAGGTTCCAGGATAGGCCCCATAGAAACTTGACCAAACCTTGTTTTTTATATATACAATATTTTTTTGATGGTTTCTTGTCAATTCGAGGGTGCTGATTACGAATCTGGATGATGCCACTCGTGTAACCTTGAGCATTTTCCGCAAATTAGCAAAATCCAATATGGCCCCCAAAATATGCAAATTGCCCATGAAAATCCTAAAATTGTCCGCACATTGGCTATGGAATGCATGAAAGCGTGTGGCAGGAGTAAAATACACTCTGAAAAAATAATTTTTGACAAAATATTAATTTTCCTGATAATCAAAATGGCCGCCATTGTCCATTGTATACTCTATTATGTACAATATGAATAGGGAAAACTAATTTTCACAAAAATGAGCACTAAACTGCAAAAAATCGCGATGTATGAACGAAGCAATTACTAACGAGATATATCATTTATTATGTCATAAATGGGAACATTTCTGTATTTTGATATCTAAAATGGCCGCCACTGGCACAAACAGTATGTTGCGTACAATGGCAATGGGGGCCAAAAATTTCACAAGAGTGATCACTGAAATGCATATTATTAAGATTAAACGAGTGGAACACTGACTAAAAACATAATTGTTAACGAAATATATTATTAATATGCCATGTATGTGATGAATGTTGTATTTTGATATTCAAAATGGCTGCCAAAGGTCCTAAAAGTGTTATCCACAATGAGAAAGTGGGGCAAAGAAATCACAAGAGTGATCTGGGATACTGTTTAAAAAACATATTTTCTAACGAAATATATCATTAAGGTTTAAAGTTTGTGTTAAATACTGTACTTTTCTTTCAAAATGGCCGCCAGAGACATTAGCAGTATGCTCAATGGAAAACCAATATTCACAGAAGTTAGCATCATAAATGCAGGTATTAGTGATCTATGAGTAAAATATTGTCTGAAAGCATAATTCCTATTAAGAGAAATCATTTAATCTGCCAGTTAGGTGAAAAATACCGTTATTGGAAAGTCAAAATGGCCGCTACAGGCCCCGTATTATGCACAATGTAAATGGGAACAAATTATTTTAGCAGAATTTGGCTTTGCTTGGCCAAATGGTGATGTATGAGTGAAATATCGTCTGAAAACATGATTTATAACAAAATATATCATATCTTATGTAATTTAGGTGATAAATACTGTATTTCAACATTCAAAATGGCCACCAGTGGCATAAAGAGTATTATGTACATTGGCAATGGCCGGGGCAAAAAAAAGTGACAAGAGTGAGCACTAAAATGCATATTATTAAGATAAACGAGTGGAATATTGACTAAAAAATCATTGTAAATATGCCATTTATGTGATAAATGCTGTATATTGACATTCAAAATGGCCGCCATAATCCCTATATTTATCATGTACAATGCGAATGGAGAAACTAATTTTCACAAGAGTGAGAATCATAAAATGCATATGACTGTGATATACGAGTAAAAATATTGTCTTAAACATGATTTCTAACTAAATACATCACATATTGGTTGTGGAGGTAATAAATACTTTGAAATCCAAAATGGCTGCCATAGGTCCTACAAGTATTATGTACATTTAACATTGGACATATAATTTTGACATAATTTGGCTTTGTTTGACTCTAAATATTGCCTATAATTGTGAATTCTGATGCAAGGGTGAAATTTTGTCTAAAACCATGGTTTCTAACGAGATATATCATAATGTTGTGTATTTAAGGTGATAAACACTGCATTTTTAATTGAAAATGGCCAACATAGGCCCTCATCGTATAATATACAATGTGAGTGTAGACAATAATGTTCACAAAAGGGCATATGGCAGCCATTTTGATTGTTGAAATACAATATTTATCACCTTAATTACATAAGAGATGATATATTTTGTTATAAATCATGTTTTCAGACGATATTTCACTCATACATCACCATTTGGCTAAGCAAAGCCAAATTCTGTTGAAATAATTTGTTCTCATTCACATTGTGCATAATATCATAAGGGCATGTAGCGGCCATTTTGACTTTCCAATAACAGTATTTATCACCTAACTGGCAGATAAAATGATCTACCTTAATAGAAATTATGCTTTCAGACAATATTTTACTCATAGATCACTAATTAATACTTGCATTTCTGGTAATCAATTTGGTTTCCCACTTTGCATTGTGCATAATACTGTTAATGTCTATGGCGGCCATTTTGAAAGTAAAAATACAGTATTTAACACAAACTTTAAACCTGAATGATATATTTCGTTAGAAAATATGTTTTTAAACAGTATCCCATTAATTTATCACATATACATGCATTTTAGTGATCACTCTAGTGATTTCTTTGCCCCTCTTTCCCATTATGTATAATACTTTTAGGGCATTTGGCAGCCATTTTGAATATTAAAATACAACATTCATGACATACATGGCATATTAATAATATATTTCGTTAACAATTACGTTTTTAGTCAGTATTCCACTCGTTTAATCTTAATAATATGCATTTTAGTGATCACTCTGAATTTTTTTGGCCCCCATTGCCATTGTACGCAATACTGTTTGGGCCAGTGGCGGCCATTTTAGATATCAAAATACAGAAATGTTCCCATTTATGACATAATAAATGATATATCTCGTTAGTAATGATTTCCATATATCACTTCGTTCATACATCGCGATTTTTTGCAGTTTAGTGCTCACTTTTGTGAAAGCTAGTTTTCCCTATTTATATTGTACATAATAGAGTATACAATGGACTATGGCGGCCATTTTGAATATGAGGAAAATAAATATTTTGTCAAAAATTATTTTTTCAGAGAGTATCTCACTCCTGCCACACAATTTCATGCATTTCGTAGCCAATGTGTGGACAATTTTAGGATTTTTATGGGTAATTTGCATATTTTGGCGGCCATATTGGATTTTGCCAATTTGCGGAAAATGCTCAAGGTTACACGAGTGGCATCATTCAGATTCGTAATCAGCACCCTCGAATTGACAAGAAACCATCAAAAAATATTGTATATATAAAAAAAACAAGGTTACGCCACTTCTATCCTGGACTTATAGCAATTGGTGAACAAACAAATCACAATAACAACTCTCTGAAAACAGTAAAATATTTACCCACTATTTGGTTGAAAGGGATTATGCATGTTTGCTTGGTATTCTTTTACTCCATGTTGGGCTAAATGAAATCATTTTACTCAACTAACATGCATGTTCCCATAGTTCACCAACTATTGGGCAAACCTTCTTTAGAGTGAATGAACAAAAATATTGGGCTAATATTTTATATTCTATACGATGACCTATGGAAATTATCTTATACTGAAAATTAATACTGACCTAAATACAGTAGCGTACCTAGGATTTTCCACCGGGGCAAAATCGCCCGCCAAAAATTTGACAAGCAAAAAAAAAGTCTTCAACCCCAAATATAGGGTTCCGTACCAGAAAAAAAATGACTAGCAAAAAAAAAAGGTCTTCAAGCTCATCAGGGGGGGGGGGCAGGGGAACGTCCTTTGCATGGGTTGTGACTCGTCAGGGGGGGCAGTCTGCCCCCCCCCCTCGTACTCACGCTAGTGCCTAGATAGTGAAATAATAAGCGAATATCTATACTGGTACATTAACGATTGCATTATTAAAGGTTAAGTCCACCCAAAAAAAAATTGTTATTTTGGATAAATAGAGAAAAATCAAACTACGCTGAAAACTTCATCAAAATCGGATGTAAATTAAAAAAAAAGTTATGAAATTTGAAAATACGTTCGTTTATTTTTCACAAAATAGTGATATGCACATCATGAAACAGTTGATGATTTTCTTCACTCACTTTTTCTTTTATTGTTTGAAATTATATGAAATAATAAGTTTCATTTTTTACAATTTGTCAACAAGGACCAAGTTGACTGAACCATATAGTATTGAATATATTGCTGATCCCGCTGCTAAAGGACAAGTTCACCCAAAAAAAGTTGATTTGAATAAAAAATAAGAAAAAGATAAGAAAAATCCAACCAGCATAGCACACAAAATTTCTTCAAAATCGGATGTAGAATAAGAATGTTATGACATTTTAGAATTTTCACCATCGAGCTGTAATAAGTTTTGCTTAATTTCCAAAATATTTATGCACATCCTGGTGGGTATGCAAATGAGGAGACCGATGCATCGCAATGACGTCATCTACTTAATATTTCTTTTGCATTTTATTATATGAAAAAGGGAAAATGTTATTTTATCCTCATTGTCGAGTGAAACAACGATTAATTCCTCCCTGAACATGTGGAATGAGCATTGATTAATACTATATGATTCAATCAAGTTGGTCCTTATTGTCGAATCTATACAAAAATGAAATATTGTATAATTCAAACAATAAAAAACAAAGAAATAGTGAGTGAGGGACATCATCGACTGTCTCCTTTGAGTTGTATATATCACCGTTTTGTGAAAAATAAGCAAAACTTTAAAATTTGATAACATTCTTATTTTACATCCACTGGAAAGTTTGGTGACATTTTCAGCATTTTGCTGGTTTGATTTTTCTCTATTTATTAACATCAAAATTTTTCTGGGGTTGACTTGACCTTTAAGGGAGGAATTAATCATTGTTTCATCTCACAATGAGGAGAAAATTAGAACAAAAGAAATAGTGAGTGGATGACGTCACTAGGATGTGCATATATAACTGTTTTGCGAAATCACGGAGCTATTATATACAAAACTCTTAAAATGTCATAACTTTCTTTTTCTACGTTTTTGATAAAAATTTCAGTGGTATGCTTGTAGGATTTTGTTTTCTTTTTATTCTAATCAACCTTTTTGTTGGGTTGGACTATCTTTTAGGTATACAAAATGTTGACCCTACTACAAGGCGTATCATATCTTTCTACAAATATCATTCCTTGATAAAAAAAATTAAAATTGAAGATAGGGGGTACTGTCGTATTTTTTTGGGGGGGAAAGTTTAGATCAATCGAGTCACGATTGGTTCCGAGCATCAACCCATGCAGATTGAAAATATTAGAACTTTATATAGTGTGATACAAAATTGGCATGGTATATAAGCTGATAGGCTTGGTATTTCTTAGCGATGAGAATGATGTATATCCCTACTTCAGATAAGTTCAGGGGTGGATCCAGGATGTTTCGAAGGGGTCCGGGGGGATAAAATTTTCAAGAGGAAAAATTTAGCAAGCAAACATGGCAAACAAAAGGGGGGGTAACCAAAAATTAAGGGGAAATCCGTCCACCAAAAAAAAAGCAAAAAGAAAAAATCTTCACTTTGTATAAAACGCAAATTAAAGATCACTTACCCCCCCCTACCAAAAAAATATATTAAAGATTCGTGAAGGTATTACAATCATATTTCCCAAGGTTCGCTTGAGAATATCAAAGTCGCATTCCATATAAACATCAGTTTCATTAATTTTCCCTCCGGCGCCCCCCCCCCCCCCTCCTGCCACCACTCTCACCGCCTTCAAGAAAATATAGCCCACAGGGGCAGAGGAATGGTTTTGAAAGCAAGGGGGCTGATATGCAGAAAAACAAAAACAAAAAACAACTATACGATCATAATTTTTAGGTTTTTTGTGGCGCTTGTTTAAGGAATTGTGTAAGGGTGGGGCTTCCGGGGCCCTTGGCAACGATGGCAGTAGCGTAATGAGCCAGAATCTTGCGGGATCAAAAATATGACACATCGGGCAAAATTTATTAAAAGTTGAGTTAAAGCAGCTAGCAAATTTCTATATTTTTCCTACAAAATCAAATTTTGTGATAGATGTTGACATATTTAATATTTAGAAAATAACATCATATTTCACCCTTCTCTCTCCTTTTCTCTTTTTATTTCTTAGTCATTACTTTTTTTTGGGGGGGGGCAAGCGCTTGCACCCCACTGAAATCAATGTTTGCATCGGCTCGTTAAGGACTCAAGAGCCCCTGCAAGAAGTGTAGACTTTAAGGAGTCCTGATTTAGATTAGATTTTCACACCGATATTGCTAATTACCATTGAGTGGAAATCAATGCACAGCTCCCTCTCACATAATTATGTCGAATCTAATCCTGTAAAGCCCTTTCACAATAAATTGGTGCTACTGCTTACAGCCGTTGTTATTGTGTGCAACATACATCGTGGCCAAATGATAGCAAACGATCGCATGAGCGATTGTGAAAGATCCGTTAAAGTTTCGCAACCTTTCATCAGTAGACGTACTCCACTTATTCATGTATACTATGTCGGGGAGTCTATACGTCTCATTGAGTTAGTCACAGATTAGTGCATGTGATCCGTATAAGGATTATAGCTCTATAGGCCTGTGTTTGGCAATTTGGCTTGACTTTGATTTAACGTTCGAAGTTTTTGAGCAACATTGGGATGTGACGTACACAACAGATATAAAGCATTGTTTGATTCGAAAAAACGACACTGTGTAGGAGGTAAGTCAGAACTTTGAATTTTCGTTGCATTTCAGTTACAGTTATAATTTATTTTATTTACAAAATTAATGATCTACATACGCAACGCACATTCACTTTCTGAAGATTAAATAGAAACTTTAGTGAAAGTGAAATTTTCTTCATTTATTTTGTTCAGTATAATAAAGGGGAGAGTGTGGTAATAAGACCATTTTTTCCATAATTCCAGTCACATATTTTTTTTAAATTCATAGCGTTGAAACATGATAAGATGTCTAAGGTCTATCGTAGACGTACATTTTCCAGTAGAAATATGAGATTTAATCAATCTCATCTGCATAATAGTGAACATATTGATGTCAGGGGTTTTTATTTGCCCACATCGAAGTGGGGCAAATGAGTACCCCTTGATTAAAAATTATTTTGTGTAACTATATTCAAAGTAATAATAGTTCAGATGGTATGATACAATCACTGAATATATATTAGCAACAATCACAGGATTGATACGTGGTTATTTTCCCAAAGGCTCCCATTTAAGGATTTATTTATCAATCCTATCCAATATTAAGAAAAAAATACTTAATGTCGGATTGTGTTTTCAACTGCTATATAGTTATATTATTATGTTTCTACATATTCCATTGGACATTGACACTTTTAATGTACATAAGCAATTATTGTGGAGACGTCTACACTGCATTTTTCTGTTTTAAGAGATGTAACGATACAGTGTTAATTATGTTTTGCCCCATCAGGAATATCAAGTTCATAGGCTTCCAGCCAGAAAAAATGAGGGAAATTGGTGAATTTGTACTGGCATGTACCATATATCCTTACAAGAGTAAACGAACATAAAATTTAATGCTCATAATATACAGCAGTACTCGCCTCCCTAAAGTGGCGATTCTACTTTCAACATTTTCATTTTGAGGTGATGCTAGGGCTGTCCTCCTCCTGGCCATGTGCGCATTGTGCAGCTATGAGACATTAATTCTCAAGATGTGTGCTAAGGAACTGTCTCAATATTTGTACAACATTATGTGCAACGAACTTTGATACATGAATATTTTATAATAATGATATGTCACTGAGCATGCATGAGACCTTTGTCAAATACATTTCACTCCTATCTCATATATTTACGACAGACGAATTATGGCAAACGCAGTTGTAATACCCACCCCATCCGAAGCTTTCAATAGCATCATGCATATCGCATCCATTCGTAATTCCGAAGCTTCGTTATTCCGAAGGTTCGTATTTCCGAATGTTTGTTCGTTATTCCGAAGGTTAGTAATCCAAAAACGAAATGAGGTTCTTAATTCCGAAGGTTCGTTAATCCGAAAAAGAAATGAGGTTCGTAATTTCGAAGGAACTAAATGATTGACGAACCTTATTTCGTTTTCGGACTGACGAACCTTCAGAACAACGAACCTTGTTTCGTTTTCGGAAAAACGAACCTTCGGAACAACGAGCCTAAGTTTCGTTTTCGGATTAACGAACATTCGGAACAACGAGCCTAAGTTTCGTTTTCGGATTAACGAACCTTCGGAATAACGTTACAAATGTTCGGATTAACGAACCCTTTTACGTTTTAGAATTAACGAACATCGAGTTTTAGGCAATTTACGAGTTTCGGAATCACGAACCTTCGGAATAAAGACCCTTCGGAATTACTAAGTTTAACCCATGCATATTACACCTGCATGATCGTTACGTGTTTGCGTATGTTTATTTTTTTCTCCTTTCCAGTCTTTTGATAGTTTGTTTCTGTGTTTTATGCCACTAGACAAAAATTACCTGTTTCCATAAATTTACAGTATATGCTGTATGTAATTATGTGAATCGATAATATCCAACAATTGCCATAAATGCTATGAACCACCAAAGATAATACCTTTTTTATTATTATTATTTGTTTGGCGTCACCTGTGCCTCGGAGGCGAAAAGCGAACTGAATCACTGTGACCCACAGGTCTCTCCTCCCGATATAACTGATAAGAGGTTACCCCCTACTCTTATACGAATAGTGCAGTGGGTTCTTAACGTGCAAAGGTGGTGACTCTCCTCTTCACGGGGCCTCCATTTAACGTCCTATCCGAGGGACGGGGTGTTTTCCATTGTATTCGTTTGTATAAAAACACCTGTACACACACTCTAAAATAAGATTTTACTCAAAATTGGGTAAATTGGGAACATACATGATGGCTGGGTATCGAGAAATACCAAATATTTTGTAAATTTTTAGCAATGTTGCGTTGTTCATAGCTTAATATGTGGTTAAAAAATACTCAACAAGCATGCACATTCCCTTTCTACATTTTCAATAATGGGTAAAATTTTACTTAGTGTTTTTAGAGTGCAAAGGTTGACATAGACAGGTGACTTTGATGTAACATGGAATGGATTGGCGAGACGCTAGATAAAGGAGAGAGAGAAAGAGATGTCAACGGATTCTTGCTTATTGGTCCTTTTTGGGGGTAGGAGGGAGGGGGCGTTGAAATATCCCAATATAGGGCTAAAAAATACCTAACAAACGTGCATGTTCCCTTTCTTCTCAATATTGGGTAAAATTTGACTCATAAATAGGGTGTTGATGTGCGCACCACATCAGCTATAACCACGTGCAGCTTTGGTATTAATTTTTCATCATTTTTTTTTGTTACTTTCTATCTCTATAATTTGAACACATCTTCGAATGGTCTTCTAAACACTACAGAGTGAAATGTTAAATCAGCAACAGAAAGTTAATTTGGAGGAGTGACAACCTTTTCCAATTGTCATGTCCATCCCTGCATGAAGCTGAATAATGCATCAACTTAGGTGTTGTGTCGAACCATTTAAAGTGGTTAATGCAACATTTAGAAAAGATTGCGATGTCGGTCCTCCAACATTTCAATTGCCGATTTAACATTTCAGTCTTAAAGGTCAAGTCCACCTCAGAAAAAAATGTTGATTTGATTCAATAGAGAAAAACCAGACAAGCACAATGCTGAAAATTTCATCAAAATCGGATGTAAAAGTTATGACATTTCAAAGTTTCGCTTATTTTTAACAAAATAGTTATATGAACGAGCCATCCAAATGAGAGAGTCGATGATGTCACTCTCTATTTCTTTTGTTTTTTATTGTTTGAATTATACAATATTTCAATTTTTATGAATTTGAAGATTAGGACCTCCTTGCCTGAAGCACAAAATGTTAAAATAATGGAACTCCACGTGTTCAGGGAGGAATGAAACTTCATTTCACATGACAATGACGAGAATGTAATTTTAAATTGCCATAACTTTCTTATTTTACATCCGATTTTGATGAAATTTTCAGTGATATGCTTGTTGATTTTTTTTCTTTTATTCTAATCAAGTTTTTTGTTGGGGTGGACTTGTCCTTTAAGAGTAAAGGGACGCCAACTGGTTTCAAATTTAACATCCTGTTTTTTATTTTTTTTGTGTGAAGTACGGGATATGACGAAGCCGTAAATTTATAGCCTTATAGCCTAAGGAAACATATCAAATCTAATTTATCACATTTATCTGTAGAAACTAAAGGTGTGCGTTCCGGGTGTAATGAAAATCTGAAAAGTTATCCCGACGTTATATGCGGATCCGGGGGCCGGGGGAAGGGGGGCAGGAGGGGCCGTGCGACCCACCCCTAATTAGATTGTATTCAAGTCAACATACAAAACATATTTTCAGCTTTTATTATTTTCTTTGATTTACAAATTGATTTTAAAAAGAGCTCTGTAAAAATGATGTCTCGTTTTATGGTCTGAGTATAAGCATTTTCACCTCGCGCTGCGCGCTCACATTATTTGATTTCTGAAGTATCTATTCTCGTCGTGTATTCCAGCATTATTTTTCAAAATCCCCTTTCCATTACATTTTGTCTAGAATTTCGGCTTGCGCTTTGCGCTTGCTTTTATCGATAAGAATGTATTAACCCATGCATCCTATTCATAATTACAAAAGTGCTTAAAAATTTTCAGGCTTTGATATCAACAAATTTCTCGCTCTCGAAAGGCCTATTGGGTTTACTTTTCATTTATCTATTTTTAGATCAGAATATTAAAAAAAATTCTCCTCGCGATTCTCGTTCGTATTATTCATACAGTAAGATGCCCATCCTTGTTCTTAATTACAAAATACGAATAGGGCCCCGTTTTAGGTCCAAATCTTATTTTGCTTCCTCTTGCGCTGTTTAATTACATACCTATCCTGTTCATGATTACAAAAAGTGCTTGGAATGTCCAGTGTTTAGGTGGAAATATCAGTTTGTGCTTCCAGCTGGCATTAATGATTCTTAAAGCATATATTGTAATATGGGTCCCAGATCAGTACAGTATATTTAAAATTTCAGCTCGCGCTTCGCGCTCGTAGTAATCTTTTATTTTCCAACGCATCGTGATCACAAACATTGCTCAGAATGTTCAACTTTCAAAGCACTGTATTAAAAAAAAATCACGCTCATATGACTTCATTATGGCTAAGGAGATGAACATATTTATGATAATTTTGTTCATTTGTTTCAATTTCAATTTACAAAAAAATATCTCAATCTCATACACGTATATACTCGTCTATTTTGTCTATAATGTCAATCTTTAACTTAAATCAATTATCATGTTAATTATGCTAATTTTGAAGGTTATGTTACCTATGTTCAAAATGCCAGGTAAAAATGCAAGTTTCCATTTATTTTATTTGGCCAATGAATAATACCTCATGAACCTCTTGTTTTCCTTTCATCCTTTCCATTTTCCCCTTTATTATTTTCCCACGAAGTGCCCCTCTTGATCTCTAATGCTGTTTTTGTACACTTTTGGCGGTCACGTGTATTAGTTCAACATTGGAACTGAAATCAAAATTTGATTATACGCTTACACAAAGAGGGAATAAAACAGATAGCGAAACATGGAACACTGCCAAGATATGATGTTTTAATGTCTTTCATAATTTCATTTTATCATTGGGTCCAATGTTTCATTCTTGCAAACGTAGCAAATATTATTTTGAGAACAGTGATGTTCAGTGAAACTAATATTTTCCATCAGGGTTGGAATGTTTTAACAGTGTGTTTTAAAACATGTTTTAAAACGCGTTTTAAACACCCTTTTGTTTTGTTTTTGTTTTTTGTATATTTTTCATACAAAAAAAACGTGTTTTAAAACACCCCCATAGACTTGTGTGTTGTAAATTTGCATGGATGTGATTTTAGATGAATCTTTTTAAATACTGTTATTTCTTAAGTGGTGTACTATTTTTTTCTAACTAACCACATGTAAACTTCTTTCGCATCACCGCTAATTTTCTCCTCTTTCTTTCTTCCCCTTTATTCTCCCCTAAAAAAAGAAATGTTAACTAAACATTTCGAAGGTTGGAGAAGTGACAACATTTTCTAAATGTTGCATTTACCTCTTTAAATGATTTTACCCAACACTTAAAATTTTGGATTCAGCTTTATACAAGGTTGGATGTAACATTTGGAAAAGATTGTCCCTCCTTGCAACCTTTTGAAATGTTGATTTAACATTCGAATTTTTAGAGTTATTTCCATCGCTCTGTCAAGTTTCTTCACTGCTCCATTGTGCACATTAATTCATAAGAATATTCTCATTTTAACAAAGATACCTTATCTTAGTGTTGTGCTCAGAAATTCCTCCAAAAAAGGAATGAAGGGCTATTTTATAGATTTAAACCAAAATTTGTATATCATTCAATGATTTTTCATAATTGGTTCAAATGAAATATATAATTCCATACTGATTCAATTAGATTAAGCTTTGAAACCCAATAGATGTCATTTTCATCCATTACGGTGTAATTTTTTTACGCCCCTCCCCTGATTGATTAGGCTCAAAATACCCCTGGAATACATGCACATGGATGAGAAATAAATGTATAACGTGTCAACGTACATTAGTGTTCTTCTTTTAAAGCAGTCCATAATTTAGTAATTTCGGCTTAATATGAACTTTTCTGTTGGAAATTCAGTAAAAAAAAAAAAAAATGGAGTGGACTGTTTCTCCAATAAAACATCAAGAGCTTGAATCATAAGTAGTTTAATTGATTTTTACAGAAAATTGCATCAATCGTTGGAAAAATACGTTTTAAAACGTTTTAAAACAATAGAAACCATTTATTTTATTTCTAATAAAACAAACGTTTTTTTTATTACAACCCGTTTTCCACAGTTCTTGCATCACAATTTTACTTGTAAGTTATCTCTCAATGAACAAGTACGTGTATTTCATGTATACATTATATATGTATTTATTTCCATAGGTATCGGCTGATATAGAAATGGGGAAAATATCAATAATAATAAAATAAATCATTAGCCATTTGGTTGAAACCACAAAAATACTGTAGATATATCATTTCAAGCATTTCCATCCGCCTTATGGTAGGCCGTATGGTATCTATAATATCCTCTCACCCGGAGGAAAATTAAAATCATATTGCCATGAAGCAAAATTGTTTTCTACGGTTTACAAAAAATAGAAACTAAACATGGGAGCGATAATCACAGCTTAATCGTAGGTGAAATAACAACCAGACAAAGTTGCGTACATCGGGGGGGGGGGGGGGGCACGTTGACCTACACCATACCCCGGCTACCTGATTGGGATAAGCAAGATGAGGGTCTAATAAATATTTGTATTTTTTGTACTATTTTTATATTGTTTCATGAGTTCGTAACAGTACCCATTTTGATGAAATTTTAGAATCCAACATGGATTTGTTTTGACAAAATATAATACTAACCATTTTTTACTAGTCCGAATGTATTATTTGACCTTCATACAAAAATTTAGACACCAACATTGTTTCTTACAAGTAGAACTCTGACCATCATTGAGTAATATGAGTCGTTTTAGATGGCTTCTTTTGAAAACGCTCTTTGATTTTTAGGAAAACTGGACAACTGCATATCAAGGTAAGAGCTCAAAACGTATTTTTTAAACATGAAATCATAGTGTTGACACCGAAATCACATCTCCTTGTTGGATTTTAAATGAGCTATGTCCATTTTTAAAGTAACAGAGATCATTTCAGACTCCGTTTTTGGAAGCCGTATTGGAATTTCGACATACTGGGCCACTGAATAATTTTCTGACTTTTAAAACCATTGTATAGACATCAAAATCATATGTCCTTGAGGGATATTGAATAAACTACGTCCATTTGTAAATACCAGGGGCTAATTCATACTATTTTTGTTCGGCCACCGTCGACTTTTGGACATACTTGATCAACCATCGTCCTTGTTACTTATCCCAATGTATTATTTGACCCATTTAACCATGGTATAGGCACAAAAATCATATTCCCGGATATTGAACAAACTATGTTGTTGTTGTTTTAAGTAGCAACAGCATTTCTTTTACTCCATTTTGGGGAGCCCTCTTGGAATTTTGAACACACCGGACCACTGACCGTCCTTGTAACTTGTCCTAATGTATTATTTGACCATGGAATCATGGTCTAGACACCAAAATCACATCTCCCAGGTAGATATGATAATTATGAGCTATGTCCATTTTAAGTATTGACAGCCATTTTAACCTCGATTTTTGGAAGCCATCTTGATTTATTGGACACACCAATCAACTGGCTGTCCTTGTAACTTCTCCCGATGTACTACTTCACCATTCAAACCATTGATTAGAAAGCAAATTAAAGCCATCCAAGAATGTGAATTGTGGATTTTTTAGCCTGCGGCAGCCATTTTGGGCGCCATCTTGGATTTTCCTGGTACCCCGGAGCGCTAATATTCACTCTGACTTGTATAAATAAATTCGTTTACCCATTCGACCATGGAATATGAATCGAATTAGGATTTTCGGGTGGATAATGAGTGAGTTATATCAATTTTCAGTGAATACGGCGGCCATCTTGGACGCCATCTTGAAAATAACTACTTTCCCGTATGCGGATTTTAGTAGATTTTAATTTAGTATGTTATTCCTGAGGTCAAATACTGCCAGAAACAGTTAAAAATTATTAGTTACAATTTGCTCCGGGTCAAACCATATATATTGACCCGTTTATAGAGAGCATTTGTGTTTAAATGTCACATTAAAATAGCACCTCGCTTCGAGACTATTGACATATATAGTTATGAAACTTGAACTTCGGTTCTGTAAATAGTTAATCATGTCTAGATTTGTAATATGAAAGAATAATTTGGTCATATCCCATGAATTGGAATCGCTAGGAGCGTCTCGCGACATGCAGTCATTTAAAATGAGACATAATATATATACAGTGCGAGACAGACAAAATGTTAAACTTTTAAATTAAGTATCTAAAAAAATAATGTTGGGTTAAGACAGAATTTCTAGCATGTATGGATAGAGTGAATATGCATTTGTTACTTGGTAAAATTTGTTTCAGAGATGTTTTTAAGGTTGAGTGCACAAAAGCCATTGTTTGAAAAAGTGTCAAAACCCATTTGCGCCATGTCATGTGATTAGGCCAAACTGCTGAAACAGAGACAAAAGCCAAAGCATTCACACAAACAATGAGCGTAAAGTTGATGCGTATGTGCAAGAGAACCATTACATCAATAAAATATCTTCTCTGAAAAGTTCCTTTTCATTGTCATTTTGGCCACAACTTGGACAAATCAGCTTCCCGCCTTCTATCTTCCACACGGGCTTCCACACTTACATTTCTCTTGATGCACTTCTGAGCTCGATGGAACATTGCTGCCATATTAGTCTAGGTGATTGGTAAAAAAAATGTTCAGAAAATGGTACAAGCATGAAAATCGGCACAAAGGTAGAGTAAGTTATTCTAAACATTTTTAGCAGGGGGTGCCAACGTGAGTTCACCAAACATAGCGGTTGCTAGGTAACCTTTTTACCTTAGTAACTGAGCTTAATTGGGCTTGAGTTACATTTTCACAGGCGATATTTCATACAAATTTTAATCTACAGCATGTTCCTGTGTATCACAATAGTTTTGATCCATTTATTCATAACAAAGGTTGCTAGGTGACCCTCTTCCATAGCAACGAATTCTTTATCTTAGTTCAGATCATTATGATTTACTCAGAATAGCTCAGAAATTAAATCTGGCCCATGGATTCCTCATGTGATGAATGTTTCAAAAGGTAGAAAAAATGAGCACCATAGCAACCGTTGCTAAGTAACATTTTCCACGGTAACCAATTATTATAGGGTATCATTTTTATGAATATAATTTATATGAATCGCATCTTTTTTATTAGCGCATTAATGAATTAATCACAGCAACTCAAGAATAATTATACCATGTATTCAAGTCCATGCGAATTACCAGTTGCTAAGCAATATTTTTTTTTTGTAGCAACCAATGGTTAAAGGCCGTAAGGTAAGGTTATTGGTGTGTGTAAATCATAGAGGTACTAATAGAAGTTTAAAAGTAAAACCTTGCACACATTAAATTACCTCATGATACGGTTCTTATTTCAAAAGACGATGTCTATGGGCTCCATATTAATGGTATAATAACATCCATTGCTGAAAGAACCTCACCCATATTTATCCATTTGGAAATCATATTTATTCTGGATCAACTTTAACATTATGTAAAAGATCGACCCTAGGAATTAATTCCACAATATCAACATTAAGCAAAAGGTCACTCTTTTATAAGAACGGTTACAAGAGCTCTCCAGGAGGTCATGGGTACTAACAACCTAAATATCTATGATCTTGGAGAGATTAAAGAATGTCCACCAAGAATTGATTGAGTCAACTAAGCTTAGAATTATTTCAAACACCTAAAACTTGCCAGAAGTTAATTTTCAATTGAGTGCTTGGACCACTTTATCCCTTGCTAACAACTCGGTCACTTGAAAGCCAACACACTTTGCCTTGGTTTACTCACTCCCTTCCGTAGCCTGTGATGAAGATCATATTAGTTCTCCATGCCGTTCCCAAACCGGATGCAACGGGCAGGAGTTACTTTTGACCAGGCATTTTGACTTAGATCAATCCTGCGCAGCTGAGGGATCTAACATGACGTGAAAGATCTGTTAGAATCGATTGGGACCATTTAGTTCCATTCCTTGCCTGTTGGCCTGGTTCCTGCAGCTACATGATCTATCGTGACTTCTGCAGAAGTTGATTTGGACCTGTTAGGTCCGATTCCTGGTGTTTTGACCGGGAACAGCCCTGCAGCTCCATGCACGATCTATCATGACGTGACAGATCTTGCTAGAGTTGATTTGGCCCCGTCAGTTCCGTTTCTATATATATATAGGCATGCTGGCCAGCAGTGGCGGACCGTGACCCGGAGGAGACAAAGCATTGGGGGGCACAGCATTGTTCACAAACAATGCAGTGCCCCCCCCCCCAATGCTTTGTCTACTCCGGGTCACGGTCCGCTACTGCTGGCCAGGATTCTGTAGCTAAATGACTTGATCCTGCTGAAGTGGATTTGGACCTGTCATTTCTTTTTTCAGGTGTTTTGACATGGAACATTCCTGCAGCTCTAGGATTTGTCATCACGTGAAAAATTTTGCAACTGTTTATTTGGACCAGCTAGTTCTGTTTTCAGGCGTGCTGGCCTGGATCCTGCAGCTCGGGGATCTATCATTTGAAAGCTTGTGCAGAAGTTGATTTGGACTTGTCCGTTATTTTTCTAGTTGTCTTGACCAATGGATCAATCCTGCAGCTCCAGGACATAGCATCACTTGATAGATGTTAGATTCGATTTAAACCATTCAGTTCCGTTTCCAGACATGTCGGTCTGGATCCTGTAGCTACATGATCAATTGTGACTTCTGCAGAGGTTGATTTGGACCTGTCAGTTCCTATTCCAAGTGTTTTGACCTGGATTGGTATTGTAGCTCTGGGATCTATCATGACGTGAAAGATCTTGCTAGAGTTGATTTGGACCTGTCAATTCTGTTTCTAGGCATGTTGGCCTGGATCCTGCAGTTATGTGATTGGTCTATCATGACTCGATCCTGCAGAAGTTGATTTGGACCTGTCCGTTCTGTTTCCAGGTGTTTTGCCCTGGATTAATCCTGCAGATCCAGGATCCATGACTTGAAAGCCTGAGCAAAATTTGATTTGACCTGTTAGTTCCAATTGCAGGTATTTTGGCCATGATTCTGCAGCTTCAAGATCGATCATGACTTGATAGATCTATGCGCAAATGACTTTCTTACCTACGTATGTGAAGCACTTGTGATATCAGGTTGGCTGGACGCGATCCATACTCGGCCACAGAACTGTAGCTTTAAGTTCTGATATGCTTCTTCCTTCCATATACCTCCAATACTTCTTGGCATGTCCAACTCGATGGAAATTACCACCTTGCCTCGCAATATTATTTCCTTATGGAGAGAAACGTTTCCTACATTTTGATTGATGAACATCAATGAACATCATCCATCGAAGAGGATGATGACTAACTTTCTTGATGTATTTCTCTGTTGCCTCTGATATTCTTAGTCGAACATACTGCATGATTCACAGTAGTCTTGTTTTCCCGTATTTATGATTAACCTAGTCTTAACTTAAATTTTGGAATAAATATAGGTCCTACTTTGAAAAGGCATGTGCGACACATAAAATATACCGTCGATTAATTTGCTAGAATTGTACCCACAGTCCCAAGTTTTTTTTAACTTACAGTGTAAATATAAATCACTTATTTTCCTTCATCATCTAGAAACTATTGCAAAATATCAATATATAAATGAATCAAGTGCCGAGTATTATTATTAAATAAAAGAGATACATACCGTGGCAATTGCTTCTAGTAAACCTGGAATTAGAATAATTGTTTTTTTTTAAAAGATGCTCAAATATAATGGGCAAGAATGATGAAAGAAGTCATTTTAAGCAGGTTGCAAAGCTCTGTACGAACACCTTCGCATTGCATCCCATTTTCCATCCATACTTTTTGATGACCTTGTACAACATACAATATCTTGCATTTTACCTCTTCATCTTCACGGTTTGTAGGATGCGGCATTAATGATTAGTTTCAATTACAGAGATAGCAATTTCTTTTAATAGATTTTGTTGTATAATCGACAAATGTACTGCTTCGTGACATATCCACAAGTGATACATATACAGTCGATGCTTGAAGTTGTTCCAGGTCTACTGTCCATGCTATTCAAGTCAGACAATGATATCAAAACTTAACTGACAAGTAAGTGTGTGGGGCATTAATCGCCATTGCTTCCCAATGAAACTTTGTCATTTGGGAGCGATTAGTCTAATTATCAATCAAATTTTAGCTTCCCCTAAAATTTAAGTGTTTTTCCCAGTGTTCCATGTACATCCAATACAATCATGACAATACCCTGTCACATATTCATAACAGGCGAGATGCTAATGATTATTAATAGTAAGAACTTTTAATGACCCGGTGATGAATTTTGTTGGTGTGTTAGATTTGTCATGTATGAGTAACAATTATGAAGAGATATAATCACATCCTGTAGATCAAATTAGGTTTATTACCTAGATATGATTATTATGCAGATATTATGATTATTTGGACTGCTTCTGATGTTTTCAGGCTTATTAGATAGTTTATACTCCCAGGTTTCATACTTTGACCAATTTTCTAACATTTTTCATTCAAATATTATTACCAGATGTGGTATTCAGGAAGATTATCTATAGTTGCTATGGAAAATGTGTTGCTTAGCAACTGTTGCTGTACACGATGGGAACGTTGCTTGATATGTGATTGTAAATTTGGCGCTTAGAAGTAAAAATGCTGTTTTTTAAATGAAGATAACACCCAAAAATGTTGGTTGCTAAGGTAAATATGTAACCTAGCAACTGTTGTTATACGAAGAGATATCAGGTTGGCACCCCCTGCTGAAAATGTTCAGCACTGTTTACTCTACCTGTCAGTCAAATTTCATGCTTGTACCATAATCTGAACAATTCTTGCTATATTTTGCACCGATCATCCAGACTATATGGCCCTACTAGCCTGCGAAGTGTCTGCCTGTCTTTGTCTGGGGGTACCTAAAGTCAAAAGCGCACAGCACCCGACTTGCAGATCTGTTGACTTGCAGCAGCGCATCATCAGAGCAACATGTGAAAAATTTAAGGCGGGAAGCTTTGTCCAAGTTGTGGCCAAAATGACAATGAAGAGGAACTGTTTTCAGTAAAGATAATTTGATTTACTGGTTCTCTTGTTTATATTTACACTCATTGTTTGTGTGAATGATTTTGTCTCTGTTTCAGCAGGTAGGCATATAAATCATCCGAATTGGCGCAAATGGGTTTTGACACTTTTTCAAACAAGGGCTGTTGTGCACTCGACCATAAAAAAACACTGAAACAAATTTTACCAAGTGACAAAGGAATATTCACTCTATCCATACATGTCAGAAATTCTCTCTGAATCCCACATTTTTTAAAAACATACTTAATTTAAAAATTGTAACATTTTTTTTTAACTACACTCTTAAACAAATCAGTCAAATTGACTAGACCAGTAGTCAGCTGCGGGAGCAACTGATATGGCAATGACTGATATTGACATTTCTGACATATATTCTAGTCAGAAATAACTCTGTTCTAGTGAAATATGACTAGAAAATAGTCAAATATGACTAGAATAACAGTTGCACTTGGCTGGCCCTATTAACTAGTCATTTTTGACTGGTTTGTTTTTAGAGTGTAGCACTGTATAGTCACATTTTGATTCACCAAGATTTTATACTTGTTTTAAAGTAGGTTTTCCTTTCCATTAAAATTCAAATAAAAAAAGCATATGTAGAATGGTTTATATAATACAACATAATATATTATTCATAAATGTAACATTTCTTTTCTCATTTCAACAGTAAGGAAACCACAACGTATTATTACTATAGGCAAATCTAATTACCGATACGGAACCTGCATGAGGATAATGACGACCATTCAGTGAATGGAATCAAAACAGAATATATACTTGAATATTTATAATAAAAAAGAATATAAAACAAAATCGAAAGAAAATAATCTTAAAGGGATCATGAGAAGATACGGTACCGGGTGTAGGATTTGAAGAGTATAGTGTTATAAAAATTATGTCAGTCAAATTGATTTAAACAAAGTTCATCTATTGGGCATCTAACAGTACCGGCATGTTGCAATGCAGATTTGATCTCTGCAGTTTCTTTTTATTGTAATGGCTATATACACTGTTAAAAAAACTCTGATTTTACAGAAAAAATGAAAGATGATTTTGCAAAAAGCGATATCAGAATCATTCTGTAAATTTATAAAACAGGAATTTTGTTGAATTTTACAGAAGAGGTCTGTTTAAAAGTGGAAAGGGTGTTTTATTGAAGGAAATTTGTAAGGTTCCATACACCAAATACAAATTCCCTGTATAAGATTACGCTATCTGGTAAGATTGCAGGTTTTCTCGAGACTCTGCTGCAGGAACTTCATTTAGTGTATTTCATATTTACTTAGAATAACATTTCATTTGATTATGTCCATTTTTTTCTCTTTGATTCATGCCAAAAAACCGAGCTTATCAAAATGTTATTTGTTGTGTAATGAAAGAATATATTATGCGAATGTTATGAATGCAGAAGAAAAGAATACATCAAATCAAATATATTGATTATTCTGACCAAATGTTGCCATTAGTCTGTCTCTACACTGCAAAAACTCTGGTGTTGCTTTAACACCAGCCGGGAATCTATATATGTTCACACCAGGGAAGTGTTAAACAACACCAGTTTGGTTTTGGTCTAACACCAGATATGTGTTTATACAACAGTCAACAACATTAGTAAACAGCATCGGTTTGATTCCAAACTGGTTTTGTTTCAATACTTCTCTGGTGTGATTCCGGGCTCGTGTTACATCAACACCTGAGTTTTTGCAGTGTAACTCCACGATTGGTCTAGATCATTCTGAGGATAGATTGACATGGTTCTGATCAAGGCTTAGTGAAGAACGAATGTGTTCTTCGTCTTCACGTGTGAACCTATATGGTTAGGAGGCGCGATTGCGATAGCTCAGTCGGTATATAGAGCGGGGGTTTCGGATTCCGGTGACCCGGGTTCGATTCCCACTTGGGACGCTAGGTCCCTTTAGTAAGACATTATAAAATCATCATTACCAGATCCCTCGGAGAGGAACTTAAGCCGTCGGTCCTCTGGTTGCTTGCTTACAAGCATTCATGTTTTCTTAGCAATCGGTTCACGAAATCCTATTAACCCTAGTACGTCTCGTGGACTCTCGGTCTCTTGTACCTTCAGTCAAGTGGGCAGCGGCGGAAGCCAAAAAAATTAGGGGGTGTCCACCTGAATTTTTGGGATGGACACAGGTAAAAAATTGGACAAGCGCCCCCAAAAAGGTTATCAACCAAAAAATTTTGACAAGCAAAAAAAAAAAAAAAGTTCATCAACCTAAATTTTAGAGGGGGGGGACAACACACGTTTCAGGGGGGGGGACGCAGGAAAAAAAAGGTATCAAAAAAAATTTAGGGGGGGACCGTCCCCCCCCCACCTCAAAACGCCCCCCCCCCCCCGCTTCCGCCGCCTATGCAAGTGGGTGTGGATCATTGTGGCAAATGTCTGTGATCACCTAAAGATATTTTGTCTGCATGTAACCCAACAGTGAAGATACTACCAGGCATTTACAGTTTACTGGGAGTAGTGGTTGTGGGCTGTGGTGGGGGAAGACGCGGGGGAGGGAAGAACACACAGGGATAGGTACATTTATCTTGGTAGAGGGAGGAGGGTCCTTTAAATGGCAAGAGAACCTCCCTCCGCCCCCCCCCCCAAAAAAAAAAAAATAACCCAGAAAAAGAGAAAGAGAAAAAAAGTGAAATAGCGTCACCATTACAAAATTGACTACCTAAAACTGCAAAGTTCCAAGGGTGATTCTAGACTACAAATAATTTGTGAGCGGCGGGGGGGGATGATATAGGCTACTGACCATGGAGACGAAAGTCTGTTATATCATTTACACATAATATGTCCAGATTTTTTTTTTTGAGAGGAAGTTCCTGAATATAAATTGGCTTTTTATAATAGTCATGATAATTTCTGAATCAATCAATATAAACACGCCAACATTTTACCCTCTCGCTTCGCTCACTCGCAGCTTTTGAGAAAATTGCCCCCAATCGCAAGGTATGTCTCCTCAAAATTTGGTTCGCTGCTCTACTGCTTGGATTATTTGTGGTTAAATATTTGAATTTTCTGGAGAGGGTACATATAACAATGGCCCTCTTCATGATTATTAGTCTTTTCTCACTGATCGTGGAGTGATGAAATCACATCCCCTGAGATGAAATGATTCTGAAAAACATTTTCCAGCAGGTTGCTCACGCGCTTCGGATCTGCAGCTGTATTTAATTTAGCCAATAAGCACTACGCGTATTGCACCAGTCCTGGTGGGTGTTTCATGAAAGATGTCAGCACTGAATTCTCAGTGCTGACAATTTCAGTGAAATCCTTGGTTTTGATTGGCTGAAAGGCACTGGCCTCTGACTGTTACTATGGTAACTGTCGGAGAAAGACAACTTGTCAGTGCTGACAACTTTCATGAAACGGTCCCCCGTATTATAGCGGTACTAAGCGCAAAAAATTGAATCGTATTGTGACGTCAAGACCGTGCACCGGTACATTTGGGACGGTACGTGTGCAACGGCGGTACTGATGTTTGACATCCAGTCTCCCATTTTTTTGCGTGAAACTATGATGTATTATTCCAAGCTATCTTCCCAGTAGCGGCGGAGCGAAGTTGAAAGTGGGGAGGGGGCACAGGGGAAGAACGGCACTATGTTAAAAAAAAAAATGATCAGTGGCGCAATCGGGCAAAAATATTGAGGGGGCTAGATATGTCGTATTACGTAAATTGATAGAAGCTGCGAGCGAAGCGAGCGAGCAAAAATTTTGATATTTTCATAACGAAAATGAATTTTTGTGATAGATTATGACAACTAATATTAAATAATGATATCATTTTTCACCCTTCTCTATTTTCTTTTCTTCTCTTGGTCGTACGCCTCTGCTGTACCCCACTCACATGACTCATGAAGCTTAAAGGATAAGTACACCCCAACAAAAAGATGGTTTGAATAAAAAGAGAAAAATCCAACAAGCATAACACTGAAAACTTTATCAAAATCGGATGTAAAATAAGAAAGTTATGACATTTCAAAGTTTCGCTTAATTTCACAAAACAGTTATATTCACATCCCAGTCGGTATGCAAATGAGGGACTGATGACATCACTTACTCATTATTTCTTTTGTATCTTATTATATGAAATATTCTCAGAATCCCCCCCCAAAAAAAAAAATGAATAAAAACGATTCTATCATGCATGATATCGGTTATTTTTTTATATAAAGATTACCATTTGAAGACACCAAATATTACACCCACACACCCACACACTCCGTTCATTTGATGACGAACCTAAAGGTTTCGCTTTTATGTTCTACTTGTTCTAATCGTATTGCCTGATATTTACACTTACACTGTGTTCTAAATCGTGAAATACGGGGCAAATCAGCGTCCCGAGCAGAGTCTGACTGAGGGACGCGGGACAAATTTGTAAAATACGGGGACTGTCCTTTGAAATCCGGGACGTCTGGTCACCCTGATCTCACATCCCTTTTTATGTTCTATGTTTCTCAATTTCTATATCCTACTGCTCGGTACCACGTATATGCATCTATTATTATAACCATCGTTTGAGCTTATTCATATTGTATAACATTTTGGATATGTCATGTTATTGCCGTATATTTCTGTATCGAACAGAAATGTAATAATGTATGGACATTGCTGTGTATAATGTATTGCGAATTACCATCGTTGTATGCTATCATACTATGTAAATTTAACCTGCCGGTTAAGCTAATATTAGGTTGCCAGGATCTTTGTTGGAAATGATCCTTTAATAAAGACATGATGCATTACAGCTATTACACTCAAAATGTTGTATGTGAGCCTGCGACTTGATTCAGCAGCTGCAAAGCAGCTATGTTTGTGTCTGATCAAAGGGAAAGTCACTGGTAGTCCCATAATATACTATTCTCGTTCTGCACCTGGGGCCAGACTGCTTTTGTGGAGGCATCATTCCGAATCCAGGCCCTCATGGTCCTATTCGACTTCAGATGTTAGACAGTAACATACAAGTAAATTTCTTGTAATCCATGAAATGTTCTAGAAAATGGCGCGAGGAAAACACCGGTGCTTGGATGATGATTTTATCCTTATGTATAGGACACAAGCTGAAGGCACATGGGGTACCAGAAGCTGTGAGACACTTAATAGTTATCTTAGATTCTTTTCAATATAATACGTTCACGTCTAAATAATATCAACTAGTCAAGTTCAGGATTTTTACTCTGATAATAAGTTTGATATTGTTATTACCGAGACATTGCTAACATCTTGTTGTGTGTCTCTTATTTCACTCCCCTGGCTTTAAGTCAGATCATTTTGCAAGTTCTGAATCTTTGTCAGCTGCCATTTCTAATGACCTGACAAGCTTTGAAACGTTATACAGTGCGTATCAAAAAAGTTTACACTTGGAAAAAATCCTGTAAAATTATACATTTGTAATATTCTGAAGATTTTTCCACATTTTAACATTAGTACAGATCCATTAAAGCAAATGACAATATAACTGTCAAAAAATATTTCCGCTTGAGTGACTGAGCACCACTTACTTTTGAAAAGTAAGTGAAAAATGATTTGAGCAGAACTTTGAAACAGTTATGCAAATAAATGTAGAACTTCAACATGGAGAAAAAGTGGAATTTAGCTAGTAAAATTGATTTAAAGATATCTTTTAACCTTTTTGACTTGTTTCCTTGCCCACAAACACTTCAAAGTGTGCGTTGCGCCCCACCCCACTCCCCCACACACCGAGGCCATCGTGACGATATTTGCTTTACACTGAGCTTGATTTACATGGAATGGCTTAGGCTTTATTTTCATTTTGTTAATCAGTATCGAGCTTGGAAAATGTGTGGAGAAATAAGTATTAAATGAATAATGAAACATACACCCACTTTCAATGATAAAAACTTCGTAAAAAAATGCTGGAGATGTCTGATATAAACTTTTGTTCAGATTCAGTTATGTCCTCAGATCCAGCTGGCACTAAAATGGTAAAGGTTGTGCTTACTAAGTGTTGAAATTTTAATTTGGGTGGCAAACTTGTTACAGAATGCTTGAATGTGTCCGTTTTATTTCAATTGACTAAAATTGCAAGGGAAATGTATGCGAAATGTTTCGCAGGGCAAGTTTGATTTCGCCCTTCCCCCTTGACACAGCGTGAAAATGAGCATTTCTGCGCAGATTTCTGCGAGCTTTAAAAAAATGGACAGCGCTCAAGTGTAACATTCTGACAAAACTTTTACTTTCATTGGATAGATGAGACCCAAACCCAAAATTGTATGTGAAAATTTACCCACATGTATATTTTTTTTCATTCCCAGGGCTTTTTCAAAGTGTAAACTTTTTTTTTGATACGCACTGTATATACAGACCACCAGGTTTTCAATCTTTTTCGATGTTCATTACCGATTGTTCTCATCATTATTTTGTTAGATGACAATATTGTAGGTTTTTTCTCGTTGGAGAACTAATTTAAATTTTGAAAATATTTTGTTTAAGGTTGTAGAGAAGGTTGTCTTCTCAAGACTTTCAGACTATTTGTGAGAACATGACGTAATTGACCAGTTTCAGTCTGCGCACCGACCTTGTATGTGTCGAAACACTACTCATAAATGTCTCTAGATTTATCTTATAGAAAATGGACACTGGATCAGTCAGCAATGGAACTCCTAGATCTGTTGGCCGCATTTGGCACCGCAGACCACACTTTGCTTATAAATACTCTCAAACAAACTAGTATTTAGGCGTTCAGGGCAAGGCTCTACAATTAAGACTGTGGATCAGTAGAACATTATAGACCTGTGTGAAAACTTCGACTATTGAACCATCAGATGGATAGAGACACTATCTGTGACTGTGAGTAAAACCAGACGATGCAACATCTTCTGGGGCCCGTTTGATAAAGATTTACAACTGTTGTAACTTTGCCATTATGTCAACTACCATGGTAACAGGGCTCAGCAGCCAATCGTAATCAAGGTTACCATGGTAGTTGCCATAATGGCAAAGTTACAACAATTGTAACTCTTTATGAAACGGGTCCCTGGTGGGTGTTTCATAAAGCTGTTCGTAAGTTAAGAACGACTTTAAGAACGACTGGTGATCATTTCATGTGGTAAAGAGTATATATACCAAAATGTTCATTGGCGATGGTTTAGCGCGTAAGAAAGGATAACCAGTCGTTCTTAAAGTCGCTCTTAACTTACGAACAACTTTATGAAACGGACCCCTGGTCTGCCCCCTACCAAAGCCATGTATAAACTACCAAAGATCTGGAGCCCATTTCATAAAGTTTTACAACTGTTGTAACTGCCATTATGGCAACTGTCATGGTTTTAGGGCTCAGCAGCCAATCAAAGTCAAGGTAACCATGGTAGTTGCCATTTAATGACAAAGTTACAACAGTTGTAACTCTTTATGAAACGGGATGCTGGAGTCTTTCAACCCCAAAGCCATGAAAGCCAAATCTTGTAGCCTGCTCTTCACTCGACATGACTTGTGTGATAACACGAGAAGAAGATGGCCCATTGTAGTCTCACAATACATTTGTATACAGGTTCGGGGCAGGGGCGCCGCTAGAAAAAGGGTTTGGGCCACAGCTCCCCTGTGAATAATTAAAAGAAGAAGGGGCAGATGCGTCGATCGGGGGGGGGGGGGCGATCGACCCACCAATGAAAATATTGGGGGGGCAAACATATCGTTTTGCCCCCCCCCCAATAATTCCGCATGTGCAAAAAATGAAATAAGATTGTAATGTTACATAGAAATCAACAAGCGAGATTGAGAATCACACATCGTATTTTATTTAAAATCGTGCTCAAAATGTCCGCTTTCCAAATTCGAATATAAAAATTTTAAGCTCGTGCTTCGAGCTCGCATAATTTCTCTCGCAACAAACCCATACTTTTAATGATTAAATAGGTGACTAGAACGTCCCGTTTTCAGCTCTAAATCTCAAAAGAACTCCCGCTACGATTTGCAATAATCTTTTATTAGATATATATCTTGTTCTTTATTAAAAAGTCCATTCAACTGGTTTTTTTTTCAAGATTGAAATATCAAAATTTTAAGCTCGCGCTCGCATCTATTTTTCTTTTAAATACCAATATTAATCATTGGTACCAAAAATAGAATATCAAGCTTTCAGGTCCGAATATAAAAAAAATTCAGCTCGCTCTCGATACTCGCATTATCTGTCTAGTGAGATATGTATGTGTTACTACAAACAGTCCTAAAGTAGTACCTTTTCCTGTTTTCAGGTCAGTATAGTATAAAATTTCAGCTCGCGCTCGCATTAACTTGTTGGTGAGATAAGTGTCTGTTTTACATGAGTCTATATATATATATATATTTATATTTATATTTATATACACAATATATATTTTCACAGTTTGGCCATCTTGCATGTACTAAACATCAACATTAGAAACTTTCATTTCGTGAAATCGATTACAAAGATTCCTCCCACGACATAACACGTTGTAATTAGACTGATATTTCGAAGAATTGAAATGCTGGTACGAGGGTAACTAATTTGAGAAAAATCTTAATATTATTTTATAATTCAATTAGAAAAATAAAATTTAACAGCAAAATTTTCTTTTTGATTGTTGCTCTAAATTGTCAATAAATCGAACGGAAAATATCTATATTCCGATTATAAATCTACGAAGATGGCCGGGAAAACCTATATATATGGCCTATCTGTCTTTTATGTATACAATCTCTAGACATTTGTTCTTCATTTTTTAAATGACATTGAAATTGTTTAATTTTTCTAATTATCAAACTTATTGTTTAATACCTTTTAAAAGCAATATATTTAGATTATGTATTAAAAGATTATTGTATGTTGTTATATACGGAATTTATAAGGGGGGGGGGGGGGGAATTACAAAACTGCTGTAACGTTAGCTCGCATATATCTCACTAAAATCATCAACTGTTCGATTCCCCTCTCTCATAGTCATAGACTCTGGGTATAGACGGGTCAATTTACGACTAAAAATACCCTTACCCGGAAGAAATTGCAACAAATGATTTTTCAACGGTTTTTTGTCTCACCTGCGAAGCAAAGTGAGACTATAGGCGCCGCTTTTCCGACGGCGACGGCGGCGGCGTCAACATCAAATCTTAACCTGAAGTTAAGTTTTTGAAATGACGTCATAACTTAGAAAGTATATGGACCTAGTTAATAAAACTTGGCCATAAGGTTAATCAAGTATTACTGAACATCCTGTTAGAGTTTCATGTCACATTACCAAGGTCAAAGGTAATTATTTTAGGGTCAATGAACTTAGACCATGTTGGAGGATTCAACATCGAAATCTTAACCTGAGGTTAAGTTTTTGAAACGTCATCATAACTTAGAAAATATATGGACCTAGCTCATGTAACTTGGAAATAAGGTTAATCAAGTATCACTGAACATCCTGCATGAGTTTCACGTCAGATGACCAAGGTCAAAGGTCATTTAGGGTCAATGAACTTTGGCCGAATTGGGGATATCTGTTGAATTCCCATCATAACTTTGAAAGTTTATGGATCTGATTCATGAAACTTAGACATAATAGCAATCAAGCATCACTGAAAATTTTCTGCAAGTTTCAGGTCTTATGATTAAGGTCAAAGGTCATTTAGGGTCAATGAACTTTGGCCGAATCGGGGGTATCTGTTGAATTACCATCATAACTTTGAAAGTTTATTGGTCTAGTTCGTTAAACTTGGACATTACAGTAATCAAGTATCACTGAACATCCTGTGCGCGTTTCAGGTCACATGACCAAGGTCAAAGGTCAATGAACTTTGGCCGAATTGGGTGTATCTGTTGAATTACCATCATAACTTTGAAAGTTTATGGATCTGATTCATGAAACTTGTACATAAGAGTAATCAAGTATCACTGAACATCCTGTTCGAGTTTCAGGTCACATGATCAAGGTCAAAGGTCATTTAGGGTCAATGAACTTTGGCCGAATCGGGGGTATCTGTTGAATTACCATCATAACTTTGAAAGTTTATTGGTCTAGTTCGTTAAACTTGGACATCAGAGTAATCAAGTATCACTGAACATCCTGTGCGCGTTTCAGGTCACATGACCAAGGTCAAAGGTCAATGAACTTTGGCCGAATTGGGTGTATCTGTTGAATAACCATCATATCTCTGTTAGTTTATTGGTCTAGTTCATAAAAAGTGGACATAAGAGTAACCATGTATCACTGAACATCTTGTGCGAGTTAGAGTAGTATTCAAAGTCAGCACTGCTGCTATTTTGAAATGCGTGATGCAGGTGAGACGGCCAGAGGCATTCCACTTGTTGTACTATTTGACCTCAGGAATAACAATAACAATAATAGAAATCTACCAGATACCGAAATCTGCTTCTGAAGCAGATTTCGGTATCTGGGAAAGTGATTATTTTCAAGATTGCGTCCAAGATGGCCGCCATTCACTGAAAATGGATAACTGACTTATTATCAACCATGGAATCCAATTTCGGTTCATAATCCATGGTCTAGGGGTAAGAAAAATGTTGATACAGGCTAAAGTGAATTATAACCCCTCCAGTGTACCTGGCAAATCCAAGATGGCGCCCAAAAATGGCTGCCGTAGACTGAAAATCCACAATTCATCTAAGTGGCTTTAATTTGGTTTTTGTTCGATGATTTTAGGGTGAAGTAGTATATTGAAACAAGTTACAAGGACAGCCAGTGGTCAGGTGTGTCCAAAAATCCAAGATGGCTTCAAAAAATGGAGTTTGAAATGGCTGTTGATAATTAGAATGGACTTCGTTTCATATCCACCTGGGACATAATGATTTTGGTGTCTATACCATGTTTTCAATGGTCAAATAAGACATTGGGACAAATTACAAGGACAGTTCGTGGTCCTGTAGGCTCAAAAATCCAAAATGGCTTCCAAAAATGAAGTCATTAATTGTGATAAACCCCTCTTAGCCAGCGGATTTTTAATAAC
Organism: Lytechinus variegatus; assembly: GCF_018143015.1. Taxonomy (NCBI): domain Eukaryota; kingdom Metazoa; phylum Echinodermata; class Echinoidea; order Temnopleuroida; family Toxopneustidae; genus Lytechinus; species Lytechinus variegatus. The sequence continues at coordinate 15,393,638 of NC_054752.1, forward strand.
AGAAACCGCCATTGTGAAGAGAATGATAACATAATAATAATAATAATAGTAATAATAATGGCGGCACATTTACCCAGGGTAGCCACTTCAGTTCCGAAAACTGTTCTCTCAGCGGGCCCTGCTATGATGATTTTTTTAACATGATTTTTTTAACATATTCTTTTTCAAAAATTATCTTTGTGGATCATACCTTTTTTGCAAACAAACTGAAAAGCATCTAACTTCTTGGGAACAAAAAGTCTTTGCCATTTTTGTCCACTTTTTAATTAGAATTTCAGCTTTTCTTTGGTATCATCTTACAAAGCTATTAAAAGTCTACACGTTGAGAAAAAAAAAAGATGATGAAAAAATTGATCTAACCCCTCTAACTTAATTGTCATGAAAGCACACCACGTGAGCATAAACTTGGGTATAGCACAAATTTGCCAGGTTTCATGCTTTTTAAAATATTCTATTCCAAAAATCACCTTTGTGGATCTTGCCTCTTTTGCAAACAAATTGAAATAGATCTCCTTACTTTCATGTTACCATGGATAATACCGATATTCCTATACTTTTAATTTTTTTCAGATAGTATTAGTAATCCAATGATTTTGTCCATAATAACCCTTACTTATATTTCATTTGTTGTAACATACAATTCCCCTTTTCCTCTTTAACATTGATGTTACATCGCTTTTATTTGTAATGATCCTAACCCTTTGATATCTTTTAGTTAGACATACATTTATAACTGATTGACATTTTTTCACTCGATTTTCTGTTGTGCCAGAATTATTTTATTGTTCATTGTTTTATCAGCGAATAAATTATACAATTAGTAGTATTAAAATTAGTTACTGTTCCCTTTTAATAATTCAAAATATTTTATTTCGATTAATATTACCATTTAAGTAACAGTATTTGTTTATTTATGTTACTAAGTATTGTTATCTTTGATTTAGATTTTGACTTTATTTTCATGTATGATGTGATGATTTATGTTATTCTTTATGTTTTCATCAGGTCATTGATGAAAAATAGTTTTATACTGATCTTTTGTACCTGATTAAATATGTTCTAATAAATAAATAGATAGATCTAACCCTTTATGAAAAAAAATCTATGCCATTTTTGTCCACTTTTTAACTGGAATTTCAACTTTTCTTTGGTATCATCTTACAAAGCTTATAAAGAGATGGTCTAGGCTGAAAGTATTTATAGCTTAATAAATGTAGTAGAATTCACTGAGCAAAACGCTTAAAATTTCATCAAAATCGGATAACAAGTAACAAAGTTATTGAATTTTAAAGTTCGGCAATATTTTATGAAAACAGTCGTCATGAATATTCAATAGGTGGGCTGATGTCCAAGAACTAGAAAAAAATTGGATTGACAACTGATTTAGTGCACTAGATATTTATTGCTGCAACTTATTTCATTATAAGGGAGACATATTATTCACACAAGTATGAAATAATGAAAAAAATTATGATTTTATGTAATAACATAACAAAACGGAAAGTGGAGATGTGACATCATCAGCCCACCTAATGAATAGTCATGACGACTGTTTTCACAAATTATTGCTAAACCTTAAACTTCAATAACTTTATCATTTGCTATCCGATTTTGATGAAATCTTCAGCGTTTTGCTCAGTGCATTCTACTTTATGTATTAAGATATAAATATTTTCAGCCCGGATCATCCCTTTAAAAGTATACACGTTGAGACACACACAAAAAAAGATTTGATGAAAAACTGATCTAACCCCTTCTGCAATTGACCTCTTCATATGCTTTGTACATCTCACCGAATGGCACAGATATTTAGAAAACCCCAAAACACGGGATTGGAATTTTAGAAATAAGGAAAACTGGGGACTGTAACTTTAACCTTCGTTCGTTCATACAGTCAGTTCATTTTCTACTAAAATGTTAACCCCAGTTAGGTGTCCTTCTTTATTTTTCTTAAAGAAAGATTTCATTAGGGCGCGATCACGCACTGTCAAGCTCATTATTGGATACAAAGATCGTTCGCTTTCATTGTGAAAGGGGGAAATTCAAGGGGTTTCCTTCGACATGGAAAGGTTACCAGTCGTAGCTTGCAAACAATTATAACACCTGAAAGAAATGCCCCCTGCTAGTTATAATTTCTTGCAATAATTGTACTTTCTCGTTGGCCTTTGAATTAATTTCTTTAATAGCAGAGTGCTGTTGTTTGGATTAAGATGTAGCATTACTGTAGGAAGAGACCCTGATAAACCTCTCTTAGCCACCTGATTTAAAAAAAACAGAAACCCCCATTGTAAACAGAAAGATAACATGATACCCCCCACCGCCGATTTAGTGATTAAAAACCGTGAAAATCTTGCTTCTTCCCACGTTATATTAAGGGGAAGTTTACCCTGACAAAAAAAGTTTATTGTATAAACAATTGTTTCGGTTTAGATCTGAAGCATTTGGTAGAGCCCCTGATAAACCCCTCTTACCCAGCTGATTTTTAAAAACAGAAACCACCATTATAAACAGAATGAGACCCCCCACCGCCGATTTAGTGATTAAAAACCATGAAAAAATTGTTTCTTCCCACGTTATATTGAAAGGGAAGTTTATACCCTGACAAAAAGTTTATTGTAAACAATTGTTTCGGGTTAGATCTGAAGCATTTGGTACAGCCCCTGATAAACCCCTCTTAGCCAGCTGATTTTTAAAACAAAAACCAAAATTGTAAACAGAATGATGACATAGAAACCCCCACCACTGGGTTTAAAGGGGAAGCTTAACCTGACAAAAAGTTTATCGTAAAAAAGTAGCACTAATTGTAATAATAATAAAAAAGGGTTGTTGAAGGAAAATCGATCCAAAAATGAGAACGTTATTAGAATTTAGATCATCCAATTTGTCATGTCATATGCGAACAGCTTTCCTACATATCGAATGGTAAAACAAAAATTAATAAAATGTATTTTTTCAGAAAAGTTAACTCTAGACTCTGGTAATATCCTCCGTCGTCTGCTTACGACCAGCTACTACGTCTGTTCAGTACAGCAACCACGTCTGCTCCGTACTGAAACCACGTCTGAATTCCGTACTGCAACCACGTCTGTTCAGCACTGCAACCACGTCTGTTCAGTACCACGACCACGTCTGAGTCCGTACTGCAACCACAGACATCTGTTCAGTACTGCAACCATGCACGTCTGTTCAGTACCACGACCACGTCTGAGTCCGCGTACTGCAACCACTTACATCTGTTCAGTACTGCAACCATGCACGTCTGTTCAGTACCACGACCACGTCTGATTCCGTACTGCGACCACGTCTGATTCCGTACTGCAACCACGTCTGTTCAGTACCGCAACCTCGTCTGTTACCGTACTGCAAACAGGAACATCTGTTCAGTACCGGAAACTACGTCTGGTTCTTCGACCATATGTATGCAGTCAGGCTCCCATGGCCATACCCAATGGCTCTGCTCTACTTGTAGTTTTCCCCGTTGTCTGCTCCGGACCTCCGACCGTCTGCTTCCAGACCAGCAACCATCCGCTTCAGACCAACCCGTCTAATCCGGACCACCAGCCGTCTGCTCCAGACTCCGAACCGTCCGCCTCCAGACCAACCAGACTACCAAAAGAGCAAGCCCTGGTATAATCTCTTGCTGGCGTTCAAAACACCCAACTTACAAGGAAATCTAACCACATTCGTCGCCTATAGGATTCTAGGTTTCCCCGTGGAAAGACATGCGAACGATCATATAAATCATTTCGATCGCATCCACCAACTTTATTTATTGGATAGCGAATCCAAATCAATCTGCATACTTTACGTGTAATGCACCCCGTGGGCGCCGTATTTCAACAGATCATCGGCAAACCCTCACGAGTGTGTGTGCATTTGAGTTTTGTCAGACGTGTATCAATCAGGTATGATTATTTACGTCTGGGACCGACCTTTAACGTCACCATCCGAAAGACGCGATCAGGGCTCGCACCTCTGCATCAATTTGTAACTCCCCCCCCCCCCCGGGTGGAATTACAGGCACACGCTACAACGCCCAGTGCTTATGCATTAATTATACAAAATTTGTTATAGTTAACCTCTGTTACAATCTTAAAACAGCTATAACTTTGCTCTCCAAAACCGGATATGCATGAATGACATATCAAATTAAAGCATTTATTTATACCAAGCTAGTGATAACCATAATAATCAGTTAAACATCTCCAGGAAATTGTTATGTAATATCGCCAGCTACGACAAAAACATTATAAATCAACCAAAGATAATTTCCTAACACGAAATAAAACCCATTTCGTGACACAACTCCCTTATTTTTCAAAGCTCGGCCCCCGAGCGTCATTTAACAACATCAAAAACTGTAGCATGATAATAAATCGTATCCATGTGTATCAAACTATCCATTGTGTCTTTCTCCACACAAAAATGCATAAAGGAGTTCTAAAAACTAATGTTGAGGTTCAACAAAAACACAACAGCTAAAGTCCAAGGCAAACTCTTAAACAATGCGGCATGAAAAATAATGTCCAAGGTACATGGTGACATGCCTTCTTATAGTGTCCTTGTATTAACTCCAAACAACACAAGAGATACTGTTCAAGACGACTCCTTCTTCTTGAGTTCATCCGTCATTACTTCTAACAGTTCTCATTCCTTAGTGATGTAACGCTCTGTGGTACGAACAAAGCTAGGTGACATCTGGTGGAATCTGGAATGTGTCGGTTGACTTGTTCAGGGTCACCTTCCCTTCTGATCCGCCGGTTCTCATTGCCTGAATTCTCTGGCGGGGGTTGTCAGTCTGCGTCTCAGCATTCCTACCGATGCATTCTATCGAGTTAATGGTAAACGGCATCTCCGAAACCACTTTCCTAGAAACGTATCTCAAATCAAGCGGTGAAGGCGACCTCTCATCATAGTTCAGGTCCTCTGGTTCATGGATAGAATTCCGATCATGCCATGGAGATACTTCTTGGGAGCGTTTCATCAACATTTTGGTCCGACAAATTGTCAGATTTGACATCTTTCCTTGATTTTGATTGGCTGGGAAGCACTTTTACTATGGTAACTGTCGGATAAAACAGGACTTGTCGGATAAAACGTCCGACAAGTCCTTTCATGAAACACTCCCCTGGTCGGTCAGGTTCAGGAGACTTTGGACAATCTGGAATGGATGATTTAGGTATGTCCTTTTGTGGTGTCCTGGACCTCCGTCTTGGTGATCGGGAACGGGAGCATCGAGCCGAGCTACCACGTTCTGACCGACGTCGTAAGCGAGAGTCAGTGCAACATAGTGACCTATTAAGAGATCGACTCAGTCGCGGTTCCATATCTTCCCGGTCCGGTGGCACAGGGTCTATTCGAACAAGACAGCATGTAGAATCTTCCTTCAGTTCTAAGGCATCCCAATATTCCAATAGATGTCTAGAAGCCATGGAACACGTGCATGCTTCATCTTGATGAGTCCTGTTGCCAAGTTTCTTGGCCGTGTAGATAGGACGTATGTCCTTGTCTTCTTCTTGCCAGTCAGCTTTCTCCTGTGAGCTCCGGTCAGTGATGGTTTCAACCAGTTGTACCTGTTCCTGAATGTTGACAATTCTAGGCAGCGGATAGGCATCTTTAATCGTCTCTGCATTGAGTTGACGGTAGTCAAAACACAATCTTTGGCTGCCGTTTTTCTTTTTGACCAGTAGGATGTTGGATGCCCATGGGCTGGTCACTGGCTCAATCAGGCCTTGAGCTAGTAGATTCTTTACTTGCTCGTCTATTTCTTTCCTCTGCGTCAGGGGATGTCTCCTCTGGGCTTGACATATTGGTTTTGCAGTACCAGTATCTATGCCATGTTGGACAAAACTGGTCCTACCAAGATCCGAAGGTCCTGTAGAGAAAACATCTGCATTCTCAACCAGCAGTGCTTTTATCAAGTCATGGCATTGGGCTGGCACTTCGTCAGTACTGCGAACAATGAGATCCTTCAAATGTTCTGGTATTTCTTTGTTGGTATTCGTCTCAGTTGGCTCGGCAAGGTTGCACATTTCCATGCTCACTTCTTCCAGCCCTGTCAATGAAGCAATGACAGTGCCTGCCTTTATGATCCTTTGTTCCTTGGTTGGGTTGAAAACCTGAACAGGTAGTACATCTTCGTCTGCCTTCACAACAGATCTGGCGACGATGAGTCCTTTCTTGATGAGTTCTGTTGAATTTGCAGGTGGTTCTACTAATCCATCACTTAGTGACACTTCTCTGCCTGTAACTCTACCTGCTAATACCATCCCCTGTCCTGGAGGAATTGAATAATCTTCTCCCGCTACTATCCTCCTGCAGAATGATTCTCCGTTACTATCTAGGCATGGAATTATGCCATAGTTGGTCCTCAATTCCATCTTTTGGCAGTCTAACACAGCATTGATTTTGACTAGGAAATCTAGCCCTAGAATACCCTCATTCTTTAGACTAGCCACTGTAGCCGTTGTAGTGACGACTATATCTCCAATCTGCACTTCCAACATTGACCTTCCTCTGATTCTCAATTGAGATCCATCTGCTTGTAGTACAACACTTGTCACTGGTAGTAATTCTGGTCTTCTGATTTCCTCTATCTGGTCAAACACTTTCTCTCCAATGAGAGTGTTGGTAGCTCCAGTGTCGACCAGTAATTTTAATTCTTGTCCATTTACTTTGCCTTGAAGGTAAAGCCCTTTTCTCTTGGTATCAAGAGTCGCTCCGACTCTGGTTTGTTCCTCTTTCATTTGTCCTCTTTTATTTTGTTCATCTATAGTCACTCCAACTCTTGTTTGTTCCTCTTTTTCTTGTTCCTTTGTTTCTCTTTTCTCTTGTCCATCTAGAGTCGCTTCTACTCTGATTTGTTCCTCTTTTTCTTGTCCATCTAGAGTCGTTCTGACTTTGATTCGTTCATCTGTTTCTTGATCTCTTGTTCCTCTTTAGTCTTGTCCATCTAGAGTCGTTCCGACTCTGATTTGTTTCTCTTTCTCTTTTATTTCGCTCATCATTTCCCTTTCGGGTGCTTGAAAAGCTGATTTTCTTCCTTTTATTCTCTTTGGATATGGGCAGCTGTTCCTACAATGCCCCAATCCATTGCAGTTGAAACACCTTTGTTCCTCTTGTTCATCAATCTTTGATTTATTTGGTTCCTATCTTTTTCCTTTTGGCTCTACGCCATTTGTTCTTGATTCCTGATACTTGGTCCTGATTTTTTCCCTTTTTCTTGTCTCTTTCATCCAAGGCGTCTATGACAGCCTTTACTATCTTGTCGATAGTTGGATTTCTTGGTTGCTGTTCCTGCACTGCTGCAACTTCACACTCCTGCTCTTCCAGAGCTCGGCTGTACGTTGTAGCCCGCTTCACTTTGTTCCTCTGATCCTCCCTTTTCAGAAAGGCCTGTGTGTTTAAAACAGCTTCCACAGCATCATCCAATGTGCGAGGTTGAGCACGGAACAATCCCTCTCTTATTTCTGGTGTTACTATGGCATCTAAGAAATGCCCTCGGGCAAGCCGATCTTGCAACTTTTCGTCGAATTCCGGATACGCCAATCCACACAGTTCCCGTATTCTTTGTCCTAACTCCTGGAGACTTTCCTTGGTTGGCGACGACGTTGTCTCAACTCCGCCAGGTATACCTCAGCTTTGCCTCCTAGGCCAAACCCGTTTCTGAGCCTGTATACCAACTCGTCGTATGTCAACACCACTCCAGATTGTTGGGTCAAAAACTTCACAGCAGGGCCCCTCAGACTTGCAGCAAGAAACTGAACTGCTTCCCTTTTTGTCCATCCGTTTACTCCAGCACAGGCCTCAAAGTGATGCAAATAATCTTCGACAGGTGTACGTCCATCAAATCTGTCCGATACCAGATGTGGTCGTCTGCCAATCATAACATCAAAATTTGCCATCCCCGCATCCATTTAAATTGAACACCGGGTCTTGTAGTAGATGATCGTCTCATTTGCTCTCTGGGCGTTGAGCTGAATCCAGCCTGCTGTGCCCCTTCCATCTGTGAGTCATACCTTGGCCTCTATCCGCTTGTCCACTCACAGTTGGTGGAATATTCTGTCCACTTGATTCTGCACCGGGTGCTTGTCTTATGGACAATCTTAACTGCTCCATCATTTGGTCGATCTCTGTCATGCTCCTCTCTAAGTGCGCCATCATCTCTCCTGACGTCGGTCGATACTGCATGTTTCCTTGTTGTGCCATTGTCACTGGATCCCACTTCTGACACCACTTGTGACGGAATCGGCAGCGGCGTGGGTGGTTCGGTCCGCCGGCAGCTCGCTCGTCAGGATGCCTGCCGCCGGCGGGTGTTTCGCCACGTCGATTTCCAAACTTTTAGTCGTGGATCCGTTTGGCAGAGATATACTGCCGCAGTTGACACTTGCACACGCCTCGATCCTGTCAGTATCACCACCAGGCAACATTCAGACGGCTATACTCTTTGTTGTCAGCTCCAACAGCTCACCAGACCACATGCATCAAGCTTGTGTAGTTAAGCTCTCCCGACCATATGCATCTGATTCCTGTAGTTAAGCTCTCTCGACAATAGGTATGGGTTTTTCTGTAGTTAAGCTCCTACGACAATACCCATGGACTCTGGTAATTTCCTCCGTCGTCTGCTTACGACCACCTACTACGTCTGTTCAGTACAGCAACCACGTCTGTTCAGTATCGCGACCACGTCTGATACCGTACTGCAACAACGTCTGTTCAGCACTGCAACCACGTCTGTTAAGTACCACGACCAAGTCTGAGTCCGTACTGCAACCACTGACATCTGTTCAGTACTGCAACCACGTCTGTTCAGTACCACCACCACGTCTCAGTCCGTACTGCAACCACTGACATCTGTTCAGTACTGCGACCAAGCACGTCTGATTCCGTACAGCAACCACGTCTGTTCAGTACCGCAACCTCGTCTGTTACCGTACTGCAAACAGGAACAACTGTTCAGTGCCGGAAACTACGTCTGGTTCTTCGACCATATGTATGCAGTCAGGCTCCCACGGCCATATATAATTGGTATAGTGTCGAAAATCTGTCTATCTGACGGTCAATCGGATCTGGCTCGCCCTAACCATTAACCCGTCTCTGTGGTATAGTGGTTAAGGTACCGGCGTTCAAAGCTGGGGGACCGGGTTCGATTCCCGGCAGAGACATTTTTTCGGCATCGCCAATTTTTCCAAAGGGTAGATAGCTCTGGGGAACCTTGATTTGAGCTACGCCTACTATTGTTCTCTTCATCCATTTCTTTACAATATTTAAATAAAAAAGAGTTGCCAAAAGCTGTTGTACATGTAAAGCTTTACACATTTGTATTTCTTCTCCCATACGTGTACTGTATCAAAGCAATAGCTTCGATCCAGCTGAGGCATGGCGGCTTGTCATTGTTCAAAACTCACCTTCACCCGACAAAGGAAAATATAATTGGTATAGTGTCGAAAATCTGTCTATCTGACGGTCAATCGGATCTGGCTCGCCCTAACCATTAACCCGTCTCTGTGGTCTAGTGGTTAAGGCACCGGCGTTCAAAGCTGGGGGCCCGGGTTCGATTCCCGGCAGAGACATTTTTTCGGCATCGCCAATTTTTCCAAAGGGTAGATAGCTCTGGGGAACCTTGATTTAAGCTACGCCTACCATTGTTCTCTTCATCCATTTCTTTACAATATTTAAATAAAAAAGAGTTGCCAAAAGCTGTTGTACATGTAAAGCTTTACACATATATATATATGTGAGGGTGTGTGTGTGGGTGAGTTTGTTTTGTGTGATCGAGCGCCTTTGTAACGTTGATTATGATTTCGCCCCCCCCCCATCTGAAAAATCGATCGACGCCCCTGAGAAGGGGGGGGGGGCATAATGCCACTGTCTCCATTGCTGCTTCCACTGATAAGGATGATGGTGGTGATGATTGCAATTATTCACACAAGTTGTGATCACTATTCATCTGTACTTGTCGCGCCCGGGTCGTTTTAATAAACCTGTTTGTAAATTACCTTTCATAATGCTTTTTTCTTCCTGTTTTTAGCACTATAGGAGTCCATATATTCCATTCCTTATCAAACCTTTTAAGTATTAATCAGTAGTACAATAATTAAATCTAGATACTTGTTAAAACAGGCATTTTGCTCGACAAGAATCGGATTTCTACTTGACAATTGGAATGAAAATATTGAGAATCCTAGTTAACGCCAACGTCTTCATGGTCTTAGGTCACCAGTCATGCGCGAAATCTGTAGCTAACTTACGTACAGCTTCGTGAAAAACCCATTCATCGCTTTCCTTGAGAAACGAACTCTCGACTCACATACCTGTACATATTTCCGTACTTCCTTGCAGGGCTACACCTTTTCGTTACCCGATGCCGTTATAACAGCACCAGGAAATGGCGATAAGGATGGTCCCCACGAAGATGATCACGAAACATAGGAAGACATTCGTGGTCATCTTCGTCTTCGTGGTCATGTTTTGCACGTTCAGGAGCAGTGACGATGACGACGTTTCCGTATCCATCAAGCAAACGAGTTCAGAAGAAACATGGCCGTCGAATACGCTAAATGGTATGTACTCATGCAACATAAAATATAAAGTTGTTATTTTCCACTCAATGCAAGTTTCCTTACCAAATAATTCATTCCCATAAACTCGTTGAACATGTCTTGGCAAAATGATCCCCTATTTTCTCTCTAATCAATTTTTATTATCGTTTTTGACTAGAACACAGTCAATTAGAATATAGTAAGATGGAATGTGAATAACATCCACCTGATCCTTCATTCGATCATTTAAGTAACTTGTTATAATAGAGGATAGACCAAATATTTTGTTTATTTCTGCATTTCATTCTACACGATTCGTTTCACAATAAGATTAAGTATTTGCAGAGTATGCCCAATATTTTTTGTATACTTATTTACTTATTCATTCATTCGTAGTTTTATTTGTATACATGGTATCATTGTCTGTTACAAATCTACTTTCCAAACCCGGCCCCATCCGCATATTATACAAACTGTTATGAACAAATCAGTAATATATACGTAATTAATAGCACAATTATATATGGATAATTATATATATTACATAATTGTGTATTTCATTCCTTAAGATTCGATTCACGTTATGTATTATGTATGGTTTACAGAGTGTATATAGTCCCAATACGCAACATATGTATTTCCTTCTTTAAGATCCGTTCCACTTATTAAAAAAAAATGTCGACACAAGCGCCGACATCACAATGGTATCAAAATCTTAATGATTGAGCTCTTACTATGTAAAGTGAACATTTCATATGAGATGTTATTTGAAACTTTGTGTTTATGCATAGTGTATGCGTGGGTAGGGCAGCCCACTCATCAATGTTAATGCTTCATTATATCTACTTCATATTGATTTCTATTATTTCATTGCCCATTTGATTAAATTCGCAAGACATTTATATATTTGTCATCAGTAATCGTATTCGACTTTATTGTTTTGTTTACATTTCAATACATTACAATGCTATATAGTTTATCATGCTTGAGTATCGAAGTAAAGTAGTTGGCCTAGATCAAACGATTATATGTTGGGGGATCGGGTTCGGTACTGTGATTAAATAGGCTTAAAGTGAAAATATTCTACAATGAACCGGAAATACATGTGGTATAATTGTGACCAGGTGTTGGGTCTATAAGTGTTTGGTGCATGGTTACAAGAAATTAGATATCATAAAGTGATTGTAATCGTCTATTTACAGGGAAGTATAGATAGCATAAATGTAGTCATATTTTTCACGGAAGAGAAAATTCCCCTACACGCTTTGCAGTAGCCTTTATACCCTCTTCATTTTATTACTGTGTGACGTTAAGTTTGTAGACCAAACCGATTGTTTCTTGAACGGAATCGAATATTTTTGAATTTATGACTAACCTTATCTTTTGCCTTGATACATATACATCAATCTAATAGGGTTTTTTATTTGTCAAATTGCATACGCAATTTGCCGACTGTTTATTTGAGGTTTTTCATGGAACCAAATCAAACTTGAAAAGAGAAAGACATTCCAAAATGATATTGCCCTATACGTCAGTGTACATAAACTTGAGTTGAGCTTCCGCTATGACATTGCAAATATGTACAGCGAGATATAACTCTGGATATATCAATGAATACATCCACCATGTTCACTCTGTAGCTGTAAAGAAATCAACGACAGTGATTATGATTGTATGTAATACAATTATCAGAATATATGCGAATTAAGGGAATCATCGCGTATTAAAGACAGGCATGTTCTTGACGTGCTTGAGCAAAATGGTTTACCGAGCTGTATTTTTACGTATACACACCCTACTTTTTATGAAAAATTCTGAGCATCCCAGGAAAAGATCGTTATCTAATTTCTAGATTTCTTTTCCCTCTTCCCTTTTTTACTACTTTTGAAAAGTTATAAGGAACGATAATTTGATTGTTTTCATTAGGCGTTAGAATATATAGTACCAACGTACATGCATTTCAACATGAGTTGAATTCTACCTCGGAATACGTAGAGTCTACCAAAACATTCTCTAAGAAGACTCCAATGCAGGTCATCCTACAAGAAAGGGGAAAAATCTTTTCCTGTCCATGATTGAGCCCAGACAATGAAAACCTATTCATCTTCGAATTTCATTATGGGATTATTGCATAATTCATACTCACTGATGTGAGAACTTTCCCCCTTTCAATCCGTTGGACTCCTTCAGAGCTCACCAGTGCATCACCACGGAGAAAATAGAGCATGCCTTTTACTTATTGTTCATTGATGGGTATCATGTGTACAATAACGCGCTCCATTATATGGTTTTATTCTGGATTTTCACTTTCGTATAAGATAAATGCCATCTTAATACATAGCACACAGCATCAAGTGTGTTTTAATGTTTTAGAATGTATTATATTGAACGGCAAACCCTTTTTTCTCTCTCATTTTTGCACAGATAAGATAACAATTGTTGAAATTTTATATTTGAATCCTATTTCCTTGATGAGAACATGGATTTGATTCTTAATGTTATGCCAATTTCTTTTGAAATTATTACACGCAAGAGGAAGGAGATTTAAAAGCGGTTTACAAACACGGAATTTTACCATTTACATCATTTTCGGCGATTGATGCATTTATTGCTACGTCTCTCTATTTTGAATATGTTATCCTTTGGTCCACTCTTACTCTTGTTAATTTATAATGGATGCATAATAGTTTACGTCATTAAGTAGCTCAATTATTTTTCATTACTATAGAAATACATACTTTGCTACCAAATTTGCTGATGGCATTTCAATAATTACTCAGTGTATGCTATAGAGTGCAAGTGCTGTGTATTTGTGCAAGAATTAACCTTGCATGGACTATAAATGTTTCTCGGAAGGCTCCTTAGATCAGTCGACCACCGCTCCACACACACCCACATTCCCACGCACACATATCCTCTTTCACACACACGCACACACCTCCTCCTTCATGCAAATCCCCAAAACACCATGACGGAAATACATATTCACGAAAGCATAGGCACACACCCTCCCACACACACACCGCCACCACCACGCCCTTCCCCTTTTCGCACATCTCCCATACACACCCACCCTTTCTTACTACACATGCACCTACACACAAACTCCCTCACCCTCATTCGAAAACACTTCCACTCTTGCATAGGCCTAAGCCCATATACCCACACACCCTATCACCCCACACACATCTCCAAAACACACAAACACGCTGTAAAAATTGCGGTGTTAAAACTGACAACAATTGGTGTTAATAGAGGACCACATCCTGAGGTTTTAAAATTACACCCTAGAGATTAAACGTAACACCAAAGAGTGTAAATGTAACAACAAAAGGTGTTGTAATAACACCTATAGGTGTAAAAATAACACCACCAATTTAACACCGGTGTAAAATAACTGGTGTGGTCCTCTATGTACACCGGTTAACACCACAGTTTTGCTGTGCACACTCGCACAATCGCCCACCCCCTTACACGCGCTCGCTCTCTCTCTTAACATGCTCGTACACTCTCCATCACACCCACACGCACACTCTCACAAACATGCCCACTCTCACCCTTCCACTTACACACATCTACACACACACACTCATAATCATATCAAAACAAGGTACAAGTATGTGAACGGATACTTTTAAAATGACTCTCCGTCGTAATCATGAATTACACTAAAGGGAGTTCATTTTACATGAAACAGGAAACATGATGGTATAAACCCAGATATAGACTAGATCTAAAGGACTTAAGCCTTTAGTATTCTCAGCAGGTTAATAGACTTAAATACTCTATGATGTTATTGAAATGATTGGGTGTTAATTCGTGTAAAAAAATGGGGGGGGGTATTTCATTTTTTCTACTATGATATGTGTTACAAAACTTTATCTTACCCAAACCCTATCAATATGTATATGTGTCTGATACTTTGTCATAAACATCAGGGGCCCGTTGCAGAAAGAGTTTCGATCAAACGCACTCCCCTCAAAATATCTTACGCAATTTGATTTTCAGCCAATGAAGCTCCCCCATTCGGGACTTGCGATTGATATTTTGACTTGCGTTTAAACGCAACTCTTTCTGCAACAGGCCCCAGGTGAAATAGCGTATAAAAAGCCTTGGACCTCGCGTTACAAATAATACGGTTGTTATGTACATTGAGAATAAATTAAGGAATGATATTAAAATGATGGCAATGAAGATATCAAGGATGAGTGATATAACTAATGATAAATCAACTAACTTAAGTGTTTTGGGTTTCGATAGACGATAAACTACTTTTGCATGACCATGTTGACTATGTTTGTAAAGAAAAGTATGTGCTGCTCTCGCCATGATGAAAAGAACAATAACATTCATGAACATAACCACGGCTAAATTAATTTATGACTGTATCTTCCAAAGTTAAATGGACTCTTGCTTGGTTTTAAAGTACGGGGTGTACGATTAATTACCTAAACGAATCAAATATTAACAGTTCAGAAACGGGCTGCAAGAATAATACTTAAAGCTCAGGTCCTTACCCCATCTGAACAATATTGTTCAAAGATCTACAATGGTTATCCTATACCCTAAGAGTAATGTATTTTAGATGTACGTTTGTATTCAAAAGTCTAATGTATAATTTATGTTCTGATTGTTTTAAATGTTAATGTAAATTCGTACACTGTAAACACTGTGGTGTTAAAACTGACACCAATTGCTGTTAATAGAGGACCACACCCTGAGGTGTTAAAATACCACCCTAGAGATTGAACATAGCACCAAAGAGTGTAAATGTAAAAACCATAGGTGTTGTAATAACACCTATAGGTGTAAAACTAACACCACCAATTTAACACCGGTGTAAAATAACTGGTGTGGTCCTCTATGTACACCGGTTAACACCACAGTTTTGCTGTGCACACTCGCACAATCGCCCACCCCCTTACACGCGCTCGCTCTCTCTCTTAACATGCTCGTACACTCTCCATCACACCCACACGCACACTCTCACAAACATGCCCACTCTCACCCTTCCACTTACACATATCTACACACACACACTCATAATCATATCAAAACAAGGTACAAGTATGTGAACGGATACTTTTAAAATGACTCTCCGTCGTAATCATGAATTACACTAAAGGGAGTTCATTTTACATGAAACAGGAAACATGATGGTATAAACCCAGATATAGACTAGATCTCTAAAGGACTTGAGCCTTTAGTATTCTCAGCAGGTTAATAAACTGAAATACTCTTTGATGTTATTGAAATGATTGGGTGTTACAAAACAAGGTACAAGTATGCGAATGGATACTTTTAAATTGACTCTCCGTCGTAATCATGAATTACACTAAAGGGAATTCACATGAAACAGGGAACATGATGGTATAAACCCAGATATAGACTAGATCTAAAGGACTTAAGCCTTAAGTATTCTCAGCAGGTTAATAAACTTAAATACTCTTTGATGTTATTGAAATGATTGGGTGTTAATTCGTGTAAAAAAAAATTGTGGGGGGGGTATTTAATTTTCTCTACTGTGATATGTGTTAAAAAAAAATTATTTTACCCAAACCCTATCAATATGTATGTGTCTGATACTCTGTCATAAACATCGGGGGCCCGTTGCAGAAAGAGTTGCGATCAAACGCACTCCCCTCAAAAAAATCTTACGCAATTTGATTTTCAGCCAATGAAGCACCCCATTCGGGACTTGCGATTGATATTTTGACTTGCGTTTAAACGCAACTCTTTCTGCAACAGGCCCCAGGTGAAATAACGTATAAAAAGCCTTGGACCTCGCGTTACAAATAATACGGTTGTTATGTACATTGAGAATAAATTAAGGAATGATATTAAAATGATGGCAATGAAGATATCAAGGATGAGTGATAATAACTAATGATAAATCAACTAACTGAAGTGTTTTGGGTTTCGATAGACGATAAACTACTTTTGCATGACCATGTTGACTATGTTTGTAAAGAAAAGTATGTGCTGCTCTCGCCATGATGAAAAGAACAATAACATTCATGAACATAACCAAGGCTAAATTAATTTATGACTGTATCTTCCAAAGTTAATTGACTCTTGTTTGGTTTTAAAGTACGGGGTGTACGATTAATTACCCAAACGAATCAAATATTAACAGTTCAGAAACGGGCTGCAAGAATAATACTTAAAGCTCAGGTCCTTACCCCATCTGAACAATATTGTTCAAAGATCTACAATGGTTATCCTATACCCTAAGAGTAATGTATTTTAGATGTACGTTTGTATTCAAAAGTATAATGTATAATTTATGTTCTGATTGTTTTAAATGTTAATGTAAATTCGTACACTGTAAACACTGTGGTGTTAAAACTGACACCAATTGCTGTTAATAGAGGACCACACCCTGAGGTGTTAAAATACCACCCTAGAGATTGAACATAACACAAAAGAGTGTAAATGTAAAAACCATAGGTGTTGTAATAACACCTATAGGTGTAAAACGTAACACCACCAATTTAACACCGGTGTAAAATAACTGGTGTGGACCTCTATGTACACCGGTTAACACCACAGTTTTTGCTGTGTATCCCGAAAACATAACGTAAATACCAGATCTGCCACCAATCTACCATGAATATTAGAAATGGTCATTCATTATTTGTGCGGGTGTGGGCGCGTCGTGGTCTAACAGTTCTGACTCTCGCCTCTGATACAGAGGGTCTTTGATTCGAATCCTAGCCATGTCGTGTTTTCCTTCAGCAAGAAATTTATCCACACTGCTGCACTCGACCCAGGTGAGATGAATGTGTACCCGGCAAGTGTAATTCCTTGCATGCACTTAGCGCCGGTGATGGTAGCTCGAGCTACCCGGAGTAATAATAACAGCTCTTTGAATCCTCTGGCAAAAAGCGCTTTATAAATCCAGCTATAATTATTATTATTATTATTATTTCCTCAAAATCAATGTTTAATTACTTACCACTTCATTTAAAAATCCCAACCACCCTCTCAGGTTTCACAAAGCATCTAAGGGTTTCTTGTGTTTCATTTTATTCAATGATTCCGAGTTGGTATTTTTTTCTATTTACATGTATGTATACACGATAATGTTTTATTTTGTATATGTTATCTTTTGTAAATACTCGTTTTGTTTTAATGCTCTTAGGACCTCTTTTAATAACAGCTTTTACTGAAAGGGTACCATATTGCAATATTGTATGAATGAATATGTAAATTAAAACAGTCTTGATGATGACGGCTGCGATTGATTAACTGTTGGTGCTAAAAAGAAACGTAAATATTTTTATACTAAATGAGATTAGGTTTGTGAGGATTCATCTCGTAATCATTACACATTAATCGCCAGTGTTGCAACCATTTATATTTTCATTAAAATTTGTATAATCACAGTCATCTCTGTCATTATCGTTATATCATAGGCATACCATCGTCATCATTATCATCATCATCATCATCGTAATCGTCGTCGTCACCACCCTCATATTTATCATCATCGTCATCAACATGTCCATCATCATTATCACCATCACCATAATCATCACAACCACCACTATCATCACTACCATCATCGTCATCATTATCATCATCATCACCACCATCATCATCATCATTATCACCTTCATCATCATCATCGGTCACTCTCACATGCCCTCTGTCGTCATAATCATTTACCTTTGTTATTCTTTTTATTTTAGAATCTGAAATACTGCGATTGAACATGTTGAAGGAAGAAATGTCTCTCCCAAAAAACGTCATCCCGGATATTCACTCGTTTCTTCACGTCGACGCCTCGTACAAAGCACTAACCTTAAGTATGTAACACTTTTTTTAAACCACTATCAAGATCTCTCACAAAATTTTGTATCGAAAAGGTTAAGAAAAATTTTGGTTTTGCCTTAAACATGTTAAAGGCCATGCATGTCTGGCCCGATATTATTTTTTTATTTATTACGCCTCTGCGATCGATTCCAGAGATTTTTTTAGGACATTTTTAATGTGATTATAAATAAAGGATTTGTTTCATTGGAATAATTTTTCATCAAACGGGTGTAAATATTAATTTCACATGAAGCGGGTGTAAATATTAATTTCCCATCAAACGGGTGTAAAAACTGGAACTCGCATGAAGAATTTACTCCCTTTCACGGTGTTTGCAGTCAGAATGAAATTTATCCCTCTAAAAATGTATCTGTGGCCCTTGTAGATGCAAAATCCGAATTGATATTGGTCGCCCTTGTAATCGTGGATAAATTATGTTTACTCTTACAATGATACTAAGGAATGCTCATACAAGAGGTTGCAATTTAACGTCAAAATTTCCCCTCCAACCGAAATATGTTTCTATAGATGGCCTGTTCTAACACCGTAAACTAAAAGTTTTAAATGTAAACTTTTCATAACTCATATACTATATGGTATAACTTGAATTATAATTCAAGACAGTGTAATCTTCTAGAAAGGAAAAAATAAAATGAAAGGCCTGCTGATCTTAAACATTATGAGCATGGAACCTGATTTTAAATGGAACCTCACCTCATAGTCTTAAATGTGGTATAGAAATTGCTTACTCGAACCGTCAGTTCCGCCTCAAAATTAATATTAAAATCCAAAGAAATATATTTGGCACAAAGCCACGATTATCCACAAAGGATGTGGAGTGAACAATTAAAAAACGATAATGAATTATCAATAAATGGATAAATGAATAAGGAATACAAACATACTTTGTCATTAAAGAGAAATGCCAGTAGTTGCAGTAAACACTAATTTCATGAGAAAGTCTGTAAAACCAGGCTTAATTGTCAGAATATCATCGAGGATCTAGATCTGGTACAGTTACATAAACTGAACTTTGTGAAATCCTGAAATCTACGCTGAAAAATGTTCACACTGAAGATAACCAACATAGATAGGCACACGTAAGACAGTGTATTATTATTGCTGGAATAAAGACCTGACGGAAGTGACCGAATCCGCGCTTATTTTGCTGATTTCTCAGCAATTACACAATATCTCCCAGAATCCTTTGGCACATATTTTTTATTCATACAAACAGACACTTAGGTGGTCATTATATTAGATTCTGTAAAAAGTCATTTTGAGATCGGTACCAAAACTGGAATTTATCTTTAATGATACTTAAGAAGAAAAAACAAATCTCTAGATGGATTACTTAACGAGCGGAAAACACCATTGATGCAACCGAATGACCGATATGATCGAAAATAAAATTATCACTATAATTAGATTGGTAATAGCTGTAGACAATTAGACATGCACTTCAATGTAAAGTGTTATTTTCTTTTCTCTCCATTTTGATTTGATCAGGTAATAAAAAATGTACTTTCCCAGCCAACATAAATTCAGGCGGTAAGAAAATACGATTATTCTATATGCACTTTAATGATTCTTCTCCTTCATAATTATGTCGTTCCCTCAACCCCTCTTCTCCCCTCTCTGGGTGATTTCAAGTTCAGTGTTGACCTTTTGGTGTTGGTGTTAGGTCAATTTTTACACGATTGCAATTCATAACACCAAACATAAAATGAAGATGGTCCCGAAAAGTCACTCACTATACATGTATAGCTAATAAGATGCCAATAGTGTGATCTGTATCACTTTTTACAAACTCTGAGTAAGTTTTGGAGATAGAGGAAGATGATCCATATTTCAACACCAACACCAAGGCCAACACCGGACGTGAAATCACCCTCTGTCTGGGTCTGCTTTTATCTGAATGTCTCCTCATGTCGAATCAGGTTTATTTTTCGTACACAGCAAAAACTGTGGTGTTAACCGTTGTATATAGAGGACCACACCAGTTATTTTACACTGGTGTTAAATTGGCGGTGTTAGTTTTACACCTATAGGTGTTATCACAACACCTATGGTTGTTACATTTACACTCTTTGCTCTTTGGTGTTATGTTCAATATCTAGGGTGATATTTTAACTCCTCAGGGTGTGGTCCTCTATTAACACCAATTGGTGTCAGTTTTAACACCACAGTTTTTATAGTGTACCACCTGCGTAATGTGTCTTCCCTTTAACATTTTCTACACAGTCATTCTCTACGTTATAGCATGATCAGTAGTCTGTAGGCACAGACTTTTTGTTTCACAATTTTCAAATTGCATAATCATGATAATACAGAGTCTGGAGTAGTGAGACTAGATTCACTATGTACACTGTGACTGGCTCTACCAAGGACACGGGCAGGGAGTTGGCGTCTAGTCTTCACTCTAGACACTGTATTGGTTAAAGTGTCAAATATTACTCTGTGCCTGCATGCAGACTAGTTAAAATGTGGGCGGATTGGTATGTGTTTGTGTGTGTGTGTGTGTATGCATACTGTGTATTTTTCCCATTCCTTTTGAAACGTTGGGAAACAACAGAAATATGGAAAACTTTTATAAATAATCTCAAAGCAAAAATCACTAAGTTTTATTGAATATATCTGAAATATGATAACTTCATTATTTTTTAATCCGATATTAATGAATGAAAATAATCATTGTATTGCTTTACTAATTTTATCATATTTACCATTTTTTTGTTTTGGTTTTGAACGATATTTTTAGTGCATTTTAATTATGACACCTGCCAAAAATAGTATACAATAACGTAAACATTATATGGAAAATAATTTATACGAATGATATGAATTTACGCAGAAGAGAACAATTATATAAATTAAGATCAAATTTAGATCATAATTTTCTCAGCATGGAATAATCTCTAAGCCTATAAGATTAATTTACACAATATGAATTTACCTATTCGAAACTCGAAACAAGTTTTATGTATGGCCTATAGAAAGGTCTATGATGTTCGAGATACTTTAACATGTTTAAGCACGTTCAGTAAACTTTGTCAAAAGCTCCTCCTTCACGCATCTCGTCTATGACAAATGAAAAGAGTTCCTATACCTTCCCTGACTTGATCTTCCCTGGAAATTTCATCTTAGTAATACCATGGACCTACTTCTCAGAGTTGTAGGGTACATGGTATTACTAAGATGTTCATAAAGCTGTTTGCTTAAATTTATGCATCAATTATGAAGAACCAATACAACGATTTTTTTTTTTAAATCTTTAATCATCAATCGCATTACTGAAATTCCCAATGCTTATATCTGGTTAATCATTTATACTTTTAAATCACAGGCTGTTTCATAAATCTGTCTGATATTATGCAGGAATTATGAAACACTGAATGTAGGCAGATATTTTGTTCAGATGATTAATAAGACTTGTGTCAAATGTGATATGAGATATGGAGACCTACTTTTTACCTCACGTAGGCACCGTGATTAAATAAATCACAATTCGAATGAATTCTAATTCTAATATTCGAAAATCACGTTATTTAGAGCATGGACCTACTACTTAGAAAGTAGTAGGTCATGGTTATACAGAAACAAAAACAATACAATTATTATAAATTTCACCCAACAAATTTAATTTTCATTATCTTAGGTTCGGACTACTCACCCAATATTACGGGATCCGAGTTCCTCCAAACAGAACGGGTGATCTTCAAAGAGCACAGATCGATAGCCCAAAGACTGACTCGCCAAGCTAATGTCCAGTTGAGACAGATTCTGGATGTGGAGAAGTCCATTGACCTTTAAAATAGAAACAGCGAGTTGGATGCGGAATCGGATCGACCAAATAGAATGGGAATGAAGATCGACTCGTACCTCTATTTCCCAGGGGGGCACTGGATCCCCCTAAACTGCACACCAAAATGGAAGGTAGGTGTCCTCCTTTGCACATGGTTGTGTTGGAATCATAAGCGTTAAATGTTGGTTTAAACGGATGAGACAATTTCTGATTTAATTAGCCAATTAACTTCGTAGGAGTCTTATTTATTGAAATGAAACTTGGCTTCATTGTAGGAAATCGAATATAAATACTCTGTCATTATAGTGCCACCGATTTTTCTTCCTGAGGTTTTTAAGACGTCATCATGCACCACTGATAATGAAAAGCACTTCCAATCACTAATGGTCGTCGATCGCAAGTATGACCTCGCGATCTATTTGCGATCACGGACTCCATAACAATGATACTTGTAACAAGTGACGATTCCGTATGATTGACATGTTACTGATCGCAAGATGCAATCTATCCTAAGTGGCAATAACCTATAAAAGGAGGTGTTATTGATCACCATGATTGGTAGTATATCCATCGCAATTAGCGATGACGTTTGTTAGCGCCTCTACAGATATCTCCACCGTTCTTAACAGTTCCTTTCAAAATGATATGTGACATGAATTCCTCCTCACCTTTATAATTTCTTACCCCCAAAAGTGATTCTGGCACATCTAATTGAATGAAATTGCTTTGAATTGTTATTATTATGAAATGTCATTTTGAATCGTGTTTTGATCGTCTTTTCTTGGAATTGTAATTATGTTTCATCAACAGGTTGCAATCATCATTCCTTATCGCAATCGAGCCTACAATCTCAATGTCTTTCTGAGGAACTTGGTACCCTTCTTGAGGAGTCAACAACTGGAGTTCGGAATATTTATTGCAGAGCAGGTAATACGAATGCCTACAATCAATTATATAATTCATTTAATGATGATACTAACGATGACGATGGTGATGGTAGTTGTGATGTCTATGACCATGATGACGACGATGGTGATGGAAATGAGTGGCATTAGCGTACCTAAGGGGGGGGGGCAGACAGCCCCCCCCCCCCCCCCGACGAGTCAAAACTGATCCCTGACGAGCCACAAGTGGCCCCCTCCTTTGAACTTGAAGACCTTTTGTTTTGCTTGTCATTTTTTTTTCTGATGCGAAATGTCCTTTACTTGTGGTAATGACGATCTTGATAATGGTGATGATGATGATAAATGACGATGATGATGATGATAATGGTACGTGGTGTTGATGATGATGATGATGATGATGGATACGATGGATGTATTGATGGTGCTGCTGATGATAGTGAGGATAATGCTTTTTAAAGCATTGTTCATTTACTTCTAAGGCATTCGTCTTGTATAGGCTTCATTAAAATCACACGGTTGGTGGAAGAAAATATGTGTTACATAATTATAACATTAATGATTACGACAATGCTTCCCATTTAATTTATTATTCATTAAAGGTCAACCGTTAGTTATGACTATTCTGCTTGATTCCAATTTAGGGACCGTCACAAGCAATGAATCGAGGTTTAATGAAGAATATCGGTTATCAAATGGCGCAGCTTAGTGGTACAAAGTGGGACTGTTACATATTCCACGACATTGACTATGTTCCTATGAATATTACCAACTACTACGGTTGCGACGACCATCCAAAACACTACGCTACCAGGCTTGAAGAATTCGCTTTTGGGTAAGATCCTATAAGGTTTCAGCGATTCTTTGTATCAATAAGTAGCTACCATTGTTAATATTTGTCCTCTTTACGATGTTGTGATATTTATATTTCATTTCAATAATAGATTTACGAACTAATATTTCAGAAGGCCATGTGATAAGGCCAATTTTCCGTGAGTCCTAAGCAATACGAGAAAAAATATGTAGAGTTTGAGGGTGTCAGCAGGGACGCTTAAAGCTAGATATTTTCACATCAAAAGGCCAGGCTATCACCCTCGTCAAACCCGAGTATCAATACATTCGTTGTAAATATTATTGGGTATTGCAGAGACTCTTGCCGAACACCTTCAAAATAATGTGAATGTTAAACCACCTTTAACAAAATACCTTTGGGATGAACAGTCATATAGTACAGTTAGAAAAGAAGGTTTTAATTCTCAATTCCAATTAATTCTCAATTAAGGGGTTCTAATAGTCAATTAAGTGAAAAACCAATGAAGAGGATTGAAATGCTACAATAAAAGTAAATTAGATGAAATGCATCATATGCAGTAAATAAAAAAAAAACGAATACATCATTCAGTGTCTACTGTAGATTTCATTTCATCTATGTTATTTACATAACTATTATTTGTCTTGTCACCATAGCAACCCCTACTTGACAGATTTTGGAGGCGTCGTGGGATTAACTGGGGAACAGTTTGATGAGATTAATGGCTACTCCAACATGTATTGGGGGTGGGGTGGCGAAGACAGTGATTTGTATAAGAGGGTCAAGTCTGTCGAGTTAAACATCACCAAATCAGAGGAGGGATACTATCGTGATTTATGGCACAAAAAGAAAACACAGAAGGAGAGATGTGTACATAGGTATGTAGCAGTTTCATTATTATAAGTAATATTATTATAAATATTATTATCATCATTATTAATTTAATTTATTTGTTTATTTGACCAAATTATGATACAACATAAATGAATTTAATACATGGTAAAAACAAAATACAGAATAGAGCAGTGCTATATGTTGATCAGGGGCCTTTGATATAAGCATAATGTTAATTATACAGTGCGTCCCAGAATAAACGAAACCGAGATTTAGCGATCATTTATCATAACTAATCATAAAAAGAATAGATAAATGACCTACCAATTTAAAGCTTAGAATCTCCTCTTTCATCTGATATTACCTAGCTTATTTCTTATTCACGCATGGGTGAGCAAAAACAATTTGAAGAAAGGATACCAAAAACTCATTTGGCGAGGGGGGTATCTGGGTTTCAAAAAGAAAACCACATTTCTGAAAAGTTCAATATCTCCTCTTTAATTTGGTACCTCAATTACAGAAAATGGTCAAGAAATAAACAAGTTCTGGTCATTTGAAATAAGGCTTGTATTTCCATAATTTCATGAGATAAACGTGTTTTCACCAGTTTCCCACAGAAGCTTTCGCATGATGAACAAAAGATTTAATGCATGGCTGATCGTCAACAAAACGGAGTGTTGAGTGAGTTTAAAAGCCAGCCTGGAGAACCTCTTCATTTTATGAAATTATTGAAATTCAAGCCTTATTTCAAATGACCAGAACTTTGTTATTTCTTGACCATTTTCTGTAATTTAGGTATCAAATTAAAGAGGAGATATTGAACTTTTCAAAAATGTGGTTTTCTTTTTGAAACCCAGATACCCCCCGCCAAATGAGTTTTTGATATCCTTTCTTCAAATTGTATTTGCTCACTCATGCGTGAATAAGAAATAATCTAAGTAATATCAGATGAAAGAAGAGATTCTAAGCTTTAAATTGGTAGGTCATTTGTCTATTTTATTTATGATTAAGTAATGATAAATGATCGCTAAATCTCGGTTTCGTTTTTTCTGGGACGCACTGTATAGCTGTTGCTAGGAGGAATGTCATCCCTAAATGTAGCACTGCGTAGGCCTACATACTAAATCTCAAATTTACAAAACATACCAATTGTAAAAAGAAATCTAAATCTGTGTTTATAATTTCTATAAAAGAATAATGAAAATGCTTAAACTGATTGGTGTTTTAAATTCGACTGGAGAATGATTGAAAAGTAATAATTACAAAGTTGGTCTAATGTTCATTTATGTGTAAATGGTATCGTGTTAGTTAATTCTTAATACGAAAATGGTCCCCATTTCAAAGCTGGCATGAAGCACGCGTTTTTTTTTCCTAATGGCCACCTTGTAGATGCTATATCTCCTTATAATTTCAGGGCCCCCATGTGGATGTCCAGAAAACTGTTAGATGTTGTTTGGCCATATTTTTCACATTTAGTAGAAAAAGAACACTTGCATGATCTTTATAAAAAAAATCACGTCGGACAAAAAATATAAGGATGGATTTGGGGGTAGAGGCACAGAGCATTATTTGAAATGTTGCATTGGGGAGCTACTTCCCCGGTCTAATGCAATGTTAGTATCTTGTGTTTAATATTGAAGCATATTGTTAGTAAAAAGAGTGTAGGTCTACAGGCCAAACTTAACTAACACAATGCGATAATAATGATAATGTGATGATTATTGTACATGGAACCCGGAGGAAGTCAAATATATTGATGTACACACGCGTAACAAAATAAAAAAAAACGCGTTTAAAGGGGTGGGTTTTCAGTTTTGAACGCGGGCCGCGGGTGCACTCGTTAAGTGTCTCAAAAACACTGATTTTTTAAGAAAAGGGGTATAGTTTTGAAAAACTAGTCAATGGTCAATAGCAAGGTCATATGTATTTAGGGTATTTTTTTCAAAAGTTTTTTTTATAAGACTAGCCAAACTTGTTTACGATACTTTTTTCCCCATAGCTTTTTCCCCGGGGTTATATTTTGGCGACAACTTGTTTAGGGGCCAAAGTGTGTAAATAAAGCACGCAAAAAAACTTGTTTAGGTGATTATTTTTAACACAGTGATAAACTCGTTTAGGGGGTGTTTGGAAATAATTTATCCACACGTATGTACAGCAATACATTTGACCGCCCCCCCCCCCCCTCCCCGGGGATTGGAAAGCATTGGGAATGATGTGTTTGGTATATATTAACACAATTGCCATTAAAAAAATTCCTGTCTAAATCCTCTCTAAGCAGTATAAGTACTTACTGAATGGTGAGAAGAGTAATATTTTAGTTCGCCTAATTCCCACTTATCTCTTTCTGGTATCATCTCTATTACAGACACTGTCTTTATGATAACGCAGTTGACAGGATGGGAATCGACGGCCTTTCGAAAATCCGTTATGAAAATTCCGCAAACATCTCTTTCGCCACACTATACACACAAATAAGCGTTGATGTGCAACAAAGCGGCTGGAACCATAACTTCACAAAATGTCGCCTATTCGTCGGGAAAAGAAGCAATCACCTGTTGGCTATCGCATTCATCGTGTGCTATTCGGCTATCATGATTGTAATTTTCGCCTGCGCCATTTTTGGTTTGGCTTTGCGAGATATGAACAGTGAAGAAGACGATAATGAACAATTGATAAACGTAGAAAAGAAAAAATGGACAGGAGCAAAGAACACCGATAAATTGCACCACTATTATTTTGATGACTTCAGGTTGAAAAATGTATGATTTGAACAAAGTTATGACAATATCAGAGATTATGCATTGTTACCATGATACCTTGAAATGAAGCCCATATAATCTGTTGTGCCTAGAATACTTTTTAACTATACTTGTTCAGTATACACTTCTTTGGAAGTTTATATATTTTTACCTTACAACCGGGGACGTCCGTGGTCCAGCGCTAACAATCAGTCCCTCATCTCATTTCAGACCGTTTCATATCAGACTCACGATTGTTAAAAAGTTCCCATTAATAAACTCATGTTGTGTGTGTGGGTGTGTGTGGCGCGATAGGAACACTGTAAAAGTACGGTGTTAAAACTGACACCAATTGGTGTTAACAGTAGACCACACCCTGAGGTGTTAAAATTACACCTTAGAGATTAAACGTAACACCAAAGAGTGTAAATGTAACAACAAAATATGTTGTAATAACACATATACGTGTAAAAATAACACCACCAATTTAGCACCGGTGTAAAATAACTTGTGTGGTCCTCTATGTGCACCGGTTAACACCACAGTTTTTGCTGTGAAGCGTCTCCGGTCCCGGTTGTCGAAATTAAGTCCGGTTAGTGGATTAAATTCACCGGTCTTTATACTCTGATCTTAAGATCAGGTGATTAAGGAGATGATGATCCAGGCTGGAGATATTTCTATCTCAATAAATAGAGTAAAATTCACAAAGCGAAATGCTGAAAATTTGATCAAAATCGGAAAACAAATAACGAAGTTATTGAATTCGAAAGCGAAATGCTGAAACTTTGATCAAAATCGGATAACAAATAACGAAATTATTGAATTTTTAAGATTTGCATTGTTCCGGTGAAACAGTTCTATGCATGTCTCATGATATTCTTAAGGTGGGCTGATGATGTCATATCCCCACGTGTTCATTTGTATTTTATTACATGAAATTAGATTTATTTAGAATTTCTCTACCAAGCACTAAACAATTGGATTGACAACTGATTAAGTGCCTTAGTTATTTATTGCCGCAACTTATTTAATCATAACGGAGACGCATCATTTAAACATGTATGAAAAATGAAACATTTCATTTGATAACATAAAAAAGGGAAGTGGGGATGTGACATCGTCAGCCCGCCAAATGAATATTCATGACAATGTGCATATAACTGTTTTGAAAATATTTATAAATTTTTAAATTAAATAACTTCGTTATTTTTATCCGATTTTGATGAAATTTTCAGCGTTTTGCTCTGGGAATTTTCCTCTATTCATATATAGATACAAATATTTTCAGTCCGGACCATCCCTTTAAAATTCAAACATTTTGAGTGCATGAGGTCGCAAACACAAGTCCCCACTTTGACGATTAATGATAAGTGAGTTCCCCCCGATTTTCAGCACTACAAGACGATGTTTGTGTGGGTGAGTGTGTGTGTGTGTGTGTGGGTTTGTATACATGGAGATGCCGTGTGGAGGGAACTGATCAATGACACTGGGGAAGTAGTGAAAGAAATGAAAGAAATACAATTAATTCTTAGAGAGTTTTACGGAAAGTTGTATTCAGGAAATTTAAATATAGAGGCTGACTTAATAGCTAATAGTGTATTTTGTAAAGACTTACCGCACCTAAGTGTTGAAAGTATGAATACTTGTGACGGAAAAATTACCAAAGAAGAATGTTATAAAGCGCTACAAAGTATGAAACTTAACAAATCTCCTGGAAACGACGGGTTTACTGTAGAATTTTATCTTACATTTTGGCCGCTTTTAGGAGGGTTACTGGTAGATGTCTTAAACGAAGCATTTGAAAAGGGTTGTTTATCAACCTCTCAAAAACAAGGTGTTATAACATTAATTGAAAAAGATGGCAAAAATCCTTTATATGCTAAAAACTATAGACCAATTACATTGTTAAACACTGACTATAAGATAATCGCAAAAATAATGGCAAAACGAATAAAGGACGTTTTGAATGACATTATTTCTCCTGATCAAGTTGGCTATATAAATGACAGACACATTGGTGAAGCTATACGTTTGATAGATGATGTAATTTTTCACTGTAACAATTACTGTGAGGAAGAGATTTTCCTTATAGCAGTCGATTTCCAAAAGGCTTTTGACTCTGTCTCATATAACTTTCTTTTTAAAGTATTAGAAATTTTTGGGTTTGGACAGTATTTTTGTTCTTGGGTTAAAACCATGTATAACGGAACTAGTAGTTGTGTTATGAATGGAGGTTTCTCCACTGGTTATTTTGATATTAAGAAAGGGTTAAGGCAGGGTGACCCACTTTCACCGTATCTGTTTTTGGTAGTTATAGAAACCATGGCTCATGCGCTTAGGAATGATAGTGTTATTAAAGGAGTGGAATTTGGTGATTCTGAAGTTCGACAAATTTTATAAGCCGATGACATGACTTTGTTTGTTAGGAATGAAACATCAATTAAAAGAATACAGGACATATTCCAAGCTTTCCATGACTTAAGCGGTTTGAAGGTTAACATAGAAAAAACTAATATAATGAGGATAGGAAAAAACAGGAATGACCTGGGAACACTACCATTTGGCAATATTGTAACGGAAATGAAAATTTTAGGCGTATATTTTTCCTTGGATGTAAAGAGGATGGAAAACCTGAATTATAAGGAGATTTTGAGTAAAATAAAAAGGATTCTGGGATGGTGGAAACAGAGAGACGTGACAATAATGGGGAAAGTACATTTGCTTAAGACATATGCCTTGTCAAAACTGAATTATGTTTCGTCATCATTAGTTGTTCCAAAGTGGGTAGTAACAGAGATCAAGAAAATTTGTTTTGAATTTGTATGGAACGGAAAAGACAGAATTAAAAGAGACATTTGTTACCAGGACTACGGAAATGGCGGCTTAAGGATGATAGATTTTGATTTATTTGTGAAAACTCAAAGAGTAATGTGGTTAAAACGGTTGCTTTATGGGGAAAGAAATATGGGCTGGAAGCGTTATTTTGACTATAGCTTTAGAAAAGTGGGAGGTAGGTTTATTTCACTCTGTAATTACGATGTTAAATTATTAAATTTAAAAGCACCAGTGTTTTATTTTGATATGTTAAGGGCTTGGCAAGATATGGAGGAAAATCGGAATTTTAGTGCAGGAAAAGCTAATCCAATTTTTTTCAATAATAAAGATTATATTTTGAGAGGTAAAATGATTTTTGATGAAGACTTGTTTAAGAAAAATATTTATCTAGTAGGTCACATTCTCGAGGAAGAGCAGGTGAGAACAATCGATTATTTTCATAATTTAGGTTTGAGTGCTGAAAATATCATGGAAATTTGGAAGTTAACTGATGTAATTTTGAAAAGCGGAAAATATAATGGGAATTTCCACCATTTATGCTCGAATGACGTACACAAGTACAATATCTCTTTGAAGATGTTTGGAAAGATAATTTTACTGAAAGATGTACCTTCTAGAAAGGTTTATGAAAATTTTGTAATAAATTTACAACATCTCTATACTTTACAAATAAGGGATGGCCACAATAATTTTGATGTCTCAAAAAAAGAAATCTCAGGAATATTTATAAGACCTAGAATCACAATAATCTTACCAAAAGTAAGAGAATTTCAATATAAATTACTTCATGGTGCAATATACACCAACGAACATTTGTTCAAATTTGGTTTTCTAGATACTAATATCTGTTCATTCTGTAAACATAACCCGGAATCTTATGAACATTTATTCTGGCTTTGTAATGATGTTAAAGCTTTATGGCAGAGGGTCATTGAAAAACTTAGTTTGATAAAGCTTCAAAATGCAGAGTGGAAAGATATACATGTGGGAATTAATGGATCCGATCTTGAAGTGAAATTTTGTAACACGGTAATCTTTTTAATGAAATATATCATTTTTAGATCAAGGTCAGAAGGTAGAGTTCCTACTCAAGAAGAGAGTATTCAGAGAGTCGTAGAATATCGAAATGAAGAAAAAGCAATAGCTATTAAAAGGAACAAGTTAGACAAGCATTTATTAAAATGGGAGAGAATGTACCGAAATGGCAGGACTGAGGGCGATATCCAGGTGTGATTTGGGAGAAAGTGACTGTGTAGGTGTGTGTGAGGGTGTATGTGTGTATGTGAGGGTGTGTGTATGTGTGTTTTGGGGGAGGGATAATGAAGTTTTCCTTTGGGATGGGTGATTCTTTGGGATGTTTTTTTTTTATTTATTTTTTTTTTTTTTACTTGTCGATTTCTTTTTTGATTTGCTTTGTCTTTGATGAGTGCAAGCCAAGTAATCTCATATAGTTTTAAATCATTGTTGAATATTTGATACGTGAAAGGAAAAGTGTTAGGCATATTATATGTATTTTTTTTAAGGGGATCCTAGTGTCAGTATATCTATTTGTTAATTGGTTTGTTTTGGATTTGGGTCTACTTTGTTTTGTTCTTTCTTTGTATTCCATGTATAAATAGCCCTCCACAAATGTGCAAGGGAAGACTTTGATTGGGGCGGGGGGGGGGAGGAGTGGTGTTTCAAACATTTTTATAACTGATTTCATTGTTTCTCCTTTAAGTTATATATGATTTATGCTGGTATTAAGTTAGTGAAAAATGTCCAAATATGAAATGTAAAATATTATGTGTTTTGAAATGTTAATTTGAAATGTTATATATTTTTGTTCATGGAATCAGAATAAAACAACATGAAAAAAAAAAGAGGTGCCGTGGCCGAGTGGTCTAAGGCGCCTGGCTATACATGGAAAGTCCGGGGTTCGATCCCCGGCCGCGGCACCTATGCCCGTGAGCAAGGCATTTAATCTACAATGCTCTTTTATCCTGCTTTCAAATAAATGGAAATGTTGTATGCATTGTTGGTACTAGGTGTGCACTTGTTAAAAAAAAAAAATACATACTATGTGTATTTATGAATCTCTCTTTTTTTACTATTTAATTTAGTCGGTGCATTACTTTAGCTTTTAGAGTTGTAATGAATTCCAAATGTGAACAAATAAAACTTTCAAAAACAGTGACACTATTTTGAGTTATGACACTATTTTAGATTTTGACATATTTAGATATATTACGATAGAATATGGTAGATTATGTTTAGAATTACGAATTCGTAATGATAGAAATGCCAATGACTGTGACTTTCTTACCTGCCCAGTAGATACGCTCGTGTTGTATTATATACTGAAAGCGAAACCATACGATGGCATAAGTTTATAGGTCACAATGATGACTGTATGTGATGGTTTGATTTATTAGTCATTTAAATAATGCAATATAGACGGTCATCTTAAGCTCTTACTTAACCTGATTAGTTTAGTTGGCCAATTAAGTCTTTTGTTAAATTATAGGTCGGAAAATTGAGTAAGGAAACTTTCAGTAGAGGCTTGATTTTCAGCATTATCTCTGGTCAGGATTTCAGTAATTCCTGACACCACGATCGATAAGCAAATGTTTGCAAACATTGATCCAACATGTGACAAGATTAGATATCAATTTTATAATGTATATTTTTTAATATGATGAAAATTGTCTTATGAACAGAAAATAACGTTGTTGCTATTCGTTTCTAACCACAGATTTAGGTAATAGAGAAGTCATACTCGAGTTGGAAATACTATATTAGAAAAGTTATTAGGCCTATACTAACACATTAGAGGCATCACTAATTTCCATTTTAATTGTATATACATTCAGGCAGTGTCACATGTCTATATGAATCTAAAAATGTGTTTTTATAGCAGTCGTTTAACATTGGTGTCTATCTTGCCTCTATGTAAATGTATGTAATGGATGTAAATTTATGTCAGGTGATGACGTCACCCGTTTTAATAAATATTTCTATGAAAG
Source organism: Lytechinus variegatus (assembly GCF_018143015.1). NCBI lineage: Eukaryota > Metazoa > Echinodermata > Echinoidea > Temnopleuroida > Toxopneustidae > Lytechinus > Lytechinus variegatus. The sequence continues at coordinate 15,426,927 of NC_054752.1, forward strand.
GCACGGATTCACTATTATTTGATATTATTCTACATGATGAAAGCTACATCGCATCGTCCAAAATGCCATTTCTTACATCGTGAAGCCTCTGTCTAACGAGCACATTGATATAGTGCTATCTTGGATATGGATCCCAATAAAATGATTGTCCAATATACAGTGCGTCCCAGAATAAACGAAACCGAGATTTAGCGATCATTTATCATAACTTATTCATAATAGAATAGACAAATGACCCACCAATTTAAAGCTGAGAATCTCCTCTTTCATCTGATATTACTTCTTATTCACGCATGAGTGAGAAAAAACAATTTGAAGAAGGGATACCAAAAACTCGTTTGGAGGGGGGTATCTGGGTTTCAAAAAGAAAACCACATTTTAAAAAGTTCAATATCTGCTCTTTAATTTGGTACCTCAATTACAGAAAATGGTCAAGCAATAAAAAAGTTCTGGTCATTTAAAATAAGGCTTGTATTTCCATAATTTCATGAGATAAATGTGTTTTAACCGGTTTCCAAAAGAAGCTTTCGCATGGTGAACAATAGATTTAATGCATGGCTGATCGTCAACAAAACGGAGTGTCGAGTGAGTTTGAAAGCCAGCCTGGAGAACCTCTTCATTTTATGAAATTATTGAAATTCAAGCCTTATTTTAAATGACCATAACTTTGTTATTTCTCGACCATTTTCTGTAATTTAGGTATCAAATTAAAGAAGAACATCAAATCCAAAACATCAAATATAAAACACATAATACACATAATTTTGCTTGTGCGTTAGAATAATAACAACCCACAGGTGTATATTTGCAACCGTCCAAACGCACTTGGCTTTGTTTCAGGCGTGGCCTGTTCCAAAGATACGTCGTGCATGCAATTATTGCTAATTCCCTCGATCATCATGTGTATTATCTGTTTACTGGGTTGCTGAGATCAAAAGTTTGTGTACACATTGGGCCATGAGGAATGTATAATGAACGATTACAGAGCCTAATGACGTCACAGCCCATTTGCATATATCAGGGGCGGAAATCTCTCCCAAAAGGTAGGGGGGCAAGGGTCTGGAAAATTTGACAAGCAAAAAAAAGGCTATTACCTAAAATTTAAGGTCATTTCGACGAAAATATATTTGACAAGCAAAAAAAAAAGAGGTCATCTCGTTCCAAAACGCACTTTTTATTCCCATTTTGAGTTATATATTTCTTAGCATCACCAAAGACCCAAAATAGTAGGGGGGACATTTGATATTGTGTCCCCCCTACTATTTTGAGTAGGGGGGACACGTCCCCCCTGGGATTTCCGCCCATGGCATATATTAACATGATTAATGAAAACTTGCAACATGTTTAGGAATTGAAGATTTATGCGTGTAGTTTCGTAAAATTCTACAAAGCCTTTCTACTTCTCTGATAATTTTCCCTTGAGTAAAATATAAAAAAAATATCGATTAGAAGTAAATTTCAAACGTGATATATTCAAATATGTGAATGAAATAGTTCCTGCATGATCCAGGACTTCTTGATAAAGCAGTCTAAACCCAATATCATGATGGATATGTATTTTGTCAAATGTTATAAATATTTATATTTCTTATCAATTTTGCTAAGGATAAAAAGGGCCACTAGTTGCCTTCAAATATTTATATTTCCTTGTGAAATAATATTTGTACCAAGTTTCACACTTATACATTTACCGTCTTACTCAAAAGATATAGTTATTGGGACCAGCATATACAGCATGTTTAGCCTTATTTTCTAATGAGCTTTTTAGAGGACCCCCCCCCCCCCCCCCGGTTACTGTCTTCCTCGGAGCATAGTAGGTCCATGCTCGGAGGACCTGAGAGCAGCTAAACGTCACATGATAAACTACGGTATTTTGCTCGTATCCTTTTTTTAAGAACTTCACAATATTAAATGTGGAAACATGATGTTGACGTTTAAAGAGGCTTTTCAATATTTCTGTTATTATCAACTGTAACCATAGTTTTTGTGATCATGCCTTAATACGGACTTTTTTCTCAACGACGTGAAAATGTGTTGTCAAGTAATATCCGTCAAACGACAAAGATCTTGCAACTGAGAAAATGAAGAATACGTGTTTGTCTAAAATTGGTGAACCTTAAGAGCTGTATCGTGACAAGTTTCAGAGCGGACGAAAACTTGCAATTATGTCGTTCGGGCGAATCAAAGACTAATAAACGGCACTGCAAAAACTCTGGTGCTGATTTAACACCAGCCCGGAGTCCACACCAGAGAATGTTAAACAACACTGGTTTGGTGTTGGTCTAACACCAGATTGGTGTTTATACAACACCAATTAATTAGTAATAAAACAGCATCGGTTTGATTCCAAACTGGCGTTGTTTCAATACTTCTCTGGTGTGGACATATAGATTCCGGGCTGGTGTTAAATCAACCCGGAGATTTTGCAGTGTGTTGTTTATTAGATTCACCGATTTTCCACAAAGCCTTAATTCTTCGTTGTACATTTCACAATACATTTGCTATGTTCTTGAATCCTCCATAATCGCTATACTCTAAAAACAAATCAGTCAAAAATGACTAGTTAATAGGGACAGCTGGGTGCAACTGTTATTCTCGTCATATTTGACTATTTTCTAGTCATATTGTACTAGAAAAGAGTTATTTCTGACTAGAATATATGTCAGAAATGTGAATATCAGTGATTGCCATATCAGTTGCTCCCAGCTGACTACTGGTCTAGTCAATTTTGACTGATTTCTTTAAAGGTCAAGTCCACCCCAGAAAAGGGTTGATTTGAATAAATAGAGAAAAATCAAACATGACTTAACGCTGAAAACTTCATCAAAATCGGATTTAAAATAAGAAAGTTATGACATTTTAAACTTCCGCTTATTTTTCACAAAAGAGTTCTATGCTCAACTCGGAGATATGCAAATGAGAGAGTCGATGATGTCACTCACTATTTCTTTTTTTTTTGTTGTTGTTTGAATCTTACAATATTTCAATTTTTACGAATTTGACAATTTGGACCCGCTTGCTTGAACCACAAAATGTTAAAATAATGAAAGTCCATGTGGTCAGGGAGGAATGAAACTTTGTTTCACATGACAGTGACGAGAAAATAAAAATATTTCATATAATAGAATACAAAAGAAATAGTGAGTGATGTCATCATTTGCATACCTACCAGGATGTGCACATAACTGTTTTGTGAAATTAAGCGAAACTTTAAAATGTCATAACTTTCTTATTTTACATCCGATTTTGATGAAATTTTCAGTGTTTTGCTTGTTGGATTTTTCTCCTTTTATTCAAATCAATTTTTGTTGGGGTGGACTTGTCCTTTTAAGAATTTCTCTTGAACGTTTGAATGTCGAATTGTATCGTGTAAGTGTAGTTTACGTTCATCGATGCAACTGAAAAAGGGCAGCTTTTGATATGTTTCACTGAATTTCACCTTGCTTAAATAAATGAATGCAATACGATGTGAATATACATTGTTAGTTAGCGATTACTACTTGTCTTTTTTATTATACGTAATAAAATATTCTGAAAATGTTAAAATTTTATGTGTGATTAATAGTATCATGTGTTGCCTGTTTTCTTTGCAAGTCAACACTGTTCTAGATGACTGGCGTAAATCATTGCGTCACATCTTTTGTTCAGGAGGGGGTCATAAAAACATTTTCATTTTTTGGAGAAAATGGGTAGGGCTTGAGTGACATCCCGAAAAGGTAATTTAGTACGGGAAAAAGCAGTTGGTCGCGGGGGCGGGGAGCTTAGGGCTGGCCTGGGCAACTGAGGTCAGCGTGTGGAGCTTTTCATCAACATTTTTTTTCCCGACAAGTTGTCAGATTTGAAAACTTTCCTTGAATGAGATTGGCAGAGAAGCAATGTTACTTTAATTGTTCCCTTTGGTAAATGTCGGATAAAACAGGACCTGTCGGATAAAACTTCCGACAAGTCCTTTCATGAAATAGGCTCCCTACAGGTATACAATTATATACTACCAATGCACGTAAAAATGGTTGTTTTCGCGAATGCAAAAAAGAGGGGGCATTAAAGCCTCGGCCTTCTTTTAACATCCAGCATGGAAATAAGTTTTAAGGGGAAGTTCCCCCTAACAAAAAAATATTTTGTAAAAATACCAGAAAAAATATTGAAAACTATTTGTGAAGGTTTCAAGAAAATCCATCAAAGATTTTTTTTTAAGTTCTTAGAATTCTTAATGTTTTATTTGTGATGTCATGCATATGCCAGAAAGTCCCCTATAATCGTGTTTTTAAAAAAATCAATGAAATGTTATTTTCAAAATTTCTCATCAACTATTGAAAAAAAAGTCACCATGACCCATCAAAAAAATGCATTTTATTTTACATGACATCTGCTCGTGTATGACGTCGATCGCAATTAAAAACTTTAAAATCTAATTAATTAATCTTTGATCATGTTGATGGATTTTTACGAACCTTCATCATCTTTTTTCTTCAAATACTTTTCATCAGGGTGAACTTTCCCTATGGTATGTTAAAAAGTATCAGGAAAAAAAATCAAAATTATCGATGTTTTATCATTATTCTAATAATTCTTTTTTTTTCATGAATCGGGGAGACGAACAAATTCTCTTTTTAGGATGTGGATCCGGTAGGCAGAAAAGAGATTCGAAATGAAGAAGGAAAAAAGAAAAAGAAGAAAAAAAATAAGAGGAAAAAGAGAAGGGAATGGAACGAGGGGAGGGGAATAATGAGAAAAAACTCTCAGGTCATTAAAATTATGTTTCGCTCGCGCTAGCATTTCATGTTGAATGAAATACTAATCTGCTCAAGATGATTATGAGGCTTAAATATGTCATTTTTTGTTATGTGCACAATTTATTCTGCTCGCGATTAGAGTTTTCATTATTTTTTTAGCGAGATACGTAAGCATCACATGAGGTGAAAGGAGCACTAAAACGTTTTCAAAGGGCTATTTTTTGTTTTGGGAAAAAGTAACTTTTTAGTAGCTTCGAAAATTCTGGGGACTGTGCCCCGCCTCAGGATCGCAACCCTAATGATGACTCACTCAGGCTGTTAAAGGCAATCGGGGAAAATGCAATCACAGTGGAAATACATTATTTTAAAGAAACAGCTGTTCTTTGATTGCTAATTCTCTGTGATTATGAGGAATTATTGCAACATGCAACAACATGAATCTGACAATGTGGGAATAATGTTTATTTCTATTGATCCAGGCATACAACCTGATTACGATTAAAGTGATTGGTTAACATTGGTTTGACTTTTAAAAAATCTGAGCTAGAAGGTCACACTTGTCCTCTATGTCTGTGATATGTTCCAAAAATGAAGCCCAGAAAAAATTGTGTTCGAAAATAATTATTTAGTGCTTCAAAAATTGAAATATAAAGTGACCGGAAACACCATCTTAATTTCATCCTATACACTTATGTGTACTATTTAGGTGTCTATAAGACGCCTATTTACAAAATCGGGGTTTGCCCCTTAGTTTTAGCTTTTCATTCTCAATAATGGTTGTTTTCAGGGTTTATTAGTTCTAATACATGCACTTGTACACATGTTTCATCTTGGTTTGAGAATTTTTTAAATCGGCTGCCCACAAAGTTAAATAATACCTTTAAAGTAAAGAAAACGTATGGTTAGAAGGCCCGGTTAATAGGACGGGGAACATTTTTTGAGACAACTAGGTGAAGTTCTTCTTGCCGATAATTTATTTGTGTCTTAGAGTGACCGATGAACACGTACTCTAAAAATATTGGGTAATATTGGTTTCAATTGGTTCCAGTTGAAACCAATTGGAGGCAACTGGTTTCAACTGGAACCAGTTTAAACCAATTGGTTTCCAACTGGATCCAATTGGAACTTCCAGTTGGAATGAACTTAATTATTTACAAATTAATTAGCATTTTCACTAGCTATTGCTCAAGCCAACAGATTTTCACGTGTATATTTATATGGAAGATCTTTAAATATATGTAATTTTATTTGATGTACTTTGGACTTTTGGTAACAAGCAGTTAGTGGTGTACTGATTATCTTTGAATCTGTTCTAATTATAATCTATAACATTTATGAACATGGTTTTCACTGCTAAGTAGGCCCTATTCTAAACAATTATCTGAAAAAAGTGTGGCACTTTAAATTGAAAAAAAAAAAGAATGTAAACATAGTAAATTATGATGAATATCATAAAACATTAATCTGTGCACACTGGCGGAAAATATGCAATTTTAACTGGTTTCAATTGGATATAGTTGGGTAACTGGAAAGTTTCCAACTGGAAACCGATTTCCAGTTACCCAATTGGATCCAGTTAGGATTTCCAATTGGAAACTTTCCAGTTACCCAACTGGATCCAATTGAAACCAGTTAATTTGCATATTTTATGCCAGTGTGCACAGATTAATGTTTTATGAGGTATATCATAACTTACAATGTATCTATTTATTTTTTTTTAATTTTAAGTACCATACTTTTTTCAGATAAGTGTTTAGAATACTGAGCAGTGAAAGCCATGTTCATAAATGTTATAGATTATAATTAATACAGATTCAAAGATAATTAGTACACCATTAACTGTTACCAAATTACATCAAATAAAAATACATATATTTGAAGATCTACCATATAAGTATATGAAAGTCTGTATGTTATCAATGCCCTTTACATTGGTATTAATAGACAAATAACACTGCTTCTGTGTTGGCATGAGCAATAGTTCGTGCAAATGCTAACTAATTTGTAACTAATTAAGTTCATTCCAACTGGAAGTTCAAATTTGATCCAGTTGGAAACCAATTGGTTTCAACTGGTTCACAGTTGAAACCAGTTGCCTCCAATTGCTTTCAATAGGGAAATTGGAACAACTGGAACCAATTGAAACCAATTGGCAACTGGTTTTCAATTGGAACCAGTAGTTCCAATTTCCCTATTTAAACCAGTTGCCCCCCTATTGAAACCAGTTAGCCAACTGGTTTCAATTGGTTTTGCTCTAATTGGTTTTAACTGGATTTTGGTCCTGGGCGAGAATAAGCTATGGGCATAACTACAATATCTGCTTTGAAAAGCACACAATTTTTTTGTAAAGCTCGGTCGCTGCTTCCTTGTGTGACTCCTCGAGCTGTTTTCATGTTCCGCTCTCATTTTTCGGAATTTTAAAAAAGTTGTCTTCAGGTAACAAACCAGCACCCATTGATAGTTCAGTGCCCCTGCGCTGGCCGGCCCTAGCCCGTTCAGAAAATTTGAAGAACGCCCTCTACGCTTCTTGCATCTCGCTCCAAATTCCAATATTGTCGCAAGAATCTATGCAAGAAGCAAGATCAAAAGCTCCAGTCATGCCAGTCCGAGATTAAAGTCATCCTTGTTTGTTTCTAAACACCAGCTAAATGGCTGGAAGATTGAAAGGAAGCTTAACGGAAAAGGTAAATACCGAAACAGCAGAATGAGTAGCGTAACAGGTCAAAGTGGAAGGGCCAAGGCAAGGGCTTGGCAAGGGATCACTTTTTCTAAATTGATCACGGTTCACGGTCCCACTAACTGAAAAATAAATTAGTTTATTGTCTGTAGGTGTAGCATGTAGCTAAGCTAAGCCTAAGCCTAAAGCACTCCTAGAGTACCAATGAGATCCAAACATTACATGTATGGACCTCATAGGCGACATCAGTACTATTTTTGGGTTAGAAAAGTTTGAGCACAGGATATTTCTGTATTTATATCACTAGTACAAATGAACTACAACAAGTTATATTGTTTTTTTTTCTTTAATGCTTGATTTTCGAGTGTAAAAGCTAAACTTCCTAAAGCATTGTTAGTAGGGTTACCAAAAGGTCGGCCGATCCAATGAGCAAAAAGCCTATGGGCAAATGAAAATCCAATTGCAAGTGCGTAAATCGTGCGCATTGCCACCCATCGTCTGTTCTCGATGGCAAAAATGAGCATTGAAATGCTTTTCCTCAGCAAATTAGTTCATCTTAGTAGGGTGTCTGAAGCCACACTGAAAAGTGTCAGCATAAAACAGGCTGATTTAGGGGAAAATGTGGCACATATTTTTCGGGAAGTTCAGGCTATTAGAAAAATGTGATCTGAATTGATAATTAACTTGTGTTTGGCATGTATGGAAAGAGAAAATTCAGGGGCTTCTTTTGACAGTAAGGACAAGTTTATATGATCATTCTAACTAAGGATTTAGAGATAAATTGCAAACCCTTATTTTTGTGTGTGTTGAGATTGCCATTTCCCCATGCGTTTTCTATGGGAAAATGAAATTTCTGTTTTGCACAATTTTTTCACTTTGTCGCAATTTTTCATTGTGATCTGGTTTCCAAATCTTTATAAAAATCATACCATCAGAAAGAGCATAAAAAATCCTATTTGACTCTTTATGGACAAGTTTTTGGCATAAACAATAAATTTATAACAGCCCTTGGAAGCTAAAAATTTGGATTTGTGTGTGTCCATTTCTTAACTACACAGTCTATGGCAGAGAAATGCTGAAAAATTACCTAATTTCATTCTTCTTTTTTGCAGCCAATAATTGGATTTGTTTCAAAAATGTTACATTTCTGTAAGTCTGAAGGTCATTTCTTTTCAAATTCACAAAGAAAATGTGATATTTTCTTGAAATAAGAGAAATAATTTTTTTCTCCAGACACCCTAATCTTAGTTACAAATTTTAGGCTCGTTGTTGTCTATATTAAATTTGACTAATGTGGGACGAAGTGTCTTACCTTCATGTGGTATCGAAAGTGACGTTTGGAGGTTAAATCCACGAGAAATCCACGATTATCGTCGCGTGTATTCGCTATGGAGAAAAATGCGTGCGATCGCATGCATTATTGCAAGCTCGAGATGGCGCTGTTGAACATGGTCTAGAAATTCATAAAAAATAAACGAAAATCCTTTGAGTAGGCTCACAATAAAATCATAAAAAATATGGTTTATGACTAAAACGGTAGTTCTCTTGCCCACACATATCATACTTGTTGTTGCGTAAGAAATCCTTTTTTCATTACAAAAATATAGCAATAAATGTTTTAAAAATTATGTTTTACACATGGAATAATTTGGAAACATCTATATTAGAAGAAAAATGCTTTTTTTGAATGAATTCAAATTAAAATGAAGTTTATACATGCCTGCACTTTTTCCTACTACTCAAAAAACTAAATGGGCCGTCAATCAACGTTGGTTACCTCGGCAAGTAGGCGTGGTCTATCGTGAAGTTCGTTGGTGACTTGTAGACTTGACTCAGCCGCCGAATTTAATTCATTCTCCGCGCACGTCCAACTGCAACTTGTGCACTTATCATCACTGCTAGTGTTTGCCGCACTGAGGACAGATGAAACAATTCAGATAGAGTTGCGCGTGTACAATGAGTGAAACAGCGCGATCGTTTCATGATCGAATGAATTAGTGTGCCTGTCGAGATAAAATTCATCTGCCATGTTATTTTCTTCCATGTTTTATACAACTGCAATTGATTTGTTATATTATTTTCTTTGATATTTTCCTGTATATGTATGTATGAATGTTATTTGAAGTGAATTTATTATGCTGGTGTCCTTGCCATTGAGGACATATGAAGATGAAACAATACTGATAGAGTTGTGGGTATACAAAGAGTGGAACAGCGCGATTGTTTTATGGTCGAATGAACAGTGTGCCTGTCGAGATAGAATTTAGCTGTCATGTTATTTTCTCTGATGTTTTATACAACTGCAATTCATTTTTCATATTATTTTCTGTGCTGTTTTCCTGTTTATGTTTGAATTTTATTTTAAGTGAATTAATGATATAAAGATTAATCGAAAACAAAGCAAATAATTATCGGTTTCATTGTATTGGTGATGAACAAGTTAAGGTATAAAAAATGATGCTTGTTTTTTTTTTATTTAAAGGACTTTAAGTTAATTGGAATTGAAAAGGACGTTTAGTGTTTCCTATTAAGTGCACTTTTTTTCTTTTTTTTTCATTTCACATTCTCGGGATGCGAACCTCCACTATTAATAAACAAAAATATTTAAAAAATAAAGACTCGCAAAAATTTTAGTACTATAGTGCAACGGTGATTTGTTGATTTTTTTGTTTCATTTACTCAGAGGTACGACAGACAAATACCCAGTGTAGATCAAACTTTTGCTAATGGGGGGTGGCTACAATTTTTCTCCCCGATCGGCGCCGTTAAAAAACCGATTTTTTTTCTTTAACAAAACAGCATGATATACCTTTCTTTTTATTTTTCGCACCGCCAGTAGGAGGGGGTGCCGCCGCCCATAATTGGGTCCGGCACCTGGATCTGCCTATGGAATGGATGAGGAATAAGGAAAGGGGAGAAAAATAAAGGTGCCCCCTCCCGTAATATATCAAATATTTGTTAGTGGATTTTGTCGTTCATTCTCAAGTGAGGACTTATTTTTCAACTTTTGATGATTTTTTTCCTAGCAAATTTCACCTATTAAAGGGGGGGGGGTCTAGTATACTAGGTCTTGTTTATTTTTTTGTATTGAATGCCTCAACTTTTGAAAATCCTGGATCAGCCCCTGTCAAGGTGTATATAGATGAAAATAAACTTGAATAGGGCTCCATCACATTAATGATTTTCAAACTTAGCCATTTCCTATTTTCCCCGTTTAACATGCACTGTGAGGTGAATAATTCAAATGCTTTCACAATCGCTACCAAAGAAGGGATCAGGGGGCCGGTCACCCCCCACCCCGTTGGCCAAAAAATTAAGAAAGGAAGAAGAAACAGAAGGAAAAGAGAGGGGAAAAGGAAGAGGGGAATGGGAGGGAGAAAAGTGAATAAAATTAGGGAGGGGATAGACTTTGATGATTTAAAAAAAAAACATGCAAAATTGACATTTTCGCTCGCGCTTCGCACTCGCATTGCTCATTTTCGATGAGTACATATTGCTCAATAGCTGATATATATCAGCTTGACATTTCAAGCTTTGCAGTCAAAATACAAAACATATACTCTACAGTCAGCTATAGAACATTGAACTTTCATTATTATTTTTTTTATTTATACCTCGGTCACATTTGCTTGTACGGCGGCCGTGCGGAAAGTCGAAACAGCCATTTCATTCTTTTTTATTGAAACCACCAATATTTAGCTGGCACACACAAAAAATGTTTAATACAACTGTTTTCTACTCGCCTTAGAAAAAAATGTGACCGAGGTATCACGAATCAATAAAAAAGTGCTTTGTAAAATATTTGTCTTATGATCTGAGTATCAACATTTTTAGCTCACGCTGTACCCTAGAGCATTATTTCATTTGTGGACTACCTACACTCTTCATGAAGGCCCTATTTCATAAATTTCTCAAAATCTTATATCAGTTAGCATTGAGCGTGCGTGCTTGAATAGGTAAGTCGTTAGGCATTAATAGATCAGATATTAATTTTAATGGTTAAATTGTCCATTTTGTTTCATCTCGCGCTTAGCAAGAGGAATAGAAAAATATTTATCACTTTCAGGTCCGATCCTTTGTCAAATCTATATCAGCTCTTTATTAAGTGCGATCCAAATACACCTCACAAAGTACTTGATCTGAAATCTATCCTTTTTTCAGATCGGAATATCAAATATTTTAAGGACGCGCTTCGTGCTCGCTTGGATTTTCGTATATTAAATATATATTCAGAATGCCTAGATTGTAGGCATAAATCGGAAACACGCGCGCGCATGTTTATCCAGATACTCAACTTGTTAGTATTTCAATAATTATTATCCAGTTTCAGAAAAACAAAATTATGTTAGCGCTTTGTGCTCGCATTTTTAATGTAGGAGGAACCCTATTACTCATCCTTTTCATGATGTACAACACATGAATCGAGTGTCCCATTTTTTAGGTCTAAATCTCGATTTTTTTTCTGCTCGGGCTTGGCGCTCGCATTAATTGTTTTATAGCGACGATCCTGTTCATGGTCACAATAACTGATTTAAATTTTCCATTTTTTATTTAGAAGAGTCCAAAAAAAAAATCGCCGGGCTCGCCCTTCGCGCTTGCATTATTTTATTGTTGAAGTAACGTCTCCATTAAGTGAAATAGTCCTTAACAGGTACCTTTTTGATCAGTTCGAAACGTATACAAAAATCCCCGGGCAAAAAATTCCTTTCCTTGCATGATGTAAAAAGACACGAATAGACATGTCTCGTTTTTAGGTCTAAAACTTCAAATTTTGTGATCGCGCTTCGCATCAGTTGCTGAGTTGCGTACCTATCCTGTTTAAGTTACAAAAAGTGCCTATATATGATGTCAATTCTGCTTGCGCTTTGCGTTCTTAGTAATTGTTTAGTTGCATAAACATTTTTTTTTCATGATAAACATTGCCCAGAAATTTCAAAGTTTGTGGATCAAAAAATAATTATTTCAATGAATTAGCTCGCGCTTTGCGCTGGCACTAAATAAAAAGGGTTATATATCTATGTTGATTTATAAGACAAAAGCTAAAAAGTAACATTTCTTCAAAGAAACAAATATAAATCATCTTCGCGCGGCCGCTTGGGGAAAAATACGGGTGAAAAAAGAATTCGCCCCCCCCCCTTGACGAAAGCTGAATCAACCCCTTCATCCTATTTGTTTCTCTCCTTTCATCCATCTCTCCATTCTTCAAGGAGCCGCGGAATAGTTTTGAAAAAGGGGCTAAACATGAAATTTTGAATTTTGTGTGTGTGTGTTTCTACCAATGAAATTATTAATGAAATATAATGCGGTACAAAAATCAATGTCATTCTTCTTTCTGTTTTAAACTACTTGAAAAAAAAACTGGGAGGGGGTGGCAATACCGCCACTGCTAGTAATATGATTACCAGGTATACCATCCGTCACTATTTTTTTTAGATAATCATGAGGATTGCCCGAGGAGATATCTTTTAAAGGGGTTGCTGGCTTTGAAAAAAAAGCCAAGGGAAAGAAATTATCTCTCTAAAGATAAGTTGATTTTGATCGAATATCATACTAAACTGATTTCCAGGTTCAGGGGCGGCGATCCTGGGGATAGGTGGGAGCTCAATGCCCCCACTTTAAAAAATCACTAAAAAGTGCCCCTTTTCTGTTTCCCCACTTTCAACTTTGCTCCACTCCCCCTGTCGTACGTGTACAAAAAAAACGCACCACCAGCTAAAAAAAAAAAAAAATCTTGGGGGTCACAACCCGAGCACCCCACTTCCAAGGACCATATACAAGGACTCTAATTTATTAATTTTAAAGAAAGCGTGAGTGAGACATCATTTGTTGAAAAAAAATAGAGACCTATTAATGACTGCATGTGGTCCTACCGGTACGCTAGATCTGCACACAAAACTACTTTCATGTGACACGCAAAAGGGATAGATCTTAGTGGAAAAGTAGGATAAAACAAACAGGTTTTAGAAACGCCTTCGTTGGCGTTCAATTATATGGGTGGTATGATACAAATTCTGCTAGCTTATTCGTACTAATATTTCTGGCCATTGTACTTAGATCTGTATTTTAATGTGGAAACATTTTTTTTTATGATACAAATCGAGCGAGGCAAGCACAGTGATATGGGGCAGAGTTCCAAGTCTCCATGCCCCAGACAGTGGTGTAGCTAGGATTTTTTTCCAGGGTCCTTGCTTTTTCAGGGGGTGTGTATGTGTCCACAAGAGATCCTAATTTCGCCAATAGGGGATGGGGCCCGAAATTATCTTCACCTATATCAGTCACTTGTTAGTTTTATTCTTATAAAACAACATAAACATAAAATAATCTCATAAAAGTGCGAGCGCGAAGCGCGAGCGATTTTTTTTTATACTTTAATGTATTTTTCCTGAAATTTAATTTTCTGGGCAATGTTATGTGTGATCCTCAACAAGATTCGTATGTACCCCCAAGCTTGAACATAAATTTTTATCAACTGTTCTAGCCTTATCGAAAAGAGACCTGTTAAGGACTGCTTACAGTTACCCATGAAGACGGTATATATTTCAATAATGCGAGCTCGAAGCGCGAGCAAATTTTTTGACATTCCGACCTAAAAAAACGTGATCATTCTGAGCACTTTTTGTATTAATTAATGGGATAGCCGATAGGTATTTAACTAAACAATTGATGCGAGCGCGAAGCGCGAGAGAAAGATAACTGAGATTTTAGACCTAAAAGCGGGACACTCTATTCATATTTTGTAAGTCATAAATAGGATATAGTCAATTGGGTATCATGAATAATGCGATCGTGAAGCGTGAGCAGACAATTATTGATATTCTGATGTAAAACTGAATAATTTAAGTACATTTTAAATAAAGAACGTGCACGCTATCGCGCATGTTTTATATTCAGACCTAAATTCTGGGCATTCTGAATTGTTGAATGGAATGAACATTATGAAATACCCGTAGACAATATGAACTTGGCAAATCAAACAATGTGACAATGCTGATAATGTAGACCATAAAACGGACATTTTACAGAGCAATTAAATTTGTAAATGAAAAAAAATAATGAAAGCTCGATGTCCGAGCTAAAATATGTGTTGCATATTGACTTCAAAACTTGCTCCACATCAGCCTATTGAGAAAGATATGAATCCCATCGAACAGGCAATTATGGCGCAAAGCGCCAGCAAAAATTTTATATAGTAACATGAAAAGATTTTTTAAAGATTGCAAGTCTTCCCCTCACATTATTTCATTCACTCGTCTTTATCCTTATTTTCCTCTTCTTTTTTCTTCTGTCTTTCTACTTCTTTTCCTTTTTATTTCTTCTTTCTCCCTTTTTTCTTTACTTTTTTTTCTCTTCCAATTTTTTCTGGGGGGGACCTGGGGAGGGGGCCCCAAATCTCAGGGGGGCAGATGCCCCCGGCCCACCGTTGCTACGCCAATGGCCCCAGACTGAATATATTTTTACATCAACTTACTCTAAAAACAAGTGTTTATGTTTTATTTTGTATCATTCATTTTTTAAGTATAAGGTAAAATTATAAGTCTCGGAGTGTCAGTTAATGCTGCAAAAGAAGTATAAAGCCTACTCTTTTGCAGCACTATCCAGCTACCGCGGCGAGGACGCCCTCCGAGAAGGTAGCCATATCAAAACTATAAAAAAAAAATTCCCCTTAGATTACTGGTGGATCCAAGGGGCATAATTATCGAGAGCCAAAATTGTAATTTGTTAATAGGCCCTATTTTTTGCTTGTCAATTTTTAGGGACGAAAGGACTTTCCATTTTTGGTAAAAACATTTTTTAAGGCATATCAAATTTGTATCGGGAAAATGTGCCCTCCATAGGCCTTATCCCCCTAAATTTCAAGTGGGGAACATTGGCAGCGGAAAGCAAAATTTTGGAAGGGGGGGCACCAAACTTTAGTGACAAGCCCTATCCCCCCAAAAAAAGTTTATCAGCACAAATTTTAGGGGAAACCACATGATTTTTTAGGGGGGTCCACTGGAATTTAGGGGGCACGCACGAAAAAAAAATTGACAAGCAAAAAAGAAAAGGTTATCAACAAAAAAAATTAGGGGGGCGATCGTCCCCCACCTCAAAATTAGAGGGGGGGCACGACCCCCCCCCCCCCCCGCTGCCTATGGGGGGACGTTACTTTTTTGGGGCAAATTTTTTTTTCGCCCCCCCCCCCCTTTGATAACCTTTTTTTGTCAAAAATTTTGGTGCCCCCCCTAAATTTTTTTGACTGCCGTAGATAATAATGCTCCCCCCTTTGGAAAATCCTGGACCCTCCCTTGTCTAGATATAGATGTTTAAAGAATTAATAATTTTGAAAGTCAGAGTGCCCTCGCCCCCCCCCCATGCTTTAGTTATCATAGCATAAAACTTATGCCATGTCTAATCCTTATATCAGCGAGATGTCAGAGCATACTATCCGTCACCAAACGACTGCATTTGAGCCGTTCATTTCTTCTTTTCTCTTCTTTTTATTTTTGGGTTGTTTTTTAATCATTGTTTATTTGGATAAGCTCGGATCCGAGACTAACTGGGACGATGAACGTACTTTCGTTATTTGGGTAACAATAGGCCGAGGCGAGAAAGGACACGCCCACAATCCCTCGTTCAGTGCCGAGCTTTGTGCATGCGTGTCGACGAAATTTCAACTACAAATTTGTACACAAAAACTGTCACAATTCGGACCTAATTTAGCCTCAGATTAACAGATAATTAGATCTCTTTGATATACCAAAAGTCATTCACTTGGGGTTTTTGAGTATGCTGATTCAGGTGAGGTACTTTTCAATGCTTTTTAACATAGATTTAAAAACTTAGATTTTCCTTTTGGTAACCCTATTGTTAGCAACAACAAAAAATGAAAGAAAATAAGGAAAACTTACATTTTGATGACTTTTTCCTGATTTTCTTGGCAGTTGCCCTTCACTGCTGACTTGCGATCGAAGCTGATATGCAGATCACGTGATACGCGTTCTCTTCAGTGTGTGTATTTTAGTTTTGTCAGACGTGTATCAATCAGGTATGATTATTTACGTCTGGGACCGACCTTTAACGTCACCATCCGAAAGACGTAACCAGGGCTCGAACCTCTGCATCAATTTTGTAAGTTCCCCACAGCTTGGATTACAGGCGCACGCCACAACGCCCAGTTGTGATCGGATGGTTATTCTTTTCGCCAGATGTTGATAATTATATATTTCATAACGCAGCGTTCATCGCAAATTTAGGTGAAAGAGATTAAAGTTAAACAGCGCAAGCTTTAATTTTTTTCAAAAAAAATGTTTAATTGATTGCACAAGTTTTGCCTCGGACATGTAGGATCATTTGGTCCCATATTGGCGTAACTACGGGGGGGGGGGGGGGGGGATGTCCCTACCACTACCGTCCACAAGCCAGCAATTATCTTTTTTCTCTCTTTTTTAACCAAAATGCTCCCCCCCCCCAGAAAAAAGGAACCAGGGTTAAAGAGAAAGAAAATTATGATAGAGGAACACAAAATACTTTATTTTTCAGCTTTTACTGCATCGACTTATAATCAAATATTAAATGGGGCTTAGAACATTTTTTTTAAAGTCAATTAATAAAAATATTCCTCCTCGGGATTTGAGCTTTCATGAAATATCAATCTTTTTCATGATTACCGAAAATACTTAAAATGTCAAAAAAAAAATTATCGGTGTATGAAGCTTTAGCTGATACCTTGCGCCCGCCTTAATTATTTTAATGTTGAGATACAACTATGCTTTTAATGAATTCCTAAAAACATTAATTCTCAGATCATTTGTCGCAATCGAATGATTCGATTGGTAAGCTAATGAATAATTGTTATGATTCATGAATTGTTTAAAATGTGTCTCTCTATCAGTTTTGAATATTTAAAAAAATGTCAGCTCGTGCTTTTTGCTTGCAATATTTTGATTAGTAAGAGAGGGGGGGGGTCCCTCAGCTACTTGTCCTCACTTATTCCATATTTTTTTATTATGCTCGTGTTGTGAGTATTTCAAAGTCTTCTTTTTCTCACCTTTTTATTGTATCGGAGCTTCCCTCTAATTCTTTGCTACGATTTATAGCCCTTCTTACTTGTTTCAATTCTTTTATGTTCTCATTTCATTGAAAACATAATTATTAAACTCACGTAGAAGACTTTACAACAAAATTTTGATATTGTTTTTTCTTGTTTGTTTGGCTTTCTTTTTTCTTCTCCTCAGTCCTTCTTTTTCTTCTTAGTTTCCCTTTCCTTATTTTCTCTTATTTCATTTCATGAGGCATACGCCAACTTATATACAACAACAAACATATTTAGAGGCCGATATCCAGTGAGGGGGCGTGGTGGTGTGCCCCTCTAAAAAAGGAGGAAAATAGGAAGGAAAAAAAGAAGGGAAGGGGAAAAAATAAGAAAAAAAGAAAGACGATGATGGCAATGATGATGATGATGAAAATTATCTTGGTGAAGATGATCAGATAGTGGTGGTGATGGTGGCAGTGATGATGATGATAATGATGGGTGTAGTGGTGATGAAGATGAGAATGAAGTTGGTGATGATGATGACTAGATATATAATTTTGTTATTTTGTCTTTAAAAAAATAAGTAGTGGAAAGGCGAATTCATTTAAAGTTTATTATGAAAATAGCAGAAAAAAATAATTTGAAAAATTGGTATGTGTATGGAAAATCCATCTCCCACCAAAAAAGAAAAAAAAAGCAAGATTTTGTTTTATTATTTGTGACGGCGTAGGCCTATGCGAGCAGCTATGGGATATACAGGCGCGGATTCAGGAGGGGGCCGAGCCGGCCCCGGCCCCCCTATTTTTTGACAACCTACTCTTTATCTTGATAGAAACTACAAAAACAGAAAGAAAAGTAAAAAGGAGGTATTATACCCATTATGTGTAATTTACAGCCTCTAAACGACCCCGAAAGAAAACAAGAAAAAGGTGAGGGGAAGAATTGTAAAATAGACTTTATATAAAAATTTTCCCTTGCGCTTCGCGCTTGCATTGCCTGTGTAATGAATCCCATTCAAGAGGATTAAATGACACTTCATATCCAGTTCTAAAATTTGCAAACAATATTTTAGATGGCACATCAAGCTTTTATTATTTTGTTTGATTTATACAAACTGTTATATCAAAATTTTCAGCTCGCTCTGCAGGCTCGCATTGTTTGATTTGTGAGATATCTATCTTCTTTGCAAATTCTTTCCAAAATTTGTCAAAATGCTCCTTTATGTCCTTTCATGTCAGTATATAAAAAGATAAGCTCATGCTTCGCGCTCAATTATTGTTTGAGACACACAGCTTGTTCTTTATTTTAATAAAAACGTGCTTGTACTGTCCAAATTTCAGGTCGGAATATCAATTTTTTTTAGCTCACGCTTCGCACTTTCATTATTTAATTGGTGATACTTGTATCCTCTTTATTAATCACTAAAAACAGTCCTAATTGAGTCACTTTTCATGTTCCTATAATAAATTTTCGGCTCGCGCTTCGCACTCGCATTGTTTAGTCGGATACTTTTTTTTGTTCATGATTATAAAAACTGCTCAGAATCTTCAATTCTAAGGACATAAAATATCAAAGAATGTAGCTCGCGCTTCACGCTAAAATTATATATTAAGACCACATGAGATACCTTATCGTGTTAAAACTAACATATACTAAAATCTTCAGTCTTTAGTTAGGACTACCCCGTGAAAAACCAATAAAAAAAAAGTTATAGCGGCCAAGCGAGAAAAATGTTGATGAAAGTATTTTTCGCGCCCCCCCCCCCCTGTTGGCAAAAGCTGGATCCGCCCCTGATATAATTATGGTAAAAAAGTAAATGAAATGTCAAGAAATACATGACAATGACTTTTATTGTACATCAGTATATCAATAGATAACTTCATACTCGTTCCAAAAAAGAAAAAGTGCAGTTTTAGAGCGTTAGAGCGCGATTTACATGTATACCTACAACCGCTAAATCCTGTCACTGTCGGTATGCATGAAGCAGTGATTCCATCAGCTTAATAATTTTTGCAACAGGCGCCAGTCCAACAAACAGACAGGCATTTGCCCAAACGGACAAGATCTCAACCTCTGCTCATTTCTTTTTGCACGGGCATATAAAATCTCGA
Organism: Lytechinus variegatus; assembly: GCF_018143015.1. Lineage (NCBI taxonomy): Eukaryota > Metazoa > Echinodermata > Echinoidea > Temnopleuroida > Toxopneustidae > Lytechinus > Lytechinus variegatus. Next base: position 15,446,460 of record NC_054752.1, read on the forward strand.
CCTAACCCATCACATTTCTCCCTATTTTCTCCTCCCTTTTATTTTCCATTAATTTTTCTTTCGTTCACTTTTTCTGTCCTCTTTTCCTTTAATTTTTTCCCATCACATTTCTCCCTATTTTCTCCTCCCTTTTATTTTCCATTAATTTTTCTTTCGTTCACTTTTTTTCTGTCCTCTTTTCCCTTCTATTTTTGTTCTCGTCTCACCGCTTTTCCTCATCCCCCAGCCCCCGATGCCCGTGCAGATTCACAAACAATATCAAGAGTATGTCTACTTGGCAAGGGGGGGAAATCTCTCCCCAAAGGTAGGGGGACCAGGGGCTGGGAAAATTTGACAAACAAAAAAAAAGGTTTATCACCCCCAAAAGAAGGTCATCTTGACCAAAAGAAATTTGACAAGCAAACAAGCAAAAAAAGGGGGCATCCCAAAAGTAAGATCGTCTCTTCCAAAATACATGTTTTATTTCGATTTTTAATGAAAAGACCAAAAATAGTAGGGGGACATTTCATAATGTGCCCCCTACTAATTTGGGTGAGGGGGACATGTCTCCCTGCCCTGAGATTTGTGCCAATGTGGGTGGGGGTGTTGCGCCTCCCTATCGGAATCATTATGAAAGAGTGTACACTCACTGTGATTTCGATCTCATACCTATAAAAAAAATAGAACAGCTACGCCTTGAACACAGGCCAAAATGCCTAACGATTTCTCCGCGGCATTAACAACTCTCGTAAGGGGCGCTCCATTTAGAAATAAAGTTGCATGTATAGCTGTCTACGGCGACAAAATTTAACGCAGAATTGTAGCCAGAAGCATGGGAAATTGGCAGAAAATTCAAGAAAAGAACCGGTGAGTACCGATTTAACAGTAATTATGTATTTAGTAACATTTATTGAATTATAAGAATATATATTTTTTACGGAAAGAAAGCTTAGTTCTAAGCTAGGGCGGCACAAATGCGTGTGAGTGGAGTCCCAGTTTCTTAACACGGGTAAGTATTGCGATGTCGCCTAGAGTGGTCTATCGTGAGAATCCTGACATCGAGGCACAAACTGGACCCTCAAAAAAAGGGAAAGTTGGTACTCTGTTGCGTTCGTTCGCAGTATCGATCAGCAATTTCGTTTTCAATTTTAAAGAAGGAGAACAAAAAATATTCAGATGATACGTGTATCATAGGACTGATCAGAGTTAATAATGAAACGGTATACTCTGTATCGAAGACAGAAGAGTTTTTGTCAGACATCATTGGAACTTAATACCCAAAAAACAAAAGAAATGATTTTTTACTTTCATAAGACTAGGGGAGTATATCCACATCCACATGTGTTCATGATGATGGTATTGAACAGGTGTCCGGATATAATTATCTTGGAACGGTAGTAGACAACAAACTCAAGTGGGATGAAAACACAAGACAAATTTATGCTAAGGGCCACCAACGCCTATATTTCCTTCAGAAGCTTAATAGATCTTTTCATATGAGAAGTCAGACCCTAGACTAGTTCTCTTCTATCAGTGTGATCCAATCTGTGCTATGTTTTTGCTCGATTGTCTGGTTTAGTGGCCTAACAGAGAAAAACGAGACCAAATTGGCAAGGATAGTTTCACAATCGAGCAAGATCACTGGATTTCTTTAACAAAGCTGGAAGAAATTGTGCAATCAGCAATATGTTCCAAATTCACTGCCATGGTGAGCTAGTCTTTAACAGATCTGGTTGCATTAGACTTTCAAGGGTGAGAACAGAAAGGTTCAGAACGTCCTTTTTACCTAGTCTTGAGGACTCCATGATGATGTCTTAAAAAAAAATTGACATATACTTCTTCATTATTGGAGTCTTGAACCCTGTCCATATATGCATAAGAGACTGACCAAAACAAAGATGGATTTCCCTAGGAAATCCATCTTTTTTATTAAAAATCATGTAATTGGTTGTGATTTTAATTATCTCTACACCTTCCTAAGGGTCATTCCATGCCAATTCACCCAATGAATGTGCAATTTTGCACCTGACCGTCTCAGAATTCGTTGTAATTTGGTATACATAAAATTCACCATGGCCCAAGCACAAAACAAAAAAAATTAGTCCAATCGGTCCGTTGGTTCTCGCGCTACGGCCCGCCCTTTTCTCCTTGTTTTGACAAAAATGGGCGTGACCTTCAACTTTCAATGGCCACTGCGTTGCTACTTCAGAGAGGAATCCAAAACATGCATCGAATAATGTATTGGAGCAATTTATAAGGTCATGACCTTTGACCTTAACTTTGACCTTGAGTTTGACCCCCGGACAAATAATTTTTTAACTTGATTTTCGTGTATGTTAATTATTGGTATGATATTGACAAAATATGTTAAAATCAATGATGATATTTTATTTCTTCACCTTTAAAAACTCTTCCAAAGATACCATGAAATTTCACTCTAGTCCCACACACTGATATTCATGTTAGTAAAGTGTTCACCAGTTACATGATTTCTTCCAATCTTAAGTTACAGCATGCAAACACATGAAAAGAAATTAAGCTTAATCAGTTTACAAATAAAAGATTAAACCTTTATGCTCATGAATAGGTATCTGTTTAGGCATTTTATGATTCAGCAATATATATCATATTTTGATGATAAAAGTGAAGACTTTACTACCATGAATATATATGATATATATTGACGAACATCAAAATGAATTCTGAGATGGTCGGGTGCAACCACTGGGTGAATCCAGATGGAATGACCCCTAAGCCTAATGCGTAGGAAGGTTTAAAAAAATTAAAATGTAAAAAAATAACGGTTTCTCACCGGACCAATGTCATGTAGATCCCTCGATCGAAATGTACACAACGCAAGTACAATAGGGTTGACTCTTTAACCACTTGCGTATGACGTACATGTACATCCGGATAGCGATGCTGTCTTGAAGAACAATTTATAGATACCAATTATTATTTCACAAATAATAAAATTTATAATGTGATCATAAATGATTACTGTAATACTGCATAGTTGTGCTATATGCTGTGCATCGCATTGCTTTCATTGTTGTACGCATTGTATATTTTGAGCACTCGCCCTAAACTGTTGTTGATGTTCTCATATTCACTAGCAAATTTTGTACAGTAGCCTATGGGATATTCGTCAGATTTTTAGGGATACGCTCTGGTACTGCACAGGCAATTGATGCAGACCAAAATATGTGTTTTCAATGCATCGCTAAAACACTATATATAGATGATAATTAATTTTATCTCTTTATTTCATAAAACAGGTGGACGAGATTAAGAGAATGCAAGCCAATTGGCTGAGGGAACGATCTCTGAACATAGATGGTATGGACAGCATTGATGAAACACCTCAAGGGGGAGCAGGAAGGAAGAGCCGAGACAATGCCAGAAAGTCTGCACCAACAAATAATAAAACTGGTAATTATTGCAATTTCCTGGATTGGTGTACCATACAGTACTACAACATATTTCATTGTTGCCTACACAACATAAGAATCAGCAGGATATATGTTTGCATTAGGTATTGATTGTTGTACAGTTCAGGTCAAAATATTGTAATTTTCAGTTTGTTGCAGAAAATCAAAGTGGTGTTTAGTACTATATTTTAATAATTTTCTCATTTAGAAAATATGGAAATATTGTCATTATTTGGAGGCGGTTGAGAGATTTTTTTATTTTAAGATAGTAATGAAGTCTGGAGAAGGTAACAGCTCAGATAAAAAAAATATATTGCCTCAATTCCTTTTCAGGATCAGAAACTATGTCATGGAGTACAGGTAATCATAAAAAGAATTCTCATCAACCTCCAACAAATTCATCCACCAAGAAGAACACAATGAGAACAAGATCAGCTTCCCCTTCCAGGAGTTCATCAAAGCCTTCAAAGAACAGTATCTCTCTGTCGGCATCAAGTACCAAAAGACACGGATCCAGACCTTCAAGTGCGAAGAGCACTACTAGTGAAGGGTCACGTCCTCCCTCCGGGAGAAACGTTCCATCTTCGAGATCAGAGAAATCGACAAGGACGGACCATGAGAGGAGAGTCAATGATGACCGAGCGTATTCAGGTTCAAGAGACAGAAAGAAGGGTGAACCAGGGATGTATGCTAATCCCAACTGGAATGACAGAGGATCTCATGGCGATGATGGGACAATGTCCAGTCGACTGCAAGGGGATGTAGACAATTATGACGGTGCAAGGACAAATGTGATGCATGCCTCAGAGCATGCTCAACAAACAGTTGACGACAAATGCTTGGTGGGGGATGCCTACAGCAGGGTTGATGGCAGCGAGTCGGAAAGGAGAACGAGACCAAAGCCTGCGTTGGATCCTGATGCCTTTGACAGGCTGGCTGATCAGATTGCTAGTAGGGTGAAGGCAGAGATAAAGGATGAGAGACAGGAGTTGATGAACCGATCGGGATATCCTCAAGGTGTCCTGGATGAACCAGATGATGATACAGGATACATTGAAGGACATCACTGCGGTAAATGCAAGCAGCTAATGGTAGGTCATTGAACTCATTTTTTGTTGCATTATCAGGGGCTGGCACCTCTCATCTCAAAATTTGAAGAAAAAAATAAGTTTTAATATCCCACTGATGACGATTGACAGCAGTCTTGGGAGAGAGAAAAATGAAATCAGGCAGTAAATGCTATTTCCTGTTTGTTCAAGGGCTCAATTTCTTGTCATATTCTGTAATTAAAAATGCATATATTTAAGGCGGTTTGGCATTAGAAGTGGTAGGACATGGAATATGTATTCATTTCTAAAATGATAAGGGGTTGTTAGAAATGCTTTTTCAAAAATTCAAAAAGAATTCTTATCAGTTCACCTCATTTGAGGTACATATCGAAGAAAATATACTGGTTTTCATAGCTTTGTATTAAACAACCTGCATACATGTGGCACGTACCTAAACACTGGACTTAGGACTCAGCTATTGCTTGTTATTTCGATTTGAATTATATGTCTATTCTGATACTTGAAGCATGTTTGTTATCTTTTTTTAGAATAATGTTTTGCATTTGTCGTTGACATTCCAACCAGGTACCACCGGATCATTCTGCAACCCTTCTCGTTCCCTGTGGTCACACCCTGTGTGAAGCCTGTGCTGAAGATAGAATCAAATGTCCAACCTGTAGAACAAGAGGTAAAGTATGATAGGCCTATATGAGACGATTGTTGTGGAACCTGTAGCCAAATTAAACAAAAGACTTTGTTGAATGTATCTGAGGTTTAATGATAATAATAAGATCAATATAAAAATGATAATCCTTTATTGTATAGCCTACTGTACATGTATATTACATTATGTATCTCCTCTATGCACTTCCATAGGGACTTTTGTTATTTATGTTCACAAAGCATGAATTATTAGTCGTTACTCCAATATCAATAAAATCATATGGCGAATGTTCATTTGCTCGTGCAGCCCCTGTTTTATAGAACAAACTCCCAAATTCCCTGAAAAAAACAATTGATTCAGTTAACAAATTCAAAACAGCTCATAAAACATACTTAAATTGTATCTAGCCTCAACAAAATGAACTCACCAACACTTCTCTTCCTCTCCTTTGTTTTCTCAAGCCTATAGAGACTTATTTGTTATGTGTTATGTGCTATACACAAACTTACCATTATTATTATTAGTAGTAGTATTATTGACCTGGCTTTAGCCTAGCAAGAGAGTGTTTGAATTCCAAACAGTTTATCGAACAGGAAATGGGCCCGTCTTACTAAGAGTTGCGATTGATCCGATTAATCACATCTAAAATATATGTTTCTTCAAATTTTTTTTGAAATGATGCATGTCCATATATTCACTGTTTTCTTGACAATTCAGTATGGTTCTCTTTGTTTTCAAAGGACATTGAGCAAGTTTCCTAAAAAAAATTAAAATTATGGCATTGATGGATTTCCATATACTTGAGATTGATCACATCAGTCGTAACTCTTTGTAAGACGGGGCAGATGTCCTATATAAGCCTTGCATTTCTACATAAGATTTTTAGTATGTGAAAAGTCTGTGTTGATCAATGTGTGTGTTTCAGAACTGTAACACAGTTTCCCCTTTGCATTTTCTTTTCCATGAAGTGTCTTTTCCTCTACTTTGAATGGGAGATTTTTCTCAAGTTTGAATGGATTCACTCTTTTTTCTCCAAATTTAGTCACTTCGACATCCCCGAATTCAACTCTCCAAGAACTCATATCTTCCTCTAGACCAAACTCGGGGGCACGCCCTCTGAACACTCTGTCCAATCACAGAACTCCTGATGTCAATCAAAATCATGTCTCGATGCATTCAACCAATCACAACCCAGAGAGTCACAGACCTCCACAATATATGCCTTCTAGGTATGCAAATGATGGACAAGTCATGGACAAGCCATTGGGGAGAGACCACAGTGTTAGTGACGCACTTATTGGTTGTGATAGCAATTCTAGTGATTCTAGGATGAGGGAAAGTAAGAATGCAGGAAGCGAGAAGGCCGATGTTGCCCGGAGCAGGAGGAAAATGAGTCCGGAAGAAGAAGCAAGGAAAATGGAGGATGAATACCAATCACTCGGTATCAGGTGTGAAGCGTTGGAGAGCGAGGAGGCAGATGTGCTGGAGAGGGTCGAGAAACAAAACACAGATATTGCAAAACACAAGGTGAATTTCCTCTAACATGTAGGTCAGGGGTTGGGAGATGTTTCGCAAAGAGTGAAAGGGGAAGACTACACTGTCCTCAAGTTGATTTTTTTTGTAAATGTAAACGAATACCAGTTTTAAAGAACATGCTTGAAGAAGATTTGACAAAAATCTATTAATAAATAACAAAGTGAATTTCCTTGTTTTAATCATAATAATATAGGTATATTTACTTAGGGAAGCCACTTCAGTTCTGAAAACTGTTCTCCCAACGGGCCCTGCTATTATAATTACCCCGGCTTAAGCTGGGCTGCCTAGGCGCTCAAGCATTCAAGGAATTTCTTCCTACCAGGTACCCATTCACCTCACCTGGGTTGAGTGCAGCACAATGTGGAGGAATTTCTTTTCAAGATAAGATCATATTAGATCAGGGGTTGGGAAGTGTTTTGCAATGAGCTAAAGGGGAAGACTTTTGTCTAGGTGATATTTATAAATATACAAAAATATACCAGTAAAGAACATGTTTGAAGAAGATTTGACAGAAATCTGTTAATGAATAACTCAGTTTTATCTTTTAATTTAGATTTTGTGACATGACGTCATAAGAGCATGACATTGAATTTTATTTTCCAGCAACAAATGGGCAACATCGCACAGAAGCAGCAGCATTTGAGGGAGGAGATCAAGGGTCTGGAGAAGAGACTAGCTGACCTGGAAGGTCATCGTCAGGAATACAAGAGGCAGGTGGAGGATGCAGAGGACCGAAAGAAAGAGGAACTGGACCAGCTGGCGATGGTTCGCACCATGCTGAGGGATATGCAGAGGAATCGGGAGAGGGTAAGTTTTCATGAATAGAATACAGGGCCAGGAAGGGAGGGGGGGAGAATGATACAAGCATTGTAAAAGTGGAAATTTTCGCGGCAAGATCAGTGAGCGCGAAAATATGAGCATCTAAATTTAATGCAATATTTAGCAACAAGACTTCATAATTTGAGATTTAGAGGGCGACATTTAATGGAGCAAGCTTGAGCTCCAAAATCATGTCGCAGATCGCAGATCAGTCTCTAAAATATGATTTTGCTTGAAATATAAAGCTCCTTTTGCCGTTTGATTGGTGAGTGTTTAGATTCATTTAGTTTCTAAGAAGACGTCTTGTAGATCGCCCTGGTTATTTGATTGATCCCATGCACTTTGAATAGCCCTAGGCTCCCCGGTTTTAGAAATAATGGTTCTAATAATGGCCTCTTATATAGGGCTCATGTCATGAGAAGAATTGTGAGAGAGTAAGTAATCGTGAAAAAGAAAAAGGGTCAGAAGAGGGGAATGTTATCTAAAAGCTTTTTTTTTGTAATGACCATTGATAGCCAACGGCTACAGATCATTATCTGGCACGTTTCTTGAGAGGAAATTACAGTGAGTAAAATACAGGGCCAGAGAGGGATTTGTCCTAGAGGTATCAAAAATAATATCGATAATGGCTTTGATACCTCAAATATCCACAGATACATGTATGAAAATGCGGAAAGGTCCATTTATGTGCACTTTATAAAAAAAACTATTCCTTCTTGAACAGATATTTCTTAGGTTCCATAGAATGCACCATTATTGATCAACAGCAATAGGCTGACATTGTAATGATTTCAGTTTATGCACAACTTTGAGACAACTTGTTCTATAAGCCTGCAGTGCTTTTTGTAGCCACAATTCTTGGAATCCAGTTCATACATTTCTCTGTTGCTATGTCAAATAATCCTCGAGTAGTAATTTAGTTTTGATTTATGCAAGTTATAGATTTGTTCTGTAATTTAAACATTTATCTGCACCTGCTCACATGGTATCTACGAATTAAGAAATGTAATATATATTCTCATTTTTATCTTTTTTCAGGTCAAGATGTCAGCAAGGAAACTTAACATTTCTCTTGATTGAGCTGGGATTTTTACAATCGTTGGAGTGCTGGTAACACTGAAATATTTTGAATTCCGTCCATATTTATTCATTGCTTCGTGTCGGCATTTTATGTTGTAATTCATGCAATACATTTTTCATGTTTTGCATCACTTAAAGGGTATTGTGTGAAATGCAAGACAGATGCATTTTATTTTATTTCATTTTTTATTAGCACACCTAGTTACCAATAATGCGTAAAGCATTTCCATTTATTTGAATGCAAGATAAAAGAGCATTGCAGATTAAATGCCTTGCTCACGGGCATAGGTGCCGGGGATCGAACTCCGGACTTTCCATGTATAGCCAGGCACCTTAGACCACTCGGCCAAGGCACCTCTACATTTTATACATGTGATGAAAAAATAAGTGAGCCCTCTGGCTCGGCCATATTTTTGGTCAAAGCAGGGCAGAGGATCATGAAAAAAAACAAAATAATGTACGGAAAGGCTTACCAATTAGAGAATATATTTTTTGGTAATTATTCATAACTCTGAGGGAATAGTTGGTTTGAACCATGGCTGCATGCATAATTTTTTTAAATAAATTTTTGAAAAAACTTGAAAGCAAGGAAGTGATGCGACCAAGCTTTTCATTTGGACGCTTTTGCCTTTTTTAAAGTGGAATTGAAGGAAAATTTTCAGTAAAAATATGTAAGTTTTCAGAATTACAGCCATGGTTTGAACTGTTGGTTATCATCTTGTTTCGGATAACAAAAAATTCAGATAGGGTAGTCATGCAAGTTTTGGGAGTGGATTTGATGTATAGTGTTTTTAATTGAATTACTGCAGGTTTCATGGAAAATCCTTTATTTTTACCCTGAATAGTAATATACACATTTATAAATAATAATAATAAGGCATTTAGGAACGCTATACATAGTACACTATATCATAGCGTTTACACTGTACATCAATTTACAAATACTTAAAAAGCTACATCTATCCTGGATACAAGTACGTTTTCAACTGTTTCTTAAATCTATGAAGAGAAGTTTCAGATCTTAATGTCATGGGAAGCTTGTTCCATTCTTTTGCCGCAGCAACAGTAAAACTACGTTCACCAGCCTTACTCGGGTTGTCTGATAGGTTAGTCGAAGATGATCTCCACTAGACCGCAAACCTTCTCGTTTAGGATAATGAACCTGAAGTGCCCCCTTGATATACATTGGTACATGATCATGAAATGATTTATATACATACAAAAGAATCTTAAATAATATTCTTTGTTTAACTGGTAGCCAGTGTAATGCCCTTATTAATGGAATAGCATCATGTCTACGGTCAACTTTGTGAATAATACGTGCTGCCCAGTTTTGCAGACTCTGTAGTCGCCTTACATGAATTTGGGGAACTTCTGCAAGGAGTGCATTACAATAATCGATCCGAGATAGAACATGACTACGTACCGCATGATGACATGCATCTACTGTTATGTACTTTCGTATGCGACATATATTTCTTAATTGAAACCTAACAGATTTACATAAAAAATCAATTTGCTGTGTCATAGACATGTTACTATCCAAATATACACCAAGACTCTTAATTGAAGTGGATGGTAAGACTTGGGATGTACCAATATCAATAGAAATATTATCTAACCCACGAAGGTTATATGGTGAACCTACTACCAGAAATTCAGTTTTTGCTTCATTCAGCTTTAGTCTGTTACGATTCATCCATGTGCTGATGTCTGCAACACATACCGAAAGGGTTCTCAATGCAGTCTCCAAGCCATGTGCTGCCCTGGGGTCAAAAGATACATAAAGTTGCGTATCATCAGCATATAGATGATAAGACACATTATGAGTTTTGGCAATGTCTGCGATAGGTAGGGTGTATACAGTGTAACCTATCGGTCCAAACACAGAACCTTGGGGAAGGCCGATTGAATTAACAGAAACTAGTGAATGCTTTCCATTTATTTCCACACATGTAGACCAATCATCCAAATAGGTCTGGAACCAGTTTAAAGCTGTGCCCTGGACTCTTATCCGTTTCGAAAGCCGGGTTATCAAAATCTGACGATCTATCGTGTCAAACGCTGCTGATAAGTCTAACGACAGAAGCAAAGTTACTTGACCCTTGTCCATAGCAGACATAATGTCATTCTTCACCTTGATAAGAGCGCTCTCTGTACTATGGTGAGATCTATAGGCAGACTGATGAGGATCCCACAAACTATTTTCCGACATATGATCCGTGAGCCTACGACAAGCAATCTTCTCCAATACCTTCCCAATAAAACTGAGGTTGGATACTGGCCGGTAGTTGGACAGGCAATTCTTGTCATGGCTTGGTTTCTTGAGTAGTGGCCGAATAACTGCTGACCTCAATGAACTTGGAAAGTCGCCAGACTGAAGGGACGAATTTATGATATTCGTCAAAATAGGAAGAAGGTGTGGTAAGTTATCATAAATAAGTTAAGAATGTTATATTTCTTCCCAAGATCCTTTTTATCATCTGTCAAAATATTGCAGTTCTTGGGATAAGGTTGGCATCCGTGATGCAATTTGAAGATTAGCATTTAAAAGATAACATAAAATTTTTCCTAAATGCAAGTACATATCTCTCGTAATAGGCCTATAATGCCCTTTTTACACACGCTAAAATTTCCTCAACCCCGTACTATAGGTGGGGCTAAATTTCCATTTAGTGCCACCTATAGTATGGGGTTAAGCTAAGCCCACTTTGTTTTTACACAGCATTTTTGCAAAGTGGGCTAACCCCACCTTTAGTACGGGATTATTTGGCCCTGCAAAAAAGCAGGGTTAACCCAGCAATCGCGGTGCTAAGAGCGATAGTACAGGGTTAGATCGCTAGAGTAAAACAAAAGTGGGCTTAGCACTCCCATTCATGCCCCACAACAGTGCTGGCCCTGTTGTTCAATCAGAGGTAAGCATAATGAACATTCATGAACACTGCGATGAGGAAAAGCGCGCGCCATAAGTCAGCAAGTTAGAATTCGTGTTTTTAATACTTTCCTCATTGACATCCATCGTGTTATTAAACTAGTCTATTTTGAGGTAACATGTATTTAGTTTTCAAAATAGCGTGTACGGTTTAATACAATTGAAATTGAAACTTCTATTTTAAATTCTAGCGGGGGTACATATGGAACTCTTTCTATTACAATTGATATATGAACATGATTTTATGATGAAATATGAATGCACTTTCGTTTTTATTATTTTGGGAGCCTTGATCCTGACCATGCATGTTAAACTCCAACACATGTGTCTATCTTGAAAAACGCTATCATGATATCACATGCACAGCACATCACAGATGTTGGAGTCACCGAACCTCGTGTCTATTGTATTTTATGTCTTTTCAATTTCCCTGCCCCCACTGGATCGATCTGCTGTTTTATCAAAGTATATGTCTTGCGAATGAAAGGGCGCAACTGTGTTGACAGAAATTCAAACGTGGTTCTCAGCATTCTAAAATGACTCGACCAGTCTTCTTCCATGAAAGTTTCCATCACTATCACCCGCCACAAGAAATTACTTTTGGGCAAACTCCAAATCCTATTATTTAAAACTGGGTCGGCCGAAGAGGTTGACAACATCGCCATCCACAGGTCTATATCCATTCTTTCGCCGTCTTCAATGTTGGATCTCCTTCCATGAAAGTTTCCATCACTATCATCCGCCACCAGAAATTACTTTTGGGCAAACTCCAAATCCTATTATTTAAAACTGGGTCGGCCGAGTAGGTTGACAACATTGCCATCCACAGGTCTATATCAATTCTTTCGCCGTCTTCAATGTTGGATCTCCTTCCATGAAAATTTCCATCACTATCATCCGCCTCCAGAAATTACTTTTGGGCAAACTCCAAATCCTATTATTTAAAACTGGGTCGGCCGAAGAGGTTGACAACATCGCCATCCACAGGTCTATATCCATTCTTTCGCCGTCTTCAATGTTGGATCTCCTTCCATGAAAGTTTCCATCACTATCATCCGCCACCAGAAATTACTTTTGGGCAAACTCCAAATCCTATTATTTAAAACTGGGTCGGCCGAGTAGGTTGACAACATTGCCATCCACAGGTCTATATCCATTCTTTCGCCGTCTTCAATGTTGGATCTCCTCCTCCGACGGAACATATTCCTTCTTGTAATACAGTTTGCTCTCCGTTTCTCCCTATTTTTCTTCATTAAGAAATAGACTTGCAAAATGAGCAAAATGGCACTCATGTTTTTCATCAACTGAATCAAGCAAATAACGTAATTAGGTCTGTCGTATAGCCGGTAAACAATTCCGAGTATATCATATCATATTACACTATATGCAATTTTACACTTCTCTTCTGTAGGTCATATGCCAATCCAGGTCCATAATCAAGTTATCAGCCCATATTTGTCAATGTCACAGTTTTTAATCCTCTTTCTTCTTCATTGGACAATGGTCCATGACTTGTGATCATCCACCTTTCTATCAACATGCTGCTCCCGTATCTGAGCACCTCCCACTGAGCGTATCAGTCGGAGGAGATCTATTGACGTCTTCCGACTGAGAGCACATCCACATTTATATCAACATGCTGCTCCCGTGTCTGAGCACCTCCCACTGAGCGTATCAGTCGGAGGAGATCTATTGACGTCTTCCGACTGAGTGTACATCCACTGTTGCCTCGCACTCCTATGACACTGTCAATACTTTACCAAAGAATTGTCTCAAGAGTAGAAGTTGGCCATGAAAATAATTCTAGGACAGCGTCGTTCGTGAGGTTCTCCCATCCTATCTTCTCCCTATCGTATTCCCCACACAACACGGCCTGCACATCTTCCTCGTAAATTCCCAAATGATTACAATATGGCCCTACTTCTGACAGTGTTTTTTCATTACCCTTCCCCTGATTACATTTTTTTCGCTCTTTCTCTTCAAATTACCAAGATGCACGTGATGATATGTATTGTTTTAAAACATATTTACAAACGCCAGAAGACAGTGCTGCCGTGACTCATCGCGAGGTCTTTGCTGCTTGACATCATAATAATACAAAAAATGTTTGATATCTCGATAGCGGATACAGAGATCATCTTTATGGGGCCTGTCATTGTAACAGGAGGTTGCAAATGTACTTGTATCTGACATGGTATTACGGATTATATAACTTGGAGTACTGGAAAGTCAATTTTTTTTGTAAGATCAAACACACGGAATCGGATTAATCTATACAAAATTCGAGAGACCAAACCTATTTTATTGACTTGCAGTGCACATCCGCTGTTGCCTCGCACTCCCACAATAGAGTCGTGGTCGACGATGACGCTGTCAACACATTACCAAAGAATTGTCCCAAGAGTAGAAGTTGGCCATGAAAATAATTCTAGGACAGCGTCGTTCGTGAGGTTCTCCAATTTTATCTTCTCCCTATCATATTCCCCACACAACACGGCCTGCACATCTCCCTCGTAAATACCCAAACGATTGCAATATGGCCCTACTTCTGACAGTGTTTCGAAATCAGTAGTTGTTTCATTGCCCTTCATTTTTTTTGCTCTTTCTCTTCAAATTACCAAGATGCATGTGACGATATGTATTCTTTTGAAAGATATTTACAAACGTCCAGCAACATGGAGAAATGTTGCATATCTAACACTTTCTGGTTTCTATGTCAGCTCGGAAGCTATCTCGTTGAATTCAGAGACTCTTGACCAGTCTTTCCAGTTTCTAGACACATTCCCCTCAAATGAAAGGGGTCCTGTTTTTTTTCCAACATGTCGTCTCCTCGTAATCAAAACTAGGATGACTTCAAATTCAAATTTGATTCAGTATGGCAGGTTGACTCTACATGTAGCTGTGATCACTTCTGACACCATGTGATGTTGCTACCGGATAAAATAAGGAGGCTAAAATACATGTCAGACTTGAGGTACAGATGAGGAGAGATCTTTACATGTTGCAAAGGTTTCTGACAATAGTTGGTTGAATCATCATGGTTTCATATAGTTGGGCATAATCATTTGTAGTTAGGCAATGATACATGTACATGTATTGGACTTTGGAGATAAACTTCAGATTAGGCACCGGTGAGTAGTTCTTTAGGTAATCAGGGTCTAGCCTTGCCTTCTTCAGAAGTGGTCGAACAAGTGCCTTCTTGAAAGAGTTAGGGAAAATACCTGTTTCAAGTGACTTATTCACAATGAGTGTTATGTTTGGCAGAATCAGCCGAAAATCTTGAACATGTCCATGTTATATCTAATGACATTAATCCTTGCAAACAAACCATGATCCGAATACTTTGCGTTTACGCATGACTTTTATTTCACAGTTATAGCCAGGCTAAATCATGTATCAATCTATTGCTATTAAGCACCCCCGCCTGGTACCATTATCAAAATGAAATACAAACATCAAATACAAAATCATATCTTTACAAATTAATTTATGAATACATTGAAAACTCCTATAATTATCACTTAACATTTTCTCTCTTTTTCCTTTAAACTCAACGTACTCAAATCTTTTTTTTCTAGTGTCAAATATTCACAACATTAAGAGATTTTCCAAATACACAAAATCAATCATTAATCATCTAGTCGAATTGAAGCCATTAGCAAGGATTTTTCACCCCCCCCCACACACACCTGGCCTCATTTTCCAAATATTTCATATCCTTTAACATTAAGGCATTTCGTAATTTTTTCTTTATCTGGATAACGCAGCATTCTTGCTTTGATTGGATGAGGTCTTGTGGAGCCAGGCGTCGATGGACTCGCTGAAACTCCATTCCTTAAATCTCTTCCTCATTCATCTTCAATTCTTCATAATATCACAATCAACATACTAGGTCTCCTCTCTTGAGCTCCATAATCTTCTTATTCATCTTCAATTCTTCCTTCATAAAATCACAATCAACATACTAGGTCTCCTAACTAAAATAAGGTCCCCTCTCTTGAGCTCCATAATCTTCTTATTGTGATAAAAGTTACCTTAGTTTGTTTTGCAATATTTAGAAGGAATCTTTTATTTTCTTCAAATTTACTGGTAAGGCTGCAATTTTTGCCACTTCAAGCTCTGAAAAAACGTTTTTCCAACAAATGCTTACTGAATGTAGTATAGAGTTTTGAGCAATAGAAACAGCATTGGTGTTTGTAATAGTTTCTCTTCTGTCCTTTCTTTTGTTCTGGTGGATAATAAACACAGTCTGTTTCGTTATCTGACGAGTCCTCTTCTGACAATTATTTTTCTGAGAATTTTTCATCCTGTGACGCCTCCAGGGTAAATGGAAATTTGCCATGGCCAAGTCTATTAATATTCATAACTTCGTTATTTCATGTCCTTTTTTCATTTGTTTAAATCATATTATTTTCAGCCAAGAGTACCTCTTTGATATTTCACAAGCAATATGTTACCTCACTCTTCACGATCTCACAGGTTGCATGCACCATGGCTAATTTGGCTTCCTTGGATAAAGTGAAGATTACACGTAGTGGCTTCAAAAAATTTTTCCCAGTAGGTGGGTCTTCATCAGCTCGAGCTTGAAGAATAGCGCGCTAATGTGGGATCAGAGAAATAAGCCTGAAGTCAGTGGGAGTGTGCGATCCCGTCTTCACCAGCTCGAGCTTCACCTTGCTTCAGCTCGCTCGAGTTTAAGCCCGAAACTGGCGCATGCGCGCTTCAAAGGAACAAGCGCACGGTTTTAAAATTTTACCGCGCCAACATTCGGACCGTCTGCGTACGTACGTGTTGCAATTGAAGCACAGGCCAGCGATCGATCGCGGCTGGTACGTATAGTATGCATATGCTAATTGTTATTGTCTTTCTCTTTTTTGTACTCCGATTTCAGATTTTTTAGTTTTGACTTCACCTGCTTCGGTGTTTTTTCCACGCCAGCAGCCTTCAGCTTGTCGCTGATCGCGTCATACACTTTCTTCGAGCGTGTTGACGTGGAAGCAACTTGCGAAAAAATTGCATCTTCTCTCCAGAAACTGATCAACAGGGAAGTTTCCTCTTCACTCCACCAGTGTGACATATTAAACTGGTGGTGACTCGACTTATGAAACTCACGAATTTACGAAAATATTAACGGCAAAGGTAAACAATTAAGTGCAAAAAGGTCAATACAAATTTTGTCAATAGTTAACGCGAACTCGATAATGAACAGCTGATTCAAACGTACGTAAATAAACACAGTACATGCATACAGCAGTTGTACCGCGCTCTACGTACGTACACAGTACGTGTGCGTACACGTGTGTTTTGTTGTTGTAAGAGCCGGAAATTGATTGTTGCAGTGCATGGTGGGATCGATAAACCCGAAATTTGAGCTCGAGCTGATGAAGACGCGAAAAGAATAGCGCGCTATTTTGCGAATTAGCTCGCTATTCTGAAAATAAGTCCAAGATTTTGTCGGTTTATTTTCCGATCAGAATAGCGCGCTATTTCCGTCTTCATTACAAAATTAGCTCGCTATTCTCTGATCGGGCTAATTCACTGGATCAGGAATAGTGCGCTATTCTTCAAGCTCGAGCTGATGAAGACCCACCTAGAGAGGAGTTTGGAGGATCTTATCATGATTTGCCTGCAGTTTTACTTCTTCTCCATCATTATTACCATTGTCATCATTGACATCGTTCTTGTCATTGTCATCCTTTTGTACTTTATCTTTTCCTGGTGTGGCAAAAGTTGCTGCTCTCTTTTCAGTGGGAGTCACACTTGGAGAAACAAAAGTCCTTTTCTTTCGTTAATTTTTTTCTGAACACCTCATTTTTTTTGGTTTGACGCATTCATTTTGATTTACAAGATCCACAAATAGAACAATGATGATGTCCCAATGAAAAGCCTTCCACACAGTTCTCGGACTAGTTACAGAAGATAATCTGTAACTAGCACACTGTGGTGTGCCCAAAATACTCATTACAGATTACACATTGCTTCTGGCTTTCCGCCATTCGTAGTTTCTAATTTTTGGAGACTCTTCATCTGAGCTTCAATTTCAGCAGATCTCAAAAGACCCCACGGAGCTATTAAACTATCAATTAACTGAGTTTCATCGGTCTCCATGATAAATGATGTACACCATCGTGTTCTCCTTATTTTCTCCTTTATTTTGATATATGATTCTCCATTTTTACGATTTTCAATATATTTCTACTTTAAATGCTGAATAATATTTGTTAACAGTCCCACCACTTCTCGAATGCACCAGATGAGATGCCATGCTATCTGATAGTTTCCGAAGCTTGCTGGAAACTGCTCCCGATGCCTCTACTTCATCTGAAACCGCCTTGCGAAGACATAAACCTTCGATTATTTTGTCCTTCGCACCTGCGACAGCTCCTGACGTATCATTGGATTCGTTGAGACAATGCTCGGCCTCTTTCAGTTTCCTATGAATTTTCACATTCACTTCATGCTGCTCTTCGTTGCCTTTACGCTGAAACTTTTAAAATTCTCGGTGTGCATTTCTTCTATCTTTGCAACTTGTGCATCACTTAGTGCTTTCTGGTTTACATTTATAGACTGGTGAAAATTGCTCAACCTATTAGATATCAAACCGTCCAAGTCTGTTAGCAATTTATTTTGCGACTGGCTCAATTTTAAATCAATAAGCTCAGAAACTTTTGCCGGATCCATGTTCGAAGATAGACGTAATGTAGCTGGAGACTCTTTAAAAGACGTGCTAGTGTGCGGTCCTTGGAAGGCTAGAATGTCTTCCCCAACAACACCACGCCCTTATCTCGCATCCCCTCTTTTCATATTCAAATGAAACACCTTCGGCGCAACAGAATTGAATAATTCCGTCACACATGCTGGAGAACAATTAGTGTTCACCACTTATTGCCGTATAAACAACATTTGCCAGCTATACGATGTAACGCTGGCAAATACATTTACTGCCAGGTGGCGGGATTGGACCCATACGGGCATCTATTTCCGCTTGCCAGGTAGCCTCTAGGGGGGTAGAGGGGGCGGGGTATCCATCTCCACCTCGAAGGTTGACTCTGCGTGGAGTTCTAGCTCATCCATCTGAAAAGAGAAAAGGAAATGGGTTACCCACAGCTACAAAAAGGATAGAAATACTAGTCAATGGACGTTACTTCCGCATGGGTAACACCAACGCATGCACCATGGAACCACTCATCACATCCATCACACTGAATCATGAAGGATCCATCATTCGAGGTTCTACAGTAGCGATATCTTTCCTTCCTCCAGTCAGGGCTTGAGGGCTTGGCCTTGTCAAGGCACCTTTTGAGTTGATCATGGTTTACAGTCAGGGCCTTGTTCCGATAGATCTCCCAGTACACATAAGGGGTATATCGCTTCATGATTATATAGCCGGACCCTTCCAGGGAGATTGCAGCTTCTTACACTTTCCTTTGGGGTCGCGTTGGTGAGAAGGTATAATCGTTCCCCTTCCTTAAATTGCCGCAAGTATATCTTTGTCATAATCGCGCTTCAACCGTCGCTGTGTATTCCGGAGGGTGGCTCTCGCAGCATCGTGCGCCTCTCGGATGCTCTGAGATAACTGAGATGAATATTCATCCAGAGGTCGGTCAGAGATGAATGGGGGAAGTCAGTGGAAAAACCAGCTCTGCTGGTTGATTAGTCTCACGCCCCAGCATCAATTGATGTTGATAATAATGCAACTTGGAGTTAGTTTCCAGTTCTGAATTTCTCAGGAAAATTTCTATAAAAAAATGGTATTAACTTCTACATGTATACCATTATATTTATTCAGTGTCAAATTTTTGGGCTGCAAATGAGAGCCGCTACCTTTTAACACATGAAAAAAATTTTGTTCACCTTTCCCACTACACTAGAATCTCTTTGCTGATGCCTGCATCATCACCGAAAAGGCATTCTTCTTCTGTACAGGCTCAGGTGTGCACGATTCTGCAACAACTTCTGCCTGCTTGCAATGAAACTGCATGAAACGCATTGAACCAGTGTTGTTGATATCAAACATCAGCACCAGTGGCTTGCTGTATAACGCACTGTCAATGCGTCACCACGCATTCATCCCTGGTACACTCGGGCCTGTTGGCGATACGGCACCTTCAACATAATCTACAGTACATCGTTCATTCCCTGTGGTATCAGTGTGTTCTGTATAGATGTCCAAAGATGTATTTTTTTTATAATCATAAAGTTTCATATGGCAAGTGGTTTTACTAGTATTTTGGCAGTGATAAACCACGAACATCAGCGCTTCCGTAGTGGCTTCCGCCATCTGTAAAGATCTCTCCATATTATTGTTTTGGGGAATTTTCCCGGCTTACTTCAGGGCTGCCACTCAAAATTTTGATTTCCCCCTTCGCCGTATGCGTATTTTTCCCTACGGGCACCACTTTTCCCCTACTCCTAAATGTAATTAACCATATTTTCCCATACGAACCTATGTTTTCTCCTACAAAATCGACTTTTTCCCTACGAAGGTATGTTTTTCCCTAAAAATATAACCTTAGAAATGCAAAATATTGATCACAATTTCTTCAGTGGAGATGGACAAAATGGGCGAATATAATCGGATTTCCTTGGAAAGGTTTGGTAAATTTTCTATGGGGCCTATCCTCAACTAGTGATGAGCACCCCCAGAGGAAGGCCACCTGCACAACTATGCTTCAGCAGCAAAAAGACACTACAGCCGTACCTGTCCATGTTCGATGAGGCATCGATGAATACCAGCTCTGAGGCATGTTTCCCTTCTTCATGGACCCTCTTCATTAGCGGAGTGCATATAGCCATCACAACTTTGTTGTCGCTTGTTAAATCAAGCGCCATGCACTCCGAGCCCGCTTGAGTGTTGTAATGAGAGATGTACATTCTAAGGCTATGCAGCATCCCCTCACCAGTTGACTCCCCAAACTCTTCTTGAAATACCTTGCGGTACAATCTGGAAAGAACAAAATATAGTAATCAATTAGTCTAGATGCGAAAATCCAAATCCTTTATGATTATTCTGATCTTTTATTTTGCAGAATGATTGAGGCTATAAAAATGCTTATTCATTATTATTATTATTGTTTTCATTACTATTATATTATGGTTATTATTATTATCATTATTAGTAGTGATACAATTAAATAAAATCAGTATTTGGCAACAAAAAAGGTACGTTGCTTTCACAAGTACAAAATTTGAATATTTAAGCCAAAGTTTCCAAATGCGGAAACTGTGGGCATAATCCATTCAAAAATTTCTAAATGGTAAAACATAGGCAGAAGTCAGTCAAAGCTCATACAAGTATGTTTTTTTCAAGCCAGTGTTCGAGCAGATTCATTCTTGAAACGTATCCTGCATTTTCTCACAAAATCCGTTTATGTCTCACCTGCGAAGCAGAGTGAGACTATAGGCGCCGCTTTTCCGACGGCGGCGGCGTCAACATCAAATCTTAACCTGAGGTTAAGTTTTTGAAATGACGTCATAACTTAGAAAGTATATGGACCTAGTTAATAAAACTTGGCCATAAGGTTAATCAAGTATTACTGAACATCCTATTAGAGTTTCATGTCACATGACCAAGGTCAAAGGTCATTTAGGGTCAATGAACTTAGACCATGTTGGAGGAATCAACGACGTCTCCTGCATTTTCTCACAAAATCCGTTTTTGTCTCACCTGCGAAGCAGAGTGAGACTATAGGCGCCGCTTTTCCGACGGCGGCGGCGTCAACATCAAATCTTAACCTGAGGTTAAGTTTTTGAAATGTCATCATAACTAGGTCCATAAATATATGGACCTAGTTCATGAAACTTGTACATAAGGTTAATAAAGTATCTCTGAACATCCTGCATGAGTTTCACGTCACATGACCAAGGTCAAAGGTCATTTAGGGTCAATGAACTTTGGCCGAATTGGGGATATCTGTTGAATTCCCATCATAACTTTGAAAGTTTATGGATCTGATTCATGAAACTTGGACATAATAGTAATCAAGCATCACTGAACATTTTGTGCAAGTTTCAGGTCTCATGATTAAGGTCAAAGGTCATTTAGGGTTAATGAACTTTGGCCGAATCGGGGGTATCTGTTGAATTACCATCATAACTTTGAAAGTTTATTGGTCTAGTTCATTAAACTTGGACATTAGAGTAATCAAGTATCACTGAACATCCTGTGCGCGTTTCAGGTCACATGACCAAGGTCAAAGGTCAATGAACTTTCTCCGAATTGGGTGTATCTGTTGAATTACCATCATAACTTTGAAAGTTTATAGATCTGATTCATGAAACTTGTACATAAGAGTAATCAAGTATCACTGAACATCCTGTGTGAGTTTCAGGTCACATGATCAAGGTCAAAGGTCATGTAAGGTCAATGAACTTTGGCCATGTTGGGGTTTTTTGTTGAATAACCATCATATCTCTGTAAGTTTATTGGTCTAGTTCATAAAAAGTAGACATAAGAGTAACCATGTTTCACTGAACATCTTGTGCGAGTTAGAGTAGTATTCAAAGTCAGCACTGCTGCTATATTGAACCGCGTGATGCAGGTGAGACGGCCAGAGGCATTCCACTTGTTCTGCATTTCGCATACATTCGTAATTCCGAAGCTTCGTAATTCCGAAGGTTCGGTTATTCCGAAGGTTCGTATTTCCGAAGGTTCGTAAATCCGAAGGTTCCTAATTCCGAAGGTTCGTCAATCCGAAAACGAAATAAGGTTCGTAATTCCGAAGGTTCGTTTATCCGAAAACGAAATAAGGTTCGTAATTCCGAAGGTTCGTTAATCCGAAAACAAAATAAGGTTCGTAATTCCGAAGGTTCGTTAATCCGAAAACGAAATAAGGTTCGTAATTCCGAAGGTTCGTTAATCCGAAAACGAAATAAGGTTCGTTAATCCGAAAACGAAATAAGGTTCGTTAATCCGAAAACGAAATAAGGTTCGTTAATCCGAAAATTAAATAAGGTTCGTTAATCCGAAAATTAAATAAGGTTCGTATTTCCGAAAATGAAAATAATTCATTTTGGTAACAAAAACGATGTTGTCATTACAAGATTAAACGATATTATGCAATGATAGTAATAACGATCGATGATACATGCGTGTGTTGGGGCCAAAGCATGTATTTCATTAAGAATATAGGCGCCCTGATCAAGCATAGGCTAATTTCGATTTTATCTGAGCAATTGCTGCCTAGGCAAATGGTTTAATTAAAGATGCAGGGGATCAAGTGTGTTGGAAGCGTGCGAGCAACCTCTAGATAATAGGATTTGTATTGGAGGGGATGTCATTTTTAATAACAGCTTCTGCTGGTAATAAAAATAAAAATAATACGAGAAATGATCCTTGTGAGATGTTGAAAGCGCGAATCGCAAGCTCAAACTAGTAGACATTTCATGTAACAAGATGCGAAGTGAGCATTCGGAGCATTTTTTTTTTTTTGTAATCGTGAGAAAGATGTGTATCTTTCTAAAAGAATTAATGCGAGGGCGAGCTGTAATTTGTTTATATACTGACCTGGGGCCCGTTGCATGAAACTTTTTACCTGAGAAACTCAGGTTGTTTTTACAGGAGTTTTTGCCCTGTGCTAAAGTCAATGGCGGAAATCAGACTAACCTTAGTTTTCAGTTTTTACCAGAGTTTTCTCAGGTAAAAAGTTTTATGCAACAGGCTTCAGAGAGTAATCTTTTAAGGACTGGATTTAGTGACTCATGAATAGAATATATGTCTCACGAACTAAATAATGAGAGCGCGAACAGCAGGCTTAAAATTTGTGATATTCCAACCTGAAAACTGGACATTTCATACTTCTTTTTTGTAACCAGGAATAGAATGAGTTCCTCAATAAACAATACTTGATGCGAGCGAGAAACGTGAGCCAAATTTTTCCGATTTTCCAACCTCAAAACTGGACATTCTAAGCGTTCTTGTAAAAAAAAATAATAATAGCTGGGAGAATAGTTTTCAGAACTGAAGTGGCTTCCCTGGGCAAATAATATCTATATCAATATTAACATTCTGGGCCCACATTAAATTTCCAAAAGTTTGAGCACGTGATTCGCTCGCAACATCTCACAAGGATGCCCTTTTAACAGTAATTGACCAAAAAGGTGAATTTTACATCTTCAGATTTGACTTTTTCCCCCAAACTGCTTGCTCTCTACGCTCGCAGAAATGAAACGTAAATATATAACTTTAGTGATCACTTAAGAAATTGTGCTCAATTTAGTTACAACAAGACAACCTCTTCACACAGATGATAATCTAATGGTGAAAATATCCGTTGCACCAAATTGCCCCTATTGGCCCCTTTTTTTGCTTTGCCCCCCCCCCCCCCCGAAAGAAAAAACGTTCCGCCGCCATTGGTTAAAACACGCATCGTCTTCATGGCTAACTGCAAAAAGTTCTTAAAATGTCCCCTTAGATCAGGTCAGAGCTTATATATTTAAAAATTCTGTTCGCGCTTCTTGCTAGCAGTTATTATCTAAATTTAGTTACATAGGCATCTCGCTTTGAAGATCACAAACACATTGCCCATCATATTAAAAAAATATATAGCTTGCGCTCGCATTATTTAAAAAAGGTTTATCATGTTATTACATATTTACTTTATTTTATAAGGATAAAGCTAATTATTGACTGTTAGGACTACTCTTTCAAAGAAACAAACAAAAATCAACTTTAAACTGCCGATCAAGGAAAATATGGCTTAAAAAATTGCCCCCCCCCCCCTCTATTTGACGAAAGTTGGATCCGCCGGGAGGGAGGCAGGGGGCATCAAAAATGAAATAAAAAACAGGGGAATTAATATTTTCCAAAATGGGAAAGTTCCTTTTTCGAAAATAAATAT
Organism: Lytechinus variegatus; assembly: GCF_018143015.1. Taxonomy (NCBI): domain Eukaryota; kingdom Metazoa; phylum Echinodermata; class Echinoidea; order Temnopleuroida; family Toxopneustidae; genus Lytechinus; species Lytechinus variegatus. Next base: position 15,470,789 of record NC_054752.1, read on the forward strand.
GCCGTTTTTCATGTTTTTTTTTTTTTCGAAATAAAACTCTTTTAAGATATACAAGTTAAGTTAAGTTTTCAGTCTGGAATATTTAAAATTTTAAGCTTGCGCTTCGCACTCTCATTCGATTGGTGAAATATGCATCCTATAAAGAGGTCATTAAATGATTTCTTTAACAGGTTCCTTTTCTGGTTAGTATGTTTAAGCTCGCGTTTTGCGCTCGAGTTAATTCTTTAGTTAGATGCACATCTTTTTAATGACAGCAGAAATCTGCTCGGATTTTTAAAAACTAATTTTCATTTTTTATTGAATTAACCTAAAGTTTTAGCTTGTGATTCACGCTCGCAACACCTCGCAATAATGCCATTTTAAGAATAATTGACCACAAAAACGTTATACAACTTCACCTTTGAATTTGTTTTACCAAGCCGCTCGCTCATTATACTCTCTCCCGAAAAATAAAGCCTAAATATACATTTTGCCATAATAAGAAGTCACTTCAAAAAAAGTTTTTCTCTACTTAATCACTATCAAACACACAATGACTTCAAGCAGATGATAATCTTAAGGTGAAAATATCACCAAAGTGCCCATTTTGACGTATGAGTTTCATTTTTCGGCTTTACCCCCAACGAAAATTCGTTCGGCCGCCCTTGCCTTCCCATCCTCATAATAATTGAACGGCAACAGTGTCCCCCGCCCCCCTCCCCTTGCCTCTGCCTCTGCTTTCCCGGTTTCATTTTTCGGATTAACGAACCTTATTTTGTTTTCGGATTAACGAACCTTATTTTGTTTTCGGATTAACGAACCTTATTTCGTTTTCGGATTAACGAACCTTCGGAAAAACGAACCTTATTTCGTTTTCGGATCAACGAACCTTCGGAACAACGAACCTTTTTTCGTTTTCGGATTAACGAACCTTCGGAACAACGAACCTTATTTCGTTTTCGGATTAACGAACCTTCGGAACAACGAACCTTATTTCGTTTTCGGATTATCGAACCTTCGGAATAACGAATCGTCGGAATTACGCCACAAATGTTCGGATTAACGAACCTTTTTTCGTTTTCGGATTAACGAACATCGAGGTATAGGCAATTTACGTGTTTCGGAATTACGAACCTTCGGAATAAAGAACCTTCGGAATTACGAAGCTTCGGAATTACGAAGTGTAACCCTGTATTTTACTGTCGGTTGGCAACATAACAAGTTTTCTGGGGGCCTTATTATAATGGAAAGATAATTATAGTCATTACACACCACTATGTTAACAACAAAGCTCTGCAATATATGACATGATAGGATATCCTATCATGTCAACAGTTTACTGTTGAATTAAAATCCTAATACATTCAAGCAGGGATAGGTGGTCTAATTTGCATCATAGTCAAGCTGTGCAATTCATTATTTTTTTTCTTATTATTTCACTCTAGTGTACATGGTATGATCAATTTACAATCAAATTCAAATTTATGTTAATTTGCATAATATGCAAATTATAGTATACTGCTTTTCCCATGCTTGAAAATTTTAGGACTTTTAATAAGTGACGAGATCATAACAAGTACATTGTAATATTCCTGTGGAGTTTCTATTGTTGCTATATCGATGTGCCAAAACCTTTCCTGAATAAAAAAATTATTTAATAATGTAGACTCAGGGTAGGGGTGGGAGCTATTTTGGCCCCCCTTCAGATCTCCTCAACAAATTTAATGACCCACTCAAAAATTGTTACAGGCGTAAAACACATCAAGACTAGTAAGAATTAAAAGAAAAAAAATCATCATTTTTTGAATACATGTAATTAAATTTTTAAATACATACATTTTTTTATGATTATAGGGGAAAAAATTAGATTTTCGTCTGAATTCATAGGAATTTCATGAATATTTCGTTAATTTCTTCAGGTTTTTTCTAGAAATAATTTCAAATTATGTAATTCATCATTCATATGAATTCATGTCATTTACTAATTTGCATATATTGTGCAAATATTCTTTTGTTTTTCTTTGTTTTTATTCTTATGTATTTTAGGGATTTGTTTGTTGTTGTTTTTTGAAGAATTCAGGTCTGAACTTTATGAAATAAACTAATAGCATAGACAGATCCAATTCTGATTCATTAACACCGGTGGGCGAACTGCACATCAGGACATATAGCCCTATCAGCTGCCTTCAACAGGTAGTTGGCCCCATGCTTCAACTGGAGCTCGTATTTCACCATGTCTATGGCCTGAGTAGGGCCATATTTCCTTTTGAAGAGGGAGATCAGTTCTTCTTTTGCCTCCTCCGAGACATCCCGGAACTTCAGGGCGTCTGCACACAACTATGTATGATATTCTGATCTCAGCTGGGTACAATGGGAGGTGGTGATCTTTGGCCTACATGACGTATGATGTATTGCATGCACTGCACTGACTACTGTTTACATTGCCTGCCCAAGATCTTTGTTTGAATGCGCTGCATGCAATATTAATATGATCGACACGTTAGGACTTGTACTTTTGTAGCGCACGCATATTAAAACGCACGCTGAAAGTACTTCGTCTAGTCGCCTTCTCGTATGCTGATAAGGCGCCTTGGCAGGTTTGAACCCATCGACGTTATATTAACTCTCGCCTTCTCACCTTCTTATACCCGAGAAGACAAAAAGACAGGATTTGAAATCCCGCTTTCTCTTCTTCTCTTACCCGAGAAGTCTGGAAGACGAGATTTGGAATCTTGCTTTCTCAGTTTCTCGCCAGTCGGGAAGACGAGATTCCAAATGTCGCCTTCTCATCTTCTCGTGCCCGAGAATTCGGGAAGACGAGATTCTGAATGTCACCTTATCCCCTTCTCATACCCGGGAAGACGAGAATTCGAATGTCGCCTTCTCCCCTTCTCATACCCGAGAAGACGAGATTCCAAATCTCGCCTTCTCGTACCTGAGAAGTCTGGAAGACGAGATTCGGAATGTCGTCTTCTCCCCTTTCTTGTACCCGAGAAGTCGGGAAGACGAGAATTGGATTATCGCCTTCTCCCCTTCTCGTACCCGAGAAGTCGGGATAACATGATTTGGAATTTCACCTTCTCGCCTTCTTGGACCAAAAAAGGCTTAGAAGACGAGATGCCGGATCACGCCTTCTCGGACCCAAAAAGTCGAGAAGACGAGGAATTATCTTGTCATCTCGGTGGCACTCTTAAGCTTCCGTACTTTTATGTCTTAGACCAAGGCACCATGGCAAGTTTGTACAAGTCACCATCTCGCCTTCTCTTCTGAGACAGGGCGCCTTGACGAGTTTGTACAAGTCACCATCTCGCCTTCTCGTCTTAGGCAGGGCCCTTGACGAGTTTGTACAAGTCACTATCTCTCCTTCTCGTCTTAGATAGGGCCCCTTGACGAGTTTGTACAAGTCACCTTCTCGTCTTAGACAGGGCCCCTTGACGAGTTTGTACAAGTCACCATCTTGCCTTCTCGTCTTAGACAGGGCCCCTTGACCAGTTTGTACAAGTCACCTCGTCTTAGACAGGGCCCCTTGACGAGTTTGTACAAGTCACCATCTTGCCTTCTCGTCTTAGACAGGGCCCCTTGACGAGTTTGTACAAGTCACCATCTCGCCTTCTCGTCTTAGACAGGGCGCCTTGACGAGTTTGTACAAGTCACCATTTCGCCTTCTCGTCTTAGACAAGGTGCCTTGGCGAGTTTGTCCAAGTCGCCATCTCGCTTTCTCTTCTTAGACAGGGCGCCTTGGCGACTTTGTACAAGTCGCCTTTGATGTCTTTGACAAAGGAGTCTTGGCGAGTTTGTACAGGTCGCCATCTTGCCTTCTCTTCTTAGACCCTGCGCCTTGGCGACTTTGTACAAGAATGAGGATAAGTTCTCAAAAAGAAATTATAAATGAATATGATTCACCACTATAAAGTATTTACACCAGACTGTAGATATTCTCTTCTTAGCAAAATGAAACAGGAATCAGGACTTATGTATATGCTTTACAATTCCTTAAATTACCCTGTAAACTCTTAACATTTCCTGATTCCATCATTCCCTTGTTCACGATTCCTTGCTGGTTTCTTATTTGCATTTCCATACACTTCTGCTGTTCTTTGTTCATGATTCCTTACAGTTGTGGGATTTCTTGTTCACAATTTCTTTATCGACAGTTCCTTGAAATTAGAATGCAATATTTTTATCATGTTCTCCTGAGATATGCCAATTAGGCCTACATTGTTACGGCTGCTACACTTTTCAACTGTTATTCCACTAGTAAGAGGCGACCTTTTCCATTAACGAAGGGATTTTGATGGTAAAAATTATTTCTCATGAAGACTAAGTTGCCATCACTTACATCCAAACTTTCGATACACTTCCAACCAGTAGGATATTTTCAATTGGATTTATAAAGAAGGCAGAGGTATCAATACAACCACTACATTTTATACAATCAATCAACTCTTTGTGCATGGTGATTTTCCATTGACTTGCGGTTGCACTCAGTTGTATGATTTTATCTATTATGTTACAGGATTGTTGTTGAAAGGGGGGGGGAGAGTAGGGAGACAAAAAAAATTGACAGAACTTTGTGAGATGACATTTGTTATCCTGTTAATTAGAGATTTCTTGACAAGTTTTTGTCATGTATTTGCAAGCAAACTGAAGCAATTTCAGGAGCTTGAAACCATTATTAAAATGATGGTAATTTGTCATAAATGTGATTGTCAAATCATCCTAATCATTCAGTTGTCAATATTGGAGTTTTATTGATTTATATGATTTGTTAACTTATTAGACTTGTTCATTTTTCCTCATCCATTATGTAATATGTATGATGTACATGTATTTTTTTTTGGCCTCTATTAGAGGATTTATTAACATCAAAATCAGGGGTTACACAATAAATCACATTCAAATCAAAGGTTACACAGTCATAAACCATGAAACATATAAGTATTATTACAATAATTACAAAGTCATATCTACGTTACATAGGTTTTCTTACATGAATCGTAACAAGCTCTTGGGCAGTTCATCTTCTTCTTTGGTCTTTTTACTAGCAATGTACATTTCTATCCGTTTTTTTATTTCTTTTATAAATACATGTTTCAAAACAATTTTTTTTCAATTCCTGATTTGTTCCTATCCAAAATAACTTTATATATTGACCAAAATGCAATAGTTACAAAGATATTTGTTTTACTATCACTTTCAACTTTAAGTAATTGTTTGATGTTTACTTCCACCTTTACATTGTAAACTTCTCGCAAAATAATTTTGATGTATTTGAAAAAGGATTTGTTTACTTCACAGTCAATAAAAGCATGTATAATATCTTCTTTAACCTTGCATGTTGGACACAAATCATCTGTTGCAAAATTCCATTTGAACAGGTTACTTCTTACTGGTAAGAGATTATATAATAACTTAAGATTGAACTCTCGTAATTTATTTTCTCTAACTTGAATAAGATTATTTTTAAATACATTTGCCCAATTTACATTAATATCAAGTTTGTTCTCCCAATGTAAACATCATTTATTGGTGAAAGTATTTTTTGAGGGAAACAGGTTATATATAGTATTACTACTCAGATCACTGATGCATTTCAAACTTTTTCCAATCATTACCTGGGGAGCAATAAAACCATGAGGTCGGATAGTGATGCCACTATTATCGCTCAAACTTTTTATCCAAATTGCTGGTATTGCCTTTTTTTAATTTTGTGTAGTAAAAAATAACAGTATTTTTACTTCTTTTTATATCAATCTTTCTCTGAATGTTTTCCATTGGCATGTAACCATTTCTCCCAATAATATCTGTTAAGTAAACTATACCACTTCTATACCAGTCTTTATAAAATAAAGACTGGTTATCAAATATTATATGTTTATTATGCCAAAGTATTTGATTTCGATTATCATTACAGTTAGGGTTACACATACACACATCTTTCAATGTGGTAACAGTTCTAAAAATTTCCCAGGCCTCCAATATTTCTTTGTAAAAAGTTGGTATTTTCCTTTCGTTTATAATTTTCAGTGTATTAATACTGAAATTACAATTTAAAAGGAACGAGATACCTCCTAGGAGGTCAAACCAATATGAACACATTTTTTTCCATATTTCTGTTTTGTCATTCAAGAACCTTCCTAACCATTTTAACCGAAAGCTTAGCATTTGATGGTGAACATCAGTCATTTTTATTCCACCATTAATATAATTTTCTGTTAAAGTACATCTTTTAATTTTTACTTTTCTGTTCTAAATGAATCTATACACTATATTATTTAAAATTTTCAGGAATTTCGTTGGAATGGAATCAACAATGCTCAAATGTATTATTTGACTAAGTGCTAAACATTTAAGAATAGTTACCCGACTAAAAATAGTTTCGTTTTGACCAGCTGTCAAGAGTCTTTTTCAATTTAGTTAATTTTTTTCCCACTCTAAGTTTAGCGATTTGTCATTATCAGAATGAATATAATGACCTAAGTATTTTACAGGTTTTATAGTCCAAGATAAATTGTATTTTTTAATATCATATTTCTTACTTGTATCTTCTAACCATATCAATGCTGTTTTTTCTTTATTAATCTTTGGTCCTGCTATTCTACCAAAGATGTTTTAATTCATTTAATATTTTTGTTAACGATTTTTCATCTTGAACAAAAAATAGTATCGTCAGCATATTGTAAGAGTTTAAGTTGAACGTCATTTTCTGTAATTTCAATAGGTTTAATCTTTTTGTTTTCTCTTATACTAATCGCTAAAAAATTCGGCAGCGATGATAAACAAAAGAGCTGATAATGGACATCCCTGTCTTATACCTCTTCCAATATTAAAACTTGTTGAGATCCAACCGTTTACCAAAACAGAGCTTGAAATGTCTTTATAAAGAACTGAAATCCATTTACGGAATGATTCACCAAAATTGAATTTTTCCAAACACACGTTTAAAAATTCTATATTCAAAACATCGAAAGCTTTCGTGAAGTCTGCTAGCATAATAGCACCTGTTTTACAATGCTTATTGAAAAAACCGGTAACATCTTTTGTTAACCTTACATTACAAGCTGATAGACGTCCCTTTATATACCCAGTTTGATTTTCATGAATAATTTCGTCAGCAACCTTATGGACTCTGGCAGCTAGGACAGCAGCTATTATTTTGTAATCACAGTTCAGCAATTTAATAGGTCTCCAATTAAGTTCTTTACAGTCACCTTTTTTGAATAATAAAGTGATCAGACCTTTTCGCTGAGTATCTGACTTAATTCCTGACATGTAACATTCATTCAGACTTTCTACAAGGAGGTCTTTCAACAAAAGTCTTTTCAACGGATTTATAAAGAAAGTAGAGGTATCAATACAACCACTGCATTTTATACAATCACTCATAACTCTTTTGTGCATGGTGATTTTTCATTTACTTGCACTCAATTTTATGATTTTATCTTTTATGTTACATGATTGTTGTTGAAAGGGGAGGGGAGTGGGGAGACAAAAAAAAATTGACAGAACTTTGTGAGATGAAATTTGTTATCCTGTTATTTAGAGATTGCTTGACAAGTTTTTGTCATGTATTTGCAATAGCAAACTGAAGCAATGTCAAGCTTGTAACCATGAAATAATGGTAATTTGTCATAAAATTGATTGTCAAATCATCTTAATCAGTCAGTTGTCAATATTGGAGGTTTATTGATTTATATGATTTGTTAACTTATTAGACTTGTTCATTTTTCCTCATCCATTATGTAATATGTATGATGTACATGTATGTATGCTCTAATATGTACAGTGGTGATTAAAGGTTAGTTAACCCTACCAGAAAATTTTAATTAGAGATTTTGCCATCTTTTAGAAATTTGATTGTGAAGTTGGGTGATAGAATATTCCATTCAATATGTAGCTTGTTTCTCTTGGCTTGCCGGACATTGTAGCATCGTTTTCTAGATTCAGCATGAAGGAGTGCATTTTCTGGTGGGGTACAAAACCTTTTAGCACCACTGTATACTCTTGTCTGTACTGCCAACAAAACTAATTACCTCTATGGACTCAATGGCCCGTATTCTGAAGTCAGGTTTAACTTTATAGACCATGGTCTAACTCTGTCCTAAAATTATGGGAAGCCAAAAGTTTCAAAATTTTCATTAAATTGTATTTTCTCATGTTTACTTTGCTCTTTCCTGATTCATCGATGGTAAAGACAATTTTGTACTTTTTATACTTCCTAGACAATTGTGAATGATTTGAGAGCCAAATGAGCTGAAATAAGATATCTCTATTGTTTAGTGATTTATGTAACAATTGGCTATCCATACTTAAACCTGAGTTTAAGTTAAACCCGACTTCACAATATGGGCCAAGGAATTCAATGAATTATTATGGATCTGATAACCATGATAGAACAATGACTCCCTCATGCACAAGGTGATTCTTACACTTACAGACTGGTATGGCTCCCATTTTCTCAGTATTTAAGCCCTAAAGTAGTGATATTTCTCTGAAAGATTTTCCTTGACCATTTGTATTGTGCATCATAATTTTGTACGATGCTCCTTTTAAGTGAATGTGTGGAATAGCCTAGCACAGAAGTTCATCAGTGATGAATTTAGACTTCCACCTGGATCTTTTCTTGCCATGTATTCGTGTACAAAAATATATTTCTGTATGTTCTTAAATGTCTTTAAAAAACTAGGGCCGATACATTTGGTACAGATTCAAAAAATATTTGATATTGATTGGGTACCAGTTTTATTCAGACTTTTACATATAATTATGGTGACACTGTGGTAACTCCCATTGAAAACTTGATTAGCGTCTTATCCTTGTTAGTAGTTGAAACAGATGCAATGATTTTAAGTTCTAAGATAGCCCCAAGTCAAAATTGTAAAATGTGGAATTAATGGTCAAATTGCTTTTTCTGTCTTCCATCACACCAAATATGGTGACTTTGAAAATAGGATTGAAAAATAAAGCATCGTACAAAGTGACAGCAGTTCCGAGAATGATGAATGCCAATAGGAACTTGCACATCGCTGTCAATACATGTGGGTTGCAACTTGCATGTACTAGTATTCTGTTCAAATTAGAATCACTATTTTGCCCCATTTTATAATGTTACGAAACAAAGAACATGGGATGTGGTAGCATTCTGGGATGAGTGGGACGAGTGTTCAATTAGTTATCATTCATCTGTTGTGATGAAGGTTCTGTTTCTTATGTCATATTTGTGCACTTTTTATCCCATTAGTTGATTTGTGATTGATATCTGGTTTGTGATTAATTTCAATGATATTTAAAATAAAAAAGAAACATTACCACCTGTCTTTCTTACCAAAGATGCATTTGAATTTACTTATTTTAATCAATATACTATATAAATATGAATGTAATATATTTATATTAAATTCAGAATTGATAAAACTATCAGATGATTTTTGTCAGTGTCGTTTGTCAATTGTGTTCTTCATATTACATTTAGGTGATAAATCAGAAACAAATTTTTATGGTGAAAAGCAAGTATTTATGTAATGTTCTCTTAACTTTAATTTTTGCTATTTTGATAATGTTTATACTTGACAAAGTTGGCAATATGTTCCTGTTATATATATATTTTTTGTTGAACTGTTATATTCTTATGTTGTAAATAGATTTAAAGAAGATAATAAAATCCCCCCCCCCCTGTATATTAAATATATAACTGCTTCAAGTACGCCAGCAATTAAAGCAGATGTGTGATGCTCGCAGAAATTGTCCATGACCACCTCAAGTTCCTCAATCCCCCCCCCCCTTCAGAAATTAATATCTCGACAACAGTGGCAGATAACAAGAAAGGCCCAACACTGGATCCTAAGATGTCAATGAAACAATTTTGGTTGGTATTCTTTTGTATTCCCAGTATGTTCCAGTCTTATTTTTGTTTTGTTACAGATATAATTATGCTGATTATTTTAGGATTCATTCCTGAAATGGTAAACTATTTAATTGGCGATGACATTTGCTCCTGTGACAATTGCTCGGCTTGATTTTGTGTAAGATGTACATTCTATAAACAAATCAGTCAAAAATGACTGGTTAATACTAGAGTCAGCTTGGTGCAACTGTCATTCTAATCACATTTTGACTTTTTTTACTAGAACATATTTGATAACCTTTTTCTTTTTTTCTTTTTTTTTTGCTTGTCAATATTGTTTCCTGCGTCCCCCCTAAATTCATATGGACCCCTGTTACACCCACAAATGTAATAATAGCCCACAAATGTAATAACGCCCACAAATGTAATAACACTTTACCCACAAATGTAATAACGCCCACAAATGTAATAACACTTTACCCACAAATGTAATAATTTTTGATCGCCCACAAATGTAATAACACTTTACCCACAAATGTAATAATTTTTGATCGCCCACAAATGTAATGACTTTACTTACAAATGTAATCAATTTGAAGTGATTTTTGTCGAATTCGTTCTAAACTAATATCCTATAGTAATGCGTTCATATAGCACAAAAGTTCAAAGTCTTTTTTCCAGACCCGGTTAATGAAATATTACAGTACAAGTCCAAGTCTTTTTCCAGACCCGGTTTTTCAAAATTATAATATACGTCCAAAGTCTTTTTACCAGACTCGATTGTTTCAAAATTATAATACACGTCCAAAGTCTTTTTTCCAGACCCGGTTTATTCAAAAATTATAATGCAAGTCCAAAGTCTTTTTTTCAGACCCGGTCGTTTCAAAAGTTATAATATACGTCGGTGAGGGGTAAATACAACACAAGCATTTTAAGTGGCTTTAATTTTGCAGATTGGTCTCAGCTGTCATTTTTTTCAATATTTCTTTATCTTTCAAATAACCGGGTCCAGACGAAAGACTAGCATAATACTCGTGTTATTCCACAAGAATAAGAATATGAGTCTTTTGTTTTTAGGATTGTTTAAATAATTTTTAAATCACCGGGTCTGGAATAAAGACAACGCTCTAAACATGTGTTTTTCTACATGCATTGTCTTAAATTGGAGGATTGTTGGTTCTTAGATTCGTTGTTGGGGGTTGAGTTTTTTTTATTTTTTATTCCTGAAATAATTGTGTCTGGAGGAAAGTCGATCTTCGACAATCGGTCTTCATGTTGTTCCACAGTAATTAGATTATTGGGTATTCGTTTTAGAATATTTGTAAAAACTATTTTATTTTTCAAATAGTAACCAAGTCTGGAGAAAGGATGTCTGCTTTACCCACGCGTTATTACAATGTTTTGTAGGGGTAGTAGTATTATTAAAAAAAAGACATATTTTACTGGGTGAAACTTTGGAAATTTGGTCTTAGATTAAAAGTTTTTCAGTTACATTTTTTAATAGCCGGGTCTGGAGGAAAGAGTACGTTTTAAAACTCGTATTAGTCCACGAGAATAAGAATATAAGGTCTTATGTTAGAAGATTTTTCTTCGTTACTGTTTTAGGTCTGGAATAAAGACAACACTCTAAACCTCTTTTAAAACAGGTTCTTAGGTTGAAGGTTTGTTTGGTCTTAGACTTTGGTTTTTTCTAATTCTTACTATTAGCGTTTTTTAAAGAAAAAAATGGTCGGGCTGAAAGACTACGCTATATCCAGCATTAATAAGATTATGGGGTCTTTATACTGTTTTTAAACTGTTTTTCATAATGTTTAAATAACAGGGAACCGGGTCTGGAGAAAAGACTACGCTTGATTCTCAATTTACTCCTAGTGCATATATTCACAATATACACCGTATAAGTTGAAACAACAACAAAGACATTAATTCCACCAGTTTTAATTAACTGGGTCTGGAGAAAAGACTAAGCTCGATTTCCATTTTTTCCACAGGAAGATCATTATTTTTGAAATAACTGGGTCAGGAAAAAGACTTTGGACTTATTGAAATTCTTGAAACAACCGGGTCTGGAAAAAAAAGACTTTGGACTTTTATCATATTTTTTTTAAACAACCGGGTCTGGAAAAAAGACTTTGGATTTATATTATAATTTTTTGAAACAACCGGGTCTGGAAGAAAGACTTTGGACTTGTACTTTGATGTTTTATTAACCCGGTCTGAAAAAAGACTTTGCACTTTTGTGCTATATGAACGCATTACTATAGGATTTTAGCTTAGAACGGATTCGCCAAAAATCCCTTCAAATTTATTACATTTGTGGGTAAAGTCATTATTACATTTGTGGGCGATCCAAAATTATTACATTTGTGGGTAAAGTGTTATTACATTTGTGGGTAAAGTGTTATTACATTTGTGGGCGTTATTACATTTGTGGGCGTTATCACATTTGTGGGTGCAACAACCCCCCCCCAAAAAAATGTGTTTGGCCCCCCCTAAAATTTAGGTCGATTACCTTTTTTTTATTGTCAAATTTTTTACCTGTGTCCATCACAAAATTTCAGGTAGACCCTCCTAATTTTGTTGGCTTCCGCCGCCAATGACAATATAGGTTTTGTGTTAGGTATAGGTTTAAATTTAGAGTGGGTATATTGCTAGACCCAGGGTTGAAGTTGGTCATTCGACTAGATGTGGAATTAAGAGTGGAACAATAATTGTCATGGAACCCTTGGAACAAGATAGCTTATGTGAAAAGAAACAGATCAACGAAAGTTTGAGGAAAATTGGACAAATAATGAGAAAGAAATGAGCATTTTAATATTGCGATCACTAATGCTACAGAGATAGCAAATTGGCAATGTGACAAAGATGTGTCACTTGTGAACAACTCTCCCCATTACTTTAGTGTATATTTCACTTAAATTGCCTCTTTTATCACATCTATCCATAAATCATAATTATGTTCTTTCTAGAGGAGGGTTATAAGAGTTTGTATCACCATTAGAAAAAGCAAAAAGAGACATTCTGAAGTATTTTATAGTCCATCAGTTGAAAGTTCACATATGACATCACACATCCTTGTTGCATTGCCAACAGGAGGATCTCCATAGGATTAGTGATTGCAATATTCAAATGCTCACAACTTTCTCATTATTGTTCTGATTTTTCTCAAAATTTCTTTGTTGTTTTTCTTTGATTTTTATGTTTCGACACAAGCCTAATTGATCTAAAGGTTTCATTCCCCTTTAATAATCAAATGAATTTATGCCATCATAATTATTTATAACGATCTAAAATTGCTATTATTTCCTGTTTGTATCTTCTTAGTCCTAGCACTCTAATCTAATTTTCAGATTGTCTAAATCCAGCATGGCTATTATAAAAGCCACTCGATACGACCATCACTTGATTTAATCATCATGTAGTCTGATGCCTATAGTAGATGGCGTAATAAATGTTATTTTGCTATTTGTCAAATGAGAATTGGTCTATTGAAAGTTCATTTAAAGGTCAAGTTCACCCCAGAAAAAATGTTGATTTGAACAGATAGAGAAAAATCAAACTAGCTGAAGATTTCATTTCAAAATCGGATGTAAAATAAGAAAGTTATGACATTTCAAAGTTTCGCTTATGTTTCACAAAACAATGATATAATTATGCTCAATTCAGTGGCATGTAAATCAGACAGTCGATGATGTCCTTCACTCACTCTTTTTTTTTTTCTTTTTTCTTAAACAGATTTGACAATAAGGACCAACTTGACTGAACCATAAATGTTGAAACAATATTGTTTCAAAATTTTATGGTTCAGTCAAGATGGTAAGGGGGGGGGGCGCTTCCATTGACGAGTGGATACCATGCGCGAAAATGGGGTCTCAAAAAGCACCCTAAACAAGTATTTTCCATATTCTGACAATGCACCCCTTAACAAGTATTGGCGTGTGAAACCCTATACCCTTAACAAGTATTGGAAACAAAACGACACTCTTGGCAATTCCCTGAATTAAACCCCTAAATAAGTACAGCAATATTTTAAGCGTTATCTGTCACAGATATCGGTTTTTCCTTTTTGTCTCACCTGCGAAGCAGAGTGAGACTATAGGCGCCGCTTTTCCGACGGCGGCGGCGGCGGCGTCAACATCAAATCTTAACCTGAGGTTAAGTTTTTGAAATGACATCATAACTTAGAAAGTATATGGTTCTAGTTCATGAAACTTGGCCATAAGGTTAATCAAGTATTACTGAACATCCTATTAGAGTTTCATGTCACATGACCAAGGTCAAAGGTCATTTAGGGTCAATGAACTTAGACCATGTTGGAGGAATCAACATCGAAATCTTAACCTGAGGTTAAGTTTTTGAATTCCCATCATAACTTTGAAAGTTTATGGATCTGATTCATGAAACTTGGACATAATAGTAATCAAGCATCACTGAATATTTTGTGCAAGTTTCAGGTCTCATGATTAAGGTCAAAGGTCATTTAGGGTCAATGAACTTTGGCCGAATCGGGGGTATCTGTTGAATTACCATCATAACTTTGAAAGTTTATTAGTCTAGTTCATTAAACTTGGACATATGAGTAATCAAATATCACTGAACATCCTGTGCGCGTTTCAGGTCACATGACCAAGGTCAAAGGTCAATGAACTTTGGCCGAATTGGGTGTATCTGTTGAATTACCATCAAAACTTTGAAAGTTTATGGATCTGATTCATGAAACTTGTACATAAGAGTAATCAAGTATCACTGAACATCCTGTGCGAGTTTCAGGTCACATGATCAAGGTCAAAGGTCATTGAACTTTGGCCATGTTGGGGTTTTTTGTTGAATAACCATCATATCTCTGTAAGTTTATTGGTCTCGTTCATAAAAAGTGGACATAAGAGTAACCATGTATCACTGAACATCTTGTGCGAGTTAGAGTAGTATTCAAAGTCAGCACTGCTGCTATATTGAACCGCGTGATGCAGGTGAGACGGCCAGAGGCATTCCACTTGTTCTATATATGCGTACATCATTGGGTTTAGAACGGCCCCACCTCGCGCATGGTATTCACTCGTCTATGTTGGTGGCTCCCGGGATAATTAGGCCTATACATGTTCAGAGAGGAATAAAACTTTATTCCACATGACAATGGGGAGAAAATTAGAATATTTCATATAATAAAATACAATGAGAAACAGTGAGTGGATGATGTCAGCAGTCCCCCTCATTAGCGTACCCACCAGGATGTGCATATAACTATTTTGTGAAATCAAGTAAAAGTTGAAAATGTCATAACTTATTATAATATTCAACTAATTAAGGATGTATCGGTTACAGAGTGCTATTTCCTCAGAGATTAAAAAAGAAATAGAATAAAAATTTGTATTCTGAACACGGCACATAACAGTGCGTATCAAAAAAAGTTTACACTAAGAAAAATCCTGTAAAATTATACATTTTTAATATCCTGAAGATTTTTCCACAATTTAACATTGGTACAGATCCATTTAAGCAAATGACGATAAAACTATCGAAAAATATTTCCGCTTGAGTGAGCACCACTTGCTTTTGAAAAGTTAGTGAAAAATGATTTGCGCAGAACTTTGAAATAGCTATGCGAATAAAAGTAGATCTTAATCGTGTAGAACACGAGGAATTTAGCTAGTAAAATTGATTTGAAGATATCTTTTACCCTTTTCAACTTGTTTCCTTGCCAAAAACACTTCGAAAAGTGCATTGCGCCCCACTTTACTTCCCCAACAAACCGAGGCTATCAATACGATATTTGCTTTACACTGAGCTGTGATATACATGAAATGGCCTAGGCTTGATTTTCTTCTTGTTAATCATTGTCAAGCTTGGGAAAAGTGTGGAGAAACAAGTATTAAATGAATAATAAAGGAAAACCCACTTTACACGATATAAACTTAGTGAAAAAATGCTGGAGATGTCTGATGTAAACTTTTATTCAGATTCAGTTATGTCCTCAGATCCAGGTGGCACAAACACGGTAAAAGTTGTGCTTACTAAGTGTTGAAATTTCAATTTGGGTGGCCAAATGTTACAAAATGCTTGAATGTATCCGTTTTATCTAAATTGACTAAAAGTGCATGGAAAATGTATGAAAAATGATTCGCGGGGTAAGTTTGATTTTGCCCGGTCCCCTTGACACAGCATGAAAATGAGCATTTCTGCGCAAACAGATTTCTGTGAGTTTTACAAAAACGGACAGTGCTCACTCAAGTGTAATATACTGTCAAAACGTTTACTTTCATTGGATAGATGAGACCCAAACCTTATGTAAATTCTTGTCGGGATATTGGCCATTGGGAAAGGGAGGGCCGGGTATAAAAAAGGAATTAAAAAAGTTCTCTGATTGAAAAAATAATCCTTGATCTCCTCTTTTGCCTTTCCTTGTTCCTCTTCCTTTTGGTGTCTCCCTTTAGCCCCCACCGAAAAAAAAAATAAATTACCATCATTTTCAGTGATCTTCATTCATGGTTTTATGTCTGTTTATTTAGTTTTTGGCATAGGGCCGTGTGTTTCATCAAAGCAAGTGCGGAATAAAGGCCCTTTTTTAAGTCACGAGTATATAGGATGAGAGGAAATTACCAAAATCCCGGAAAATCATCTCCCCATCGAGGCTACATTTTCTCAGGTAATTTCCACACAGTTTTGAAAAAAAGTCCCAGATGTATTTTTTATTGCTCATTTAAACCTCATCCAATCCATTCCCCCCCCCCCTCACGTACGTGCACGTTACACGCAGTGAATGGAAAGTTTACGTGTCGCGCCATCTTGGTTAATTTCACCACTACGTTGCGAGAGGGCGCTCGTCAAATAATACCAAAAAATCGTAAACGAGACAGGATAGTAATTATGAGGTCACTTTAGGCCAAAATATTTAATTCAGGGATGGTCCCCAAAATAAGTTGTGTCGATTTTCGAATTGACGAATGTATAACGAATCAATACATATAAACTTCATCAATACTCATGATGTTAATTTAGTTAAACAAAGCCTTCTTCCCGGCGTCGCACGTCATCCCGAGATATGGTGGTGCTCTTGCACATTTTGGGTATAGTTCAAATCATTAAATAATATCTCGAAACTGCAACTTATTGTACCCTAATTTCATGATTTTTTGTATTATTTAGGTCATTTGCAACACTTTATTCATTGACAATTACAAGTGTTAATTTCAAACTTTCCCGCTATTGAGTCTTGAATCTACCCTTGTCCGCAGGCCCCTATAGTGTGTACTGTGTCATTATGTGTGTGTCTATGGAGCACCACATCACAAATCTTGCAAAATCGTGCTGATTCTGTGGCATTAAGATACCTTGTAAGACAAAGAGAGTTCCAGTTTTTAATTGTCCTGAAAAATTTACCACAAAATTAAAGCTAAAAGAGCAATATTGTGATAAAAAGGACGTACACCTTGACCCGCATATGTAGTTGTGCCAATATACTCAATCGCAAAGTAATGAAGTAAATATGATTAGTTTTAATTTTTTCAGCAGGAAATATTAATAATCATGATTATTAGAATAAAATAACAATTAAAAAATAAATCAATGATAACAATAATAATAATAATGATAATAATGGCTGTTCAATATAACTTCTTCCACTGGCCGTTATTCCTTCAATCATTTTGCCAATTTGCACTTGTTTGTGTAAATATCATGTTTATTATTTATCGCTATTATGTAAATGTTGCAATTTTGTAATTTGATTTTTTTTATGTTTGTATTTATATGTTTTTCATGGTAAGTTATATGTTTATCATGGGTGGGGTTGAAGGTGGCTTATGTCTCTTATTTTCCCTTGGAAACTGGGGAGAAATTTATTAAATAGGTTTAATGTTTAAAACTCTTCATCTGGCTGGCCCCTATCCAAAAATTTACAACACATATAGAGATATTGAATTTCAACTATTATTATTATACAAAACATAAACAGAACATTGTAGACTTGTATTGAAGGCAAGTAAACAACTCAATTTCATAAAGCAAATTAATCTTCCTTTATGCTCTCTCTCTCTCTCTCACTGTTTCATGCTGTTGCCTCCCCCCCCCCCCGCCACTCATTTCTACACATTCTGATTAACTCTCAACATGCAAGGAAATATAATCATTGTGGTATTCCTGTTAAAATAGAATTTTTATCAAACTAAAAAAGAAACTAAACATGCATGCTCTTCATCAGTAGCCAGGGCATGAACATTCTTACCTGAAACAAAATCTGTTTCTGAAACAAGCGAACCATGTTTGCTTGCTCCTGGCTAGACAGATTACTCCTGGTACACTCTGAACAGAATATAACTATGGATTCAGCGGTCATGATAAGGAAATTAATATGAAGTAATTTTAAATAAAATTTTCAAATATATTCTTGTTCATACCACAATCTCAATTACAGTAAATAACCATACAAAATTAAAAGAAAATTTATATTCGATTAGAAAAGATCAAAATAATTGTAATCAATTCTAATCACTCTTCATGCTGTCCACTACATGTATTTTGCAAATTCTTCAAGATTTAGCAGATGTCAGAAACATATGTGAAAAAAGAAAAATGCTGATAAATAAATTTCTGATCTCTAGTCAAGGTAACAATATGTACCCAGATCAATCTCTTAATATTCACTGTATTGATTAGGTAATTTTGATTTAGACCCAAAGCGCAAGATATCAATGAGAAACAATGTGCTTATATCATGATGAAGGGGCTGTCTTCACAGGAGAGCCCTCAACGCACATACCCTTCTGGCCTTAACGCCAAGAAAGAGAGAGCGAGAGAGATGGTAGTGTTCAAGACGAAATAAAGAAATATTTTTATCAAAGATCTATGAAAAAAATTGCATTTAATGTAAATGCAGATATGGGGTTCTCTAATTTTAAAGAAAATCATCGCATATTGAAAATGCCCCGGAATTTACCCACACCCCCGGCCCCCCCCCCCCCCCGGCCCGTACCCCATCATGTGGACGTGGACCTGGTCTGGTCAGAGAGCAACTCACTCAAGTACCGCTGACCTGGCTTTCAGCACAAAAATACAAAGGTAAGATAGATCTAACTGAACATCTTTTTTATGGGCATAAGGAAGATATGAACAGTTAATTGCCTTGGCTTGATCTTGCATACCGGTACATGCATGTAGCGGTCGCGCCCCTAGCTTGACCACTAGGTGTGGTATATGAAACCAAGTGAACGTAAAACAGATAAATACCTGTGTTTATCTGTAGAGATTCCTCAGGTGTGTGTTCTTCGTTCAGTTCCAGCTTCAAATACAACGTTCGTCTGGCTCCAGTATCCCAAGTGGTCCAGCGCCCTCTCTAGATAGCCCCGTCGGTAGTAAACCTGTATGGGGGTGGGGTGACTTACTACAACAGTCCCCCCCGTTCCATAAAACTCGGTCCCTCGAGTTTCTTAACCAGACATCCGGTAGAGGGAGGAAAAAAAAATTTTCCGCTCCCAAACACTCCAACCAGGAAACCTCATTTCCCAGCTGGGCACAAGCAAAAACGAGCTCATGTAGAAATTCCAAAACGTTTTAAAAAACACCCCGCAGAATGTATCCAAATGTATATTACTAGCAACAGCATGTACGCTTTGTCATATACATGCACCTTCTTTGCAATACTGCACAAGGCCCCTTAAATTTTGGTAAAACCACTTGCGCAAAATTGTACTCCCCCATGATTAAGTATGATTTTTCCATAATTAGCCATCAAACAAATTGTTCTTTTATATACAAAAACTGCAAAAACTGTCCAAAACGCTTGGCACAACTGTGCAAAAAACTTGCTCAACACCTTAAACTTTTTCAAAAAACAGTAACCTGAAAACACTAAAACCCGTAATAACTTTTAACTTAATATTCACACCTCCCTGAGGTTCTTTCAAAAATACGTACAAAAACGTATAAAAACAGCTGCATTTATACACGTATATATATATATAAAAATACAAAACCCGTACCAACACCCATACCCCAGGAGGGTCCCCCCTCCCCAGAAAGCTCCGCTTTCCCATAGCAGTGAGCTGCCGCTGTCCCTCCCTTGGTGAAGCACCCTCATACCAGGGCTGTGCAAAACGTAGCATTCCCGTTCGGATGGGAAACTGGCCCACCAGTGCCCATCCTAGGTCCCCCAGGTGCAGGAAGAGGGCGTCAGTGCTGCCATGATATGGAAAGGGCCATTTAAAACACTCCCCTCCAAAGTGGACCATGAAGCATTCCCTACATGGCCTAAATAGACAAGAACGACAACAAAAAACATAGACAAAAGGACACAAAGGGTACAAAGAAGAGGTGACTCAACTGGTCCCCTCTCACACAGAAGAAACATGTAGAATCCACCGACCTAACCCAATAACACAAAGGGAACCGGAATCCCTTCGTAAAAAATGGAGGATAAAACTCCTCCATTCCCCTTCCCTACCCCGCTACACCCCATAGAGCGCCAGATGGTTATTCCGGGCACGCTCCATGAGGGTGAGGGAATTCATGCGCCTAGCTGAGGCGACAAGTTCTCCTACCTCCCCAATGTATGCAGGTGTCATAATCTTGACCCCTCCTACAGGGAGATAAGGAGAATCTGTCTCCAGCAACAGCCTAGTAGGGGGTACCTTCCTCAAGGCGTCCAGCTGCTCCCCGGTGAAAGACTTCACCTTGCAGCCGAAGCTGAAGTAGGTATTGGGGAAAACTTTTCCCCAAGCCTCGACCTCTATAGGTCCGAGGGTGCAACAGTGGATGTGAATCCGCTGGTGCCTGTTGACCCTCGTCCGGGTTGCCTTCCTGACAATCCTAGAGGGGACATCGGAAGTGTTTCCTTCTTGTCCCCTCAGATGCAAAACAAGGACCTTACCGGTAACCCCGATCTGCTCTAGGATAGTCGTATACACCCGCAGCTGCTTCGACCACGTGGAGGAAGGGAGAGAGTAGTCCAAGCCAATCTCCCCGAGCGCACTGGTCTTAGAGTCACAAGCCAGCCGGCCCATGGCGTCTAAGTCGCACTCCTCGAAACCGGAAGCAAAGCGGGGGAGTACCCCCACAGAGACCTTCCAGTCACGACCCTCCGGGAACTTGATGTTCTTATACCTACGGGGGTCACAGAAATTTGCGACACCCCCGACCAGACGGACTGGGACCCGAGGCTCCCTGCCCGATGTCATCTCGGCGCACTTCCAGCCCTTCTTTCCCAGACGATCTTCCAGGAAGTCTAAGTGAAAGTGGCTATCGACAGCCAGGGGTATGGGAGGCCTTGCCGCGACCTCCGCGAAAGAAACGCGCCTAGCCTCCGGGGTAGATCCCGGGGTTCGGGTCCAAACCCGGGTCTGCACCGAGCCTTTCGGTGCTGCAGGGGTAGCCGATACTCCCCCTTTAGCAGCTGGTGGCGCGCCCGCTGCCGCCGGAATCGAACGAGCTGGGACATAGTCCCGGCCATGCCCAGATGATGTGGGCCTCTTCTGCTTTACTACCGGCGTCGAGGGAAGTGTGCTCCCTGCCGGTTCGGACTGTGCCGGTCTGGCTGGCATAGCATCCTCCTTCTCAGGGGCACTGGAACCCCCAAGGCGGTGCAACTGACGAGTCTCCTCCTTAGTAAGCTGCCCCACCAGGAATGCTAATACTCGCCAGTGGAGTAATGCGGCAACGGAGTTTAAGGGACGCACTGACATACGGCTGGGACGGGATGCTCCCAGCTGTTCTAGAAAACGGAACATTCCCGCTTCCATGGACGGCGGAATGTGCCAATTCCAAGTATCGGGGGCCTTTAGATTGACAAACTTAACCAGTGAGTCTAAGTCAGGACTACCTGTGAAACACTGAGCCAAGAATCGAAGGCACCCCATTACTTCCAGGAGAGGAAGGTCCTCCCCAACGGGTCTGTCCAGCCCCAAACGGAGGGCTAGCGGCATGTGACGGTACACATGCGTCTTCAGCTTATGGTGAGGCCGCTGCTGACAAAGGGGACAGGGCCCCCTCGCCTTGCGCTTGTGAGCCGGCCCCCCAGTAGCTACGCCCAGCGCGCGTTTACCCGGGCTGGCAGGTGTCCATGCCCGGTCGCGCCTACCCGCCTCCCCCTCGCGCAGGATGGACCTACCTCCAGTGGACGGCTCCCCGGCCTGGGCTTCAGGGGCCTGTGTGTCCTCGGATGGGGCCTCCTGATCATCGGAAGACGGAGCCTCAAATGCTGCCGCTGGGACCCCAGTATCCATATCCTCCTCCTCTGGATCTGCGGTAGCTTCCGGAGTAGTCGGAGCTGGTTCCGGACCAAGTCCCACCTGCTCCAAACTGCAAGTCGCAGTTGAGGCCTCAGGAACCGGCTCGCCCTGAGACCATGGCGCTGGCGCTTTTACCGAGGATACCCTCCCCGCGAAGGGGGAAAAGTATGCCAAACCTCGAGGGAAACGACACTGCTTCTCCATGGCGGGGTTCCACCAGGGAGTATCTGGGTCAAAATACACCAATCCGTCGTTCCCACCCCCTTCATCCAATAACGGAAACCTATCCCCATATTGGTCAAGGGACAGACGTCCCTCAAGGTATTCGTGTAGACAGCGGACCCAACCAGCATCCGCCATCTCCACCGCCCGCGCATAAGCCCTGTCTACAAATCCCATAATCAAATCCCAGGATAGCCCAGATTGGACTGTACTAACCATCGCGCCCGGATATGGAAGGAGTTGGCCCTGCATGAGCCATTCCAACGCTTCCAAACAGCGCAGTTGTTCCCCAGAGAAGGGCCGATCGGCCCTCTCCATCCCCTCAAACCCTGGAGGCGCTCGGGTAGCCCCCCGTTGAGAGGTGCCGCTTGGGCCCCCACAATATTCCCACTGGCTGAAGGAACCGTGACCGGTCCTCCAGCCCCCGTTACCTGAGAAGGGGCAGGTCCCACCCCTTCGCCTTGATCCGGTGTCCCCGGGTCAGGGTGGCCCTGAGAAGGGATCTGGACATCGTCCTCCCCAACAGAGCCCTCCAGTTCGCCATCAGAGGGTAGCGGGAGGTTGACCGCTTCCTCCATCTGCAGAAAAGACAAAAAGGGAGAACAGAAAAAACATCATAAGTATTCAGCAATCATAAAAGGGGTGGTTATAAACCCATTATCCCATTATAAAATGCAATTACGCATCCCAGGACCCTTATGCCCCCACAGAAATATCTAGGGGTACCAAACCCCTTAATTTTTACTTGTACAAGGGGGGCAGTAATACTTATCAATGTTTAAACTCTCCCCTGGGGTCACCCCCACACAATCCCCGTGGAACCAGCCATCGCACTTATCGCAGCCGATCATGAACCTAGTTTCGTCATAGGGTTGACGACAGAGGCAGTAGAGCGTTTCCACATCCACTTCCTCTGACCCCTGACACCAGTCTGGAACTTCGCGGTCACGGCACGGCTTCATCCTATCCTGATGGACAGTAGATATGGAATTCCGCAGCTTTACCCGGTACAGGTCAGGCGTTAGCTGCTTCACTACCTTGCCCGGACCCTTCCAGGGACGACTCAGCTTTTTACACTTACCCTTGACCTTGGCGGTGTCCAAGATGTAAACCGGATCACCCACTTCGTACTGCCGTCGATATGAGTGGATATCATAATCCCGCTTCATGCGACGCTGAGTATCCTTGAGCGTAGCCCGGGCGACTTCATGGGCAACTTGAGTAGCCTTAGTCAGTCTCCCTAGATACTCCCCGCTGTCAAGGGACATTGGTTCCCCCGGCAGAGGGTACAGCAGATGTGCCGGCTGGTTCACTTCTCGCCCCAGCATCAGACGGTTGGCAGTATAGCCCGTGTGACGATTGACGGTGGCCCTCAGGGCCCCCGCTATTTGAGGGAGAAACTCGTCCCATCGTTTCTGAGTCCGGCCGATGTAACAGCGAATCGCGTCCATCAGAGTACGATTGTACCTTTCCACTTGGCCATTGCCTGATGGTCGGTACGGCGTAGTCTTCGCCTTATGGATCAAGAGCGCCTCGCAAATCCCCTTGAAGAGGTTACTCTCAAAGTTCCGCCCCTGGTCCGTAAATATGGCCAGCGGGTATCCAAAACGGCAGAAGAATTCGCCGACCGCTGCGCGCGCTGTCTCCTCCGCCGTCTGTGACGGCAGCGGAATACATTCTACCCACTTGGTGAATTGGTCCACCATCATAAGTATGTTCTCATTTCCCCTGGGTGACTTGGGCAAAGGCCCCAGAAAATCCAGGTGAACCCGCTCCATCGGTATCCCGGCATGGTAGTTGCGTAAGGGGCTCCTGCCATACCTGGTTGACTTCTTATTCTGGTTACAGATAGAACATGACCGAACATATTCTGTCACATCCTTCCCCATCTTGTACCAGAAATACTTGGCACGCAGATAGGCTTTTGTGCGGTCTCGACCCGGGTGTCCCGCTGCTGGGAGATCATGGTTGGCATGTATTACCTCCTCACGGAGTGACCTGGGCACCAGCAACCGTGTCCCCTGGCCTTCCTCCCGCATGCATATCACCTCGTCTATCAGTTCGAATAGAGACCGGTTAACCCAGAGATACTTCTCCTCGGGGCCCCACAAAAGTATGGTAGCTTCATCTGGTTCTTCTTGTGTTGATAGCCACCTCGCTAGTGGAGCCAGGATAGGATCATTCCCTTGTTCATCCCGAACCCGGTCGATGGGCAGCGGCTCATCGGTAACGCCCACTGGCCTCACCTTGGCCAGCCGCACTGGGGCTGGTTCCACCTCAACAAGAAACCCTTCCGGGCTAGTGCAAACTTCCAAATGTGTTACTACCAGGCCATCTTCCGGGCCTGCTGGCCCAGTAGGAACCCCTACCTTTGCTGCCCGTCCCGCGAGGGGAACGACATCATCCACCACCTCGCCAAATGCGGCCCAGTTTTGGTGAGCTTTGGAACAGTACCCGCAGCCGCCGCAAGGCAACTGCTGTAGATCGAACCCTAAGCGATATTCCTCGCATAGACCCTCGGGCAGTGGAACCCGGGACAGAGCGTCCGCATTGGCATGTTTCTTGCCAGGGCGATGCTCTAAGCGCATGTCATATTGGCTGAGCTCCTCCATCCAGCGAGCTAGTTGCCCCTGGGGGTATTTAAAGTGAAGGAGCCAGGTGAGGCTGCTATGATCTGTCCTGACCAGGAATGGTTTCCCCAATAGATAATGGCGATACTGGCGGGTGAATTTGACCACCGCCAGCAGCTCCCTTCGTGTCACACAATACCTCCGCTGCTCTGCTGTAAGTGCGCAGCTACCATAAGACACCACCCGCTCCTGCCCCTCCTGCAGTTGGAGGAGCGCTGCTCCTATAGCATCATTAGAGGCATCGGTGTCCAGGACAAACATGTCCTGTGCGTTGGGCATGGTCAGGACCGGCGCCTCGGTCAGCCGCTGCTTAATCTCCTCAAAAGATTGCTGCTGCTCTACTCCCCAATGGTATGGCTGCTTGCCCGTAATACGGTACAAAGGAACCGCTATCCCGGCGAACCCCTTGATAAATGCCCGATGGTAGTTCGCCAGGCCCAGAAACTGTTCTACCTGCTTCGTTGTCCTGGGGACTGGCCACTCCTGCACCACCCGGATATGCTCCTCACGAAGCTGAACCCGATTGGCACTGACCTCCCTCCCCAAGAACTCTACTTTCTTCTGAAAGAAGACACATTTCTTGGGTTTTAGTTTAAGCCCAAACTTAGCAAACCTACCCAGAACTTCTTCCAGGTTGGCTAGGTGATCATCAAAATCCCTTCCCAGGACGATGACGTCATCCAGGAAGGCTAGGACAATCTGCCAAGTAATCCCCCGCAAGATCAAATCCATTGCTCTGGAAAAGGTTGCCGGCGCATTGCATAGGCCAAAGCCCATGCGTACGAATTCATATAATCCGTACTTGGTGGTGAATGCGGTCTTCTTGCGATCTTCCGCTTTGATCTTCACCTGGTAGTAAGCCGAATTTGCATCCAGCTTCGAGAACCAAGCGTTACCCGCTAGTGTGTCGAAACACTCCTCGATGTTCGGGAGTGGGTACACATCCTTACGGGTGACCGCATTCAATGCCCGATAATCTATGCACCAGCGAACGCCCCCATCCCGTTTACGGACCAGGACGGGTGCGGATGCCCATTCGGACTGGGACGGCTGTATAATCCCTGCCCGGACCATCTTGTCTAGGTGCGCCTTTTCCTCATGCGCAAAATTCAAGGGGGTGCGTCTCATTTTTTGCTTGACCGGGGCGGCGTCCCCAGTATCCAGTGAATGTTCAACCTCTTCGAAGTTCCCAAGGTCAAACTCATCTTTCGCGAATACTCCTGAGAACCGAATGAGCAGGTCCCGGAGTTTCCCCTGCTCCCCTGGCGACAGATGGATTGCCGATTGTTCAAACAAGACTTCTAAGTGAGGAGGCAACTCGCCTCCCTCATCTACGCTTAATTGAAGGACCCCTTTATCCACAATGGGAGGTCCCATCTCCCCTTCCTTTATTTCTTCTGCTTCCCCCAGCACCTCAGAACAAGTTATCTTAAGGTGTCTATCAGTAGGATTTATGACATAACACTCCAATGTATTCCCAGCCCTGTGAACCGAGCTAGGGACCAGGACCGGTAAACCTCCCTGTGGATTGAACATGAAATCCCCTAAACGTTGATCTAAGACCCCAGTGATCCGCTTGACTGCATTAGGGGGGACAATTACTCGTTTAAGCACATGAACCCGGGCGATTTGCCGCCCAGGATCATCACTGTACCACAGCGGGATTCGCTGGCCTCCCAGCTGCATGTGAGGATCTTTAAGGTGAATTGCAGCCTTGCGTTTGCTGAGGAAATCTAGCCCCAGGAGCATATGATCAGCTATAGGGGCTACATAGACTTCCTCTGAGAACACCTGATTCCCAAGCTCTATGGAAAGGGGACCTACGATTGTCCCCCGCATCTTCATATCCCGTCCTGCTGCATGCAGGACCACTTCCCTCAGTGTAGGGGGCTGGGGGTCCAGTAACTGCAGGAGCCTTTCCGAGATGATGGACACCTCGGCTGCGGTATCGACAACTGCGCTTACTGGCTGCCCCCCTATAACGACTGAGACCTTGAGAGTAGAACGCGAAACCAACCTGCACACCACTACCTCCTCAACCTCGCTGGCACACTCAAGTCCAGGGCGAGGCTTTGGAGCCGACTCCAAACTAGCTCCACCAGGGTCTGGTATCTTGGTGTCCAAGGGACCAGGTGGATCCCCCACTGCAGCTTCAGTTATACCCTCTACATAAGCAGCTATCCCAGCTACAATATCTCCCGGGATTAACAGACACTCCGGCGTACTCTTTACAACTTCAGATGGGCCTTCGGGTGGCCCTTCCAAACTACTTGCCCACCTTGGCTCCTCTATTCGGCCTCTGGCGACGTGGGCCGGGGGCTGGCCACCTCCTCCGACCCGCTGGAGTTTTCCTCCTCCTGGTCCTCTACGAATGAAACTTGAACCTTAGCCCTATTTTCTTGGACCGAGGGACATTTGTTCTTGTAGTGGCCAATGCCGCCGCACTCATAACACCTGTCCCGAGCGGGTGACCGCCCACGTTCGCGCGCTGGTTTGGGCCTCTCCTGAATAACTTCAAGGACCTTCTTGAGGTCCCGTTCAAACCCATCCAGACGTCGCTCAATGCGCCCTAAACGCTCATCGGTCTTGCGCTCCAGATTTGTCACCTTTCGCTCGAGGGCTGCATTATTTGCTTCCCCTTCAGGCCTACAGGAGGTCTGGGGCAGTTCCACTTTGCGGACCTCTCCTTCCTCCTCACCTGCTCGCGACACGGCCTTGACCGGCCTAGTCCGCCCGTACATAGCGCGGTGCACGTGTTGATGCCACTCAATATACTTAAGCGCCTCATTCACGGTAGATGGGTTACGCGTAAGAGCATGGCACCCCGCCTCTCGGTTGAGGGCGCCCTGGCACAGGCGGAGGACCGCCTGTCTATGTGGGTAGGGGCCATCGACCCCCGGAAAAGCTCGCGCCGCTAGTTGGAGCACCCGGTCGGCCCATTCCGGCAGAGACTCAGTGGGTGCCTGCTTGGCCGCCACAAACTCTAACTGCGCGGATTCGGATAGTCCCTCCTCCCCGAACCTGTGCTGTAGTCTGGATATCAAGTCTGCATACAGCATATTTGGCTCTTGGTCTAAAACCATCAGCAGATAATCCTCCGCCTTCCCTTTCAGACCCCAATATAACTGGCTTACACGCTCAGTGGCCGTCCAGTTGTGGTGATCAGCAAAGGCAGAGAATTTCCTAAAGAAAGCCCTCCAGTTACCCTTGCCGTCGAAAGTGAGGGACTTTGGCAGCGTGCAATATGGTAACCCACCACCAGTCCCCCTTCCTGAGGAAGCATTTGAGTTCGCAGGTGACACTGCCGGACTACTAGGCGGCGAGGACGAACTATACTGGGCTGGGCGTGTCATACCCGCCCGCACCTTTCTTGAACTGTAGTCTGGGGTAGGGGGTGGGGCTGAGGAGCCCCTTCCATCTCCTACCCTGGTCCTTATACCTGTCCCTTGCCTCCCCCCTTGGGAGGGGTGTCTAGCGGGGAAGTCATCTCCCCCGGACCATTCGCTAGAATCACCACTTACCTGCATGCATCTACTGGCATACGTCCCCTTAGCCTCTTCGCCTACGAGGTGCCTGGGTCTGCCCCTCGGATCTACACCACCCCCCATGCTTGCCCCTTGGTTGCTTGGGGGCTCGGGCCCCCGCTCACCTCGTAGTAGGTGCGAGGGGCTGGTGCCCCAGGACCCACTAGTCTGGCTTGACGCAGGTGGGTAATGATCATATGGATAAGCACCCCCTGGCCCCGCCCCATTCGGGTCTGGTTCCCTGCACGGGGTGCTCATAGTGGGACGCCCCCTGGGGGTAGTGAAAATACTAGTTTCTCCCCCCTGGGTGCCCCCCGAGAAATCTACTCTTGCCGCTAGCTCTCGGTTATTGCACAGTACTGGGCTGCACCCAAAAAGCTCAGGGGTTATCTCCCCATGATCCATTCTAATCCCTTGAATTATCCCAGCTAGAGCTGAGCTTAGCCCTAGCGACCTAAACTCCTCAAAGGAGCATACATTGATGGGGATTTTATCTTCCCCGTCCATGTTGTCTTTACCCCGATTGGTGTTACCCTATCCAGGTCCAGTTAGGCTCAATACTAAACCCAACAAAAACCCTGTTGAAATTATCCCAAAGTTATTCAAAAAACTAGGTCTAAATCCAAACCCAATTTATTTAATAAAAGCCAGTTAATTTCAGCCACCAAAAATTATAAAAACAGTAAAAGTCCAAAAAATATACCTTTAACAGTTACTGGTTAGGCACAGTAATGGCCCCACCAAAAACCTGCTAAAGTTATCCAAAAAATCTATCCCACAAAATTAGGTCCAAAGGCAAGCCCAATTTATTGTATAAAATTCTTTTATTTTTTAGCAACTAAAATTATAAAAACCGGTAAAAGTCCAAAAATATACCTTTAACAGATACTGGTTAGGCACAGTAATGGCCCCACCAAAAGCCTGCTAAAGTTATCCAAAAAAGCTATCTCCAAAAATTAGGTTCAAAGGCAAGCCCAATTTATTGTATAGAATTCTTTTATTTTTTTAGCAACTAAAATTATAAAAACCGGTAAAAGTCCAAAAATATACCTTTAACAGATACTGGTTAGGCACAGTAATGGCCCCACCAAAAGCCTGCTAAAGTTATCCGAAAAAGCTATCTCCAAAAATTAGGTCCAAAGGCAAGCCCAATTTATCGTATAAAATTCTTGCTTTTATTAGTAATTAACTTAATTTAGTCCGGTTGTCACTAATAGTTTACACTAGCACTGCCAAAAAGAATAATTCTAGCTCTAAAAATATTTATATTAACCTTTAAGCCCAACTTGTCTGTTATTAATTTACCTCTTTATTTTATTAATCCTCGAAGCTGGTTCTATCACACTGCAGTTCAAGTTCAGCACACAAAATGTTTTATTCACGCCGAATCACCCCACACTCTCACCAAAAAATCTTTTTTTTTTTTTTTTTTTCTGAACTCCCCACTACAGTGAGTGGGTGGGTTCTCACACTACGCCACCTACGCCGCAAACACCCTACACAGTATATCCACACACACACGTCCTAGCCCACCCGAAAATGAACGAACGGGACTACCCGTGTTCTAGATCTAATCTAGATATATCGAACAATGAACCCAGCTTCGAGGAGCAAAACAACACGCTAACACAACCACTGCACTAATAATATTATAATCGGAAAATAATATGATCAATTTCCTACCTATTTCTTGCCTCTATCACCTTCCGCAAGGCCAAAAACGTTCTCGATCTCAAATCAGAAGTCTTCACTCGAAAAATGAATGCTCAACGTTGAGTCGACGATTCTAAAACAAGATGGCGGCGGCACTGGCCGTAAACTCGGAAAATATCCCTACGCGGCTGCCCCGCTCCGTGGATCCCCGTTCCGAGCCGTATTCCAGCCCAGCCGTATCACCCGTGCCCGTCCGCGTCGAGCACCCCAACAACAAAAAGTGCACTCACAAATCACTCGCAAAACGACACAAAATTCACCGAAAACACCAAAATCACAGTCAAAACACACAATCACATCAACGTAAAGCACTCGTCCACAACTAAAAACAGATATAAAAGCACCAAACTAAAAACAAACTCACAAGACAACAACACGTGTATTCTCCTTGCTTTAATGGAATTTTCCGTCACGGGACCGGAACTACCATCAGTCCCCGCGACGGAAACCTGACCAAAAAAGAGAGGGGATGCTTGCATAAAAATGCCCCAAATCAAGACTCAACGTCTCAATTCAGGACAAACGCAAACATATAACAAGGGACAATATTCATAGAATATACTTATTATGACAAGACTTTAAATTTAGTCCTATCACCCGTGATTAGCCCAAGCAAAAACTGATTAATCTCACTCGAGCGGCGACCATTTCCCCCCACGCAGCGGGGCATAGGGATCAGCTCAACCGATGCGCAATAGGGGGCCGTTAGCTCGCCGCGAGACAATTATTCCCAAATTAATTTTATTTTTATTTTCCTTCTAAAATGCCCGCAAAAGCAAGCACAGTCAGGCTCGCAGCGCCACTGTAGCGGTCGCGCCCCTAGCTTGACCACTAGGTGTGGTATATGAAACCAAGTGAACGTAAAACAGATAAATACCTGTGTTTATCTGTAGAGATTCCTCAGGTGTGTGTTCTTCGTTCAGTTCCAGCTTCAAATACGACGTTCGTCTGGCTCCAGCCTCCCAAGTGGTCCAGCGCCCTCTCTAAATAGCCCCGTCGGTAGTGAACCTGTATGGGGGTGGGGTGACTTACTACAACATGCATTTCAGTTACGAGTTGGAACTGTTCACTTTTTCAGCTCGGTCACTCACATTGAATATTGAATTTGAAAACGTGTTTACATCTCAAACTGGTTGAAATTCACAAATGATATTCATGAATACATATATTATTGATATGGCAGCAGATTTGACTCTTACAACATTTATTTATATTTTAAAAGGATCATGAATAACCATGAGTAGGTTACATTTCAATGTAACGCGTAAAGTCCGATATGGGACTACACAGGCCACCGCGTTCCAAGGAAAATCGAGGCCGCTACGCACGGGCGCCTAAGAAGGCAGCGTACGGTGAAAATCACATTTTGGCGGCTCTATCTATCGTTAGTTTTGATTAAAAAACATATTAATTAGCAAGATTGCTTCAAAAGCCACCCAAATACTAACGATTGAAATGTATTCTTTTGAATCCTTCGAGCGATAATTCTATAAATTCCTTACTTTCCAAAAAATCGTCCTCCAGAGATACATATGTCAAATCTCACAATTTTTCACTCTGAATTTGCTGTTCTTCACATGACCCTGCAGCCTCAGGCTGAATTTAACACTTGTAATTGTAAATGAGAAAAAGATCGGGATGATCATTTAGAATAATATATTTTTTAAAAGAATTCTTTAAAAAGTTGCAGTTTTTTTATATGATTGATTAAAATATACCTTTTTTATCTAATTTTTTTTATCAGAAAAATGGGTCATTTAAAGTGATATTTTAATTTATTTCTTAACTTAGAACCATAACGAAATGTATATGATATGAAAGAGGGTGAAAATCTCTTTTATAATCGTGCATATTCATATTTTGTAAGGAAACGATGGTTGTGATTGGCTCAGATTTCATGAGACCAAAAAAGGATCCAGCAATCAGCGCGAAGTTCGACGAAATGGAAAATTAATGGCGGCGCCCATAAGATTTCCGGGTTGCACGTACGTGCCCTCGAGCTAGCAAGCTACGCGCTGATCGATCGAGGATCATGTGCATTTTGATTGAAGCTTCCGTCATGTCCGTCCGTCCAGCCTACCTCACTTCCGTCTTCTGCTACGAGCCTGCGACTTCTTCCCAAGAAAATATCCTCTCTAGACCATTTGAATAATGATTAAGAATCTCCGAAGTTAATATCTGGTGAGTAACTCAACACTACTCAATACGATTGCTTTATAATTAATATTACCGTAATTTAGAGCTGTCAAATCTTTCATTTAGGAAGTAGTGCATGGCAGCCATGCGTAATACAACCAGTACAGCGATTCTTTTGCACGTTTGTCGCATTAAGATCGTCACGTTTCTGTGCTATCGTATTTGTATTGCGCATGGTGTAAATCGCCTGATATCGTCGTGGGAGTGTAAGAGATCCAATATTCAGTAACTGAATTTCTTTCTCTTGAATGTTGATTGGTCATTGGTGGTGGTCTACCAAAAATGTCATCCCAATTCAATTACATGGATTGAGAAAAGATATAATTTTGATGCCAAGAAGAGAAGAGCCAAGACTATAGTATAAGTCACTAAAAGAGGATAACACGTTTCACATGATGATGTTACAAACGTTATAGGAAATCTGTAGTGTAGATGTCTCTCATATCTGTCCATTGTTGTTGTTGTTGATGTACTATAACATTATATTCAATCACCAGCATCTGGATGTCATGTACCTTTGGATTTAGGCGGCTTGTCAAAGGTGTGCGTGCGTCTTTACCTTTATATTCCACGGCGATCCCGCTCAACGTTCCATTGTCCATTTTTCTTTCCTACGGGTCAGTGCTCTTGCCATTCAAGACGCCACGGTTCCCTTTTGCAGCGAAAACGGAAGCGTGCGCTTTGATCTTTTCTTTTGACACCACCCGGTTGTCTCTCCGATAAGATGTTTCTGCATGAGCGCCCTCTATGTCCACGATATCGGCATTTTAGGCAAACTATTAAACGCCCGATCTCTAGTCACTGATCTGAATATTGTTGTGTCCTTGTATCGGTGTGCGTAGTCCAGTGGGGTATATATTTTCAAAAGTTACGCTTTCACATTTTTTGGGGAGAATTTTTCGTTTCGGGTTTCAGTATATGACAAATTTCAATTAGATTTAGATTTCATTTCTTTAATAGAACAATTAAGCTTTTGCCCTTAATAGCACGAGCATGTTGTTTTATTTTGAAGAACATACCGTTAACATATTGAATTTCTGAAAGTAAGTGTTCAGGCGAGGGTAAGATTTTTTTTCATCACACTGAGCCCACACAGTCAGCATTGTCGGGTGAAGAGGAAAAATATGGAATTTTCCTTAACATCTTTGTAAATGAAATGCAAAAACCCACGCAAAAGATACAATATAAATCATACCTTGGTCCAAAAATGATGGCATTTAAAGATATACATTGAAACGCTACCGTGACAAAAAATAACAATAAATACATAAAATGCAACCGTTTTTTTTCTGGAAAAAAGGTTGAAAACTAAGGGCAGCTCAAATTTGAGCTTAACATAGGCCTATGTTTAATTTAGCCCTCTTATATATATGTTCACTAGCGTACCTACAGGGGGCAGACTCCCCCCCCTCCCCCTGACGAGTCACAACCCATGCAACGGACCTATCCCCCCCCCCCCCCCCCCCCCCCCCCCGACGAGAAGTTGAAGACCTTTTTTTTTGGTTGTCAATTTGTTTTAGCTGTGAAATGTCCTTTATATCCTGTTGAGGACTCTTTTAAGGCGATTTTGCCCCCCCCCCCATTGTGGAAAATCCGAGGTACGCCACTGCATTTGTTTAAACATTGGAATTCTAGAAACTTATATATTCGCACATAATACAGATGCCGTGTAAAACAAACGAATAAAAAATAAATTGGATGCTCAAGCTGTCATATCGGTAATTGTAGCTTAAATGCACAATTCTTGAATTTCATTACCCGAAATTCAGAACAAAAAGTACTTTCGTTACTTTTTAAGACCATTACAAAAATCTTTACCTTCGAACGAAATCAAAAGCACTTAAAAATAAATATTGAAATTATCAAAGTTGAGGTAGTCTTGACCATGAATAGAGTTGAGTGTTTATAAAGGAATTAAGCGTCTTCTATTAATCCCATTCTAAACTTTGAATGACCGATGAAAAATATCGCGTGAATTAAAATGAAACTTAACACATTGAAGTGACTCCGACATGACACTGGACAGGAAAATCTATACTATATCTTTTTACCTGTGATCCGTCTTTATTCTCTTATATAAATTTCCCCTGTGATCTAGAGTGCTCTATGACCTAGTGTTCTTGATTACCATCCAGGAGCCACAGAACCGAAGAGGATCTGGGGCTGAGGCCTCCACAAGTACCATAATTTTATGCATGGTGACCCCACCCCTTCAAACCAGTCCGCTTGGGGGGAGGGGACTTAATTATTTCTTTCAATTTTCCTGTTCTACATACAAAATTCAATTTTGTCAACTTAATTCTGATGGTTCCTTTTTTTATCCAACTTCATTTCTTCCTTTGAATTTTCTAAAACTTTTCTATACCTATTTTCTTTTAACCTTCACGTTTGACTTAAACAATACGTGTATATTGCCGTTGATTTCTTCTTCCTATCAAATATCTGAATTAATCTGCAATGTGTGTCTGTCAAAATTATTGCAAATTAGATTCCCAGTATCTAAGGTAAACATAATTTACCGACGTAACACGAAAGCCTCTTTGGCCTAGTTTCCCTTCCAACTTTGTACCTCACCTCTTAATTGTATAGCTGCATTCTGTATAGCTTGCATATTCAAATGCGCACCAAAAATAAATTAACGAACAGTAAATGGTAATACCTCGGTCATATTTGCTTTACGGCGGCCATACAGCGAGTCGAAAACAGCCGTTTTATTCATTTTATTCAAATTTCCTATATTTAGCTGGTACAAAAACTGTTAAAATGACTGTTTTCGACTTGCCTTAGAACAAATGTGACCGAGGTATTTAGCATACTAGATCAACAAGGATGGAGTGCATGCTGGTGCGGATCCTGCCGGAGTAACACAATACAATCCAATAAGCGCCGTATTTATTTTGAACAATAGTTGGGCTCTCAAAAGTATTGTGGTCTATTTTGTGACCTCTACTAAAAGAAGTAGTGGGTCTATACGGGGGTCTATATTCTGCACATGGAGGGTACAGTTATGTAGTGAATCCAGGGGGGGATCCGGCCCGTGTGCCGGCCCCCCTTTGAGAGCCATTATCAATTTTGTTAATGTAAATATGCCATTGCACACAAGTGTGAAACTCACACTTTGAAACTCACAACATGTATTTTAATGAGAATATGTCGTTCATACCCAAATGAGGACCTTCACTTTATCATACGAACGTTATGTTATAATCTGCTTCGCCAAGCAGGTTTTATGTAATATTGCTCTTTATAAAGGCAAGCATTAAACTACATTAAATGTCGAAATGTTGAGAAATATATTGGAAACCATATCAAAATGCACATTACGAAAAGAAACAAATCAAGGTTCTAGTATGGGGACAAAACGAGAACAAGAGAACTACCCATTTCATGCTAATTGTAATTCCCCGAAAGCCGGACGTTGAAAATGACATGGGCCAGTGCATTGCAAGCTGTATTTAACGGCTTACCCCATTGTCAAGGTAGATTTAAATTACCCCATTCTTGATTGCGGAGATTACCCTATATTCTTGAACATATAGAGGTGGTCTGAGTGGTGGCGGATTTCAATAGAAAGATGACCTCTTGATTGGTATATAGGGGTATGTCAAGGGGAGATTATCACTTTGTCAGCGCTGGTGACTGTCTTGTTACTTTGATGTTCCCCGATGTGCCTTCTATTCGAAAACCGTGTTTGCAACTAATCCCAATTATGAGACTATTTGGCATCAAAATGAAAGCCTAACTGCACCTTTTTCATAGACTTCGTTTGAAAATAAAATACTTACGTTTAAGGTAAAATTGGAATATAAGAAGGCGCTTTATAATATGTAAACCAAATATTGTCACTTTTAAGCTTTATTCTTTAAATCAAATGTAAAAATAAATGTAAAATAATCTCACAAGCCTAATCTAAATAGTGCGGGCGCAAAGCGCCCGCTTTTTTAAAATTTTTTATTTCATGTATTTTGTCCTAAAATAGCATTCTGGCAATGCTTCTGATCCTAAACGAGATGAATGAATTTAGTACGCATTGATCGTTCTGATAAAAAAAGGAATCTGTTAACGGCTGCTCGTAATTATCCGTAAATTAAAACGTTACATATTTCAACAATTAGATAATGCGAGCGCGAAGCGTGAGCTGAAAATATTTACTTTTCTACCTGAAGAATGGAAGTTCTAAGCAATTTTTGTAATCATGAAAAAGGTACATACATAACTAAGTAATCGATGCGAGCGCGAAGCGCAAGCGGAAAATTTGAGATTTGTAGAATAGTGAGTGGATATGGATCACATTTAAAAAGGAACATATATGATTCATTATTATTACTTTGAGTTTTGACATAGGGCCGGAAAATTCTAAGAACAATATTCCATCATATGAAAATTATGACTGTCTTCCTATTTCTCTTCTTATCAAATCGCGAGATGAAACTTTTTGATATTCCATTCTGAAAAAGGGACAATTTATCATTAAATTAATTTATTAATCTAATAAGCCTAATCAGAGCGCGAAATCTGTCAATATTATAGCACTTCTATAATTATGAATAAGATGCATGAGTTGATATATTTTCAAAAATCAATGTGCGCGCAAATCGCCAGCCGAAAATTGTTGATAAACTGTCATAAAATGGAGATTTTAATTAGTTTGTAATATAATTAATATTGAAATTTTCATAACTCACCAATCAAAATGCGAGCGTGCAGCGCTAGCTAATATGTTTTCACAATCTGACATGAATAGGGATATTTTGATAACTAAAATAGAATACAGGAAAATAATAGGTACCTGACAAATCAAATTTTGTGAGCGCGCAGCGGGAGCAGAAAATGTTAATATTCAGACAATTTTTTTTTTTCAGAACACTTTTTAAAAATGAAAGTTCGATTTCCGAGTTAAAATATGTTATGTATATTGACTTAAAAATTTGATATTTTAAGTTCCATATGTGTAAATCACCTAAAAGGCAATGCGAGCGCGAAGCATGAGCGAAAATTTTATTTAATGACATGAAAGAATTCTTTTTAATTGTTTTTCCCTCATCTTATTTATTCAATCGTTGTCCTCCTCCTATGTTTTTTCTCCTCTCTTTTCCTTTTTTTTCTTTCTTTCACCGTTTTTTTTGCTCCGCCAATAGAGGGAGGAGGGAGGGGCGGGCCCCTTGCCCCCACTAGATCCAACTCAGGAACAATCTAACAGAAAGTACTAAACAAGCAGATTCAAGAGAGAAATTGAAATTTATTTATTTATTTTTTTTTTTTTGGGGGGGGGGGGGTAAATAGCCTTTCCCGCCGCATGTGGAGCCCCCTATCGTTTACAGCCTACTGTTAACTGTGCAACGACTTTAATTTTTGGTGAAATTCATTCTCTCTTTCTATTTGTTCCGTAGCGTTTAGATACATGTTTTGTGCTTCACTTGTAAGTGGTATACAAATAATGTAAATTCCTATTAATGGCGTGCGCTTCCCGATCTCCTTATCGAAATCAATATTAATGAAAGAGCACAATATTGTTCTCGCTCTAATGGAGGGGGGGGGGGGGGTGTCAGTGTTCTATCAAGCAAAAGACGTAGGCCTATATGTGCATAAGTTCATATCATTGGTGTAATGATAAAGAACCTGATGAATTCTGTTTTTGTATATCAACGTTATCATAAAGTTAATACAAATGACAATCAATATGATTCAGACGTACACCGCTTTAACTGATATAACATGCATCCAGAAATCGAAATGTCCGATGAATTCAAAACGTACGTAGCAGGAATGCCATGCAATTCGGATGTTACAGCACTCTAAAATTAGAATAATCTCGTATTACAAATGTCAATTTTGCTAAAAATGCACATAAACTCATAACTTGATAGACTCTTGGGGATGATATCGTTGGGAGTACCTTTAGAATCCAATGTCATGAATCGATTACAAGAGCAACGTCCTATTCCTAATAATGTTGCCTCCGTTGTGCAATGATAGCAATTTGTCGCCCTCTATGTTCGTGAACGAATTAATCGGGAGATGGATAAAGGATAGAGGGGGGGGGGGGTAGCCCCGTAAGGAGTAAGGTACACGACTTGTCCAATATGGTTGATGCCCGGGGGTTGATGTGTAAGAGAGAGTGGCAGCAATATTAGATGTAAAATGAGAGGACTTATAAAGGGAAGATATGAAGGGTCAATGAGGGGGAGCGTGATGGAGGACATATAATCATGTTCATGATGTTTATATTTTGTAAAGGAATGATATACGTTGATATGTATACAGGGATAACGGGAGATTTTTATGTCATGTATATGAATACTTATACTTGAATACTATTGGATACATGGATACTTGGATACGTGGATACGTGGATACGCGGATACGTGGATACGTGGATACTTGGATACTTGGATACTATTGGATACATGGATACGTGGATACGTGGATACGTGGATACGTGGATACGTGGATACGCGGATACGTGGATACGTGGATACGTGGATACTTGGATACTATTGGATACATGGATACTTGGATACGTGGATACGCGGATACGCGGATACGTGGATACGTGGATACTTGGATACTATTGGATACATGGATACTTGGATACGTGGATACGCGGATACGCGGATACGTGGATACGTGGATACTTGGATACTATTGGATACATGGATACATGGATACTTGGATACGTGGATACGTGGATACGTGGATACGCGGATACGC
Organism: Lytechinus variegatus; assembly: GCF_018143015.1. Classification (NCBI taxonomy): domain Eukaryota; kingdom Metazoa; phylum Echinodermata; class Echinoidea; order Temnopleuroida; family Toxopneustidae; genus Lytechinus; species Lytechinus variegatus. The sequence continues at coordinate 15,509,826 of NC_054752.1, forward strand.
GGATACGTGGATACTTGGATACTATTGGATACATGGATACTTGGATACGTGGATACGCGGATACGCGGATACGTGGATACGTGGATACTTGGATACTATTGGATACATGGATACTTGGATACGTGGATACGCGGATACGCGGATACGTGGATACGTGGATACTTGGATACTATTGGATACATGGATACATGGATACTTGGATACGTGGATACGCGGATACGTGGATACGTGGATACATGGATACTTGGATACTTGGATACTATTGGATACATGGATACTTGGATACGTGGATACGTGGATACGTGGATACGTGGATACGTGGATACTATTGGATACATGGATACTTGGATACGTGGATACGCGGATACGTGGATACGTGGATACTTGGATACTATTGGATACATGGATACATGGATACTTGGATACGTGGATACGCGGATACGTGGATACGTGGATACATGGATACTTGGATACTTGGATACTATTGGATACATGGATACTTGGATACGTGGATACGTGGATACGCGGATACGTGGATACGTGGATACTATTGGATACATGGATACTTGGATACGTGGATACGTGGATACGCGGATACGTGGATACTTGGATACTATTGGATACATGAATACTTGGATACGCGGATACGCGGATACGTGGATACTATTGGATACATGGATACGTGGATACGCGGATAAGCTGATATGTGGATAGTTTGGTACTATGAAGGAACATCAAGGAGTTCCTGATACTCTAGAACATGGAAACCACATAAAGAAGTACATGATACTAAAAGAACTTTTAGAACGAAGCATCACGCACCCTAATTACCCTTTCTGCCAGATAATTTACATCGTTTTTAATTTGTATTTTTCTTGAGAGAAAGATAGAAAAGGCTACTTTAATAAGTTAATTGTTCCAAATTGGCTGCTCTCTTTATAGCGAAACATGTATCAATTGCCTATGCCCATATAATTACAATTTTAGCTATAAATTTTAAACCTTTTTAGAATTGATTTTATTTAATTAAGTTGATTTCAGTAAACAAAACATAAATAAACTGTTTGGATTATTATAGATTTTTCAGTAAAGGCTAATATAATAACATGTACGAATATGGAGCTTATAAAAGGTGAACTCTATACCCAAAAAATTATTGATTTGAATAAGTAGGAAAATGAGTAACAAGCTATTTCATCCAAAAAGGTAAAATAGGAAAGTTATGCCTTTTCCATTTTTTTGAAACAAATTAATTTCATTCAGGGCTATGTCTTGTTGCGCTTTTATCTCGTTGTTTATAAAGCGCTATAAAGAACCAATTTTACTTAAACACCTACAGATTCGGTCATCGGATTTAAGCAGTCATTCCTACTCCCTGGGTGTAACTTAGCCATTCGTCAATGTGATTTGTCTCGTTTTGATTATGAATTATCTAATATGAGTCGTTCTATTTATCATTTTTAACTTAAAACTAGAGATTTAATAGTTAAAAAATGACCTGATAATTAAATTTTTTTGTCCGATTTTTTAAGAAAGATGTGAATAAGAAGTAAAGGAGTGAATAAAAAGTTTTGTTAATGAGTTATTGCATGAATGGCATATAATTTATTTTTTTCAAAAATTATAGAAAGAATGAACTTGATGAAGAGAAAAGGATAGGAATAAGAAGTAAGGGAGTGCAATAATTTTTTTGTGAATGAGATACTGGATTACTGCATCATTGGCATATAAATTACTTATTTAAAAACAATTATCTTCCTACTTAACATCCAGATGACTTTCAAAAGAGCATGGAGTACTAGAACTGCATTTGTAACAGAACATCGGCATGCAATGACGCGTTTGATATAATATTTCGTTTTGAGCACAAATTGGATTTGACTTTCATTGGTTGGTTATTATGTGAATGTCTCGTTCTGATTATAAATACGAATAAGTATTAGTCCTATATGACTCGTTTTATTCTTAATTCTTTATTATGAAATGTAATTTATAATATGTCATGAATTTATGCCTAGATAAGTATTGAATAAAGTGACCGGATTATGAAAAGGCTGATTTTCTTACCGCTATTTGAAATGGTGAAGAGGAATGTTATCTGACTAAACTTAGTGATACGTGGATACTTGGATACTATTGGATACATGAATACTTGGATACGTGGATACGTGGATACGCGGATACGTGGATACTATTGGATACATGGATACGTGGATACGCGGATAAGCTGATATGTGGATAGTTTGGTACTATGAAGGAACATCAAGGAGTTCCTGATACTCTAGAACATGGAAACCACATAAAGAAGTACATGATACTAAAAGAACTTTTAGAACGAAGCATCACGCACCCTAATTACCCTTTCTGCCAGATAATTTACATCGTTTTTAATTTGTATTTTTCTTGAGAGAAAGATAGAAAAGGCTACTTTAATAAGTTAATTGTTCCAAATTGGCTGCTCTCTTTATAGCGAAACATGTATCAATTGCCTATGCCCATATAATTACAATTTTAGCTATAAATTTTAATCCTTTTAGAATTGATTTTATTTAATTAAGTTGATTTCAGTAAACAAAACATAAATAAACTGTTTGGATTATTATAGATTTTTCAGTAAAGGCTAATATAATAACATGTACGAATATGCAGCTTATAAAAGGTGAACTCTATACCAAAAAAATTATTGATTTGAATAAGTAGGAAAATGAGTAACAAGCTATTTCATCAAAAAAGGTAAAATAGGAAAGTTATGCCTTTTCAATTTTTTTGAAACAAATTAATTTCATTCAGGGCTATGTCTTGTTGCGCTTTTATGTCGTTGTTTATAAAGCGCTAAAGAACCAATTTTACTTAAACACCTACAGATTCGGTCATCGGATTTAAGCAGTCATTCCTACTCCCTGGGTGTAACTTAGCCATTCGTCAATGTGATTTGTCTCGTTTTGATTATGAATTATCTAATATGAGTCGTTCTATTTATCATTTTTAACTTAAAACTAGAGATTTAATAGTTAAAAAATGACCTGATAATTCAAAGAAGAAAATAATGACATTTATGGCTTATTTCCAACATATGGAAATTAAGTTTTGAAATATGACATGCTTACTAAACATATGCAATTTGATTTAATATATAAAATGTCACTTCATAATTCCTTCAGTCCACAGATACAGATACAAAACCACACGTAATGCTTTGAGACTATAGGGCTACCATGTAAGATTAAGACCCCAAATTCTTGAAAGGTGGGATTAAGACTTGGGTACTTTATAGTGAATAGTGATTACGTAATCTATTCAAGTTCATGACCGGCGTGAGACTCATTCTTACTTTTGGTTGAATACAATGCACACGTGTCACTGTTATTTTCTAAGAGTTTAAAGAGCTTGTGGTGTTAATTAGCGTCAATAGTGGACAATTTACGTTAAAGCTCCATTGTGTATTTAAAAAAGTATGTATTACATGCCCTCATGAAGAAAGAACAGAATCATGTCCAATGGATAGATGTGATAAAAGAAGCAATTCAAGTGAAATATATAATAAAGTAATGGGGAGAATTGTTTACAAGTGACATCACACATGTTTGTCGCATTGCCAATTTGCTATCTCCATAGCAATAGTGATCGCAATGTAACACAATTTGACGCCCCCGTTGGTGAAACATCAATTTCGCGCCCCTTCTAGTTTAAGGTCAGTCTGTAGTCCCCTTGTTACGAGCAAGTAAGCGCCCCCCTGTTTATTTTCATTTTGGTCCCTTTGTTTTGTCTTTTTCTCTTTTCCTTTTTTCTTTTTCGTATTCCATCTTTTTCTCTCTTTCCCCCTTATTTCTCTTTCTCTTCATGCTGATCCTCCTTTTTATCAATCTTTTCCTGTTTTGTTTTTCCACTTTCCTCTTTTTCTCTCTTTCCTCTTATTTCTTTTCCTTTATAATTCCTCCTTTTTATTCAGCTTTTCTTTCCACTACCTCCTTCCCCTTTCAGGCCCCTTTTTTCCTACCTTGGGAGCAAAGGCAACGACTCCTCCCCCTCCCAGAATACGTGCATGATACTTAGAATACATAACTCTTAAAGGGGAAGTTCACCCTGACAAAAAAATTATTGTAAAAAAAACAGAAAAAATAATAGAAAATATTGCCGAAGGTTTGAGAAAAATTCATCAAATAATGAAAAAGTTATTAGAATTTCAATTAGTTGATTTGTGACGTCATATGCGAGCAGCATTCCTACATAGCGAATGGTAAAAAACAATGAAATGTTATTTTCTCAGAAAATTGAAAATGGTTTTCACTGGAGCTTTTGTATATCAAAATTTTGAAAATCATACATTTTATATTACATAACACATACGAAGCTGCTCGTTTATGACGTCACAAATCCCAAATTTTGAACTATAATAACTTACTCTTTAATAAATTTTCCTAAAACCTTCAATATTTTATACTATTTTTTCTGCTATTTTTACAACAAATTTTTCTTCAGGGTGAACTTCCCCTTTCAGTCAAGTGATTCGAATGCAAAGCGCGAATAAAAATATGTTATAGGGCTATTGCGATCAGAAATTTCATATTTTAATCACGTTTTGTATATACACAAGCGCGTATTTTGTGTGGAAATCGTATTTTGCTCCTGTGTCCCGGCGTCCCGACAAACCCTTCCCGGACGCCTATTTGTCCCGTATTTCAGAATATTGAACAAAATATAGTTAAAGGAGAATAAAACCATTGGAACAAGATAGCTTGTGTGAAAACAGAAAAATCAAAGAAACAGATCAACAAAAGTTTGAGAAAAATCAGACAAATAATGAGAAAGTTATGAGCATTCGAATATTGCGATCACTAATGCTATGTAGATAGCAAATTGGCAATGCGACAAAGATGTGTGATGTCACTTGTGAACAACTCTCCCCATTACTTTAGTATATATTTCACTTGAATTCCCTCTTTTATCATATCTATCCATAAATCATGTGTTCTTTCTACATGAGGGCATGTAAAACATATTTTTTTAAGAATACATCATGGATAAAGAGTTTGTATCATCATAAGAAAAAGCAAAAGAGACATTTTGAGGGTATTTTATAGTCCACCAAAGGGAAAGTTGTTCATCAGTGACATCACACATCCTTGTCGCATTGCCAATGGGAGGATCTCCATAGCATTAGTGATTGCAATATTCAAATGCTCATAACTTTCTCACTATTTGTCCGATTTTTCTCAAACTTTCTTTATTCTTATTCTTTGATTTTTCTGTTTCTACGCAAGCCTATTTGTTCCAAAGGTTTCATTCCCCTTTAATACATTTAAAAGTGGCGAATTTTCATTAAATAACCAACAGCTGACGAAGCAGGGACAACAATTAAATCGATAACTGTGAACTTTTGCAAGTTCTGCGGTGATTTCTTGCTAACCTAATACATTGCAAACGAACTGGCCTCCTGCCTGTGTGTGGCAGGCTACTAGCTAGGCATGGAGGATCGAAGCAAATTCTCAATGGTGCAAACATCTCACATGACAGTTTTTCCACCAAAATAATCACAAAATCGGCGGGAAATTCTTATAATTATACTATGGATTCTCAGATTAATGATTTGGAGATGTAATCGGAGGAACATGTTATTGACTTTTCATAGATCTAGTTGTTTCAGCTTTCGTTTTGAGTCTTGGTGTGCACGATGCTGCGATGCTTCATCTAATTTTTAAGTTTGACAATATTTTTCACTTTGAAATTTTATTCATTTCTAAAACATTTTATGTTTAAAATTTTGAAAATACATTAAAAACACCAAATAAAATTAAGATTTTTATTAGATGATTGGATTTTTTTGTTTACTTGAAGTTTGAACTTTCCCTTTTTCTTTATTTTATATATACCCTATATCCTTTCTGCTTGCCTTTTTTGTTCCATCTATCTTTCTTTCCTAGACATTTTCTTTTCTCTCTCTCTGTCTGTTCATTTTTCTTTCTTTCCTTCTTTATCAAATATACTTTTTTATTTCCTTCATTCTTTCTTTCCTTATAATTACCTTGGCATCCTTCTCTCTTCGTCTCCTGTTTCTTTTCGTTCTTTCTCTCCTTCCATTATTTTCTCTTTTTTCGTTCTCTCCTCCTAGCTTCATTCTTCCCTTCCACTGTTTATTCCTTTCTTTATTTTTCCCTTCTTATTCTTTTCCCTTATTTTTACTTTCTTTCTTTTGTTTCTTTCTTTCAAAGAATGAAGGAAACATGTTTATTTCCTTCATTCTTTCTTTCCTCCTTCTTTTTCTCACCTTTCCCCCTTTAATTCCCTCCTTTATTTTGTCTTTCAGACATTTAGTAATCTTCCCTTCCTTCCTTTCTTTCTTTCTTTCTTTCTTTCTACATTCATTTCAAAGAATGACGGAAACCTTTTTTTATCTCTTTTATTATTTCTTTCATCCTTCTTTTATTCTAACTTTCTGTTATTTTTTCTGTTTTCCTTTATTTTCTTTCCTTCCCAATCATCTCTTTTCTTTCTCTCCTTCGATCATTCTTTCGTTCACCTTCCCTTCTAATTCTTTATATTTTTTTTCAAAAGTCTTATAATTATACTATGGATTCTCAGAAGCCCACACTTTGTGTGGGTGGGCTTCTTTGTTGATCTTCGTTTGTCAATTGTCCCGTATTTCATTTTGTGAAATCTGGTCACCCTGGACTCTCCCTTCCTTTCCCCCTTTTGTCCACAAACATCCCAGATGCCCGGCCGTATCCTCGTATCCGCGTATCCTCGTATCCACGTATCCGCGTATCCTCGTATCCATGTATCATCGTATCCATGTATCCACTTATCCTACGTATCCACGTACGTATCCCAGTAGTATCCACGTATCCTCGTATCCATGTGTATCCACGTATCTTAGTATCCATGTATCCACTTCTGTCTCAAAGACTTATTAAGTATAAAGTTCTGAAAAAGTACGTCGTATCCATTGTTTTTCTCGTTTTAAAATCTAGAGATTTTTGTAATCGATTCATGACATTGGATTCTAAAGGTAAGCCCATCGGGGATATAAGAATCGCATCGACCGCGATATGCAATCAATTTTTATACTGCATCGGACTTGACACCCAGGGGGGGGCACTTCCATTCACGAGTGGATACCATGCGCGACCATGGGGTCTCGAAAAGCACCCTAAACACGTAATTTCCATATTCTGAAAATGTACCCCTTAACAAGTACTGGCGTGTGAAACCCTACCCTTAACAAGTATTGGAAACAAAACGATACTCTTGGCAAATGTTCCCTGAAATGAACCCCTAAATAACAAAAAGGAATGTTTTATTGTTACGGGTCCTTCGGTCGTCGGCTTTACCTTATTTGGTTTAGTACGACCCCACCTTCTACACCTCGCGCAAATCGGACCGTAAACACGAAGTGTTGGGGCAAAAAAGACATCCTTTATAAAACATTCTATCTTTGTTTTATCATCCCCGCAAATTCGACCCTAAACACGTAATTTTCCTAGCAAAATAGATACCCTTTTTTTCATTATTTTTGTGTTTTTGACACCCTTATCACGTTACGTACGTAACGTGCCCTATCGTGAAAAAGACATCCTTTTTACGTGTTTTTTTTTGGTCGCGCATGGTATCCACTCGTCAATGTAAGTGCCCCCCCCCCCCCCCGGGACTTGACATCCCGCAAAATCTTTCCCATAATTAGATTGCTATCCATTCTCTTTCTTTTTAATCTAAATATAATCTATGTCTTTCAGGATCATGATATGAAAACCCTTTTATAACAAACATGATAAAGGAAAAACGCGTCTCAAGTTATACATGGTTCATTGCCTCAAATATACCAATCATCTTCGCTTGTTAATGTTTACATTATCACTGATATTATTATTCATGTTATTCGTATTATCATGTCCATTAATATCACTTCAAAGTTCTAATTATCACCATCATCATCACTGTTATCATCATTCATTCATTATCTATTTCCAATCGTTCTCCAGTATCAATTTTATAGTTTATATCATTAAAAAAATATGAAAGATAATAGTAATGATTATGGTGATGTTGGTAATCATGAACATTATATCCGTTCTGTGAGATAATTTATGCGATTTTACACGCTAATCGCTCCTCGATGATGGTGAAAGAAATCTTTTAAATAGCACAACAGAAGTCGGGATGGTAGTTACTGCATACACGTACTTTAATACACTACATTATTACAAAAGATTCCCCATCGGGCGGGCCAACGGTCTTTTGAAGTAGGTTTATCTATTGAAATTACGACAATAATCACGACAGCGGATATGGGGAATTAAAGACTGTGGGCGTCTAGCTCTCTCATTGTTTTCTGTGACGAACCGCTGAGCATGCTATTGTCAATGATTCTCTACTATACGGGTGAGTGATCTTGCTCTTTCATGATCATAGGCCTGGGCAATGACTAAGAACAGTTCGATGAGTATCAATGCCAAGCAATCCTGAAAGGTCAATAATGTTCAATTCTCTTGATGGAGAAGTTTATATCATGGCCCTATTTGCTTTGGCTTTTAGGCCAGTAAGTGTACTAACTAATATTAGTTATAAATAAATAATCACGTTCCATCTATTTTAGAGTAATGATCTAATGCTAATATATCACTCTACATGTCTCCCTGCAGCTTACGGCCCCATATCTTCACCCGTAAGGTACAGAATTTTGAAGCTTAAATTATTGAACATAATGGCATCCTAGTATTGTAATGATGTAATCACTGCAATATAGATAAAAACATTAATTTAATTCTACTCACATTGATTTTACTTTAGAACAAACTCACCCCCCCCCCCCTCTTCTATTTCTTCTGTTTCTCCGTCGTTATTCTTCTTTTCCACCTTATTATTCTTCTTGTTCTCATCCTTCGCCCCCTTCTTCATCTACTCTTCTTACTCCTTCTCCTTTATCTTTTTTCTTCTTCATATCCTTAGTCGTCTTTCATTATTCTTTTTTCTCCACCTCATTCATTTCTGCTGCTTCTTTCTTTTCCCTCCTCCCCCTTTTCTACGTCTTCTCTCTTCTTGTTCTTCTGCCCACCTGCTCTTCTTATACGTCTCCTACTGCTTTTCCTTCGTTCTTCTTCTTTTTCTTCTTGAATCTCCTTCTTTTCTCTATCTTTGTTTTTCCTCTCCGTATCCTTCCTCATCCCTCATTATTATTATCATCCCTTTTTACTGCTCCCCCATTCTACATGTACGTCTGCTTCTCCTTGGTAATTCTCAGTCTTCTCCTCCTTCTCCCACCCGATCGATTCATGAAGATGAAATTATAATGAAATAATAGAAATGTTAACGAAGATAATACTTATAATAGAGAAATGAAGATGATTGCGATAGTAACAGCGGTGATGACGATATCGATAACTATGGGAGGTTATAGACCATGAACAGCACAAGATATCAGGAGCAATTTTAAATATGATTACATGACGATTTCGATACGAAATATTTATCATAAATCTAGATCTAGTACATTAATGTGCACTTCAGGGGCGGATCCAGCTTTCGCCATTAGGGGGGCTGATAAATATTTTCAGCAAAATTTTTCTCTATTGGCCGCATAATTCTATTTTTTGTTGGTTTTTCAGGGGGTAGTCCTAACTGAAGACTGAAGTTTTAAGTAAATGTTAGTTTTTATTGTTATAAACAAGATAAGGTATCTCATGTGGTCATAATATAAAATGCGAGCGCGAAGCGCGTGCAAAAAAATCGAAGATTCTGAGCAGTTTTTATAATAATGAACAAAGATAAGTATCCAACTAAACAATGCGAGCGCGAAGCGCGAGCCGAAACGTGAAAATTAAGGGACTCAATTAGGACTGTTTTTAGTGATTAGTGAAGAGGATACAAGTATCACTAATTAAGTAATGAGTGATATTCCGACCTGAAAACTGGACGGTCTAAGTGCGTTTTTATTCAAAATTAAAGAACAAGCTTGTTTGCATGTCTCAAACAATTAAATGCAAGCGCGAAGCACGAGCTTATTTTTTTGATAAACTGACATGATACAGGAGCATTTTGACAAATTTTGGAAAGAATTTCCAAAGAGGATAGGTTACTCACAAATAAAACAATGCGAGCGCGCAGCGCGAGCTGAAAATTTTGATATAACAATTTGTGTAAATCAAACAAAAAAATGAAAGCTTGATGCGTGAGCTAAAATATTGTGTGCAAATTGATTTCAGAACTGGATATATAAAGTGCCATTTAATCCTCTTGAATGGGATTCATTAGACAGTTAATGCGAGCGCGATGCGCGAGCGAATTTTTTTTATATAAAGTCTGTTTTCCAATTCTTCCCCTCATCTTTTTCTTGTTTCCTTTCGGGGTCGGGCCGGCCGTTACGAGGCTGTAAATTACACATCATGGGTATAATAGCTCTTTCTTACTTTTCTTCCTGCTTTTCGTAGTTTCTATCAAGAAACATTTTTTTCTGCAGGTTGTCAAAAAATAGGGGGGCCGGGGCCGGCTCGGCCCCCTCCTGGATCCGCGCCTGCACTTATCTTTGTAGAATAATGAAATCGCCGCTCAATATCGATAATTCTGATGATTGCTAAAACATGTGAGGGTGCCGTGGCCGAGTGGTCTAAGGCGCCTGGCTATACATGGAAAGTCCGGGGTTCGATCCCCGGCTACGACACCTGTGCTCTTTTATCCTGCATTCAAATAAATGGAAATGCTTCACGCATTATTTGTAACTAGGTGTGTACTTGTTTTTTTTTGTTTTTTTTTTAAAAAGCATACGTGGTACAGTGTGTTATAATATTGCCTCAAAAATACCTGACATTTGATGGAATTCTGTGCTTATATCGCTCATTTCTCAGCACTTTTACCATTTTCTTTCACAGGGCTATTTGGCAAATATTTTTCATTTATACAAACAAACACTTCGTTGGTAAAATTTATTGCATTCTGATCGAACTAATTTTCTGATCGTTACCACAATTGGTATTTATCTTTAATTCCGAACATTACGTTTAATACGTTAAACCAATTAAATGAAGTTATACTTTAGTCTGTTATATGTTTTTATGTTGTACACTCATGCCCCGAGAGGGGATCGATAGTGTGAATAAAATGTAAATCTAAATCAGGGGTGGATCCAGCCTCCGCCAATAGGGGGAGGATGATTTCATTTTTCACCCATATTTTCCCCGATCGGCCGCCCAAGGTTGATATTTGTTTATTTCTTTGAATTGGTTGTCCCAGTAGCGTAATGATTATTAAAGTTATTTTCTAAGTCTTCGCCTCATCTTATTCACTCGCCTTCCTCCTCCTATGTTTCCCCTTCTTTTTCTCCTCTCTTTTTCTTTCTTTCCCCTTTTTTTGCACCGCCACTAGGGGGGGGGGGCGGGCCCTATGTAAATGTAAATCCAACCAAGAATTGGGTCTATACAACATAATGTCTAAAGGTCGGGGGCGGATCCATGACAGGGGGGAAATTAGGTTCGCTTTCAAGGGGGGGGGGGGCACTCTTCTGTTTTGGCTGCATTTTGCATTACAAATTTTAATTGTGCCTCTCATAATGGGGGGGGGGGGTAGAAAGGTAACGGAAATTTGAGGATGCTGATTCATTCATGGCATACAATATTCAAATAGACGACCACAATTTCGTAAATATCCAGTCCACGCGCATGCGTACTCTCATTCCGAAGACGCAAGTCATGAATTTTGGGGAAAATGTTTTTAACCCCCCCCCCCACCTGATCACGAATTCTGCGAGAACACAACTCTGCTTTCTCATGAATATTGATTTCGATGCAGAAGCAGCAATCGGGATGCGCACGCATTTGGTCAAACAACGAAAAAAAAAGATTAATATTAATCGATGACAGTCGTTTTTAACACAATCGGACATTGATGTCGAGGGACATGGAATCGCTTATCTGGAGAACCCCTCTCAAATTTCCGAGTTTTTTCCCACTCTTTCAACTGTATTTCCTCCATTTTTTTTCTCACCCTTCCTCTTTTTCCATCCCAATATTATTTTCTTATTTCTCTCTATTTCCCCTTCCTTTCCTCTCCCTTTGACTTCTTAGTTTTCTTTTTCCTCTTTTCACAATCTCTTTTGGTCCCGCTTCTTTACAACATGGAGATAAAGAAAATTAAGAGACAATATGTTATCCTGGGGAAATTGTTGCCCGTCAAAAATTTTTAGAAACTATTTAAAACAGTTTCTAATAAATCTTTGTAAATCTTTGATCTATCTATGCCTAATAGTTTCAAGCTGTTCCGGTCATATTTATTTTATCATTCTATTTCCTTCTGGGTTTTTTTTGGAGGGGGGGGGGGGCTCTCGACACTTGTTTGAGATGCGAGTAATAATTAATATTCTAAGTCGACGTGAATTATACGAATGGCTTGGGCCTACGAAACGAAAATATGTGGAATCTTATTTTCCCACCTAAAACATCATGAATTGACTCTCTTCCAATTGCAAAAAAGAGGTTTTCATGTTTATTGCAGCAAATTCGTAAGATCAGTAACGATTAATGACAGGTGCGTGATTTTTTATTAAGCTACCGTGGCTTTATGAATGCACCAGAACTTCCATTATAGATGCGAACCACAGTTCAGAACAGTGACGCGAAATCTCGATCCAACAGTCAATATGAACATGATGAAGGCACACATTTGTTTTGGTCGTAGAGGGAGCTATTTAGAATAAATTCTTCGGCCTTTCGACAGAAATTAAGACTTGCAGGAAAGACGAACAAAAGAACGGTGGCATCAAAGGGCCTTTGATGGCGACCGTTCCTTTGAAGAGAAAGGAACGTTGGGCGGGAAAGCCGAAGCGAAAACCCGGATGCGGGAAGAACGATGAAGAACGGTGCATGGACTTTTGACAGCCAGCTACCTTAGGGGTCATGCGCAATTCAAGGTCAAGGTCAATTTTGAATTTGATAATGTGCTTTTGAGACAAGGTTGTTGATCTCCAAACTTTCAAGTTTGAGTTTGTCTTTGCCTTTCTACTTTCTAACATCCTCACCAAAAAAGGTTCCATTCTTGGAATTGCCCTGGGGCTGATTGCATGAAAAGGTCTTTGCAAGGACCGTCTTTCTTGTCACCCATTTTTTATGATGCGCCATGTGAAACGCATTTTAGATAAATTATCTGCAAACATATTTTATTCGTTCGTTAAAATAAACAAAATATTTGTTCATAAAATGATGTGATATATGAAATTGTATAAATTTTTATTTAAAAGCAAGCTAACAAATCTTACTTTTTAATTATAAATTTCAGAAACACCTCGCTTATAGCGCATCATAAAAGATGGGCAGCACGAAAGATGGTCCTTGGAAAGACCCTTTCATGCAATCGGCGGATCGGCCCCAGGATGTGAATTTTGTGCAATAGTATACAGGGGTGATATTTTTTTGAAAATAAAAGATGCTTAAATGCACTAGAATTGGAAAATACCTTCACTTCATGAGAATTTAATAAATGTAATACT